>NW_027361700.1:21945000-22615000 GCF_039654945.1 Dendrobates tinctorius
CCTGGTGATTTTGGCCTGATAACATGCACAGAAGTTGAAACAAATGTGTTTAAATGGCTTCTAAAGGTAACATCCTCACTTGTAACTTGTTTTCTTGTAATCAGTCTGTGTGCATAAAAGATGAGTGAGTTTCTGAGATCCAGACAGACTCTTGCATCTTTCATCCAGCCACTGACATTTCTGTATTGTGAGTAATGGAGAAAGCAAAAGAATTGTCAACGGATCTACGGGAAAAGGTAGTTGAACTGTATAAAACCGCAAAGGGATACAAAAAGATATCCAAGGAATTGACATAGTCAGTCAGCAGCATTCAAACTGTGATTAACAAATGTAAAATCTGTAAAAACAAAACCACTGTCAGGTAGACCGACAAAAATTTTGGCCACAACTACCTGGAAAATTGTTTGGGATGCAAAGAAAAACCCTCAAATAACATCAGCTGAAATACTAGACTCTCTGAAAACTAGCAATGTGGCTATTTCAAGATGCACAGTAAGGAGGCACTTGAAAAAATTAGGCTACATGGTCGAGTCACCAGAAAAAAGCCAGTAGTTTGACAATAAATGGCTTCACCCAACCACTAACTATGAGTGGAGAAAATGTTTTGGTGTTATCATTCATATTCTCTGAAAAAAGGCCAAGAAAGCAAAAATTCTGCCGGGATATGTAAACTTTTGAGCACAACTGTATGCGAGGAAACTCCAGCCCCATCTAATATTCCTGAACACCATTTACAGTGCGGCCTACAACATCTAATGACGTTACCTTAGCTCGTAAATACCAGAAAGTCAAAATAATTTCTGCCATATTCATTCCACAGGTATTCATTTTGTCAAATAGATATGTTTTGCACACTAGCAGAAGTAAGCCTCTAGACCAGCAGGTCCGATTCCTGCTAGTAAATTGTGGTTAACACCTTCAGACATGAAAGGACCTTCAAAAGTAGGTTACTCAACTACCCAAATTGTTGGTCTCTGTGGGATTCATCTGAGATGCCACTTCACAGCTGTCAGCTAGTATAACTTGCATCTTTTGACTCCACAAGCATAAAGTGACCTTTCATGGCTGACTAGTCAAGACATATTGCAGATTGTGACTTTACTGGAACTGTTTGCATAGCCTCCTCTACATATCATGCATCAGTATATTCCAGCTGTCAGCGACAACTCATTTCCTGTTTTTTTGTTTCAGGGCAGAGTAATATGAATCTAACCCAAACAGGAAAGCTCATGCTGAAGACTTTTACCATATCCATGTCTGGCTTGTACAGCTGCACACTGAGTTATAAGAGCATCAACAGCGATTTTACACAGGAAAAGGAGACATTTATGACCTATGAATTTGTTGTTCTTGGTAAGAATGAAAACTTGATTATGCTATAGAAGGAAACTTTCTTGGGCACACTAGTTATTAGGACTTGGCAAAAAGTGTAGCTGGTAATGGCAGCTCAGTCCCTCAGAAATTATGTACGTTTCTAGTTCTCTGGTATAAAAGCAAACATTTAAAACAAAGTTCTCCACAAGGACCCCTGTGCAGGAACCATGTATGGACCCTTTGCAGTCCAATAGCTCATCATAATGCACCTATGTGTGTGTTTGGAGACGTATGTGGTCCCGTTTAACATTTGAGCCCCTGTTTGGCTGCCCCTGTGACTGGTGGCACTAACTACTAAAAGTTTTGCTCTTTTATCAAGAGATCGGCACCTGTTTACGCTGAAAGATTATCGTAAAAAAAAAAACATTCTTAAAGGCGTTGTCCAACAAATAAAGTGAATTTTAATTAATAGATCTTGAAATAATAAGTTCAACAACTGAAAATGTTAAAAAAAAAGTTTCTGTGTTGAAATAATCTTATAAATGTGCCCATGCTATGCACTCTGAAATGGCCGCGTCCAACAATGCAGAGCTGCTCCAGTTCATGGTCGGCACATACCACAGTTCCTACCAGGGGAGGAAACAGTCACAAATGACAAGTGAGAATACAGACGACTCAGCAGGTGCTCGTAGCTGCTTGCTTTGCGGTAACCAATTTCCCTGCCTGTTTTATCACAGGAGCGAGTGTTTCTGCCATGTCTCCATCTCTATGAACTCCTCATAAATCAAGTCAGTGACATATAAACTCAACAGCTGGAGTTCCTATATCACTGACTACTGATGCTCCTGTCCCTGTCCAAGAGTTGTGGTTATACACACATTGTCAAAATTGTTGTTATCCCTCATGTAATGCCAGAAAAACCCACAATGGTCACAGAAATAACTTGAATCTGACAAAAGTAATAATAAATAAAAAATCTATGAAAATTAACAACTGAAAGTCAGACATTGCTTTTCAACCATGCTCACACAGAATTTAAAAAAAAATAAAACTCCTAAAATAGGTATGGACATAAATGATGGTACCCCTGAAAATAATGTGACAAAAGGGTCATGTTAAATCAAGGTGTGTCCACTAATTAGCATCACAGGTGTCTACAAACTTGGAATCAGTGAATGGGCCTGTATAGAGGGCCACAGATACTCACTGTGCTATTTGGTGACATATCACACTCAACATGGACCAGAGGAAGTGAAGGAAAAAGATGTCTCAGGAGATTATAAAGCAAATTATAGACAAACATGTTAAAGGTAAAAGTTATAAGACCATCTCCAAGCAGCTTGAGGTTCCTGTGACTACAGGTGCACATATTATTCAGAAATTTAAGCTCCATGGGACTGTAGCCAACCTTCCTGGACGTGGCCTAAAGAGGAAAATTGATGACATATCAAAGAGAAAGATAATACGAATGGTAACAAAAGAGTCCAGAAAAACTTCTAAACAGATTAAAGGTGAACTTCAAGCTCAAGGAACATCAGTGTCAGATCGCACCATCCGTCGTTGTATGAGTAAAAGTGGACTTCATGGGAGACAACCAAGGAGGACACCATTGTTGAAAAAAAAATTAAAAAGCCAGACTGGAAAAGCTTCTGGGAGAATGTCCTATGGACAGATGACACAAAAATGGAACTTTTTGGCAAGGCACATCAGCTCTATGTTCACAGACAGAAAAATGAAGCGTATCAAGAAAAGAACACTGTCCCTACTGTGAAACATGGAGGAGGCTCTGTTATGTTATGGGGCTGCGTTGCTGTACCTGGCGCAGGGTGTCTAGAATCTTTACAGGGTACAATGAAATCTCAAGACTATCAAGGGATTCTAGAGAGAAATGTGCTGCCCAGTGACAGAAAGCTTGGTCTCAGTCGCAGGTCATGAGACTTGCAACAGGATAATGACCCAAAACACACAGCTAAAAACACCCAAGAATGGCTAAGAGGAAAATATTGGACTATTCTGAAGTGGCCTTCTATGAGCCCTGACCTAAATCCTATTGAGCATCTTTGGAGAGAGCTGAAACATGCAGTCTGGAAAAGGCAACTGGACCCAGACCTGCGACACCCATCGGACAGGACTGCCCTCGAGTGAGTATAATGAAACGTATTTTTCTTATCTTTCAGAATGCTGCAGATAAGCCCTGAAAGGCAGTGGCTGTATCTTATACCGGCCAAAACTGCTGACAGGTTCGCTTTAACCCACAGTAAGGTCATAAAAGACATTTAGGGGGCCTTTAAATATTGAAATATTTAAAACTTCATCTTATTTCCCTTGTACCTGTGGCTGGTATAGTCTCCCCAGCTCCTGAGAAAATGCAGTCTCCTGACTGCATAGCAGAGCTGTATAGATCTCCTATGAACCAGCAGCTCCTGCTCTTTCCTTATACACAACAATCATACAATTACCGTGAATGGAAGAGGAAGTGCCATCAGGGCTCCTTTACAGTTGTGCATGCACCGTTGGAGAAAGCACGGACTATAATAAACCATCTGTGCTGCCTATGGGGACTCTCATTATCTCTAAGGGCTCTTCCAGATGACAGTAGTTTTGGTCCCAGTGTAATCCATCTATACATCAGATTGCACTCGGACCAATGTTATTGTAGGGCTAAGGAAAACCAGAAGTGAACCCGCAGGACCGCGACGACGAACCTCCTCGGGGCGAGCTGACCAAGTGGACCACCCCCTATACAGGGAGCGTCTGGGGCAAGCCTCGGGGAGACTATCGCCGCGGAAGCTGATACCCGGGGACAACAGCAGGAGGAAAACCAGAGGTGACCACAAGGGTTGCAGAAAGACCAGCAGGGAAGGGTTTGTAGACAGGGACGGATTAGGCTGACAAAGGTAGATACTGCAGGAGAGGACTTGAGGCCGGGGACGGACGAGGCAGGCACTAGGAGAGAACACAGGGAGAGATTACAAGAAGACACAGGGACACAGAGCGCAGGACAAAGTGCTAGGCTGGGAAAGCGCAGGGACGCGTGGACCTGAATCAGCAGTGCTAGACACAATTGATAGTCAGGCACAGGGCAGGAGGCGAGGCTACCTTATATAGGACTGCAGGCAGCGCTTCCGGGTCAGGGTCGGCCAGGAGGTGGAGCAGCAGCAGCAGATGAGTGGCAGGATCACTGGCGTGCAGTGCGCAGGCGCACCCGACGGGCATGGAAGGCCGGCTGCAGCGACGGCAGAGAAGGAGCAGGACGGCGCGTGCGCACCTCGGGAGCGCGCCGGGTGAGGTGAGTGCGCCGGTGCTCGGGAGGAGGGGCAGAGGACGCAGCTGCGGGCGGCGCGACAGTTATCCAATGAGTCTGTGCAATCTTTTTCTGTCCGATGGATAAAACGCAGCATGCACATTTTGCCTCAAATGTTTAAATGGCACTCGCCCCTTAATGTCTATGGGTCCATGGAAAACATTGGACCACACTTGGATGACAGGGGAAGAGTCTTGAGGAGATCATTTGCATATTCCCAGTGCCTTCTGGGATAGGTGAAGAGTCTCCGCGAGCTCAACGATCACTGGGTTTTGGCCGTTGCAGCTGAAAAGAGGAAATCGGAAAACCAGGGGAAGAGTCTTGAAGAGATCATTTGCATATTCCCAGTGCCTTCTGGGATAGGTGAAGAGTCTCCGCGAGCTCAACGATCACTGGGTTTTGGCCGTTGCAGCTGAAAAGAGGAAATCGGAAAACCGCGCGCCGAATTTTGGCTCATCTTTCATCGTTTTTAAGAAATCTCAAGATGGAAGAGGCCAGGAGCCATTTGGAGAGCTGCATTTCTTGCTACATGTTCACAGACTTACCAGTGGAAAAGCCAAACTTCACATGTCACAAATGCAAGCTTGTGTCCCTGTTGGAGGAAAAGTTGCAAAATCTCGAAGAGAGATTAGCTACGTTGAAGATCATTAAGGAAGGTGAAGAGTTCTTGGACAGAGCAGAATTATCTCTTCATGTTACAGAAAGAGAAGAAATTCGAAGTGCACCTGAAGAAACAGAGGAATGGAGACATGTGACCCAGAGAAGCAGGAGGATCAGGAGGCAGTCAGCACCCATACTGCTCAGAAACCAGTACCAGGCTCTCACGCAGGAAAATGATGAAGAAATACATCAGGATAAGACTTTGCCCACAAACAGCAACCTTGTACGCCTTCAGAGTCCTCCTGGATGGAGAAAGAAAAATGTTGTGAAGAAGAAACGGAGAGTGGTGGTCATGGGGGATTCCCTGTTGAGAGGAACAGAGGCCGCTATCTGCAGACCGGATATAACTTCAAGTGAAATATGCTGTCTTCCAGGTGCAAAAATTAAAGATGTGTCTGACAGGATATCAGGACTGGAAACCATCTGCAGAGACTTTGAAGACTTAGGCAAGAAAGTGAAAGAACTAGGAGCGCAGGTGGTCTTCTCTTCCATCCTCCCAGTGGATGGCCATGGAACAAGGAGGTGGAATAAGATTCTGCAGGTGAACAACTGGCTACGTCGATGGTGCCATCAGCAACGATTTGGACTTCTGGATCACGGAGTGAATTACTTATACGATGGACTACTTGCTAGAGATGGGGTGCACCTTACGAAGACTGGAAAGCATGTATTTGGAAGTCGCCTTGCTACACTTGTAAGGAGAGCTTTAAACTAGAACAACATGGGAAGGGAAGCAAAAGACCAGAAAAAGCCATACTCCTGACAAATGCTATTGAGAACTCTGCTATTAGAAGTGGAAAGGAAGAACAAAGACAAAAGTATCTAATTAATAAAAATATTGGAGAAAGAGAAACCAATCACAAACTAAAATGTTTCTATACTAATGCACAAAGCATGGGCAACAAACAAGGAGAATTGGAACTACTAACACAGGAAAAGAAATATGATGTCATTGGAATCACTGAAACTTGGTGGGACAATACACATGATTGGAATACAAGACTAGAAGGATACAACTTATTTGCAAGAAACATACTTGATAAACGAGGAGGGGGTGTCGCATTGTATGTTAGAAACGCGTATATCTGCACAGAGATTGAAGCTTCAGAGACTGGAAGTTCTGTGGAAACTGTTTGGGTAAGAATACAAGGACTGAACAATGGAAAGGACACCATTGTAGGCATTTACTACAGGCCGCCTGTGCAAGCTGAAGATATGGATGAACTCTTTATGCATCAAATGGCCAAGTTCTCCAAAAAATATGACATTGTCATGGGAGATTTCAACTATCCAGACATTTGTTGGGAATCTCTCTCAGGCAAAACTAACAGGTCAAGGAAATTCTTATCCTCTCTTGCTGACAACTTTATCTTCCAAAAGGTAGGGGAGAAAACAAGGGGAACTGCTACCTTGGATGTAATCCTTATAAACAGGGAGAAAATGGTTGAGGAGGTAAAAGTGGCTGGGACCCTAGGAGGTAGCGACCATGCTATTTTAGAATTTTGGATAACTAGAGGCGGAAGACCTGTAAAGACTCAGACGTCAAGGTTAGATTTCAGAAAGGCAGATTTTAAGGGATTCAGAAAGAGAATTGGAGGGATCCAATGGCTGGATATCCTTAAAGACAAAAATGTCCAGGAAGGATGGGAAATCTTGAAAAATGAAATTCTCAAAGCACAGTTGTTAACAATTCCGAAAAGAGGGAAGAATAGGAAGCATTTATGGAAACCAGGATGGATGAACACAGAACTTAAGCACATGCTAAAAAGGAAGAAAAAAATGTTTATAAAATGGAAAGAGGGAGGCATATCTAAAGAAGAATATAATGCTGTCTGCAGAACCTGCAGGGCACAAATTAGATTATCTAAAGCTGAAAATGAATTGAGGCTTGCAAGAGATGTCAAAAGCAATAATAAAGGATTTTGGGGATATGTCAAAAGTAAAAGAAAAGTCAAAGATGCTATAGGATTTTTACAGGATGAAAATGATGAAATGGTAAGACAGGATGTTGAGAAGGCTGAACTTTTAAATTCCTATTTTGCATCTGTTTTCTCTCAGAAAGGAAATGTAACATCAACTGTTCTTCACTGTCCTATTAAGGGAATAGAAGAATCCAGGATATCTATAAACAGAAAGATAGTGAGGAAACACTTAGCTAACCTAAATGAATTCAAGTCTCCAGGTCCAGATGAATTACACCCCAGAGTACTGAAGGAGATAGCAGAAGAAATTTTTTAACCCCTCTCCATAATCTTTGAAAATTCTTGGAGAACAGGAGAAGTGCCAGAAGACTGGAGAAGAGCAAATGTTGTTCCTATCTTCAAAAAGGGGAAGAAGGTGGACCCAGGCAACTATAGGCCGGTGAGTCTGACTTCTATACCAGGAAAGATCTTTGAACAAATTATTAAACAACATGTATGTTAATACCTGGATAAGAATGAAGTGATTAAACAGAGTCAGCATGGGTTTGTAACTAATAAGTCATGTCAGACTAACTTAATTTCCTTCTATGATGGTATCACTGATTGGGTGGATCAAGGAAATGCTGTAGATATAGTATATCTTGACTTCAGCAAAGCATTTGACAAAGTCTCTCATACAATCCTTATTGAAAAAATGACTAAGTATGGAATGGACAAGGCAACTGTTAGGTGGATTCATAACTGGCTTAGTGATCGGACCCAAAGAGTGGTCGTAAATGGCTGGCTGCACATCCAGTTGGAAGAATGTCTCAAGTGGGGTACCACAGGGCTCTGTCCTGGGCCCTGTATTGTTCAACATCTTTATCAGCGATTTAGATGAAGGAATAGAGGGTAAACTGATTAAATTTGCTGATGACACAAAGCTAGGAGGGATAGCTAATACTAGAGAAGAGAGAGGATTCAAAAAGATTTAAATAAACTGGAGAAGTGGGCAGCAACTAACAGAATGTTTTTTAACAGGGAGAAATGCAAAGTACTACATCTGGGCAATAAAAATGAAAAAAGCATATACAGAATGGGAGGAATAGGGCTTAGTGACAGCACATGTGAAAAAGACTTGGGTATACTAATAGATCACAGACTGAATATGAGTCAACAATGTGATGCAGCAGCAAAAAAGGCAAATGCAATTCTAGGATGTATTAACAGAAGCATACAGTCTAGATCACGTGAAGTCATTATTTCCCTCTACTCCTCTTTGGTCAGACCTCATCTTGGATATTGTGTCCAGTTTTGGGCACCACATTTTAAAAAAGACATCAACAAACTGGAGCAAGTTCAGAAAAGAGCGACCAGAATGGTGACCGGTCTGCAAACCCTGTCTTATGAGGAAAGGTTGCAGGATTTGGGATTGTTTAGTTTGCAAAAGAGAAGACTGAGAGGAGACTTAATAGCTGTCTACAAATATCTAAAAGGGCTGTCACATTGTAGAAGGATCAACTTTATTCTCATTTGCACAAGGAAAGACTAGAAGCAATGGGATGAAACTGAATGGGAGGAGACACAGATTAGATATTAGAAAAAACTTTTTGACAGTTAGAGTGATCAATGAGTGGAACAGGCTGCCACGAGAAGTGGTGAGTTCTCCTTCAATGGAAGTCTTCAAACAGAGGCTGGACAGGCATCTGACTGGGATGATTTAGCGAATCCTGCTTTGAGCAGGGGGTTGGACCAGATGGCCCAGGAGGTCCCTTCCAACTCTACGATTCTATGATTCTATGATTAATGCACAGATTGACTAGAAAATGGTTTGAGAGAAAGCACTGGAGACTTCTAAGGTGGCCAGCAATGAGTCCAGACCTGAATCCCATAGAACACCTGTGGAGAGATTTAAAAATGGCAGTTTGGAGAAGGCACCCTACAAATATTAGGGACCTGGAGCAGTTTGCCAAAGAAGAATGGTCTAAAATTCCAGCAGAGCATTGTAAGAAACTCATTGATGGTTACCGGAAGCGGTTGGTCGCAGTTATTTTGGCTAAAGATTGTGTAACCAAGTATTAGGCTGAGGTTGCCAATACTGTTGTCTGGCCCAGTTTTGGAGTTTTGTGTGAAATGATCAATGTTTTGCTTTTTGCTTCATTCTCTCTTGTGTTTTTTCATTTAAGACAAATTAAATGAAGATAATAATACCAAAGAATTTGTGTTTGCAATCATTTTCAGGAAGAAACTGAGTATTATCTGACAGAATTGCAGGGGTGTCAATACTTTTGGCCACAACTGTATATATAAAAATTGTGTGTATGTGTGTATCACCAACCAATCACGAAGCATCTTTCATTTCACCAGAGCTATTCAAAAGAAGCTCAGCTCTGATTGGTTTCTATCCTTGCAAACAATCACTAAGCATCTCTCATTTCACCAGAGCTGGTTAAAAGTAGCTGAGCTGTGATTGGTTGCTATAAACAACAGTTTTCTCACTGCATGACAACATCTCAGCAGACACTGACATGGTGGGAGAAATCTAGCATCCCTGGGAACATAAGCTCCCAGCTATTTTCTGCCCCCGAGAAAGGAGCACAGAGCACATGACTGAAATGAATCCCCCCTCCCGTGGATCAATGGTATGCAAGTTAGGGCAAATCCACTCAGCGTTTGGTACTGACCCCAGGCCTTTCTTAAAGGCATCTCCGGTATGGAAGGCAGGGCAAATCCATCTAGTGCTTTGGTTCTGACCCCAGGCCTCTCTTAATGGGATCCTCGGTATGGAAGTCAGGGCAATTGCCTTCAAATGCTCTGGTACTGACCCCAGGCTCTCTTAAAGGGATCTCCTGTACAGAAGTTAGGTCAAATCCCTCAGCGCTCTGATTCTGACCCCAGAGTTCTATTAAAGGGATCATTGGTATGGAAGTCAGGGCAAATCCATCCAGCGCTCTGGTTCTGATCCCAGGCTTTCTTAAAGAGATCCCCAGTATGGAAGTTAGGGCAAATCCACTTGGCGCTCTGGTTCTGACCCAAGGCCCCTCTTAAAGGGATCCCCGATATGGAAGTGAGGGCAAATCCAATCTGCAATTTGGTACTGACCCCAGTCCTCTCTTAAAGGGATCCCCGGTATGGAAGTCAGGGCAATTGCCTTCAAATGCTCTGGTACTGACCCCAGGCTCTCTTAAAGGGATCTCCTGTACAGAAGTTAGGGCAAATCCCTCAGTGCTCTGATTCTCACCCCAGGGTTCTATTAAAGGGATCATTGGTATGGAAGTCAGGGCAAATCCACTCAGCGCTCTGGTTCTGATGCCAGTCCTCTCTTAAAGGGATCCCCGGTATGGAAGTTAGGACCGTTCCACTCAGCGCTCTGGTTCTGACCCCAGGCTGACGGGATGATGTGGGATATTAGGGGGAGTAGTCCGGTGGCTCTGGCTGACAGGCTGATGCGGGATATTAGGGGAATAGTCCGATGGCTCTGGCTGATGGGACGATGTGGGATATTAGGGGTAGTAGTCCGGTAGCACTGCCTGACGGGATGATGTGGGATATCATAGTGAATGTGGCTATGCAGAGTGGGTGGGGCTATACACTCAGCTTTATATATATATATATATATATATATATTATATATTATATATACACTGTGTGTGTGTATATATATATATATATATATATATATATATATATATATATATATATATATATATAGCTGAATGTGTGGTGTATGTCCGGGACTGGCATCTGCACCATCGCAGCTACAGCCACAGAATTTTGCACAGTCACACGTCTGGACCCAGAGAGCTTCATAGGCTATGTTGTGAGGTGTAATTTTAACCCCTGCATGTTCCAATTCACCAAACAATTTGGCCTATTCTTATAATTTCTATGGTGTTATCGTCCTTCTGTAAAGCTGGAAATAACACAATTTATTACCGTGCCAACACAGACCACCCTCTGACACAGACTGCAGGGGGAGCCCAGTATCACACAGGATAGGGTTAGATACATGGCTCAGCAGACGGTATCACACAGGATAGGATTAGATACACGGCTCAGCAGTCAGTATCCCACAGGATAGGATTAGATACACACCTCAGCAGTCAGTATCACACAGGAGAGGATTAGATACACAGCTCAGCAGACAGTATCACACAGGATAGGAATAGATACACAGCTCGGCACACAGTATCACACAGAATAGTATTAGATACACGTCTCAGCAGACAGTATCACACAAAATAGGATTAGATACACGGCTCTGCAGTCAGTATCACATAGGATAGGATTAGATACACGGCTGAGCAGTCAGTATCACACAGGATGGGATTAGATACACAGCTGAGCAGTCAGTAACACACAGGATTAGGTACACGGCTCAGCAGTCAGTATCACACAGGATAGGGTTAGATACACGGCTCAGCAGACGGTATCACACAGGATAGGCTTAGATACACTGCTCAGCAGTCAGTATCACACAGGATAGGATTAGATACACGGTTGAGCAGTCAGTAACACATGATAGGATTAGATACACAGCTCAGCAGAAAGTATCACACAGGAGAGGATTAGGTACACAGCTCAGCAGACATGATCACACAGGATAGGGTTAGATACAAAGCTCAGAAACAGGATGTGCCAAAGGAGAGGACATTTTCATTCCAAGAATTCCACTCATTCCATCTGATTTGTTTTTTGATTTTAAACGCCTCCAGTTTCCAGTTCAACTGCTATTTGCAATGTCCATTAACAATGCTCAGGGACAGTCCTTGAAAGTAGTAGGGATCGATTTGCAATCTCCATGCTTTTCTCATGGTCAACTTTACGTGGTCTGTTCAAGAGTTGGAACTGCCAAAAATCTGTTCATCTTTGCACTGAAAAGTAAAACCAAAAATCTTGAATGAGTTGAAAATAAAATACTATCAATACTTGGGTAATCGTTTAGTTAATTTGTGTTGCAAATCTGTAGTGTTGAATATATGATGTGAAATGTTTTTATGTGCAATATAATCATTATAATTTGTTATAACTAACCACAGTTGGTTACTATGCCCAGGCAACGCCGGGCTCTTCAGCTAGTATATATATATATATATATATATATATATATATATATATAATCATTATAATTTGTTATAACTAACCGTAGTTAGTTACTATGCCCAGGCAGCGCCGGGCTCTTCAGCTAGTCTCTATATATAAAACTGTATGTATGTGTGTATCACCAACCAATCACAAAGCATCTTTCATTTCACCAGAGCTGTTCAACTGAAGCTGAGCTGTGATTGGTTGCAAGGAAAACCGTTGCTCATAGCAACCAATCACGCCGGGCTCTTCAGCTAGTATAGTATAATACACTCCCCCATAGGACTCCATATAAAAGTGCTTCTCACTGCCAAAAGTACCAATACCTGGTTTAAAAACAACAGTATCACTGTGCTTGATTGGCCAGCAAACACACCTGACCTTACCCCATAGAGAATTTACAAGAGGAAGCTGAGTGACACTAGACCCAACAATGAAGATGAGCTGAAGGCTGCTATCAAAGCAACCTGGGCTTCCATAACACCTCAGCAGTGCCACAGGCTGATCGACTCCATGCCACGCTGCATCGATGCAGTAATTGTTGCAAAAGGAGCCCCGACCAAGTATTAAGTGCATTTACTGAACATACATTTCAGTAGTCCAACATTTCGAATTTTAAAATCATTTTTACAAGCTGGTGTTATAAAGTATTCTAATTTACTGAGATAATAACTTTTGGGTTTTCATTGGCTGTAAGCCATAATCATCAACATTAACAGAAATAAACACTTGAAATAGATCACTCTGTTTATATTGACTCTATGTAATATATGAGTTTCACTTTTTAGTGTTGAAGAACTGAAATAAAATAACTTTTTGATGATATTGTAATTTTGTGACTAGAACCGGTATGTGTAAAAGGTGCTCCAGTGCATGCGTTATAATGATGTTCAGAAGGTTGCTGAAAATCAATATGATGTTGGACTGTGTGTGTGGTGTTGGTACCCATCAATCACAATGTGGTGGGACTATGGATTTGGCACCCTAAATATTGTAAAAAATGGATATGATGCGCTGTTGGACCACATCTGCGCTCCAGTTCTATTGCGCATGCGTTGGATATGATGTTGCGCCACCTCATCAGACCGTGGTGCCAGAGCGGAAATGGTCTTGGAATGCATTTGTGCTCCAGCTAGATCACGTATGTGCCAGACTTGGTGTTAGACTGCATTGCCGGAGTGCGCTGTTGACCCGGAAATGGCCATGGAGCGCATCTGCGTGCCAGTTGTGCATGCTCAGATGCTGACAAGCCATACCATTAGAACTGCAGCATAATGCACTTTTATAGTACAACTAGATGGAGGCCCAATGCTATCGCATCGGGAGGGCGGTAATGTCATGATGGGGGCAGGCTTTGCAGCGTTGAGAATCTCTCCCCACCCTCCATGTGCTCACCCACCTATCCACTCTCTCTTTCCCCATGTGCTGACTTCTCCAGTCTGTGTTCTCTTCTTTGACCTGTCTACCCCATGTGCTATCCCCCTTGTCTGTTGTCTTCCTCCTTCCTGTGCTGTGTTCTCCCCTCATGTGCTGTCCCGTTTGAGCTGTCTTCCCCCTGTGCTCTCTCTGTCTCACCTGTGTGCTTTCTCTCTACCCCATCTGCTGTCTACTCCTCTCATGTAATCTCTTCTGTGCACCCCATGTTCTCTCCCCCTTGTCTGCTCTCTCTCTCTCTCCACCACTGTGCTGTCTTCTGTGTCTGACCGTGTACAGAACATACCACAGCTCCTGGGCAGGGGAGGAAGCAAAAGACAATATTTACATTACAGCAGGAGATCGCAGAGGATACATTTAGTGAGGTAAAATATTGTTTAAAAACAGTCCGTGAAATATTTTACCTCACAAAATGAATCCTCTGTGATCCCTTACTGTAATGTTGGTATTGTCTTTTGCTTCCTCTCCTGCCCAGGAGATGTGGTATTCTCCGTCCACGGTCAGACACAATTTTTAAAATCAACTTTCATTCGTGGGAAAACCCATTTAATGTGACCGGCTTCCTCTGCCTGTAGACACGTCACGCATCTGCCACCGGGATCAGCTGAATTATTCACTGTGCCTGCGCGGAATTCACACTGGCGCAGTGAATCAGACCGCCGCCATCTTTGTGCAGACAGATAGCAGCGGTCAAATTATAACTGCGCATGTGCTCCTCCTGTACAAAGATGGCGGCGGTCAGTGAATCATTCGGCTGATCCCGGTGGCGGCGTGTTCGCGACGGTGTTCTGCTAGTGGTACCGCGCAAGAGGCTGCATACTGCATATACAGTGCGTGTGGTGCATACGGCATATGCAGAGTATGTGTGTGGTGTGCATTGCGTAAACAGTGTGTGTGTGGTGCGTATGGCATATACAGTGTGTGTGTGTGTGTGCGCGGTGCGTACGGTGTATGCAGTGTGTTAGTGTGTATGTGTGTGGTGCGATGGTGTTCTGCTGGTGGTACCACGCAAGAGGCTGGTACCACCAGCAGTTTCCATATTGTGACACCCATCACTTAGGTGTCCCAGTATGGCAGTCGGTGAACTTCCACCACTTGGAATTTTGGGATCAGGACACATCTGGCCAGAACAGGATGTGAAGACTTTACATGGTAAGTATATATTAGATATACAAAAAGTACTTAACCCCTTCATGACCCAGCCTATTTTGACCTTAATGACCTGGCCATTTTTTGCAATTCTGACCAGTGTCCCTTTATGAGATAATAACTCAGGAACGCTTCAACGCATCCTAGCGATTCCGAGATTGTTTTTTCGTGACCTATTGGGCTTCATGTTAGTGGTAAATTTAGGTCGATAATTTTTGCGCTTATTTGTGAAAAAAATGGAAATTTGGCGAAAATTTCGCAATTTTCAAATTTTGAATTTTATTCTGTTAAACCAGAGAGTTATCTGGCACAAACTAGTTAATAAATAACATTTCCCACATGTCTACTTTACATCAGCACAATTTTGGTAACAAAATATTTTTTTGTTAGGAAATTATAAGGATTAAAAGTAGACCAGTGATTTCTCATTTTTTACAACAAAATTTACAAAACCATTTTTTTTAGGGACCACATCGGATTTAAAGTAATTTCATTTTGAGGGGTCTATTTGGCAGAAAATACCCAGAAGTGAGAACCATTCTAAAAACTGCACCCCTCAAGCTACTCAAAACTACATTCAAGAAGACTATTAACCCTTCAGGTGCTTCACAGGAACTAAAGCAACGTGGAAGGAAAAAATGGACATTTTAATTTTTCCAACAAAATTTTTTTTTTTAGCATCAATTTTTTTCATTTTTACCTGGGCAACAGGATAAAATGGATAATAAAATTTGTTGGGCAATTTCTCCTGAGTATACCGATACCTCATATGTGGTCATAAACCACTGTTTGGGCGCACAGCAGGGTCCTGAAGGGAAGGAGCGCCATTTGACTTTTGGAATGGAAAATTAGCTCCAATAGTTAGCGGACACCATGTCGTGTTTGGAGAGCCCCTGTGTGCCTAAACATTGGAGTACCCCCACAATTGACCCCATTTTGGAAACTAGACACCCCAAGGAACTTATCTAGATGCATAGTGAGAACTTTGAACCCCCAGGTAATTCACAAATTGATCTGTAAAAATGAAAAATTACTTTTTTTTTTTCACAAAAAATTTCTTTTCGCCTTCATTTTTACATGGGCAACAGGATGAAATGGATCCTAAAATTTGTTGGGCAATTTCTCCTGAGTACACCGATACCTCATATGTGGTCATAAACCACTGTTTGGGTGCACGGCAGGGCCCTGAAGGGAAGAAGCACCGTTTGACTTTTTGAATGGAAAGTTAGCTCCAATCATTAGTGGACACCAGGTCGCTTATGGAAAGTGTGTAGTGTACGTCAGGTTGGTGTATGTGGTATAGTGTGCACCACACACACAACAACCTGACTTACACTACGCCACACACACCAACCTGACGTACACTACGCCACACATACCAACCTGACACTACATCAGGTTGGTGTGTGTGGCGTAGTGTATGTCAGGTTGGTGTGTGGTGTACTGTACGTCAGGTTGGTGTGTGTGTAGTACACACCACACACACACCAACCTGACGTACACTACGCCACACACCAACCTGACACTACATCAGGTTGGTGTGTGTGGCGTAGTGTACGTCAGGTTGGTGTGTGGTGTGGTGTAGTGTACATCAGGTTGGTGTGTGTGGTGTAGTACACACCACACACACCAACCTGACATACACTACGCCACACACACACACACCAACCTGACACTACATCAGGTTGGTGTGGTGTAGTGTAGTGTACGTCAGGTTGGTGTGTGTGGTATAGTATACACCACACACACCAACCTGACGTACACTATGCCACACACACACACCAACCTGACGTACACTACGCCACTCATACCAACCTGATACTACATCAGGTTGGTGTGTGTGGCGTAGTGTACGTCAGGTTGGTGTGTGTGGTGTTGTGTTGTGTATGTCAGGCTGGTGTGGGTGAGTTCTGTAGTGGAGTGTCAGGATGTGTTTAGTCCATGTACGTGTGATGAATTCTGAAGCATTCATTCAAATGCAGTCCAGGTTTGTCGGGACACATTTCACATTGGAAACGAGTTTCCCTTCTTGTCCCCCTTTTATAGCATACCCGGCACCTTTTTTTTTTTTTCTCTCCTCACGGGGAAAATGTTGCCCTGGTACCATACGGCAAACTTGAGTTCCAGGGGTGCTGAGACGTGCTCCGTCCTCCTCTCCAAAAATCATGGCCTTTATCACTGCCTCCTGGAAGTCAAGGAAGGAGTGGTTCTGGCCTGCACATCGTGATAGCACGCATGCGTTATACAGTGCCATTTGTACGAGGTGCACAGCCAGTTTTTTGTACCACAACTTCGCTTTCCGCATGGCACTATAGGGCTGGAGGACTTGATCAGAAAGATCAACTCCCCCCATGTGATGGTTGTACGCCAGGACACAGTCCGGTTTGTGGACCGGTGCTGGGGTACCTAGAACGGTGGTGGCCGTGGTGCCGGGACCATGGATTGTGGTCAAGACAAAGACGTCTCTTTTGTCTTTGAACTTGACCATAAGCATGTTGCCGCTACATTGGGCTCGGGTCTCACCCTTTCGGAGAAGCTGCTCAATTAGCGGCAAAGGGAGACCCCTCTGGTTTCTGCGCACGGTACCGCAAGCGACGGTAGCTCTGGCAGAGAGGGACTGAAATAGTGTGATGCTTGTATAAAAGTTATCAACGTATAGATGGTAACCTTTATCAAGCAGAGGGTGGACCAAATCCCACACTATTTTCCCACTCACTCCCAGAGCAGGTGGACATTCTGGGGGCTGGATCCTACTGTCCTTTCCTTGGTAAACTCTAAAGCTGAGAGTGTGCCCTGAGGTACTCTCACACAGCTTGTAGAGTTTCATCCCGTACCTTGTTGCTGAAGTGTTCGACGACTGGCCGAATTTTGAACAGTCAATCAAAATTCGGGTCATCGTGGGGAAGGCTTTCAGTGTTGTCCCTGAAATGAAGAAATTTATGAATAGCCTCAAAATGTTTCTGAGTCATCACCATGCCAAATACTGGAGTTTTGATATAAAATATCAGTACTCCAGATTGGCGAATTTCTGGTTTCTTCACAATCCCCATGTGAAGAACCAGTCCCCAATATTTAATCATTTCTACAGAGTCCACGGGACTCCAAGTAGAGAATGAAGAAATTGGGTGTTCCGCCAAAAATTGCTGGGCTTACAAGTTAGTTTGCTCCACCATGAGACTGACGATTGACTCCGAGAAAAAGAATTTGAAAAAGTCTATTTCCCTGAAGTTGGCAGTCTCAAACTGGATTCCTGATTGGGGAACAAAATCAGGAATCCCTGGAGCAAAATTTTCAGGGACGGGGGTCCAGGAGGGAGACCTAGTGCTAGGTTGGGCGTGACTAGCACTAGGTTGGGGGAAACTCACACTTGGCTGTGAGACTTCCTCCAAGGTCTCCAACTCTTCCTCTAAGGCCTCCGACTCTTCCTCCATGGGCTCCGGACGATTTCTCGTCCTGCGACATCTCGGTGGTGGCAAGTCTGTGTCGCTGGAAGAGGAAGAGTGGGAGGAATAGAGAAAGGTGGGGTCCTCTCTCTCACTATCAGTATCAGAGGCAATAATTTCATATGCCTCCTCAACTGAGTAGACCCTTTGGGACTGGGATGAGCGGGACATTGTGCGTGTGGTGTGTGTAAAAAACCTTTATTTTAGTGTGCGTGTGTATGTGCGAGTGTTTGGTGAAACTTTTTGCTGGAGGAATGGGCTGTCAGCAGGGGACTGTCAGGCGCGCTGGGCGCAGGAGGGGACTGTCAGGCGCACAGAGGGCAGGAGGGGACTGTCAGGCGCACGGAGGGCAGGAGAGGACTGAGGAGATGGAAGTGGAGATAGAACCAGCGGCAGCAGCAGGGGGGGTGATCAGGGGGGCAGGGGGTGATCACTGGGGCTGGGGGATGGTCACCGTGGGCAGAAAGGGGCTGTCAGGAGCAGGAGGGCGCTGAGGAGAGTTAGGTGGAGCTGGAACCAGCGGCGGCAGCAACAGTGGGGGTGATCAGAGGTGCAGGGGGATGATCAGGGGTGCAGGGGGATGATCACCAGGGGCAGAAGGAGGCTGTCAGGCGCGGGGCGGGCAGGAGGTGGATATAAAAAATAGCAGCAGCAAGGGTTAATAAGGGGGGGCAGGGGTTGATCGGGGGGGCAGGGGTTGATGGGGGTGATCACTAGGGCTGAGGGGTGATCACAGGGGGCAGGAGGCGGCTGAGGAGCCTGCAGCAGCAGGGGAAATGATCAGGGGTGCTGGGGGGATGATCAGGGGTGCTGGGAGGATGATCAGGGGTGCTGGGGGATCACAAGGGGCAAAGGGGGGCTGTCAGGCACGGGGGGGGCAGGAGGTGGCTGAGGAGATAAGGAAATAAAAACCTGCAGCAGCAGGGGTTAATCGGGGGGCAGGGGTTAATCAGGGGGGGCAGGGGTTGATGGGGGTGATCACTAGGGCTGAGGGGTGATCACGGGGGCAGGAGGGGGCTCTCAGGCACAGGAGGCAGTAGGTGGCTGAGGAGCTGGCAGAGCTGGAGACAGCAGGTGGATGATCGGGGGTGCTGGGGGAGGATCAGGGGAGCAGGAGATGATCAGGGGGCAGGGGAGATTGAGTGGAGGTGGGAGGGGCTGGAATTAGGCGGCAGGGCAGTAAAATATATTACCGGAGAGCAGTGGTGGCGGCGGCGGTGAAAGCAGCGGCGGTGGCGGTGATCGCAGGTCAGGGCGGCAGTCAGGCACCTCGTTCCTCAGCTTCCACGGACGGGATGAAGTTGAGGAACGAGGCAGCCATGATTTTACTCCGCCCCTCCACATCTGATTGGAGGGCTGGCGTCACATGGACGCTAGCTCCAGTCAGATGCGAGGGGGGTGACAAAAAGGTCACTGGGAGTGATCGTATCCCCGGGGGGGGGGGCGTAGCCACCCCCCCGGGGTCAAGTCTAGGTCCCCCTGTAACTGCGGGTTGGGTGAACTTTCATTGAACCCGCTCACCCGACCCGCAGGAGGGAGATCTTTTCATGACGCCGTATAGGCGTCATGGGTCGTTTTGGCACGACTTTTCATGACGCCAATGTGGCGTCAATGGTCGTGAAGAGGTTAATCACAGGGAGACATATAATATGTATAAAAGGTTTCTCTCGGGAGCGAGAAGAGTCAGGCTTGTTGAATTACAACGCCCAATACATTTGTTGTAGAAGTTAAGCCTCCATCAGCTGTCTGGTTTTAGCTTTCTCCTCTCTATCATTGAAAACACATTTATGTTCAGCTGAACTGAGCATGTGGAGGCCTGTATAGATATCTAAAATATATGAGCAACTTTACTCTAACAATTTGGCCAACAATTTCATTGAAATCAACTTTAGATTGTGAAGTAGGAGTTGTTAAAGTACAACTGATGGACACAAACAGAAGATGCTCCTGTGCAAGAACAGTATATGATCCTTTTACAGACCAATAGCTCATCATAATGCACAATTCCACCTGCTCTCGAGATGGGAATGGAGGCCCTTACCCCTTGGGCACATGTGCTGCTGCACATATTGCACTACAGATATGTCCACCTCTGGGTTTTCTAGCAGTTCGATATTGTTGGCCTATGGTATTTAGCATTTAATTTCCCATTTACATAAATAGGAAATGAGCTACGACACCTGGGAAGTCATTGTTCAGAGCTGTGCTGTTTCAGCTTTGTACACTGTGTACATATGACTCTAGTCAGCTCATCGGTGGAGGTGACGGAATGTCAACAATGTGATACTGATGACCTTTCCTAAAGATAGGTCATCAATGTTTAACTACTGGAAATGCCTATAAAGAGGGATTTATTTTTTTTATATATCTTTATGTACATAAAACGATCTGTTGGCTGAGGATTACCATGATGGCAGGAACAAAAATTCTGCAGTTTTTTGGAAAGTGCCTTGAAGATGGGCTCCTCTGTATATGTAAGCTTATGTTGCTCTTTTCTTTCTAGCTTACCATGAACCAGACTACGTGTACCAGATAGACTTGCGCTACATGGCCATGCCCTGCAATAATCTAATCAATGACAGGTTTGTCATGACTCTTCTTGAGATCATCAAAGAAGTCATCACAGGACTGAACTGTGACCTGCAAAGCATGTTTCATAAATGTCATTTCATCAAAGCCCCAAAGCACTCCATGCAGAACGAGCTCTTTATAAGCTTTAAAGGTAAATGTCAAGTGTGAGGTGGAAAATTAAATACTGCTAGTTTAATTGAAACATAGCAATCATAACCAAGTGTCCTCTGTATCATGAGCTCCGCAATGATCTGTGGGATTGCCAGCGATTTATGGCAGCATGGACCTTCCCATAATACAATTAATTATAGAATAACTGGCTATGTGCAACAATTGTTTTCTTTAACAGAATTAACAATAAGGCTACAATTGAACATAGAGATTTACTGTATGTAGATGTAGTACAGACCTGACAATGATTCAGACCTACACCAGCTAGCTTTATTGCTGTAGAAAATCAATTATACATGATTATTGCCCCCAGGATTTACCATCCTTTCATATATTCCACCTGTTCATCAGTGCTCAAAAAGTAAAATATCAATGGGAATTATATTGAAAATATTAAATACCAGTAAACATATTGTTAGGGCTGGCGGAACGCACCAAATAATAAAATGATCGTAAAATGCGATCGCAGCCCGGGCTCCACCGTGCACAGGTGGTAAACTGCTGCTTAGTAATGGCGGATGTATATAGCGGTATACAAAAGGTCACACGCGGGTTAACGTCACCTGGTGTTAACAGGAGCGGACTCTGTTACGTCACAGAGCCGCAGTACCGCGGAATTTAAATGCCGGAGTCTGTTAGAACTCGCAGAGCTTGGCAAGGGGGCAGACAGAATGCGGTCACAGATCTCTGCCCCAAGGACACGGGGTCAGAGTCCCTCTAGACCTTCTGAGCACGTGGCGTCGCACTTGCGGACACCACTATAGGCGCTGACTATGGTAGAGTGTCGAGCACGTGCACCATGGCGTGTGGAGCCACCGGTGGACACTGATTCCAGTCTCTGGCTCTGCCTCTACCTACACCTAGACCTGGGCACTTAACAGGCTAGGCTGCACAACACATGCGTACCAAGGGTAGGGGTTTCTTAATGAGTCATTCACCAGTGACATTCATACATGCATACAACACTCACTCCACATGGTCTAATCTTTGTCTATATTAGCGCACGGCCGTGCGGTCATGCGATCCTTTTATAGACGCAGCCTTCCGGGACCCTTCTGATGGCCCAATCCGAGCTGCAATAGGACCTGAGCACGTGACCTCCGACCTCCAATGAGAGGTCGTCCCACAGGCATGCTCAGTAGTAGAAAAGCAGGACTTAGTCCCAGGAGCGTCTGCTCACTGCTGACTCATGCATGGTACTATAGCTGAGCCTGGAGTAGCAACCAGACACCTAACATTAGCCTGTGCAAGACGCTGGGACCGACGTCTCTGCTGAGCAGGAACCTCTGCATCCGTAGAGGATTGGGAGACCGCAGAGGACATAGCTTGAGATTCTCCCTGTGCAGTGGGAGAACCTCGGTGCCTAACATTACCCCCCCTCCTAGGGCACCCCCTCCTTGTGCTTCGCTTTGCTCAAAAGCCTGAGTGATCTGTGTGTTCAATAGGTTCCCAGGTCCTGTCCTCTGGGCCATAACCCCTCCAGTCCACCACATAGAACTTTTTACCTCGTTCCTTGCACCCAACAATGCCGTTCACCTCATAATCGTCCGTAGACGAGCCCAATGTCCCAGCAGATGACTCGGAAAACTGGGACATGTGAACTGGTTTTAGGAGGAACACATGAAAGGTGTCGGTGATACCGAGGCGTGGTGGAAGAGCCAGATGGTGTACCACAGGGTTAACCTATTCCAGGACCTTGAAGGGACCTATAAAGTGAGGCGCAAACTTAGTGGTTTCGACTCGCAGCCTGATGTTACGGGCGGAGAGCCACACTAGATCGCCATGAGCAAAGGTCAGAGCGGGGCGCCGGTGAGCATCGGCGGAAACCCTCACTCTCTCCTTGTAGGCCCGGATGACATTCTGTGTGTGGTCCCAAATGCCACGTGCCTCCACCACCCAGTCTGCCACCCTAGAGTTGGTGGAAGACATGGGCATCGGCACAGGAACCCGCAGATGCTGGCCGTAGTTAAGGAGGAATGGGGTTTGTCCAGTGGAATCAGCTATGGCATTGTTTAGCGCAAACTCTGTCCACGGCAGCAGGGACGGCCAGTTATCCTGCCTGGCCAAAACAAAATGTCGCAGATATGTGATTAGGGTCTGGTTGGCCCTCTCTACCAACCCATTCATCTCGGGATGGTAAGCTGAAGAGAGAATCAGCGTCGCGGGATGGTAAGCTGAAGAGAGATTCAGCTCAATGCTGAGCAGACGACAAAGCTCTCTCCAGAACCGAGACGTAAACTGGGGACCCTGGTCACTGACGATTTTGTCAGGCATGCCGTGTAGACGGAAAACGTGCCTAATGAACAACACCGCCAAGACCTGTGCAGAAGGCACCCGCGGAAGAGGCACCAAGTGCACCATTTTGGAGAAATGGTCAGTGACTACCCAAATAATGTGCAGCCACGAGACTTGGGTAAGCCCACCACAAAGTCCATCCCGACCATCTCCCAGGGCCTGTCTGCCACCGGCAGAGGGTAAAGTAACCCAGCAGACCGTTGCCGAGGAGACCGATTCTTGACGCAGGAGACATGCCCGAATATAGTCCCCGACGTCACGGGCCATATGTGGCTACCAGTACTTCCTCGCCAGGAGCTCAGATGTCCTCTTGGTCAAAAATTGTCCACCTACCCTGGACGAGTGAGCCCAAGAGAGAACCTCCGGTCACAAATTAGGTGGAACGAAAGTCTTGCCCGGGGGCACAGACTCTAGCGAAACCAGGGCCACAGTTCTCAGGCTCTCTGAAATGACAATTAACCAAGGCTCCTCCTCTGATGACACTACAGAGTGGAGAAAGCATCGGCTCGAATGTTCTTCTCCCAGAAAAGAAAAGAAAGTGGAGGGTGAAGTGGAAGCGGGAGAAGAACAAGGACCATCTAGCCTGGCGAGAATTTAACCGCTGAGCAGTTTGTAGGTACACCAGATTTTTGTGGTCAGTGTAGACTTGGAAGGGATAGCGAGCCCCCTCCAGGAGGTGTCTCCATTCTGAAAAGGCCAACTTCATGGCTAGCAACTCCCTGTCCCCGATGGAGTAGTTCCTCTCCGCCGGTGAGAATTTCTTAGAAAAGAAAAAGCAAGGATGCTTCCGACCTTGAGCATCCTTTTGGAACAGGACTGCTCCAGCATCGACGGATGAGGCATCCACCTCTATAGTAAATGGTTTATTCACATCGGGGCAATGTAAAATGGGAGAGCAAGCGAAGTGAGACTTAATAGAGAGGAAAGCCTTGGAGACCTCCTCCGACCACAATTTAGGATTTGCTCCCTTCTTGGTGAGGGCAACCAAGGGAGCTACCAAAGTTGAGAAGTGGGGGATGAATTGGCGGTAGTAGTTGATAAATCCCAAAAAACGCTGCACCGCTTAAAGGGAATGAGGCTCCTGCCAATCCATCACTGCCTGTAGCTTGGCAGGATTCATGGCCGATCCCTGGGTAGAGATGATATAGCCCAGGAAAGGCAAGGACTCCTGCTCTCCTGCTCAAACACACAATTCTCAAACTTAGCATAGAGGGAGTTTTCCCATAGGAGGTTGAAGACTTTGCATACATCTCTCCGGTGGGAGTCCATATCTGGAGAGTAGATGAGAATATTATCCAGATAGACTACAACTGAGGTGGTTAGCATATCCCGGAAGATGTCATTCACAAAGTCTTGGAAGATGGCTGGAGCATTACAAAGCCCGAAGGGCATCACCAGGTATTCATAGTGCCCATCCCTGGTGTTAAATGCAGTCTTCCATTCATCCCCCTCAAGGATGCGTATCAGGTTGTAGGCACCCCGCAGATCAAGCTTTGTGAAAATCCTCGCTCCCCGCAACCTATCGAAAAGCTCCGATATCAGGGGCAGAGGGTACTTGTTCTTAACCATAATGGCGTTAAGACCCCTGTAGTCTATGCCTGGACGTAGCTCCCTGTTCTTCTTCTGTACGAAGAACCCCACCCCCGCAGGTGACACTGACTTCCTAATGAATCCTCTTGCCAGATTCTCCGTCTCCGGGAGAGAGAGAGGATAAACCCGACCCTGGGGAGGCTCCGCACCAGGAAAGAGGTCAATAGGACAGTCACAGAGACGGTGAGGCGGAAGCGTCTCCGCTGCCTTCTTGGAGAACACATCCAGATAGGGCCAATAGTGTTTGGGGAGAGAGGAAAGATCTGTGGGTACCTCTGTAGTAGCAACCTGAAGGTAATCCCTCTGACATCTACCCTCACAGGATTTACTCCATCCCAGAATTCTCCCTGAAGACCACTCTATATGAGGGGAGTGATAGCGTAGCCATAGCATCCCTAAGAGAACCTCATCAATTCCCTCGGGCATGACTAGCAGAGAGATGATCTGATGGAATGGAGACATGGCTAGAGTAAACGGGATGGTCTGATGTGTTATCTGTGAGGGTAATGTCGACCCATTTATCACTCGTATGGTCAGTGGCTTGGCGAGCATCACCAGTGGAATTGCATGCCATCGGGCGAAGGCAGAAGACATAAAATTGCCCTCCGCCCCAGAATCCACGCATAGCTCTACCACCTGGGTGGATGGGCCAATACCGATTGTCCCCCTAAAGGTGAGCTTAGAGGATGGCGTCGCTGCGTCTAGTGAACCAGCTCCTAAGGTCACTAAGCGCGGACATTTCCTCGCTTGCTGAGGACATCTAGAGGCAAGATGTCCCGACTGCCGGCAGATACGACAGACCATGCGTGTACGCGTGGTCCGGGACTGAGATCCCGCTCGAAACACCTCCATGGCCTCCTGTGGCTCAGACTTCTGGGCTGGAGATTCCAGAGGTTTGGCGAAGATGGGAGCCAGCCGAAACCTCTGCCTACACTGGGCTCGTTAAAGCGAAGGTCGATGTGGGTAGAAACCGCTATTAGCTCCTCCAGTGTGGCAGGAATCTCCCTAGTGGCCAGAGCGTCTTTTACATAGTCAGCCAACCCCCTCCAAAACACGGGAATGAGGACTTTATCTGGCCACTCCAGCTCGGAAGCCAAATATTTGCAAATATTTTAAAGAGCATAAATTGTTTTCTACTCCTGTTGTAATAAGCTGTAGTCAGTGTAATAGATTTCTAGTAGTGATGATGGAGTATGCTCGGATGAGGTGTTATGCAAGCACACTTGTGTCCTAATTGAGTACTTTCGGTGTGCTCAAAAAAAAATACTCGAGTCTCCACGGCTGTGTGTCTTGTGGCTGTTCGATACCCGCAGCATATGCAGGGATTACCTGTTTGTTAGGCAATCACTGCATGTGTTGCGGCTGTTGAACAGCAACGAGACACGCTGAAAATTCTCAATTAGGGAACAAGTGTGCTTGCATAACACCTTAAGCCTCTTTCACACATCCGTTTGTCTCCATCAGTCAAAATCCGCCGTTTTGCAAAAAAACGGATCCGCCATTTTTCTTGGCGGATCCGTCTTTTTTCCCATTGACTTGCATTATCGGCGGATCTTGACGGATGGTCATCCGTTGGATCCGTTTTTTTACGGATCCGCCAAAATTTTGGCGTCCGCTGACATGACTGGACGGACCATGAAACATTTTTTTTGCCTGGCCGGATCCGCATTTTTCACAGCGCATGCCCGGAAGAATTACCTTTGGCAGAAATTTAACCCTAAACCCGGTTGTGGCGGCTGAAAAAAATTCTCATTCATTCTCTCTCTCTCTCACACAGACATATCCATTTTTACCAGAACACACGGGCCGCAAAATGTGCCGCACTCGTGCACACGGAGAACAGTGCACACTATCCTCCATGTGCAGGACGGCCGCAGGGGAAGTAGCGCTACTGTAGGCCACTGTTTCCCGGTGGCAGGTGCTGAACGCGGCTGTCATCCATTCTCCCCTGCTCTTTCGGCAAGCAGGGGAGAATGAATGAAAAACTGACCTGCTGTGACCTAGGGACCATCAGAGAATGGAAATGATGAGGTCCTGAAGTCACAGCAGGTCAGTTTTTCTTTCATTCATTCTCCTCTGCTTGCGCTGATCACGGCAGAGCAGGGGAGAATGGATGAGAGCCGGCTTCACAGCACCTGCCGCCGGGGGACAGCGGCTTTCAGTAGCGCTTCTTCCCCGGTGGCCGTCCGTGTGGTCCTGATGCGGCACACGGTTGCCACACGTGTGCTGCACGTAGTACACAGATGGACACACAGACACTGATATCTCCGGTACCGGTTTTTCCGGTACCGGTAATATCAGGACGTGTGAAACTGGCCTCATTCAGGATTTTTTGCTCTCTAATTTTGCACAAAAAATATAATTGTTCCATGCTGCATTCAATGGCAGAACTCACCCCAGGGCTTGTATTTTTGGTCTGAGTGCTGCCCATGGAAAAACCGGACAGCACTCGGACCAATGATTTTCAATGGGGTAGTACAGATGAATAATTTTTTTCACTGATCGAAGTAGCGTGTGAAAATAATTGGAGCATACACTGTTTTTTTTCCATAAATCAGTGACACTCTGCCATTCAAGTCTATGGGTGCATAAAAAATCTGATACAATACTGAGGCAGAGTATAGAATCTGATTAATAGCTGCTGTTAAAAAAAACTTATTGCACAACGATGACAAGTAAGGAAAAAATCATCCCACTTTTCTGTACGAAACGCTGAATGATTGTTTTATGCGCTTGTGTGAACCTACCCATTAAAGGAACTTGTTAGGTCCTTTATGTTTAGAAATGCCGGGTTACTTCTAGTCTGATCCTTGTCATTCTATTTTCCCAAGTTGGAAGTGTAATGTTGCAGGAAAGAAAGCTTGCAAAACTCTGGCCTCTCAATACCTAGAAGAGCTGTAATGGCAACCGTATATATAACTAGGAACTAGAATTTATAACAACTTGACAAAAGAACCCAGGAGCTTTACATGTACTGGTGGCTTTGTGCAGTTTCATGAACTAAAACCTAGTTAAAATAAATGTGAAAAATATATATTAACCCATAGATGGCACTCATTCACCAATTATCATGTCATTTACATGGTAATATAACACAAGTGTTGAATTTCTGGTTCTATGTATATAAGCTCATCATTTATAGATTTCAGATTACCTCCTTCAGGACGGAGTCATTTATCATTACTTAATGCGTTGTTAATAAAAGGGAATCTATTCATAATTGTGTCTTTCTTTCAGCTTGGTAAAGATGCCAGTATTTTCGTCAGTATTTTACCTCACTATTTGTCTGCCAAAACCAGGAATGGGTGATAAAGTTGAGCGAATTTCTTCAGGTCCCTGCTTATTCGGCAAGCTATAGCGCTTACCGAATAAGCTGCATAGGGAACCCGGCTTCCTGGATCGCGCCGGCTGATCAGCTGTTCGACGTTGCAGCTGCATGTGTCGCGGCGGTGTGACAGTAACAGCACATGCATGGAGAGCCTTTTTGTTGGACTCTCCATGCATGTGTTGTGACTGTCACACAGCCATGACACTGGAGCTTCAAAGTCGAACAGCTTATCAGCGATACAGGAAGCTGATTCCCTCTGCAGCTTATTCGGTAAGCGCTATAGCCTGCCGAATAAGCAGGGACCCGAGCAAATTCGCTCAACTCTAGTGATAAATACAGAAGTGGTGACGTGTTTCTGTTATACATTTTCCTCTGACTTTTCCACTCCTGGTTTTGGCTTACAAATACACAAGGTAAAATACTGACCAAATACTGATAGTGTGAACGTGGCCTTATGTTCTAAGCAGCTCCATACTAAGGAGCCTTAGGCCACGTTCCCACAATGAGCTTTTGGTTCATTTTTGGAAATGTGTATTTTTGCTGCATCAAAAATGCAGCATCTTACAGGTGTAGAAAAGTGGATGGGATTTCTAGAAATCTCCTGTCCACCAAGCTTTTATGTTACTCAGTGTAAACTGACCTGCGGTGCTTTTTTTAAAGTGCATAGTATGTCAATTTCTCTTGCAGGTACACTGAGTTTTCTGTGCGGATTTCCCCATAGACTTGCATTAGGTGCAGAAATTCCGCAGGCTAAAAATGCGAATGTGGTTTTAGTGCGTTTCCACAGTGGAAACGCATAGGAAAAGCATGTAATTGGCACCTAAGTATATCAATAAAGTTTTGTCAAAGCAAAAAAACAGGAGTATCAAAAGCAAATTAGCTATATTTACAGCATGACACCAAACAGAGACAAAAAACACTTATGGAGCACCAGGAATATGGAGCACCAGGAATCTTTAGATTTGTTTGTACTTGACAAATTGCCTTTTCCAGTCATTCTGGGGTTACCCTGGTTAAAAGTGCACAATCCTGTACTTGACTGATTGTCAAATACTATAAGATCCTGGGGTCAGGGGTGTTATGGGAAATGTTGTGATGTACACATCGCTGCTGTGGTGAAAAATGAGCTACCTGACCTGAAGCCATTCAGGAATTCTGGAAAGTATTTTCTGAAGTTGAGTCACAAGCTCTACCACCACATAGAGATTACGATTGCGCTATTGAGTTCGTCCCAGGTGCTACTCTCCCTAAGAGTCGTTTATTTAATCTGACGATCCCCGAAAGGGAGGCCTTAAAGGAATATCTGCAGACTACTCTTGCTGCAGGTCATATAAGGCCCTCCAAGTCCCCTGTGACTGTGGGATTCTTTTGTCAAAAAGAAAGATGGGGGTCTTAGGCCGTGTTTGGACTTCAGGGAGATTAACAAGATCACTGTGCGCAATCCTTACCCCTTGCCGCTAGTTCCGAATTTGTTTAAACGATTAGTTGGAGCCAAGTGGTTCTCTAAGATTGAT
The DNA here is from genome assembly GCF_039654945.1 of Dendrobates tinctorius. NCBI lineage: Eukaryota > Metazoa > Chordata > Amphibia > Anura > Dendrobatidae > Dendrobates > Dendrobates tinctorius. Next base: position 21,974,760 of record NW_027361700.1, read on the forward strand.
CTTCGTGGGATATATAATTTTCTGCAAATTAAAGAAGGTGATGAATGGAATGCAGCCTTTAATACCCCAGAAGGTCATTTTGAGTGTCTAATAATGCCTTTTGGCCTTACAAATGCTCCGTTGTTCTTTCAAAATTTCATCAAAGACATTCTGAGGCCGTTGATCGGTAGGAGTGTTATCGTTTATTTGGATGATATTTTGATCTACTCGCCCGATCTAGAGTCGCATTGGTAGAGAGTCTGCAAGGTTCTGCAGATTCTGAGAGAAAACACACTCTTTGCTAAACTGGAGAAATGCGAGTTTGCGGTACAGAAAATTAGCTTTTTGGGGTACATTGTTTCCAGTGATTGGTTTGAGATAGACCCGGTGACGGTTCAGGCGGTATTGGAGTGGCCAAGACCTGAATGCTTGAAGTCAATTCAGAGATTCTTGGGGTTTGCTAATTATTACAGAAAATTCATAAAGAATTTTTCGGTTATCGCCAAATCCCTTACTGATCTGACTAAGAAGGGTGCCAATACTGTCCAATGGTCCCCTGAGGCTGTTAAGCCTTTGAGCATCTCAAGGAGAAGTTTAGCTCTGCTCCTGTTTTGATCCAGACAGACGAGACTAAGCCCTTTCTGGTCGAGGTGGATGCCTCCTCAGTAGGAGTGGGGGCTGTTTTGTCACAGGAGGGAGAGGATGGGGTACATCCCTGTGCGTTCTTTTCTAAGAAATTTTCAGAGGCAGAGCTCAACTAGGATGTTGGGAACCGATAATTGCTGGCTATTAAGCTTGCGTTTGAGCATTGGCAACATTTTTGGAAGGCGCTAGACATCCTATACAAGTCTATACTGATCATAAGAATCTGATCTGTCTGAATGCTGCTAAACGTTTAAATGCTCATCAAGCCAGGTGGGCATTGTTTTTTGCTCAGTTCCATTTCTCTGTGACATATATCCCTGGGACAAAGAATGTTAGAAGCTAATGCTTTGTCTCAAATTTTCTCCATAGCGGTTAATACTGAAAAGGAGGAATCTATACTGCAGAAAGGGGTGGTGGTGGCAGCTTTAGGTTCTGAGTTGGAAAATAACATTGTTAAAGCCCAGGATGCAGCACCAACCAACACTCCGTATGGGAAATTGTTTGTGTCTAAAGCCCTGAGGAGAGCTTTGTTTGCGGAATGTCATGAGTCTTGTTTTGCGGGTCATCCAGGGATTGCCGAAACTAGAAAGTCGATCAGTCGGAATTTCTGGTTGCCGGGGTGGCTAAGAGAAATCATCCAGTAGGTGCGTCAGTGTACCGTGTGCGCTAGGTCTAAGGCTTCTCATGCTCCAGTGGCAGGGTTGTGGTAGACCGGTTTAGTAAGATGTGTCATCTGGTCCCATTCAATAAATTACCCTGCGCTAAGACACTTGCCTGGGAATTTGTGAAAGAGATTGTCAGACTCCATGGTGTCCCTACGGACATTGTCTCCGATAGGGCACCACAGTTTGAGGCTCGATTTTGGCGTGCCTTTTGTGACAGACTTAAGGTTCATTTGTCATTTTCGTTGGGTTATCATGCAGAGTCCAATGGACAGACCGAGAGGAAGAACTAGGACGTTGAGAAGTTTTTGAGATGTTTTGTAGCAGACAATCAGGAGATGTGGTCGGAATATCTACCATTAGCTGAGTTTTCTCTCAATAATCATACGTCTTCTTCGGCTGGGTGTTCTCCTTTTTTTTTTGTTGTACTGGGAAGAATCCATCTTTCGATCCTTTTTCTAGGATTGGGGCAGCGGTGCCTGAGGAGGAGAGTTTTTTTGGAAATTTGGAAAGGGTTTGGACCAGTGTGCACCATAATCTGAATCAGGCTAATAGGAGCTGTCAAGAACACAGCACTGAACTTGCTCACTGAGCCAGTGCGTGTGTCCTGAGTAAAGAGAACTGTGCCCAAAGATACCTGTGGAGCGGGCAGCAGCCGAATAGGTGCGTACTTCAGAGCAGCAGGACCTGAAGCACGTGACTGCTAGGGGCGTAGCCTAAACTCCAGAGTGCTAGGAGCTGCAAGATAACTCCTAGCAGGGTAACTGTGAGACAAAGTTACCAAGGGGCATTATTATTATTTATTATTTATTATTATAGCGCCATTTATTCCATGGCGCTTTACATGTGAGGAGGGGTATACATAATACATACAAGTACAGTAATCTTAAACAATACAAGTTACGACTGGTACAGGATGAGAGAGGACCCTGCCCGCGAGGGCTCACAATCTACAACGGGATGGGTGAGGATACAGTAGGCAAGGATAGAGCTGGTCGTGCAGCGGTTTGGTGGATCGGTGGTTACTGCAAGTTGTAGGCTTGTCGGAAGAGGTAGGTCTTCAAGTTCTTTTTGAAGGTGTCCATGGTAAGCGAGTCTGATATGTTGTGGTATAGAGTTCCAGAGTAGAGGGGATGCACGGGAGAAATCTTGTATGCGATTGTGGGAAGAGGAGATAAGAGGGGAATACAGAAGGAGATCTTGTCAGGATCGGAGGTTTCGTGCAGGTAAGCACCGGGAGACTAGGTCACAGATGTACGGAGGACTCAGGTTGTGGATGGCTTTGTATGTCATGGTTAGGGTTTTGAACTGGAGTCTTTGGGTAATGGGGAGCCAGTGCAGGGATTGACAGAGGGGAGAGGCCGAGTAATAGCGGGGGGACAGGTGGATTAGTCGGGCAGCAGAGTTAAGTATAGATTGGAGGGTTGCGACAGTGTTAGAGGGGAGGCCACAGAGCAGGAGGTTGCAGTAGTCAAGGCGGGAGATGAGGGCATGGACTAGGGTTTTTGCAGATTCTTGGTTGAGGAATGTACGGATCCGTGAAATATTTTTGAGTTGAAGTCGGCAGGATGCGGAAAGGGCTTGGATATGTGGTTTGAAGGAGAGATCAGTGTCAAGGATAACCCCGAGGCAGCGAACTTGTGGGACTGGAGAGAGTGGGCAGCCGTTTACTTTAATGGATAGGTCTGTTTGGGGAGGTCACGTGAAATGGGCGAAAGATGATTAATTCTGTTTTGTCCATATTAAGTTTTAGAATCTAGCGGAGAAGAAGGATGAAATAGCAGACAGACATTGAGTGATTCTGTTTAGTAGGGAGGTGATATCTGGTCCAGAGATGTAGATCTGTGTGTCATCAGCATAGAGATGATACTGAAAGCCATGAGATTCTATGAGCTGTCCGAGGCCGAAGGTGTAAACGGAGAAGAGCAGGGGCCCTAGGATTGAACCTTGCGGGACTCCGACGGATAGGGGGCGCGGTGAGGAGGTGGTGTGCGAATGGGAGACGCTGAATGTCCGGTCTGCTAGGTATGACGCAATCCAAGATAGGGCCAAGTCTGTGATACCAAGAGATGAGAGGTTCTGTAGTAATAGGGAATGGTCCACTGTATCAAAGGCAGAGGACAGGTCCAGGAGGAGGAGGACAGAGTAGTGTCGCTTGGCTTTGGCGGCTAGTAGGTCATTGGTGACCTTAGTTAGTGTAGTTTCAGTGGAGTGGTGTGGCCGGAAGCTGGATTGCAAGTGGTCAAGTAGGGCGCAAGAAGAGAGGTGGGAGGATAGTTCAAGATGGATGTGTTGTTCCAGTAGTTTTGAGGCATAGGGGAGAAGTGATATAGGGCGATAGCTAGATACAGAGGATGGGTCAAGAGAGGGCTTTTTGAGGATAGGTGTGATTGAGGCATGTTTAAAGCTTGAGGGGAAAACACCAGTTGTTAGTGATAGGTTGAAGAGATGGGTTAGGGTTGGGATGAAGACTGTGGTGAGGTTTGGGATGAAGTGGGATGGGATCGGGTCAAGTGCACAGGTAGTGAGATGTGATCTTGAGAGTAGAGTGGAGAGTCCTATCTATAGGTCTTCGCTTGAGATTAACCTAGGATCGTCGGTGGGTCTGTTCACTAGGAATGGGTCGCCCACTCCATCATAAGGTATCAGCCTAGTCGCAGTGCAGGGTCATTTTTCCCCCTCCTACCCTAGTCCTGTGCTGCAGTGCCGTAACAATTTGGTTAGTTGCGTTTTTTAGTTCAATTTTTTTTTTATCAGGTTTTTCAGCTTTTTTGTCTCAATCAGGTATTGTGTTTTAACCCCCTTAACAACTGCCGATATGTATTGTGGTGTAGTTACCACTATGTCAGCTAGGGGGCGCTGTGTGGGTGTCCCAGGACGGGTGTACAGGCACATTCAGTGTGGTAACAGGAGCAGGGTCCTAAATGACCATTATGGGTCTCAAGGTGGGTGGCCTTGGGATGCAGGCTCCAGGGTGTATTGATCAGCAGAGGTACTGCTGATCTTTCTGTTACACTGTCAGGGAAGCCTGTGTGTGTCTATACAACCTTTAGTGATGTCATAGCCATGTGATCACCTGTGGGTGTGGTTACAGGGCTATGTAATTGAGGTGTTTGGCACATGTGAGAGAGTGTGGAGGGAGTCTGTCTGAGTGTGGACAGACTTCCATGTGTCCAGGCGGGACACTACAGAGGTTGTATATGGGGAGGACTACACCTCCCAGCATGTGCTGAGACTCTCGGTCCGAGTCTGAAGCCACGGACGTTTATGTTCTTTTGTGCCTAAGCTAGAGGCTATTTTGGTGATACGCTGATTTATGGTTTAAGGAGCAAATAAACCTCATGAATTTGGGGAAGAACCTGCCTCATGATTGTCTCCCGCTGCACCTGAGCGAGTCACATCCCTACAATTGGTGACAGACTGCGGGCAGCGACTCCCAGAAGCACGTGTGGCAGTGCTGGCGATTCTGAGCCAGAAGAGAAGACTGTCTGACAACCGTGAGTAATACTGACCGAGGTCAGAGAAAGTGACTGTGTTAATATTTGTGGGATACCTCTGAGGAGAAGAGGCATCCGAGAACCTGTGTGGCCGACACAGGTAACAGACAGGAGTCTGTGTTGCACTGACCAGGGTCAGTGAGAGACTGTGTCCCTGGAGGGGTCAGTGAGCAAGGTCCTGGAGGGTCAGTGTTGGGAGGAGCCCTGAAGCACGTGCTATGACCTTGGACCTGGTGAGGCGTGTGTTGGGCAGTCTCAGGTGGAGACGGATGTCCTGAAGAGCACTCGCTGAGCCCCTGGACCTGGTGAGACCGGTGTGTTGGGAAACCTTGGGAGGAGGGCTGCTCCCTGAAAAGCACCCGGTGTGCGCCTGTGTGTTGGACGGTCTCAGGTGGAGACGGTACGTCCTGAGTGGCACACGAACAGGACACGTGAGAGACTGTGCATGTGTTTTTTTTTTTTGTTTTTTGTTTTTTTTTTCTTTTCCTCTGCAAAACCTGAAGGTGCTTGCTGTGGCTCAGTGGGGTCACGAAGGTCTCGCAGCACAGGGTCCTGGTGTTTTTCCTTTTTTGGGATCTGCCCTGGGAGCATTGGTAGCAGACGCTGTCTGTCTACACCATCCTGCTGCAGCTTTATTGCATGTGACTAAGCGGATACAGTAGTTGTGGCTTTACACAACTATTGAGGGTGAGTACCCTGTATCATTGCTTCATAACCCATTATACCTGCACTGGTAAGGCCCTATGGGCGCGCTTTTGTGGTTTTTATATTTGAGGGTGACAAGCGGTTTCCGGTAACCCGGCGGGGTTAAGGCTGTGTGCACACGCTGCGGATTCCGCTGCGTTTCCGCAGCGGTTTTGGCCGCTGCGGACACGCAGCAGTTTTAGCTGCGGTGTATAGTACCATTCATTTGAATGGAAAAGCAAAAAACGCTGTGCCGACGCTGCGGAAAAAAACGCGCGGATTTGCTGCGGTTTTGAATCCGCAGAAAGAATTGCATGTCAATTCTTTCTGCGGAAACCGCTGCGGGTTCCTATCTCCACCATTGTGGAGATAGTGAATCCGCAGGACCAAACCGCAGGCAAAACCGCAGATAATCCGCAGGTCTTTGGACCTGCGGATTATCTGCGGTTTTTGCAAAATCCGTGCGGATTAATCCGCAGCGGAATCCGCAGCGTGTGCACACAGCCTAAGAAGGGGACAAGCGGCTTCTGGTGGATCGGTGGGTCCACGAAGATGGCGCAGCAGGAGCTGCAGTGACACCAGCCGCTGTGTGTGTGTGAACAGCAGCCGGAGGTGCCAGTGATCAGTGACAGCAGGAGCTGTGGTGGTGCCAACAAAGACTTGTGTGGTATCGTTAAAAGACAAACTGTACTGTGTGAACTGTGGCATAAGAAGTTCTGCAGAACGGACATGGGGAAATCCCAAAAGGGGGCGGTGACCCAAAAGGGAGTGGTAACCAAAAAAGGGGTGGAGTCCCAAAAGGGGGCGGTGACACAAATTGGAGTGGTAACCCAAAAAGGGGTGGAGTCACAAAAGGGGGCGGTGACCCAAATTGGAGTGGTAACCCAAAAAGGGGTGGGGTCCCAAAAGGGGGCGGTGACCCAAATTGGAGTGGCAACCCAAAGTGGGGTGGTGGTCCAGAAAGTGGCCAAGTGTGAAGAAGTGACAGCACTGGGTGACTCAGTAGGTATGTCTGGAGTACCGCAGTGTATGTGCAGGTCTTTTTCAGAATGTGGAATATCCTTTCCAGGTAGTATTGATGGGCCACAGATGTGTACAGTGATGCTGCATCGGGAAGGAGCCTTTGGTCGGCTGGACTCAGAGAGTCAGGTGACTCTGACAGGAACGCCTCTCGTTTTCTCTCTGACCGAGAAAAACGTCAGGGTTCGCTGTAAACACGGGGTCACGGTGAACTACGCAGTAGACACAGTAGTGTTTGAGGGGACCAAAGGTGGTGAGTGCCAAGGTAGAGGAATACCACGGGACTTAGTCTATGCCTGGGAGAGGGGCCGGGACTTTCTTTTGTTTGATGACGTTTGGTCTGACGATGGAGATGCTTCGACTGTGGGACAAGCAGACACTGAGACAGTGACGGCTCCTGACATGGACAGGTCAGAGGTAGAACTGACCAGAGGAAGAAGTACATCTGCCCAACTGACGGACCTGACGTCTCGTGATAAGACAGATGGTGGGCTGGGAGATGAGACTACTGGACTAGACACATTGGTGCTGGACGGTAACTGGAGGGTTCACTCGACTGGGGTGACTGACCCAGTGGTACCCTTTAACGATATAATTAAAGAGGTAGTGGTGCGACACGTGATGGACAAAAGAGAACAAGATCGTGAGATACAGCTGATAAAGGAGACTGTAACAGAACATGTCGAACGGGAAAGAGTCTAAGGCAAGCAGCTGAGCACAGAGTGGATGAGCTGGAGAAGGAAGTCTCTGAGCTCAGAGGTCACCTGTCAGCGTGTAAAACCATGAACAAGACCCTGTTGGAAGATATGGAGGTGCTCAGAGAGGCCCAAGAGAAGCATCAACAGGAGATTCTCAGGAGAGAGGATGAGCGTCGCTACCTGGCAGAGGAGAAAGATAAAGTTCTGCAAGAACTCAGTGGAGTAGTAAAAGGTCTTCTGCAGGAGAAGTGGAGGGGCGAAGATGTACAGCGGCCTTGCCCGACTGATAGCAAGGCAGAACTGCCAAAGCCCATCTTGGAAAAGGGTCCTGAAGACTGTAAATCTCAGGAAGATGGTGAGCCAAGAGCTGCACAAGACAGTCACCCGGTCTTGGCAGATACCTTGAGGGAAGTGTCCGTGGGGAACCCAGAGCCATCTGTCCAGGATGAGAGCAAGTCCATGACCTTCAAGTGTGTGATGGAGGTACCCGAAGACGTGCGAGAAGCGTGTGCCAGCGAAGGTGTGCATGAGACCTTTAAAAAGGCAGTAAAGGCCTATAGTGTGAGCTGGGCACCAGAAACAGACCAGTTGGTGATACTGGCAGAAACGGAAGACACAGAGAGAAGGGTGGCTGTCCTGAAGGAGATGCACCTACAATGTCTCCGCACGAAACAGATGCTCGTGAAGCGTAATTGGAAAGCCGCTCGACGTCTGGAGCTTGCAAGGGAAGCACAAATTCGGCTGGGCTTTGTGGAAGACATAATTCCGGTGCCCAGAAATCTGGTGGGGAAAGTCATTGGCAGACTTGGAAAGGTGATGCAGGAGATGGTGAATTGATCCTGTGTGAAGAGAGTGAGGATCTCACCTGCTGGTGAAATCCAAGTCGTTATTGAAGATGACATGGTTCCTGTCATTGTGGTTGGTTCGGTGGAAAGCATTGGGAAGCTTCGCATGCTCCTGGAATATCGGGTAGCGTACCTGAAGGAGATTGAGCAGCTAAGACAGGATCGACTGCAGATGAATGAGCAGATAGAGAACGTCAGGTGGCGTCCCCCTCCAACCCAAGGTGTAAGGACCCGAAGGGATCCTCCAAGGAATGAAAGGACAGGTAGTCGAAGGCAAGAACGTCGAGAGTCCGCAAGTGGCCGTTCTAATCTTAGTAACATAGGCACGAGACTCGGTGGTGGACATAGCGACAGAGGGTCAGACTCAGACCAGCCAGTTGGCCCAGCTGGATGTGGGACTCATGACCGTGCAAACTGGGAGAGCCAGCCAGTGAGAGAAAGGTCACGTGATGAAGCACACTGCAGACAGGTGGAGACTAAAGAGTGTCTGGTCACTCTGACGGACGTTGACGGGAAGGCCAAAGCCCAAGGCCGAGATACTGACCGCTGGGGGCAGGGGAGGCCTAACGTAAATATGCAGTATGACTAACGAAACAGACGGAGATGGTCCTCCCGACTGGTAGGGCAAGGTGACATGGGTGCCAGGTCTCAAGATCCCTGGGTGATGTCATGTGTTCAACCCCACAAGTTTGAACAGAGGGGGGAGGTATGTGGTGTAGTTACCACTGTCAGCTAGGGGGTGCTGTGTGGGTGTCCCAGGACGGGTGTACAGGCACATTCAGTGTGGTAACAGGAGCAGGGTCCTAAATGACCATTATGGGTCTCAAGGTGGGTGGCCTTGGGATGCAGGCTCCAGGGTGTATTGATCAGCAGAGATACTGCTGATCTTTCTGTTACACTGTGTCAGGAAAGCCTGTGTGTGTCTATACAACCTTTAGTGATGTCATAGTCATGTGATCACCTGTGGGTGTGGTTACAGGGCTATGTAATTGAGGTGTTTGGCACATGTGAGAGAGTGTGGAGGGAGTCTGTCTGAGTGTGGACAGACTTCCATGTGTCCAGGCGGGACACTACAGAGGTTGTATATGGGGAGGACTACACCTCCCAGCATGTGCTGAGACTCTCGGTCCGAGTCTGAAGCCACGGACGTTTATGTTCTTTTGTGCCTAAGCTAGAGGCTATTTTGGTGATACGCTGATTTATGGTTTATGGAGCAAATAAACCTCATGAATTTTGGGAAGAACCTGCCTCATGATTGTCTCCCGCTGCACCTGAGCGAGTCACATCCCTACAGTATTAAAACAGCGTCCACTAAGGGGCCTTATTCCCTCATCGCCGTTTTAAAATGGCGACTGGGAATAAGGGTATACCACCCCCCAGAGTTCGAAAATCTCCAGGTCTCGCCTGAAGAACACGGTCAGGGATTTTTTTCATCATTGAATAATGGCAATAAAAAAAAGTGTGTCCACTATAAAAATAATTTCTCTCTTCTGACATGATATACATGTCAGATGAGAGAGAAATAATTTCCTCATCTGGTTAATCCGCTATCCCCAGTGCCCTTCTGCTCCATCCCCTGGCCCTCCACCTCCTCTTCCTGAAAAAAAATACCCTAGCACCTGATGGAAACTCATGTAGCGAACACTTGCACTCAGCACTAATGACGACATATTCAATTTGAAGACCCAATGTTATCAAATTCTGTGCTGTACCTGTGGTTTCAAAATCCTTATAATACCCCTGGATAAAATCCTTGAGGGGTATACTTTCCAAAATGGGGTCACGTTAGAGGGATTTCCTGTGCCTGTGTTTAAGCACATTAGGGGCTCTCCAAATGCAACATGTCATCTGCTGTCGATTCCAGACAATTTTGGGTTCAAATAGTCAAACAGTCCTGCTTCCCTTCCGAGCCCTGCCATGCCACGTGGGGTCCCTGTCTCTTTGTGAACCAACCCAACAAAACTCACAGCTGGGGGCTGCTATTCTCAGGCTGGTAAGGGGCCATTGATCTTGGCCCCCCACAGCCTAAAAACAGCATCCCCCAGCTGCCCAGAAAAGGTGCATCTATTAAATGCACCGATTCTGGAGCTTTGTCAGGTTCTTCCCACTTGCCCTGTAGTGATGGCAAGTGGGGTCATAAGGGGATAATGTCACCTTTCTATTGTAAGGTGACATTAAACCCGGATTAGTAATGGAGAGGTGTCAATAAGACACCTCTCCATTACTATTCCTAGAGTTATACAAGGGTTAAATAAACACACACACAATAAGAACAAAGTATTTTAATGAAAGAATACACCACACACAGTGTTTAAAGCTTTATTATACTCCTAATTCCATATCGACGCCATCGTTCTCCTGAAAAAAATTATAAAATAATAAACCAACAATATCCATACCTGTCTGGTGATCAGTCAAGTCCCACAGCGTAAATCCATCTCAGGAGGTTAATCAGTTAACAGTCGGAGCGGTGCTAATGCTACCACTCCGACTGTATACTACTGGAGAATGAATGGAAGCAGCGTGCACAGGCTCTGTGACGTCACCGCTTGTTACTGAGCCTGCACGTAGCTTCTCATTCTATGCAAGTGCTGTCCGATTTTTACACACCGATCTTCTTGTAAAAGCCGTCAATTCATGTGAATAGATTTATACACAAAGAATACGTAGATATATAGATGTCAAATGACACATACATATATATATGTATTACATAGATACATAGAAGAAAAGCTGGTAATTCATGTGTTGCATACAGTAATATCACAGTGTGACAGGTTAGAATCCAAAAACTCACATAGTGCACAGCACGCTGTATCCTCCGGATTGCAGCCGGGAAAGCAAAAGACGGGCCGGTTGCCGGGAGCGACCGCTCTGCCACGTACACAGGGGTGGCAGACCTTTTGGCTCCGCTTGGCCCTGTGTTGCCTCACACATAGAGTGCTCTGCAGACCAACTGCTCTGTCTCCAAAACCGACACACCCAATACTCTTCCTGCAGGGTTTTTTTTCCTTCACTCCACTCTGTGGCCATGGGCCACTTATAAGATCTGGGCTGGAGGAAACAGACTGGCCCCACTACCTTCCTGCTGTCCATTTCAAAAATAAAAGCCCATACTGGGTTTTCCTGAACAAGCTCCTTGGTCAAAAATAATTTGACCAGGTTCAAACTTACTTTTTTCTGCCTTGTGACTCACAGGCACACTGCTGTGACCAAAAGGCACTCCAGCAGATCTAATATGCTTCTGAGCGCATCCTGGGGAACACATAGCGACCCTCACATATGACTCTGGTCACTGCCTCACATGTGTTCAAACTTGTGGGGTTGAACATTTGTCACCATACAGGGGGCCCGTGACAGGACATCCTCATTTCCTTGTGATTTCCCTGCCCGATGTTCCACTGAAAAACTAAAGTTTTGTAGGGACAGGAACCAACTGGTGACTCGGGCATTCTTCTCTTTTGCGTTTCTCATCCAAACAAGGGGTGAATGGTCTGTTACCAAACAAAACTGACTCCCGAGCAAATAGCGTAGGGACTCCAAGGCCCATTTAATTGCCACGCACTCCTCAATTACGCTATAGTTTTTTTCTGTCGGTGTCAGTTTCCTGTTCAAGTAGGTGACTGTATGCTCATCCCCGTTCACCTCTTGCGACAGCACCACTCCTAGGCATCAGTTTGTACAATAAACGTCTTCTTGAAGTCGGGGCTGATAAGCACTGGCTGTCTACACAACGCTGACTTCAGGCTTCCTCCGCTTGAGGATTCCATCGGACCATCACTGTCTTCTTACTTTTTAACAGGTCCATTACGGGTTTTGATTTCCCCGCAAAATTGGGAATAAACCAGCGGTAGTACCCAATGATGCCAAGGAATGCCCTCACCTGTTTGGTACTTAAAGGCTTGGGCCAGTTTTGGATGGCCTCAATTTTATTTACTTGGGGTTTGATCACCCTGCAGCAGATCACGTAACCTAAGTACCGAGCTTCCGTGAGCCCTATTGTGCATTTCTTTGGGTTTGCTGTTAACCCTGCGATTCTGAGCGACTCTAGCACGGCTTGTACCTGGGACAGGTGGGTTTCCCAGTTGGTACTAAAGATAACTATGTCGTCTAAATAGGCCGATGCATATTTCCGATGCGGTTCTAACACTATGTTCACCAGCCTCAGGAATGTGGCCGGAACACTATGTAACCCAAAGGGCAAGACGACATAATGAAATAGACCCACTGGCATGATAAATGCGTTATTCTCTTTAGCCGATTCTGTCAGGGGGACCTACAAGTATCCTGTGGTAAAGTACTGGGCCTTCCCCAGTCTTTCAATTAGCTCGTCCACCCAAGGCATTGGACAGAGGTCAAATTTTGATACCTCATTTAACTTCCTGAAGTCATTACAGAAGCGTAACAACCAGTCCGGTTTAGGTATTAACACAATGTGGCTAGCCCACTCACTCCAGGACTCTTCAATGACTCCCAATTGAAGCATTTGCTTCACTTTAGCCGCTGTGGCTTGCCTCTGGGCTTCTGGCACTCGGTATGGTTTCAACTGTACCTTTACCTGGGGCTCGGTGACAATGTCATGCTGAATCACTGAGGTTCGCAACTCTGAGAATACATCTGTACTCCGCTGCACGAAAGCTCGAGCCTCCCATCACTGCCGTTTTGTGGGGGCATCATTTACTTTTACCTCACACCCGGCTGTATCCTTGGCCAGTGCCAGAGGGACCCCCATTGGTATGACTGGAGTCGCCCTCTATGACCAAACATTCCCGGTCCTTCCAGGCCTTTATCAGGTTTACATGGTACAGTTGCTCGGGTTTCCTTATTCCAGGTTGGTACACTCTATAATTCACTTCCCCCGGTACCTCATAAGGCCCTTGCCATTTGGCCATGAGCTTACTCTCTTGGGTGGATATTGGTACCAACACTCCATCTCCGTCTTTAAAGGTCCTGACCGTAGCCCTTTTATTATACGTGCGGCCTGGGCATCCAGCATATGCTCATTTACTATGGGCCTCACGGCCGCAATCCGATCCTGCATATTTGCCACATACTCGATGACTCTCTAATGTGGAGTGGGCTCCTGTTCCCATGTCTCTTTTGCAACTTCCAGCAGTCCCCTCGGGTGCCTGCCATACAATAGCTCAAATGGGGAGAACCCTGTGGATGCCTGTGATACCTCGCAGATGGCGAACAGATAGGGCAATAAGAGGTCCCAATCTCTCCCATCCTTGGCGACCACCTTTTTGAGCATGGCTTTGAGGGTCTTATTAAACCTCTCCACCAACCCGTCGGTTTGTGGATGGTACACCGACGTATGTAGCTGTTTAATCCAGAGCAGCTTACATAGCTCCCTGGTCATCTTAGACATAAAAGGAGTTCCCTGATCCGTAAGGATCTCCTTGGGTAGCCCAAGGTGACAAAACATGGCAAATAGTTCACAGGCTATTAGTTTAGCCGAAGTGTGCCGGAGAAGTATCGCCTCTGGGTACCGGGTGGAGTAGTCTACAACTACTAATATGTGCTGGTGGCCCCGGGCGGATTTTACTCTGGGTCCTATGGGATCCATCGCAATCCGCTCAAAATATACCTTTATAAGGGGCAGGGGCTCCAATGCACTCTGGTAGTTCATAGTGGGTGAGGTTAGTTGACACTCATTTCGCAGTAACTTTGGACCTCAGCATAGACACCAGGCCAAAAAAACACTGCAGTATGCGCTCCAGCGTCTTTTTGGCCCCCAAATGCCCTCCCAGCCTGTGAGTGAGCCATGTCGAGCACCGCCCGACGATAGAACTGATAGTGCCCCAATCCTACCACCTCACCCCTGATTTTATCAACCCTGTACAGTAACTCCTGGTTGATCATAATCTAGGGGAAACTCCTCCACACCCGGTTGTTGAGCCACCTCATTCACCTCGATTACTCTTTCCCAGGCCCAGGTCAGAGCGGAATCCTGGAGCTGGACAGTCCCGAACTTACCAAGTGACACCTACAGCTCAGGGATCGGTGGGGTCTCCTCAACTTCTACTGCCAATACCTATAGGGGAAACCTATCGAGGTTACACTTTGTCCCTATGTTGGCGACCCCTATGGCAGGTATCCCTGACTCGGGATCTTCGGGTTCTGCACCCGAAATACAATTTACCCTGAGAGGGTTAACCCTGGTCTGACCAGAACAGGGGAATGTCTCTTCCCTATACAGTCCCATATGGAAGAGTCTTCACCACTCCCACCACATGTTTTATCTCCCCACACGGGGAAGAGAACGTGATCTCTGCAGTCAGGTACTCTCGGAGGTCCCCACGTATGCACACTACTCCACCGTCTGTCCATTAGGACTGTCCCCAGCAACCAGGGACCCCTGTACCACGGTCATCAAGCTCCCCGAGTCCAAGAGAGCATCCGTCTGGTATCCATTAATGAGTACCTCGCACAGCTGAGGTTCGGTACCGGCAGGGTCTGTAGTGGGAGTGCAGACTGGCTGGGCATACATAGATACATGGCGGGTATACCCGCAGTCCATGGGTTCGGTTGTTCGGGGACAATTGGAAACCACATGTCCAGGCTCTTGACATCGCCAATAGTGATGAGCGAGCACTAAAATGCTCGGGTGCTCATTGCTCGGGTCGAGCAAATTGGAATACTTGGGTACTCAGACAGAACAACAAGCCCAATGTAAGTGTATGGGAAACCCGAGCATTTTTACTGCAATTCCCCCGGAGGTCCTTTTAAGGTCTAAAAACATCTGAAAATGATGGAAACACTGCTCAAATGTCACGGGAACATCATGGCAAATGCCCTGGAAGCATTTTTGACTCCTAGGTCACAGCTCTAAACAATGTTGTCAGAGTTTCACTCCCTTTTTACAGGCACACAAAAAAACTACAAAAACTAAACCAAAATGGATTTTGCTGGGAAATATGTTAAGGAACATCCTTTCCAGGTTACTGACTTTTGTCTAAGCCAAAAATGCATCAAAATGCGTTTTGCAACTTTAGCATTGCTTTCAACCAATACAAATGCATACACTTGGGAAATGTCATTGTAACATTTAACAACCCTACCTGGGATGTGTGACACATAAGCAGACACATCTTGTTTCATTTATAAAGGAGGGACTCTTAAAGTCACAGAGCCTATTTTTACAGGGGCATCAGGCAGCATTAATCTTCTTAAAGGGCCATTATTAAACAGTGGGTCTCCTATGCTGTTGTTTCCTATGCAGTGAGTGGATGGTCTGCCAAGAATTATGACGCACCCCAATACCTCTTTCATGAGAGGTACAGGAGGGTGTTGTGAATAGGTCACCGAGGAGAATGGCATGAATAGGCTAGGCCACCAGGAAGCCAGAAAGTTTGGTAACTCAGCAGATTGCAGACCCCTAATCCAAACAACACAACTAGCAGTAGCCGTGGGGCGTACCTACGATGCCTTAGACGCCTCGGCACAGCCAGATAGCTAACTAAGCCTAAAGCAAGAAAGGTGAAATCTAAACTGCCCCGGAGTAGAACCCCAAAGGAATAGATAGCCCCCAACATATATTGTCGGTGAGACAAGATGAGGCACAAACACAGGCAGAAAATAGACTGAGCAAATGATCGGGCCCAAACTGTCTAGACAGAAAAGGACAGGAAAGACACTGTCTGCAATCACGAAAAACACTAAAAAATCCAACACATCTGATGCACAAAAACACTGAGGTCTGACAACCTCTCCCCCGCTATATCAGCATTCTGGTGTGAACTGGCAGCAAAGCAAAAGAGACTAATATAACAAGGGACTGAACAAACTGACACCAGCTGTAAAATATGGAGTGGGGTCCAGCACTGCCCCAGCAGGGAGCACGCTGAACCCTCACAGCAAAGCAGAAAAAGGCAAAACCAGATCAGATGCCAAGGATAAGCAAATGAACAACTTAACTGAAAAATGCAGGATCAGGCAGGAGACAGCAGACCTCAAAATGCACAGGAAGAAACCAAATCACCAGCAGCAACTGAGGGAAGCCTGCTCACTTAAATACTCCCAATCAGTAACCCCTGACTTCCAATCATCGTCGTCAGGTGGCAGACTTCTGTCAACCCAGCCAGCTCCACTACCCACAGTAACCACCGGAGGGAGCCCCGACTCAGAAGTCAGATCAAGAGAATTCACAACAGGAGAACTTCCTGAAAAAATGTTGCATTGAATGCAAGGCCTGGCTTGCCCAAAGTTACATGCACCCCAATAAGCTTTTCAAGCCACGTACTGGATGGCCACCGGAAAATCCACTAAACATTATTTATGTTGTACTCCCATTCTGTTTTCTTATGTATTGACTGCAAGGCGTGCCCTGCTACCAAGTCATATTCACCCCAATATGCCTTTGAATCCAGGTACTGAATAGGCACAGGACAGGAAAATCCACTTCACATTTTTCATTTTGTACTCCCATACTCTTTTCTTATGCATTGACAGCAAGGCCTGCCCTGCTGCCAAGTCATATGCACCCCAATAACCCCAATCCCCCTTTGGAAGAAACATGGAGGAGGGCCTCATAAAAAAAAATGTCCCATTAAAAAGCAGTGGGTCTCCTAGACTTGTAATGCCCATACACTAAGTGTATTGGCTTGCAAACATTTTCCCCTGTGGGGTACACCTCAATCTTTTCCATAACAAGTATTTTATGCTCAGCATAACCACCCACCCTTGTTAGGAATTCGACACTGGCTGTAGCAGCATGGAACACGTTAACCCTGGTGATCTAGTTTCGGTGGATGATGACACGTGAAGGAAGGCCTGATTAAAAACTATGCCCAATTTAAAGGAGCGGGTCTCCTAGACTTGTAATTCCCATACACTAAGTGTAATTGGCTGGCAAACATTTTCCCCTATAGTGTACACTTCAACCTTTTCCATAGCAAGTATTTTACACCCAGCATAACCACCCACCCTTGTTAGGAATTCGACACTGCCTGTAGCAGCACGGAACACATTAACCCTGGAAATCTAGTGGTGGTGGATGATGACGCGTGGAAGAAGGCCTGATTAAAAACTATGCTCAATTTAAAGGAGCGGGTCTCCTAGACTTGTAATACCCATACACTGGCTGGCAAACATTTTCCCCTGGGGGTAGATATCAACATAGTGAACAGTTGTTTGCAGCGCCAGTGCTCTAAGGACGAAGCACGCTGCTCAGCCTCTTATGCGCTGCTTGTCCACACCAATTATCTATGCTGTCATGCCAGCTTTTTGTTAAGCTGGCCCCCTGCCTGTAGGTCACCGGGTCTGTCTGTCTGCTGCAGTTCACCGCAACGTTGGCGCTTTGGGTGCGTAGTGCACTGCCTCCCTTCATGCTCACAGCTGTGGACTCACTCATGCTTTCATTTTTTTCCCACACCTTCCGCACAGGTTCCCTGTCTAAACACACCCCCTCTTCATGGGTAATGGGACCTGTCCGTTCCACTATTCCTTCCCCCAGGAAGCAGGGGACGCAGTCTTCCGAATATAATGTTGAAAAAGTTAAAACAAGTTGAAGTATGTTTAAACTCAAATGTGAAAATAATTGTCATCTTTACTATTTCTCCATTCCGTGTGCGGCTAACCCACCTCATTGATCTTATTGATTTTCTTTGGCAAGAAACCAACAGCTCCATCAATACCACATGCTTTTCCAATTAATTCATCATGCTGGTAAAGTAGAGGTGAGATTAGGGATCTAGATAACATCTCGGGACTGTAGTCAACATGACACTGTGCCAAAACCCACTTGGGTTTAGCGAACAATTTGACATAGTTTGTGCACTGCAGAACAGAGTTGTCAGAAAAACTAGATTTTGATTCAATAATATGTTGGATGGATTGTCAAGTGGAAACACCCATATAGTATTATTATAATTATTATTTAGTTATATAGCACCATTTATTCCATGGTGCTGAAGATGAGAAGGGGTTACATACAAATATCTAAAGGACTGTCACATTGTAGAAGGATCAACTTTATTCTCATTTGCACAAGGAAAGACTAGAAGCAATGGGATGAAACTGAATGGGAGGAGACACAGATTAGATATTAGAAAAAACTTTTTGACAGTTAGAGTGATCAATGAGTGGAACAGGCTGCCACGAGAAGTGGTGAGTTCTCCTTCAATGGAAGTCTTCAAACAGAGGCTGGACAGACATCTGACTGGGATGATTTAGCGAATCCTGCTTTGAGCAGGGGGTTGGACCAGATGGCCCAGGAGGTCCCTTCCAACTCTACGATTCTATGATTATATGAAAGTAATAGATATCGTTTACAGTTCACAAATTTAAAATGACAGACTGGTACAGAGGGGAGAGGACGTTGTCCTTGCGGACTTACAGTCTGCAGGATAATGGGAAAGAGACAGAAGTTCGGGGGTGCGGCACCTCGGTTGGTGGAGAGGCAGCAGCTCGGGTGGTGGTGTAGAAGTCACATCTACGACCAACACGCTCTCCAATTGACACCTCTTGAAATGCAGCCAAAATGTCACAATCTCTAGCTTCTTTTGTAGAAAATGCAGGGGCTCCTTTTTGACGTCATCGTCCAACAAGTTCAGTATTAGTAGGTGATGGCTTGTCAGAATGCGGCCCAGGAACACCAAGCTTCAGTAGTTGCGAGTCCTGGCCCTGTGCTCTTCCAGGTGCTCTTCCTCCGGCTCTTCCATTCATGATTTCATCTAGAACATTTTGCCTTTGTAATCCAGAGACAGTGTACAACACCACCCAAGCATTCACCCTTTGCTCCTCAGACTTTCTATCTATGCAGTGACACTCTAGACAGAAGATGATGGTGGTAGTAGTTGGAGCATTTAAGACAGTCATGAAGCAGCCATAACAACTTGAAACAGAAGTATTTTTTACCAAGATACCACACTGTTCAATATTTGGTCTGTATTTTTACCCAAAAATAGTGTAGAGAACTAGGGTAACAGACAGCAAATACAGTGGAATGTAGTCCTGAATTGCCACAATTTAGGATCCACAAATACATCAGACGTCTGACAGCATTACCAGACTGTTCAATATGTGGCCTGAATTTCTTAATTTTAAAAGTCTTTAAAAAAAAACATACTCGGGAAGACCTAACAGTTGGACTGGCAACTTCCATCATGTTGGTGTTACGGGGAATGGTTGCCCACCTTCTGTCTGCAACTACCACACGGCTTCTTCCTGCCTGAAAGGGTGCTATGCCTCCCTCCCCCTGTGTGCTGCTGTCCTCGCTCTGCATGTCCTCCTGCCAGATTGGGTCAGTTACTATATCATCCACCACCTCATCTTCCACTTCCGCACCCTGGTCCTACTACTGACTTTCTGGCAAATGTGTCTCATCATCGTCCATTCTTTGGACCATGGCTGCTCAAATATTTGGGCATCACTACATGGAATCTCATCTTCAAGTGGACTGGGCGAGAGGCCCAAATATATAAATGGAAAAGTGAACTGTTCTTCGGAGTGCTCAAATGTGATATCAGTTGTCTCAGGGCACTCAGCATGGTGGGAGGAAGGAGGATCAGGGTAAGGAATATGCGGGACAAATTCACGGCTACTCAGACTTGACCATGTGTAAGACACGGTGCTGGTGGTGGTAGCTATGTAACTGTTATTATTATCCACTATCCAACCAACAACCTTTCCACACTACTCTGGCTTCAATAATGCTGTCTTGCTGTGGTCCCCTAGGACTTCGGAACCTAAGGTCCAGGGAGAAGATGTGGGTGTTTTTGTTGGCCCAATTTAAGCTTGTCTTCGGCCTCTGCCTTGGCATGCACCATGACCATCACGGCCACTTCCCCGTCCCTTGCCTTGTAAATGGACTAGAATATTATAAACGTTCACTACAAATGGCTGAATTAGGAACATATTTGTATGTGATAAGTGTGCGGGAAAGCCACACTTTAAAATATGTGGACTGTAGTTACAAATGTGGTTTTGCTTAGTCAATTGATGCCACTAAGTACTGTAACAGACAGCAAAAACAATGGAATAGGTCGGCCTAAAAAGCCCAAATTTGTAGCACACAGATGTATGATGCCTGTCACAGATACTGTATATCACACTGTAAAATATGTGGGCTGTTTTATTTAAAAAAGCAACATAGTGCTGTATATAACTAGAGTGACAGCAAAGAAAAATGGAATTTAGGGCTAAAATGACCAAAATTTTTAGCAGACGGATGGATGAGGCATGTCACAGATATACCACATTGTAAAATATGTGGCCTGTATGTATTTTTTTGGGAGTTCAGCAAAATGATATCAAGAAAGCATACTCCCTGCTGGGGGCAACACTGGGCCCCGCTCCATATGTTACTGCTTGTGCTCGTTTGTTCAGTCCCCTGTTTATATTGGTCTCTTTTGCTTTGCTTCCAGTTCACACCAGAGTGCTGATCTAGCGGGGATGAGGTCGTGTGGCCTCAGGTTTTTTGTATATCAGATGTGTTAGATTTTTCAGGGTTTTTGCGTGATTACTGACAGGACAGGACAGAAAAGATACTATCTATACAGTTTGGGCCCCATCATTTGCTCAGTCTATTTTCTGCCTGTGTTTGTGTTTCATCTTGTCTCACCGACAATATATGTTTGGGGGCTGTCTATTCCTTTGGGGATCTGCTCCGGGGCAGTTTAGATTTCACCATTCTGGCTTTAGGCTTAGTTAGTTCTCCAGCTGTGCTGAGGCGTCTAGGGCATCGTAGGAACGCTCCACGGCTACTGCTAGTTGTGTTCTTAGGATCAGGGGTCTGCAATCCGCTGACTTACCAACCTCTCTGGTTTCCTGGTGGCTTAGCCTGTTCCTGCCATCCTCCTTGGTGACCTATTCATAACAGTATTGGCCCCGATAGAGAGTCGGGGACTTTTCCCAGTCTCCTGGGCTGGCGGGGCCTTTCGTGACAGCCACAGTGGAGCAATGTCCCGTATAAAGTCCTGAATGGCTGTATACCACTCTATCAGTCCTACTACCTGGTCCAGAGTGCCTGGGTCCCCTTGCCCCACCCAATGCTGCATGGCTGCTGGCAGGGCCCTCACCAGCCATTCAACCACCACCCTCTCTACCATCTGGAACGGGTTTAAGGTCTCAGGCTGGAGCCATTTTTTAATAAGTCATAAGCCTGAGACTGGGCCGGAACACTCGTTGGGCCCGCACATATGTATTAAACCCCAGTCTGGCAAGGATCTCACCTTTCAGCTTCCCATAGTCCAGGGCATCGTCCTGACAGAGGTTGAGGAAGCCCTTCAGGGCATCTCCCGTCAGAAAGGGGCCACCACTTCAGCGCACTGGGTCACCGTCAAACTCTACCGCTCTGCAGTGTGTTCGTAGAGGGTGTCGTCCTCAGTGCTGACCGGACTTTGTACCGGGCCTCCGACTGGTACGTGGTCGCTGGGTAGGGTGCCTCTCGAATGGCTGCTATCTGCTGCAGAATCAGATCATTAGTCTTTTGCTGCTGCTGATACAACAATTGCAATTGTAACTGCTCCAGCTGCCGATGCTCTTTCCGCTGCTGACACTCTTGCTGCTGATGATTGTGCTGCTCCTGCCGTTGCTGACTAAAGATCAACTGCTTCAAAAGCTCCTCCATTTTGTCATCTGGCTTAAACTGAAGCATTTGCAGGCTTAATCATTTAAATGCAGCATGCTTTGGGGCATGCCACAGTTCACACTGCCCGCATTCTCCACCGTATGTAAAGCAGTGGTGTCCACGCTGTGCAGTGATGAGGCAGTGACCAAAGCAAATTCAAAACAAAACGTGTTTTAATGTAAAAAAAAAACTCACACAGTGCACAGCATGCTGTAACCTTCGGATCGCAGCTAGGAAAGCAAAAGACAGTCCGTGGCCGGTTGCCGTGAGCGACCGCACTGCCGAGTACGCAGGGGGTACCAGACCTTTTGGCTCCACTTGGCCCTGTGTTGCCTCACACACAAAGTACTCTGCAGACCAACTGCTCTGTCTCCTTGCAAGACCAAAACTGACACACCCAAAACTCTTCCTGCAGGGGTTTTTTTTTTCCTTCATTCCCCTCTGTGGCCATGGGCCACTTGTAAGATCTGGGCTGGAGAAAATGGACTGGACCCCACTACCTTCCTGCAGTCCGTTTCAAAAATAAAAGCCCATACCGGATTTTCATGAACATTATCCTTGGTCAAAAATAACTTGACCAGGTTCAAACTTACTTTTATTCTGCCTTGTGACTCACAGGCACACTGCTGTGACCACAAGGCACTCGAGCAGATCCAATACGCTTCTGAGCACATCCTGGGTGACAGATAGCGACCCTTACATATGACTCCAGTCACTGCCTCACGATATATATATATATATATCTCTCATAGATTGAAGAAAAGCCGGCAAGTCATCTGCCGTGTACTGTAAACTCACTGCAGGAGCCGACAGGATAGAAAAGATTGACATACAGTAACTACAAATAAAATAGGTAGATATACAGATGTCTGTGAAAAATACAATTAGTGCAGTGTGTGTGCAGCTTACTGTGCATTTATTTAATTAATAAAATATTATTTTTCTGAAAAAAATGGCATGGGCTTCCGCACAATTTTCGTAACCAACAGAGGTAAAGCCGACGGCTGGGGGCTGATGTTTATAGCCTGGGAATGGGGTAATACCCGTAGAGCTTCCCAGGCTATTAATATCAGCTCCCAACTGTATACGTAGCCTTTACTGGCTATTAAAATGGGGGACCCTAAAAAATTGACGTAGGGTCCCCCTATAATAACCAGCAAAGGCTATGCAGACAGCTGCTGGCTGATATTAATAGCCTAGGAAGGGGCCATGGATACTGTTCACCCCCAAGGCTAAAAATGTCAGCTCTCAGTCACCCCAGAAAAGGCACATCTCTAAGATGTGCCAGTTCTGGCACTTAGCCTCACTCTTCCCACTTGCCTGTAGCGATGGCAAGTGGGATGATAGTTGGGGAGGCTGATGTCACCTTTGTATTTTCAGGTGACGTCAAGCCCCAAGGTTAGTAATGGAGAGGCTTCATTAAGACGCCCCCATTACTAACCTCATAGTCACATTGTATGAAAACACAGACACCTGGAATAAAGTCCTTTAATTTAAAGAATGACACAGACTCCTTTAAAAATCTTAATTAAACCATACTTACGACCTCGCCCATTCCCCCGATGCCCTCATCATCTGCAAAAGAATTAAAAATAAAAAACAACAATATTCCTCATCTTTCCGCAGAGATGCTACTAATCCATTTGTCCCATGAGGGTCCAGCTCTCATACATCTAGATGGCAGGCTGCATGGATGCATGATGCGTCCATACAGCCTGTCATCCAGCAAAGACACTGAGCACAGTATGCTCAGTGTCTCCCTGTGAGCGCCTATTACCTATCTGAGGGCTCCATGAGCATGAAAAAGTTCTCCAGCTCACAGTGCCCTCAGACAGGTCCTGCGAGTTCACAGCCAGTGAACTCAGTATACCTTTCTGATGTCAATGTGAGTGCTGTGTTAAAATTGCATTGCAGTCGGATAGCAATCACACTGAATTCGGATGTAAATTGGATGTAAGGCCTGTTTCACATTTCAGTTTTTTTACGTCAGTCAAAATCCCCCAGAATGTGAAAAAACGGATCCGTTTCCATTTTGCCACAAACGGATGACACAGGATCCGTTTTTTTGACGGATCCGTTTTAGCTGATAGTTCATGAAATTTAAAGCGACATGGAAAAGGGGAGAGAGAGGGGGGGGGAGAGAGAGGAGGGAGGGGGGAGAGGGAGAGATTTTCTCCACCCATGTCAGAACGGGATTTAGGGTTAAAATGCATCGCTGACACATTCTCCCGGGCAGGCGCAGTCGTAAAAAGCGGGCCACCAATGTAAAAAAAAAGTTTAATTGTCCGTCTGCTCCGCCCGGGAACCGCTAACATTTTGATGGATCCGTCAATAAACGGATGCAACGGATGACCATCAGTCAAAATCCGCCGCTAATGTAAATCTATGGGGAAAAAAACGGATCCACCTAAAAAATGGGCGGATCCGTTTTTTTCTAAAAGTGGCGGATTTTGACTGACGTCAAAAAACTGAAGTGTGAAACTATTTTTACAATAAAAAGCGTCATTTAGTGTGTGACAGCTACCAAAAATAAAAACCCACCATAAATAGTAAATCAAACCCCCCTTTATCACCGCCTTAGGCTACTTTCACACTTGCGTTTTTTTTGCTGCGTGTTTTTTGCGCACACAAACGCATGGAAAAAACGCATCATGCGTTTGTGTGCATTTTTTGCGGGATTTAGTGCGTTTTTTTGTGCATACGTGCGCATTACAATGCGCACCCATAAGCGCACCCCATGTAAAATATAGGAAAAAAAACACATGCTTTTTTGCGCTAAAAAGCAGCGCAAAAAAACGCAAGTGTGAAACCAGCCTTAGTTAGGGAAAAATAATAAAATTAAAAAAAAGTATTTCTATTTTCCCATTAGGGTTAGGGCTAGGGTTAAGGCTAGGGTTAGGGCTACGGTTAGGGTTAGAGCTACGGCTAGGGTTAGGGCTGAAATTAGGGTTTGGGGTGTGTTGGGGGTTAAGGTTGGAGTTAGAATTGGGGGGTTTCCACTGTGTGGGCACATCAGGTGCTCTCCAAACGCAACATGGCGTCTGATCTCAATTCCAGCCAATTCTGCGTTGAAAAAGTCAAATGGTGCTCCTTCCCTTCCAAGCTCTCAAGCTCTGCCATGCACCCAAACAATGGTTTACCCCCACATATAGGGTATCAGCCTACTCAGGACAAATTGAAAAACAACTTTTGGGGTCCAATTTCTCCTGTTACCCTTAGGAAAAAAAATTGGGGACTGAAAGATCATGTTTGTGGAAAAAATATGATGTTTTTATTTTCATGTCCGAGCATTATGAACTTCTGTGAAGCACTGGGGGGTTCAAAGTGCTCACCACATATCTAGGTAAGTTCCTTGGGGGGGTCTGGTTTCCAAAATGGGGTCACTTGTGGGGAGTTTCAACAGTTTAGGCACATCAGAGGCTCTCCAAACGTGACATGACACCCGCAGACCATTCCGTCAAAGTCTGCATTCCAAAACGTCACTACTTCACTTCCGAGCCCCGACGTGTCCCTATACAGTAGTTTTCTCCCACATATGGGGTATCAGCGTACTCAGGACAAATTGTACAACAACTTTTGGGGTCAAATTTCTCCTGTTACCCTTGGGAAAATAAAAAATTGGGGACTGAAAGATCATGTTTGTGGAAAAAATATGATTTTTTTATTTTCACGCCCGGGCGTTATAAACTTCTGTGAAGCACTGGGGGGGTTCAAAGTGCTCACCACACAACTAGATAAGTTCTTTGGGGGGTCTAGTTTCCAAATTGGTGTCATTTGTGGGGGATTTCCACTGTTTTGGCACATCAGGGGCTTTCCAAACGCGACATGGCGTCCAATCTCAATTCCAGCCATAAAAGTCAAATGGCGCTGCTTCCCTTCCGAGCTCTCCCACACGAAAGCCAATGCAAGTCAATGGGGAACCAAGGTCGGCAGGGAGTGGAGGACAGGAAACACACCTACAGTGCCCATTTTAAAACCAAAAACATCAGTTCTTATTACTTAAGCTTGTCAACTTTAATTTACTTTATAAAAATAGTTAGACATTGAAAACTGGGGGTTATTTGGCTAAAGTTGCGGGGGGTAGGGCTGGCACCAGATTTTCGTGGGCCCTGGGCCAAAGAGTGTCACTGGGCTCTTTTAACACATGCCACAATTCATGATCCTCTGATATGGCAGAGAAATAGCGGTATAGTACAATGAAAAATACTTCACTTCTTACATCACATGACTGATATCCATTTTAAATTCTCCAATAGCTCCAAAAACGGACAGTATATTACTCCATACAGTATTATGGCCTCTGCATAGTGCGCTATACAGAGTAATGAGGCCCATATATTTCTCCATACAGAATCATTGGTCCCATATAATGTTCCATACAGTATATGATGAGCTCCACATAATGCTACAGTATATGTTGGTCCCCATGGATGAAGCTCCACTGTGTTATGGGCCCAAATAATGCTCCATATATAATGGGCCCCATTTCTAATGCTCCAGTGCATAATGGGCCCTGTAAATGCTGCTCCAGTGTCTGATGTCCACCTTTGGAATTCTCCAGTGTATGGTGGGCCTCATATATCATTCTCCAGAGTATAGTGCTCCCCAAAAATAGCTGTCCCAACATTGAAAACAATTAAATAAGTCTCCTCGCTAGGGAATCCCTGTACTAGTCTGGACTCCTCGTCGTCCCCATCTTCCATCTCACTGCACTTGGACTGTTTAGGCAGAGGGCGTACAGACGTGATGTCATTGCACTCTCTGACCAGTATGTCACTGTCAGGAAATGCGGAAGACGTCACGGCGGTGGAGCAGAGAGAGGCAAGTATTTCAACTTTGCAAGTGCTGTGATCCTGAGCAAGCAGGGGGGGCCCACTCGTTGGCGACGGCACTGGCACAGGGCCCCTCATAGTACGGCAGTGTGTCTGACGGCGGCAGAGACACTTTTGCGTGCTACGAGAGGCCCTGTGCCAGTGCCGTCGCCCATGAGTATGCCCCCAGCACCTGCTCAAGGAACCTGCACTTTCATCTGCACCTTCCTCTTTGTCACCGTGTAAGGTGGTATAGTATGCGGGAAGGGGAACCTGAGTTTCATCAGGGTCAGATTCTGGCTGTGTAGAGTGCGAGGTGTTGTGAGTTCATTTTCCCCTTCACTACTGAGGCCCGAGGAACTCCCTCTTCTGGTGAAGAAAGGTAGTGAGCCTGATTGTCAAACACCTGGGGCTGATGATGATGACTGGCTGAGTGGAGTTAATGACTGGATATAAGGCTGCCGACGCCCTTCTGGCCTGCGGGTGATTTCTCTGTGGACTTCTAGGAAACCAGTCTGATTCCTGCTCATCTAAAGCTAAGATTTATGCTTTGCCTTTTTGCATTAGTGTTTTGTTTTCCTTGCTTTTCTGGATTCTGCCATTCCCTGCTGGGGTGAGCTGAATCTCCTTTTGCCTGTTGCTCTGTCTTCAGAATATTCCTGAGTACTGACATAGCTTTTTTGAAGCCTAGCGTCTTCAGGGCCTTTTTTACTGTCAGTTGGTTGGCTCTTATTTTCATAGGGTTTTTCACGGATTGCAGACAGCAGCCTTCCTGTCCTTTCCTATCTAAGCTAGCGTGGGCCCCATCTTTGCTCAGTCTGTCTGTGTTTTGTTCTTTCTTCTTGCTTCACCGTCATTATATGTGGGGGGCTGCCTTTTGCTTTGGGGTCTGCTCTGGGGCAGTTTAGATTTCCCTTTCTGTCTTTAGGCTATGTAGTCCTCCGGCTGTGCTCGAGGGGCCTAGGGCATCGTAGGAGCCCCCCACGGCTACTGCTAGTTGTGTTGATAGGTTCAGGGGTCTGCAATCCGATAGCTGCCAACTTCTCTGGTTTTCTGGACTTAGCTAGCATTTCTATTTTTGCCTCCTACGGTGACTCAATCATAACAGCGAGGGGAATGTAGTGGTCTGGGTCAATGTACCAGCAGAATCATCTAGCAGTAGCTGGGCATCAGTGCACTTGTGGCGCCCCCAGGAGTACGGTCGCCACAGTGGCATTACCTTCCTCCTTGGGAGTGTGATGTCATGCTTGGGAGCAATGAAGGATCTCTCTAGCAGTTAAACCAACACACAACACAGTTCCCACTCCAGACCAGCAGGGAGACCTCTGAACCTGACTGCTGAGGAGCTGCTCTCTGTGGTCGGGAGGAGGTAACTTAGGGCAGTCTTTGAAGGGAAGGGGAAGTGTGTGGACGTGAGAAGGGGAGCTGGAGGATGAGCAGAGTTATGGCTCACTCCTGTCAGGAACACCGCACTGCACTTGCTCACTGTGCCAGTGCGGGTGTCCTGAGTACAAAGACAGTACTCACAGATACCTGTGGAGCAGGGCAGCAGCGGTGACGATGCGTGCTTCAGAGTATCAGGACCTGAAGCACATGACTGCTGGGGGCGTGGCCTAAGCTCCACAGATCTAGGAGCTGCAGGGAAACTCCTAGAAAGGTAACTACGGGGCAATGTTACCAAGGGGCACAGACAGAGACAGAAACCAGACGAAGCCAGGGTCAAAGCACCAGATAGCAATACAGTACCACGGGGTTTAGACAGAAAGGATAGTCAGGACGTAGCAATAGGTCAGAAAACCAGAACGGGCAATAGACGGTACAATAGGGACAAACTGTAACGGAGTAACGATAGCCAAGCCAGGAGGTCAGAACCAGAGAAGACAGTAGTACCAAAGCGAGAGACGGAGTACAGAGTGAGGGAACAGGCCGGGTCATACACGGGATGCAAACAAGCAACGCAGAATACACGCACACCAGGGGTCAGACACACCAGAACAACAGTATAGCTGACAGAGAACCCTGGTAAAGAGTGAGTATAAATACCCCTCCCAGATCCAGAAAGAGGCCACGAACACTTAACCCTGTGAGTGCAGGGCAAGAACCCTGTTCAAACCATGACAGTACCCCCCTCTTAATGGGGGGCCACTGGACCCTCAGGCTTGTCTGGGTATCTGGCGTGGAAAGCCCGCACCAGACGATCGGCATGCACCGACCTGGCTGGAACCCATGACCGATCCTCCAGAGAGTACCCCTTCCAGTGTATCAGATACTGGAGTCTCCGGCGCACCCACCGGGAGTCAACAATGCGCCCTACTTCATACGCCAGCTGCCCCTCTACCAGCACTGGCGGAGCATTTGATGAGGGATCCTCTCTCACCGTCCCCACAGGCTTTAACAGGGACCTGTGGAAGACATTAGAAATTTTAAAGGAGGTGGGCAGCTGCAGTCGGTAGGCTACTGGGTTAACAACCTCCACAACTTTGTATGGGCCAATAAACTTGGGGCCCAGCTTTATAGAAGGTATCTTAAGCTTGATATTGCGGGTGGATAGCCACACCTTCTCCCCTACTGCAAATGCTGGACCTGGCCCCCTCCTCCTGTCAGCAAACCGCTTATAGTTTTCCTGGGCCTTGGAAATATTCCTCTGAACCTCCCTCCAAAGAATTCTAAGACGTTGTGTCACATCCTCAGCACCAGGACAACCTGAATCCATACGGGAAAACTCTCCAAAATGTGGGTTAAAGCCATAGTTGACCTGAAAAGGAGACTTCCCAGTAGACTGACTCACACGACCGTTGAATGCAAACTCTGCCATGGGCAATACCTCACACCAGTCCTCCTGCCTGGAAGAGGCCAAGCATCTCAGAATCTGCTCCAACGATTGGTTCGTGCGCTCCGTCTGTCCATTAGACTCTGGGTGGTAGGCAGAGGAGAAGGACAACGAAATCCCCAGCTTTTTGCAAAAAGCCCTCCAGAACCTGGCTACAAACTGTACCCCTCTGTCTGACACCACATTCATAGGCACTCCATGTAACCTAATTATATGCTGCGTAAATAAGCGGGCCAGGGTTTCAGCAGATGGTAATGCGGGGAGAGGTACAAAGTGGGCTTGTTTTGAAAACCTATCCACCACCACCCATATCACCGAGTTGCCCCTGGAAGGAGGAAGATTTGTGATAAAATCCATGGACAAATGTGTCCATGGTCTATCCGGAATTGGCAAAGGCACCAATTCCGCGGCCGGCCGGACCTGAGAACTTTTAGAACGAGCGCACACCCCACATGCAGTCACAAACTGTTTAATATCTGTTACCATAGAGGGCCACCAGAAATCCCTCGCAATTGCCCCCTGGGTAGCTGCAATCCCAGGATGAGCACTCAACACAGAATCATGAAATTCCTGCATAAGTCCGAGATGGAAACGTTCCGGTACAAACAATTTACCCGGGCGTTTATCACCAGGAGCCCGAGCCTGGGCCTCCAAAATCCCTCTCTGTAACTCAGATGAGATTTCGGCCACCACTACTCCTGGCTGAAGAATGGAGGAGGGAGGTTCTGGAGGGGACACCGAATCAAAGCTTCGGGATAAGGCATCAGCCTTGATGTTTTTAGATCCCGGGCGGAATGTGATGGTAAACTGAAAACAAGAAAAAAAAAAGTGCCCACCGAGCCTGTCTGGGGGTCAATCTCTTGGCAGACTCGATATAGGCCAAATTTTTGTGATCAGTGATGACTGTAATGGGATGAACAGACCCCTCCAGGAAATGCCTCCATTCTTCAAAAGCCAACTTTACCGCCAACAACTCTCTATTGCCAACACCATAATTTCTCTCGGCAGAGGAAAATTTTTTAGAGAAGAAGGCGCAAGGCCTCAGGTTAGTAAGGGTAGGAGGGCCCT
Source organism: Dendrobates tinctorius (assembly GCF_039654945.1). Classification (NCBI taxonomy): domain Eukaryota; kingdom Metazoa; phylum Chordata; class Amphibia; order Anura; family Dendrobatidae; genus Dendrobates; species Dendrobates tinctorius. Next base: position 22,005,072 of record NW_027361700.1, read on the forward strand.
GAGACAAAACTGCCCCCACCCCCACTTCCGAGGCGTCAACCTCCACGACAAAAGGTCTTGAGGGGTCGGGTTGTACCAATACAGGGGCTGAAGAAAAGCACTTTTTTAATGTCATGAAAGAGTTTTTTGCAGCTACAGACCAATTTTTTACATCAGCTCCCTTGAGAGTGAGGTCCGTTAGAGGCTTTACCACCTGCGAAAAGCCCTTAATAAATTTCCTATAAAAGTTGGCAAAGCCCAAAAATCATTGCAACCCTTTCAAGTCATGAGGTTGCACCCACTCCGTAACAGCCTGGACTTTCTTAGGATCCATGCGGAACCCCTCCCCTGACACAATCAACCCCAGAAAGGATACTTCTTGCATGAAAAATGAGCATTTTTCCAGCTTGGCATACAAATGATTCTCCCTCAGTCTCATGAGAACCATCCGCAAATGGTGCAAGTGAGATTGACTGTCCACCGAGTACACCAGAATGTCATCCAAATAGATAACCACAAAACGACCGATTAAATCAGAGAAAATTACATTAATAAAATTCTGAAAAACAGCAGGAGCGTTGGTGAGACCAAAGGGCATAACCAAGTTTTCGAACAGCCCTTCAGTCGTCAGGAATGCTGTTTTCCATTCGTCCCCTTCACGGACTCTTATAAGGTTATATGCCCCACGTAAATCCAGTTTAGAGAACCACTTGGCCCCGGTGAGTTGGTTGCATAGATCAGGAATTAGGGGGAGAGGGTATGTATTTTTCACAGTAATTTTGTTTAATTCCCGAAAGTCGAGGCACGGCCGCAAACCACCATCTTTTTTTCTTAACAAAAAAGAAGCCCGCTGCCACAGAAGGCCTAATATGCCCTTTGCGGAGACTCTCAGTAATGTACTCCTTCATGGCTAGACGTTCGGGCCTGGACAAATTGAACAGGTGAGCCTTGGGTAACTTGGCTCCAGGGACTAGATTAATGGCACAATCAAAGGGTCTATGTGGTGGTAGCGCCTCAGCCTCACTTTCAGAAAATACGTCTTGAAAATCTTTCAGGCACTCCGGAATACCTTCCAGATCGACAGACGACACTGACACAGATTTTACAGGGGTGACAAGGGTTGTCAAGTTACAACATAGACCATTAGCCATACAACCCCACTGAATGATCTCCCCTGTGACCCAGTCAATAGTAGGATTGTGACGTTGAAGCCAAGGCATACCCAGTATCAGTCCAGCCGGCAGATTATTTATGACAAAACATCTTACCTTTTCTCTGAAAGTGGGTTCCACTCACGTGGAAAAATTATCAGTCATGAAACAAATTCCCTCCTGGGTGATAGGAGTAGAATCAATTGCCACGATTTTAACAGGATCTTTTAACCTGACTGTCCCTATCTTATGAAAAGTCACAACTTTGGCATCGATCAGATTAATAGAAGAACCACAGTCAACGAAGGCGGTAGTCCCAACCGGACCGCCTGTAAGTTCCAGTTCCACCGGAAGCAGAATTTTAGTAAGCGAGTAAAAGGGTACCTGGGAGTCTGGGCAACCTCCTCGATTGTTACCCAGACTCAGTCGTTTTCCTGATGGCTTCACTGAAGAAGGGCAAGAAGGACAGTTCCTTCTCCAATGTCCAGCGGATCCACAGTAAAAGCACAATTGGTTGTTTCTTCGGTGTCTCCTCTCTTTTTCCTCCAATGACGTGGCACCAACCTCCATGGGCTGAGGACTAGATGCAGAGTCTCTCAGATTGGAGAATAAAGGGGTCTCCTGCAGCATGACCCCTCTTGCCCGCAGCCTACGGTCCATGCGGACAGCCTGGATCATAGCGTCCTCCAAAGAATCCGGTGGAGGATGAAGGGCTAGGGCATCTTTCAAACGTTTGGACAGGCCTCTACAGAACAAACCCCGGAGGGCAGCGTCATCCCAGGAGACCTCCGCTGCCCAGCGTCTGAACTCAGAGCAGAACCATTCAGCAGAGTTCCTTCCCTGTGTCACACTCATCACCATATCCTCTGCCAGATGCACTCTATCAGGCTCATCATAATGTGTCCCAGAGCCTCAAAGAACAAATTCACAGACATGCGTTCAGGAGCAGAGGAAAAGAGAGAGAAAGCCCATGCCTGTGGAGCCCCCCGAAGTAGGGAAACTCCTAGAAAGGTAACTACGGGGCAATGTTACCAAGGGGCACAGACAGAGACAAACCAGACGAAGCCAGGGTCAAAGCACCAGATAGCAATACAGTACCACGGGGTTTAGACAGAAAGGATAGTCAGGACGTAGCAATAGGTCAGAAAACCAGAACGGGCAATAGACGGTACAATAGGGACAAACTGTAACGGAGTAACGATAGCCAAGCCAGGAGGTCAGAACCGGAGAAGACAGTAGTACCAAAGCGAGAGACGGAGTACAGAGTGAGGGAACAGGCCGGGTCATACACGGGAAGCAAACAAGCAACGCAGAATACACGCACACCAGGGGTCAGACACACCAGAACAACAGTATAGCTGACAGAGAACCCTGGTAAAGAGTGAGTATAAATACCCCTCCCAGATCCAGAAAGAGGCCACGAACACTTAACCCTGTGAGTGCAGGGCAAGAACCCTGTTCAAACCATGACAACTCCTAGCTGGAGCGCATGGTCGGGATTCCGGTCTCTGAGTTTGATGAGACACTGACGGTCCTGCAGCAGAAACCGGAGGAAGCAGCAGCTGTAAATGCTCTGTTCCCAACTAAGGCTCGAAGGCCCCAGCAGCGACGTGTGTGAGCCAGAAGGAAACGGCTATGGCTGCTTGCCATACGAGAAAGTTCCAAAAGAGAATCAACAGGGGGAACTTCAGTGAACTCAGTACTGCGAGTACCTCTGATAAGTGCTAGAACAGAGGCCACACTACCTATCTGCAGAGAGAGAATTCCAAATTTGCTTCCAGGCTGACCAACTCCTTCTCCATCTGTACTCTGGGTCCTGGACGGCACTTACCAAGTACTGGTAAAGGAACTGCACGACTGTGTCTGTCATATTTCTCCTGCGCCTGGCGCACGGCTCTACTACATCCTGCACTGCACACCATCTACTAACTCTTTCATCTGCCCTGTGACTACGGCCCTACCTGTGCAGGGCTTCTACATCTTAGCTGCACCACAACATCTGTCCCAGAGAAGCGACACTGCAGTGCGGGTCAATCTGATCAGAAACCACAGGTGGCGTCACGTATCATTCACCTATAAACGTTATTCACCCCTTTTGCATGGACGCCCAGGGCCGCGGAACGGGTCATCACCACCGTAACACATCCCTCTGAGACACCGGCCCACTACCAATTAACCCCACTGCCCTGGCTGGCCACCCACACTCCATGTCAGATTCATCTTGGACTGGGGAATTCACGATTTGACTTGATAACCCAGGCATGGTATGATAGAAAGAGCTACATGGACTAATGTGAAGTGTGGCCTGCTGCATCATTCACTTTTGGTGGGGGTGAAGGACACAAGGAAAGGGGTTCTTCCTGACCAGGAGCCAGCACTTGACGACTCAGTGCTTGCATTTTTTGAAACTTCAGAAGAGGAGGGCATATTTGCTGGAGCCTGTTTCGGCAATGTAAGCCAAAACCAGTTCCTGATGCAAGTGCATGGTGGTTAAATGTCTAAGCATGCAACTGATATTCAAATTTCTCAGATTTTTCCCTCGGCTAAAGGTCTTTGCGCACTTCTTACAGATAACTTTTGCCTGATCATTAGGATTTTGTTCAAAAAAGTGCCACACTGCACTCTTCCTACTATGAAAGACATTTTGAGACCTTGCACGCTGTGCTAATTTGACCGTCTTGCCAAGCCTGCAACTCTTTTGGTTTTTGTAACACATTTTTGGACTGCTACACTCATGCCAGATAACAGCTGTTGCGATGTCGTTGCCTGCTGCGGATCCTAGTCCTCTTCTGAGCTATTGGCAGCAGCACCCTCTTCCCCCAATGGATTCCAATCTGGGTCAACAACTGGGTCATCCATCACCTCCTCTTCAATTTCATGTGCACCTTCCTCTGTGTCACTGTGTAAGGTGGTATAGTTTGTGGGGAGGGGAACCTGAGTTTCATCAGGGTCTGATTCTGCCTCAGTACACTGCGAGGACAATGTAGTATCTGAGTGAATGTACCAGCTGAAAAATCTAGCAGTGGCTGTGCATCAGTGCACTGCATGTCAGATTCATCTTGGACTGGGGAATTCACGATTTGACTTGCTAACCTAGGCATGGTATGTGAAAAGAGCTCCATGGAGTAATCGGTAGTGTGGTCTGCCACATCCTTCACTTTTCGTAGGGGTGAAGGACACAAGGAAAGGTGTTGTTCCTGACCAGGAGCCTCCACTGAAGACTCAGTGCTTTTATTTTTTGAAACTTCAGAAGAGGAGGCGAGAGAGCTGGAGGCTGTGTCAGCAATGTAAGCCAAAACTTGTTCCTGAAGCTCCGGCTTTAAAAGTGGTTTACCTACTCCCAGAAAAGAGCCTTCGAGGCCTTGTGGAGCCAGACGATGACACAGGCTCAACACCTCCTGCCTTAGGTGCTATTGTGCTTTTGCCACTACCAACAGATGCAACACCACCACCACCATCGGGACCAGCTGGCAACCCCCGCCAACTTCCATGGCGTCTTCCACCATACTTCCTCATTTTTGTGAAAATGTACCCAAAATACCACCAGCTATATGGTACTGTAAAACAAGGTTGAAGTTGTATCTACTATTGGTGAGAATTTGAATCTCACTATAGATTTGAAGATGCTGAACTATTGTCTCTGGCCCAGTAGAGATTACACCTCAATGTAACAGGCTGAAATTGGATAGTGTATGACAAGGTGGAGGGTGTCTATAGGATTGGTGAGAATTTGGATCTCACTATAGATTTGAGGACGCTGAACTATTGTCTCAGGCCCAGGAGAGATTACACCTCAATGTAACAGGCTGAAATTGGATGGTGTATGACAAGGTGGAGGGTGTCTATAGGATTGGTGAGAATTTGACTCTCACTATAGATTTGAGGATGCTAAACTATTGTCTCAGGCCCAGGAGAGATTACATCTCAGTGTAACAGGCTGAAATTGGATGGTGTATGACAAGGTGGAGGGTGTCTATAGGATTGGTGACAATTTGGATCTCACTAGAGATTTGAGGACGCTGACAATGATGCTCTCAGTCCACGTATGGATGCAGGCAGCCTAATAAGCAGGACTGCTGCACACACAAAAGGGTGGAAAAATGAACGCTTGGTAACTGTGCAGAAAAGAGGAAGAAAAGTATTTTTGCTTTTAAAAAAGCAGTTTGCACAGCAGTGTGCAAACAGCAGTGCAGCTATCAGGGAGCCTTATAAGGCAGCCTAATAACCAGCAGAGCTGATGCACAAAAATATAGCCTCCCCTGTTACTGCACACAAACTGTTGTGTTGTACAGTGGAAATCGCTAACAGCAGAAGCAGTTTTTTTGGTTCTTCTTCCCTGCCTAATGCTCTCCCTTATTCTGAATCAGCAGCAACAACCTCTCCCTAATGCTAATATCGTCAGAAGTAAGATGGCGGTCAGCGTTCACGCCCTTTTATAGCCCCTGTGATGCCACACAAAGCCAGCCAATTACTTGCATGCCCTTCTCAAAGATGGTGGTGACCGATGCCTATGTCATCGCGTTGCCCACAGAGTGCGTCCTGCATCATTGGCTGAAAAAGGGTGCTGGAAGCATCTTTTGAAATGTGACTTTGGCACTCTAGTCACCGACCTCGTGGCCGACCTCACGCTATGGTCGGGTTTCGTTTCATGAAACCCGACTTCAGCGAAAGTCGCCGACTTTGAATATGACCGACCCGTTTCACTCAACTCTAGTGATGTGGTCCCTTAAAAAATGGTTTTGTAAATTTTGTTGTAAAAGTTGGAAATCGCTGGTCAATTTTTAGCGATGGGATCTCTGCTTTAATCCCTAGCTGTTTCCTGACAAACTGTTGGCAGTGGTGGTATCTGCCTGCGATAGGATCTCTGCGTGATCCCCTGGCGGTCTCCTGACAAATTATTGGCAGTAGGGGTATCTCTGCATAATTTTTCTGGCTGCTTACTGACAGACATCTACCTTATTTACAACTACTTCTGTGCCTTACAGAGTACTTTATAGGGCTCATACTCATGTGTGAGAAACTTGGACGAGTCTCGCACTTGGATTGGAGAGTTCAGCTGCATGTATTTCTATGCAGCTGAACGCTCCGATCCAAGTGCCGGCGGCAGTGCTGGGTTTTGACGTGCGAGATTCGTCCGAGTTTCTCACTTGTGAGTATGAGCCCATAGACTGAAGACTGGAGAAAATTTGGTATACAAAGAGAGTTGGTTTGCAATTAAGAAAAGACACATTACGTTCAGGTTTTATAACGTATTAAGTACGTTAATTACCCCAGAAACCATAATATTATACTGTGGCTTCTTTTCTTGAGCTGTACAAAAGCTTGCTATGTACTTGTGATGGTTACTGCTGAGGGAAGCAGTGTTATTGTTCAGCACACATCATGCCCTATACAACTCATTTTTCATTCCACATTCATAGGTTATTTCTTATTCCTGGCTGTCGATAGAACATCCTAAATCACATTTATTAGAAATTACAGCTGTGTCTGGGAAATGAAGGTAGAGGAGTTTCATGGTAACATTTAAGCTGAATTCGCTGTCACTACATATTTGAATATCGGGTCATGTGTCCTCAAGCTCTTTTATTCCTTCTTATACATGAAACATTTCCTACTCAAAACTCCGCTAATATAATTTTACTCTTGATCAGTCTCCAGTCACTCGTGCTGGGAGCTCATGCTGTTTTCATATTACGGGAAAATTAATGGCAAAACATGGGGTCCTCTTGTGAGAAGGATTGCGTTGCTGATTTCTTAAACTGATCTTCGGAAAAAAAATAATTCTTAGGCCTCATTCAGATGTCCGTTTCTCATGTACAATATAATAACTTGGAGTGTTTCTCATGTGTCCATTATAATCTATGGAGCTCTTCACATGTCCATGTTGATCTTTTTTTTATTTTGCTCTGGAAGACTTGTCTTGTCCAGGCAAGGACTGCTGAGACCCAACGATTGCACTTCCCAAGGCATACCCATGTAATAATGACAACACAGTTTCCTTAAATAAAATCTCTCTTTTGATCGATCGAGGACCGTCAGCCATGAACACTTCTCAGCACGTTGGGTGCTATAAATCTCAAAATATGGCACGATTGGCCAGCTAAACGGGTACAAAAGTTAATCAACAGCCGGACTCCCAGCACAAGTAAGCCTTCGTACAGGAACAATCAAGATAGAATAAGTTGACAGCAGCTGTGCCTTGTATACACCAAAACAGAACCATAAATAACACAAAATCCTGAACAGATAAGAAGGAGAGATAGCGGGACAAAGCTGCCTCTGGGTTAGAGGCTATGAGTATATACAGGAAGAGGCAGGATCCAGGCTTATTATTTTTTAGAATGTGACACATGCACAGGGAACTGTCAGAGCATCTGCCGGCATGCTGAAGCTTACAGACTCTAAGAAGAGTTTTGCAGTGGCTGTTAAACAGGGACCTACAGACACTAATCATTTTTCTCCTGAGTGGCAGAAGACTACAACTCCCAGGGATCCTTGTTCCAGTGAGATGATAGGAGAAGGGAGGAGGAGGAGGGACTTGGGGAAGGACGCTGAGGAGAAAGTGAAAGTAAATGTGCAGAGGAGAGATAACGAGGCTGCTGCTAGTTATGAGAGACAGCAGTGTGGATCTTGATTCCCCTAAGTTGCAGAGTGTGGGGGACCCCGCGGAGATCCCAGTGTTGCTGGAGAGAGCAAAGATCCAGAGAGTCCTGCCAGTACTCCCATCGGATAAAGGTCTAAATCCTGCAGCCCTCAGCTGGAGTCTAAAGAATCCTCCGATTGTTGGAGACACAGTGAGTGTTCTGCTGAGACATGTGATTCTATCAGCGTGACTTAGTGAGTACACTGCAACCGAGACTGTTGACAGCAACATTCATTTTAGTGCACCTACGTTTTCTACTTTGCGCACCAACCTTCCTTTGCGCGCCAACATCCGCGGAAACTGGGCCCCAACGGTCGGACTGAGTAAATACAGAAGAGGGGGACTTTGCCACGTTATATTTGCAGGGTTGGAGTTTAATTAGACGGTGATGTGCATATGACTTCTATAGAGCACAGTTAATTGCATTGTATGTTTATTCCTTTAAACCCACCTCAATTCTGCTTTATAGCAATAAATCTGTTAAACTGTTTTACTCCTGCTTCCTGAGTGTGTACCGAGCTGTGGCAGGGGTTTCCCGAATCAGCCCCTGGCAGAAGATAACTGTTCTTCTGCAGCCCAGAGACAGAGCTCCAATCAAGATTCGGGTGGAGGCACTGCGTATAACACCCAGGGTACAGTGGTAGCCCTAAAAGGGTGTTACAATTATTATAGTGCAATTTATTCCATGGCGCTTTACATGTGTAAAGGGATACACATAATAAAAATTAGTAATCTTAAACAATACAAGTCATGACTGGTACAGGAGGAGAGAGGATCCTGCCCACGAGGGCTCACAATCTACAAGGGATGGGTGAGGATACAGTAGGCAAGGGTAGAGCTGGTCGTGCAGTGGCTTGGTCGATCGGTGGTTACTGTAGGTTGTAGGCTTGTTGGAAGAGGTGGGTCTTCAGGTTCTTTTTGAAGGTTTCCATGGTATGCGAGAGTCTGATATGTTGTGATAGAGAGTTCCAGAGTAGGGGTGATGCACGGGAGAAATCTTGTATGCGATTGTGGGAAGCGAAGATAAAAGGTGAGTAGAGGATATCTTGTGAGGATCGGAGGTTGCGTGTAGGTAAGTACTGGGAGACGAGGTCACAGATGTATGGAGGACACAGGTTGTGGATGGCTTTGTATGCCATGGTTAGGGTTTTGAACTGGAGTCTTTGGGTAATGGAGAGCCAGTGCAGGGATTGACAGAGGGGAGAGGCCGGGGAATAGCAGGGGGACAGGTGGATTAGTCGAGCAGCAGAGTTTAGAATAGATTGGAGGGGTGCGAGAGTGTTAGAGGTGAGGCCAGAGAGCAGGAGGTTGCAGTAGTCAAGGCGGGAGATGAAGAGGGCATGGACTAGGGTTTTTGCAGATTCTTGGTTGAGGAATGTACGGGTCCATGAAATGTTTTTGAGTTGAAGTCGGCAGGAAGTGGAAAGGGCTTGGATATGTGGTTTGAAAGAGAGATCAGTATCAAGGATAACCCCGAGGCACCGAGCTTGTGGAACTAGGGAAGTGGGCAGCCATTTACTTTAATGGATAGGTCCATTGGGGGGTCAAGTGAGATGGAGGAAAGATGATGAATTCTGTTTTGTGCATATTAAGTTTTAGAAATCTAGCGGAGAAGGATAAGATAGCAGACAGACATTGTGTGATTCTGGTTAGTAGGAAGGTGATATCTCATTCAGAGATGTAGATCTGTGTGTCATCAGCATAGAGGGGGAGTGGTACGGCCGGAAGCCAGATTGTAAGTGGTCAAAGAGGGAGCAAGAAGAGAGGTGGGTGGACAGTTCAAGATGGAAGTGGTGTTCCAGTAGTTTTGTGGCATAGGAAAAAAGTGATATAGGGCAATAGCTAGATACAGAGGATGGGTCAAGGGAGGGATTTTTGAGGATGGGTGTGATTGAGGCATGTTTAAAGCTTGAGGGGAAAACACCAGTTGTTAGTGATATGTTGAAGAGATGGGTTAGGGTTGGAATGAAGACTGTGGGTGAGGTTTGGGATGAAGTGGGATGGGATCGAGTCAAGTGCACAGGTGGTGAGATGCGATCTTGAGAGTAGAGTGGAGAGTCGATCTTCTGTAATGATGGAAACCATCATTACAGAAGATCCCTCGACCAAACCATCCCTCGACCAAAACTGTGCCGCTAACTATAGACCTGTCTCTAATCTTCCCTTCATCTCTAAACTCCTGGAACGCCTGGTCCACTCCCGTCTTATCCGCCATCTCTCAGAAAACTCTGTTCTCGACCCTCTCCAATCCGGTTTCCGCTCTTTACACTCCACTGAAACTGCCCTCACTAAAGTCTCTAATGATCTGCTAACAGCTAAATCAAATGGTCATTACTCCATGCTAATTCTCTTGGATCTATCTGCAGCATTCGACACTGTGGATCATCAGCTCCTCCTCACTATGCTCCATTCCATTGGCCTCAAGGACACCGTTCTCTCCTGGTTCTCCTCCTATCTCTCCGACCGCTCCTTTACTGTTTCTTTTGCCGGTTCCTCCTCCTCTCACCTTCCCCTTACTGTTGGGGTTCCTCAAGGATCGGTTCTAGGCCCCCTCCTCTTCTCCTTGTACACTGCCCCTATTGGTCAAACAATCAGTAGATTTGGTTTCCAGTACCATCTCTATGCTGATGACACCCAATTATACGCTTCTTCTCCTGACATCACGCCAGCCTTTCTAGAAAACACTGGCGATTGTCTAAACGCTGTGTCTAATATCATGTCCTCACTATATCTGAAACTGAACCTGTCAAAGACTGAACTCCTGGTGTTTCCTCCCGCTACTAATGTACCTACACCCGACATTGCCATTTCCGTGTGTGGTTCCACTATTACTCCCCAGCAACATGCCCGCTGTCTTGGGGTCATACTTGATTCCGAGCTTTCCTTTGCCCCCCACATTCGATCACTGGCTCGCTCTTGTCATCTGCACCTCAAAAACATTTCTAGAATTCGACCTTTTCTTACTTTTGACTCTGCAAAAACTCTTACTGTTTCTCTTATTCATTCTCGTCTCGACTATTGTAACTCTCTTCTAATCGGTCTCCCTCTTACCAAACTCTCCCCTCTCCAATCTGTCTTGAATGCTGCAGCCAGGATCATATTCCTCACCAATCGTTACACCGATGCCTCTACCTTGTGCCAGTCATTACACTGGCTACCCATCCACTCCAGAATTCAGTTTAAACTTATTACCCTCACCCACAAAGCCCTCCATGGCTCAGCACCACCCTACATCTCCTCCCTTGTTTCAGTATACCACCCTACCCGCGCCCTCCGTTCTGCTGATGACCTGAGGTTAGTATCCTCAATAGTCAGAACCTCCCACTCCCGTCTCCAAGACTTTACACGTGCCGCGCCAATTCTTTGGAATGCACTTCCCAGGTCAATACGATTAGTCCCCAATCCCCACAATTTTAAGCGTGTCCTGAAAACGCATTTATTCAGACTGGCCTATCGCCTCAACACATTAACCTAATCTATCCCTGTGTGGCACAGCCAAAAGTTTTACCATAACCAGGTTCCCAGCATCATGTTCCCACATGCTTTATGCCTCCATTAGCCCTCTGTGTCTGTACTGTTACACACTTAACATTATGGCTGGTCCATACAATCAGGGCAACTGTTACCACCCACCTTTCGTGTCTACCTCTTTCCTCATAGACTGTAAGCTTGCGAGCAGGGCCCTCACTCCTCTTGGTATTTGTTATAATCTACTGTATGTGATTATTGTTATGCTGTAATGTCTATTGTCTGTACAAATCCCCTCTGAAATGTAAAGTGCTGCGGAATATGTCGGCGCTATAAAAATAAAATTTATTATTATTATTATTATGGAGAAGTTAGTTTTGGAGGAGGAGGGCTGGGCAGTTAGGAGGAAAGGGCTCTGGGGGTTGTCGACCAAAACTGTCTCTGATGTTATCAATCTTCTGCTTGAAAAATGAGGCAAAGTCTTCAGCTGAGATGGATGAGTGGAGAGGGAGGAGGTGCTGGGGCGGCGGAGAGAATTGAAGGTGTTGAATAACTGTTTAGGGTTGTGAGACAGGATATGAGAGATGAGAAGTAGGTTTGTTTTTCTGCAGCGAGTGTCGCCTTGAATGTAGTGAGGGACTGTTTGAATTCAATGACGTGCTCATTGGAGTGGGATCTTTTCCATCAGTTCTTTGGTCAGGCTGGTGTGCCAGGGCTGTCGGTTGATTTTGCAAGCTTTGGTATGTGTGAGAGGGGCAACCGATTCCAGAGCTGCAGCTATTGTGGTATTATATAGAGCGGCAGTGGCATCCGCATTGTGTAGGGAACTTATGTCTGTAAGAGGGAGAATGGATTCAGACAGTGAGTGTAGATTGGGGTGTTTAAGATTTATGTGAGGGTGTGCAAGTTTGTGGGGTGGGTATTGTGGACCAGGAGAGGAGAGGGAAGAGAATGTAAGTAAGTTGTCAGAAAGAGGTAGAGGTGAGTTAGAGGTTAGATAGGGAGCAGAGGCGGGTGAAGATGAGGTCCAGTGTGTGGCCATATTTGTGAGTGGTTGCAGAAGACCACTGATTGAGTCTGATGGAGGAAGTGAAAGATAGAAGTTTAGTGGCAGCTGAGAGGGAAGTGTCAATAGGGATGTTGAAGTCACCCATGATGATAGTGGGGATGTCAGCGGAAAGGAAGTTAAGTAGCCAGGTGATGAAGTGGCTTATAACATAACAGAAAAGAGGATGGGAGGGGAAAAGGGTTCATTGGCTGATCAACAGAAGGGGAGAAGAAAAACATGGGATGAACAAAAATTAACCCCTTCAATGGGGCACAGTAGTCAAGGAGAATGCAATAGATGATTGAAATGTCCTGCAGACTGCTGAGACCCAACTAACGCACATCCCGAGGCCTTCCCATGTAAAGAAAACACAGTTTTTTTTAAACAAAATCTCTTTTTTAATGGTTGGAGGTTGGTCACAGCCATGAAAACGTCTTAGCACATTGGGTGCTATAAGTCTCAAAATAAGGCTCGATTGGCATGATAAACAGTTACGAAGCATTATTCAACAGTAATATTCCTGGTTTTCGTACAGGAACCATTAAGATAGAACAAATTGACCACCAAAGGAGGAGCAAAGTATTTATGCTGTGCTCTGTTCCCCACCCATTAAGCACAAAGCCTGTTCAATACTATCTTAGAGACCAGAGAGAAAAATATCTAGCCTGATCTCAGTAAGATGAACATTATCGGGCAACATAAGGTGGGTATTGTCTCCTTCGAGTTGACGATGTATGGCGACCACCCTGGCTTTGAAACCTATGAAACAGGACATGCGAGCGTTTAGTGTGTGCCAAGAATGCTCAACTGCTCCCACCTGTCTGGCTCTCTGCCATGCAACACGTGAAATTACTTCAAGCCAGACAAAGCTGAGCTCCAAAAGAAAACCATGGAATATGTCAACATCAGACTGCATCATCATAAGTAGAGTTGAGCGAAACGAGTCGAAAAAATTCAAAAGTCGGGTTTCATGAAACGAAACCCGACCCTAGGATGAGGTCGGCCACGAGGTCGGCGACTTACGCGCCAAAGTCGCGTTTCAAAAGTTTGTTTTGCGCTCTTTTTCAGCCAATCAGGATCCACGGACACTGTGGGCAACGTGATGACATAGGCACGGGTCACCACCATCTTTCAGAAGGGCATGCAAGTGATTGGCTTGCTTTGGTGGGCGTCACAGGGGGTATAAAAGGGCGTGCACGCTGACCGCCATCTTACTTCTGCCGATCTTAGTATAGGGAGAGGTTGCTGCTGATTCTGTAGGGAGAGCGTTAAGCAGGGAAGAAGACAAAAAAACTGCTTCTGCTGCTAGCAATTTGGCCTGCACAACACACCAGTCACTGTGTGTGCAGTGCAAGGGGAGGCTATATAGTGGTGTATCAGTGGTGTTGGTTGTTGGGCTGCCTTCTAAGGCTTCCTGACATTCCTGCATTGCTGTTTACCCACTGCTCCGCAAACTGCTTTTTTAAAAGCAATCCAATCTCCCTTATCCTCTAGTCACTTTTGTCACAGCTGTGCCATCGAGCCTGTCACATAGCGCTCAGATATTCATTGGGCCTCACACAATCCAAAAGTGTCCAGTGTCCAAAAGTGTGTGCAGAGATTCAAAATCTCCCTTATCCTCTAGTCACTTTGGTCACAGCTGTGCCATCGAGCCTGTCACATAGCGCTCAGATATCAGTGGGCCTCACACAATCCAAAAGTGTCCAGTGTCCAAAAGTGTGTGCAGAGATTCAAAATCTCCCTTATCCTCTAGTCACTTTGGTCACAGCTGTGCCATCGAGCCTGTCACATAGCGCTGAGATATCAGTGGGCCTCACACAATCCAAAAGTGTCCAGTGTCCACAAGTGTCTGCAGAAATTCAAAATCTCCCCTGTCCTATAGACACCTTGTACCTTGTTTTACATTACTATATAGTTTGTTGGATTTTGTCTACATTTCTACCAAAAATGAGGAAGGCTGGTGGAAGAGGCCGTGGAATTAGGCGGGGGTTGGCAGCTGGTAATGATGGTGTTGGTGGTGGATCTGATGGTAGTGGCAAGAGCAAAATAGGACCGAATGCAGGAGGTTCTGACCCTGCGTCATCGTCTGGCTACATAAGGCCTAGAACGCTTAGTTTTCTAGGAGTTGGCAAACCGCTTTTAAAGCCAGAGCATCAGGAAAAAGTTTTGTCTTACATTGCTGACTCAGCCTCCAGCTCTATCGCCTCCTCTTCTTCAGTTGTAAAAAGTAAAAGCACTGAGTCGTCATTGGAGGCTCATGTTCATGAACCACACCTTTCCTTGTGTCCTTCACCCCAACCAAGATTGAAGGATGACGCAGGCCATACTACTGATTACTCCATGGAGCTGTTTTCACATACCATGCCTGGATTATCAAGTGAAATGGTGAATTACCCAGGCCAAGATGAATCTGACATGGAGTGCACTGATGCACAGCCGCTGATGGATGATTCTGCTGGTACATTCACTCAGAGCACTACATTGTCCTCGCAGTGTACAGTGCCAAATTCTGACCCTGATGAGACTCAGGTGCCCCTTCCCGCACACTATACCACCATACACGGTGACACAGAGGAAGGTGCACATGACATAGAAGAGGAGGTGATGGATGACCCAGTTGTTGACCCATATTGGCATCCATTGGGGGAAGAGGGTGCTGCTTCCAATAGCTCAGATGAGGAGCAGACATCGACATCGCAACAGCTGTTATCTGGCAGGCCCGGAGCACTCCAAAGACAGGTTCCAAACATCAAAAGAGTTGCTGGACAGCTTGTCCAGAGGGTCAAAAGATCACAGCGTGCTAGGCCGCAAAATGTCTGCCAAAGTAGGAAGAGTGCAGTGTGGCACTTTTTTGAACAAAATCCTCATGATCAGGCCAAGGTTATCTGTAAGAAGTGCGCAAAGACCTTTAGCCGAGGGAAAAATCTGAAAAATTTGAATACCAGTTGCATGCTTAGACATTTAACCAGCATGCACTTGCAAGCGTGGACACAACACCAAACCTCAAGTGCCACATGTGCAACTGATCACAACGAAGGTAGTCAGCAACGCTACATTGTTTCCCCCACTGTAAGCCCACCGGTTAGCACAGCAGCAAATGTTGAGGTGTCATTGCAAGACCACAGCAGTCAGGGAATCCCACTGTTATATCAACGAAAGACTGATTCTAGGCCATCAGAAAGAACACCAACTCCATCACCATCATCAACCCTCTCTCAGTCCGCCCTGTCCACCGCTATTTCCACCATATGCAGCTCTCAAGTCCAGCTCACCCTCCCAGACACTATGAGTAGGTCAAGAAAGTACTCAGTCTCTCATCCGCGTACACTGGGTTTGAACGCCCACATTGCCAAACTAATCTCGTTTGAGATGATGCCCTTTCGGTTGGTGGAAAGCACAGCTTTCCGCGAACTCATGGCCTATGCAGTACCACACTATGACCTACCCAGTCGCCACTTCTTCTCTCGCAAAGCCATCCCAGCCCTCCACCATCATGTGAAAGACCGCATTGTCCATGCACTCAAGCAGTCAGTGAGCGGAAAGGTGCACCTCACAACTGATGCATGGTCCAGTCGGCATGGCCAGGGCCGTTACGTGTCCATCACTGCGCACTGGGTTAATGTGGTGGATGCAGGGTCCACAGGGGACAGCGGTGGTGGGACAGTGCTGCCTAGCCCACGGTATAGGAAACAGTTGGCTGTAGGCGTTCGACCCTCCTCCTCCTCCTCCTCCTCCTCCAGAAGCGAAAGCTCGTCCACAGAGCGCAGTCGTACGAGCACTCCATCTGCAGCTGCCACTGTTGCACACGATGTGTCCCCCTATCGAGCAGCTAGTGGAAAGCGTCAGCAGGCTGTGTTGCAGATGATGTGTTTGGGCGACAGACACACCGCCGAGGTGCTGGCCGAGTACTTGAAGCGACAAACTGAGTCATGGCTGGGCAGTGTACATCTTGAGGCAGGCAAGGTAGTTAGTGATAACGGCCGTAATTTTGTGGCAGCCATAGCCCTTTCAAAACTCAGCCACATACCTTGCTTGGCTCACACCTTGAACCTGGTGGTGCAGTGCTTCCTCAAAAATTATCCGGAGTTAACAGCCCTGCTCCAGAAGGTGCGAAGACTGTGCGCGCACATCCGCCGGTCGCCTGTACACTCCGTTCGTATGCAGAAGCTGCAGCGATTGCTCCACCTTCCCAACCACCGCCTCATTATCGACATTGCAACAAGGTGGAACTCCACCCTGCACATGGTGGAGCGGCTGTGCGAGCAGAGGCAGGCCATAATGCATTTGTGGGAGGATACACGGCCAGGCACTTTGAGAGCAGACATGGAGTTGACAGGTGTGCAGTGGTCGAAGCTGAAAGACCTTTGTAAAGTCCTTCAGAGTTTTGAGGAATGCACACGGCTGGTAAGCGCAGACGACACCATCCTAAGCATGAGCATCCCACTTATGCGTCTGCTCATGCAAACTTTGACGCACCTTAAGGAGCAGGCGTCTGCAGCCAATGTTGATGAGGAGGAAGAGGAGGAGGGAATCCTTGATGACATTTAGCCATTGTCTGCTCAGGGACCTCTCCTGGACGAGGTGGAGGAAGAAGAGGAGGAGGAGGATGATGATGGGGATGATTACTTAGGGGAGGAGGATGCATCTCGTGGGGCAAGTGAAAATGTTGGCGTGGCAAGGTCTGGTACAGGGTTTGTGCGTGACTGGAGGGATGTGGATTTGCCAGAAAGTGCTCCTCCACCCAGCACTCGCAGTGCATCATTGACACCGGGAACATTGGCCCACATGTCAGATTATGCCTTGCGGATCCTAAAAAGGGACCCCCGCATTGCCAAAATGATGAATGATGACGACTACTGGTTGGCCAGCATCCTGGATCCACGCTATAAAGGCAAATTACAAAACATCATGCCACAGGAGAACCTTGACCTAATATTGGCTAATAAACAAGCAACTCTGGTAAATCGGTTGCTTGAGGCATTCCCAGCACACAGCAGCGGTGATGGTTCTCACACGAGCCGTACGGGCCGGGGGCAGCTTGGCAGAGGTGTTTGTGGTGCACACAGCAGAAGTGGCGTTGGAGACAGGGGTTTCATGACAATGTTGTGGACTGATTTTTCAAATACCGCTCACACAACTGGTAATACTGCATCGATGGAAAGTGACAGGAGACAGCAGTTGTCAACTATGGTTTCAAACTACTTTTCCTCCCATATCGATGTTCTCCCACACAAGTCATTCCCCTTTGACTATTGGGCCGCTAAACTGGACACCTGGCCTGAATTGGCCCAATATGCCTTACAGGAGCTCGCTTGCCCAGCTGCAAGTGTGCTATCGGAAAGAGTCTTCAGTGCAGCTGGATCAATCCTGACAGAAAAAAGGACCCGTCTGTCAACCCAAAATGTGGATGATCTAACCTTCATTAAAATGAACCATACATGGGTTTCCAAGGATTTTGTCCCACCTTCCCCTGATGACACATAGGGTGACAGAAAAATGGCTTGCTTTGGTCCACCTCTTCCTGGTACTTCACCTATTTCGCCTTTTGCATCAGCTGAATGTCCAACATCAACATATGCCACTTTCTAAAACTCCCTAACTGTGCTGCCCCCCCCCCATGGCCGGGGTCACCACCTAGCGCACGACACCGTGCGAGTGCCGTTGCCCTGGACAGGTGGGTAGGCCGACTCTTGGGCGCGGGCACTGGCACAGGGTCCCTCATAGTGCAATCAAGTGTCTCTGACGGTGGTGGTGCACACCCGCCGTCAGACACACCGCTGTACTATGAGGGGCCCAGTGCCAGTACCGACGCCCACGAGTGGGCCCCCCTTGCTTGGGCAGGGCCCCAGCATTTGCAATCTTTACTTCTCCCTGCTCCTCCGCTGTGTAATCTGGCCCGTCAAATCCATACTGTGCCTGACACCGTCTGAGCCTGCCTCCTGATGTATAGACATATATTTTGAATGTGTACGCTATCCATACATGTTATCCGGGGATACGGTACCCTTTCTAACCTTTGTGCAATCACGTGCAATCCATACTGGGCCTAACACCGTCTGAGCCTGCCTCCTGAGACATATATTTTGAATGTGTACGCTATCCATACATGTTATCTGGGGATACGGTACCCTTTCTAACCTTTGTGCAATCACGTGCAATCCATACTGGGCCTAACACCGTCTGAGAATGATAGATGGGGCCCACCATACACTGGAACATTCCAAAGGTGGACATCAGACACCGGAGCAGCATTTACAGGGCCCATTATACACTAGAGCATTAGAAATGGGGCCCATTATGTTTGGAGCATTATTTGGGCCCATAAGACAGTAGAGCTTCATCCATGGGGACCAACATATACTGTAGCATTATGTGGAGCTCATCATATACTGTTTCAAACATTATATGGGACCAATGATTCTGTATGGAGAAATAGATGGGCCTCGTCATGAGATGTAAAAAGTGAGGTATTTTTCATTGTACTATACCGCTATTTCTCTGCCGTATCGGAGCATGATGAGTTGTGGTATGTGTTAAAGGGGCGCTCTTTCGCCCAGGGCACATGAAAACCTGGAGCCAGCCCTCCCCCCCCACAGTCTGTAGCCAAATAACCCCCATTTTTCAGTGCGTAACTTGTATTATGAAGTTAATTAAGGTTGACAAGCTTAAGTAAGAAGAATTGATGCTTTTGGCATTCAAATGGGCACTGTTGGTGTGTTTCCTGTCCTCCTCTCACTGCCGACTTTTATTCCCCATTGACTTACATTGGGTTTCGTGTTTCGGGACGACCCCGACTTTTCCCTATAATCGGACGATCTTGCTCGACCCGACTTTTGGAAAAGTCGGGTTTCACGAAACGAAACGCGACCCTAAAAAACCAAAAGTCGCTCAACTCTAATCATAAGCAGTTTTGCTAAGCGGAGGACTAAAATGACAGGAGAAGAAGAAGCCTGAGCAATCCTAACCACTTCTGACAAAAACTTGGGGCCAGGTCAAGGAGTGAGTACCAAATTCCTTGGTGGGGTGACCAAGGAGTGCAACCACTTACAAAAAAGGGACTGAAATTCAAATCTCATAAGAGGAGAACCAATCTTCGAGAGAAAAAGGAATTTCAGAGGCATCAGAAAGAAAAGTAATTATTAACCAGTTCCAAAGGATAGATCGGACCAGGGATGGCAAGGGGAGGATCCCAGGAACCAATACCAGACCAGTCAGTTTTTGATTTCTGGATGTGGATACGTAGACCTCCATCACAGGGAGTGAGGTCATTGTGTCGAAGGCCCCCCAGGTTAAGTTTTGATGAGAGAACCAACTCACTGATTCGTAAGACACCAAAAAATGCAAGGCCAAATGGAAAAGAAGGCAGACTCAACAAGAGATGACTGAAAGGAGGGGGTGAAATGTATTAAATGTGAGATAACACTAAAGGAAATGCACCACCTTTTCTCTTCATGAATGTGGCCTCTCCTCCAGCCCTTGATAGCCTGGCTGTCCATGGGTTTAATGCTGACAGAAGACGGCAGCACTGATTTCACGCACTCTGATTTCACTGGATAGAAGCATGTCTCCTCAATATAAAACAGTGCAGGTTTCTGTTAGCTGTGAAAAAAAAGTTTCCAGCTCACCGCTTCTGCTTCTTGGTAATGCCTGGAGCACAGACCCGCAGTGTCAGGCCGTGGGAAATCCAAATGAAGAAGATCCAGCTCAACAGAGTAGTGAAAAGCAGAGTTTTTTATTCGCTACATACACATTCCATACAGAGGATAAAACATCAGCACAACGCCTTACACATGGTCAGATCGACGCGTTTCTGGAGACCAAGCTCCCTTTATTAAGAACGGAGCCGCTGGCAAGGCGCTGCAATAACGCTGGCGCAATGCAGACGCTAAGCTGCTGTGCAAGATGGAGCTAAGGCGCGCTGACGCTAGCGCTGCTACTGGCTGAACCCAAACACTCACACAATCGTATTATCAGAGGGAAGGGGTTTCTTAATAAGTCAGTCACCAGTCCAAGCATCCATCACCATACATACAGCAGCAAGTTTGAAAAATACTAGCACATGGCGGAACAGCCATGCTCGCTTTTTATACCAAACGGGACCTTCCGGAAATCTCCAAGGCTCCAGTAGGAGCCAATAGGATTCGACACAGGACCTGAGCACCTGACTCCCGAACTCCAATGGGAGTTCGTCCCATGAGCATGCTCAGTTGAGGGAACAAAGGACTTGGCCTCTGGAGAGAGTTGCTGCAAGGCACTCTCCACTGCAATCTCCTCTGCAGCAGGAGACTGCAGAATGCAAGGGTCTAGATTTCATCATAAGATAGGAAGAAATCTGACTCCTAACAGGCATATCTTCGTTCTGTTGCTTTGCAGCATCCAAACACGTCTGGTTTGGGGCCTGCAACTCCCAGACAACCTGGCCCAAGTTCGCTTTGCCTGACCCATTCTCTGGGGGGGGGTGACAAGTTTGGCCTGTAAGCTTTACTTTAAATTGCATTGTCATTCCTCTGGAACTGAGGAGCAACAGGTGGGGATCATAATTTTGCTCCTTCAGGGTGACTCTCAATCCTAGGTATTTTCTCTTACGGGCAACTCTGTCACTACAGATGGTTGAGGAATTTTTTCAGGTGCTGGGTCGCCTATACAATCTGAGTTTCGGAGGTGGTACATGTCACGTCCGCCATGTCTGCCATGTCTGTTTGTCTCAAGAACTCCTGGAGCGATGTGCATGCGCATGTTTTGTCTGCTGTCCTGCATGTTCGCTAGAGCTGTGTGCAGACTCACCTCATGTCTGAGCTGCAGGATCCCTGCGTTTCTGCTCTGCCTTCTGTGATCTTCTCGTCATGTCTGGAGTCCTTGATCATGTGATGTTTCTTAAGATCCTGCACTGTCTGGTTCTGCAATCATCTCGTCATGTCTAGAATCCCGGATCATGTGTTCTTCCTAGGATCCTGCACTGGTTGGTTCGGTGATCATCTCGTCATGTCTGAAACCCTGATCATGTGACGTTTCCTAAGATCCTGCACTGTCTGGTTCTGCTATCATCTCGTCATGTCTAGAATCCCGGAAGTTCTCCCCTGGTCCTGACCTGGAGGAGGAGGTGCTATGCCCTATATCAGGCCGCCTCTTCCTATGCTCAGGGCCTGATTATTGTGTTGCTTCCCTGCAAGGCTCTGGGTCTGTGGGGTTGCTCCCTCTATTCTGTGCCCTTGCACTTTGCTCTGTAGTGCGTCTCTGCACACGCTCCGTGCTCGTATTCCGCCTCTTGTCTTGTGCCATGTCTTGTGTTGTCTCTCATGCCATGTTTGTCTTTGCCTTGCTTTGCCTTGTAGTCCTTCTGCTGTTCTTTGTCTTAGTCTGTTTTGCTATGTCTCGCCTTAGCTATGCTTTGACTTGTAGTCCTCCCTGTGTTCTCTGCCTTGCTATTCCTTGCTTTGTGTTCCTCCCTATGGTCTCAGTCTTTGCTTGCTCTGCCTCGCTCTCTCCTATGGTGCTCTGTAGTGCTCCCTGGCACACGCACCATTTCTCCTCTCCGTAGTGCTCGTTTCTTTGTCTAGTCCCAAGGTCTTCCCTTGGCCCGGCTCTGGGCTTCTGCCTACGCTCCGCTGCTAGACTCTGTCCTCTCTCTGACCTGGCTCTGTTTCTGCCTGTATTCCTTGCCTTGTTCCCTGCCTTGTCCTTGCATTGAACCCCGGCGTGGGTTCCCCTTGGCCGTCTCCTGTGCCGTGGTAAGTGCCACGTGTTTGTGTACAGCCGTGTGTACTGGCCAGTGTGGCGTGCCCCCTGCGTGGCTCCTAGCATGCAGCCCTTCCTTGTGCCCTGGCGTGGCTCCTAGCACGCACCCTGCCTTGAACCCTGGCGTGGCTCCTAGCACGCACCCTGCCCTGAACCTGGCGTGGCTCCTAGCACGAAGGTTCCTTTGCCCCCTCCTGTGCCTTAGTCGTGCCTCGTGCTGGCGTTACAGCCGTGTGCATTGGCCAGTGAGGTGTGCGTCCCTGCGTGGCTCCTAGCACGCAGCCCTTCCTTGTGCCCTGGCGTGGCTCCTAGCACGCACCCTGCTCTGAGCCTTGGCGTGTCTCTACACGCACTCTGTCTTGTGCCTTGGCGTGTCTCTACACGCACTCTGTCTTGTGCCTTGGCGTGTCTCTACACGCACTCTGTCTTGTGCCTTGGCGTGTCTCTACACGCACTCTGTCTTATACCTTGTACCTTGGCGTGTCTCTACACGCACTGTCTTATTCTATGCTTTGGCGTGGCTACACACGCACCCTGTCTCGTTTGCGAACCTTGGCGTGTCCCCTACACACGCACCTCGCTTTGAACCCTGGCGTGTCCCCTACACACGCACCTTGCCTTGCACCTAGTCTTGAACCCTGGCGTGTCCCCTACACACGCACCTAGCCTTGGACCCTGGCGTGTCCCCTACACACGCACCTAGCCTTGGACCTTGGCGTGTTCCCTAAACACGCACCCTGCTTGGATATCTGTCGTGCCTCCTTGCCTGAACCCTGGTTTGCCTGCCGGATGCCCGGAACCTGCCGACCATTGCCAGAGGTCCGGAACCAGATGACTACGGCCTGATGTCCGGAGCTGACGTCCGCAGCCTGATCCCTGGACCCTGTCGGTTTGCCAGCAGTCCGGAGTCCGATGCCATCTTGCCATTACCTGTGCCTAGGCGTTCCATCTGGCACGTACCATGTTATGGACCTTGGCGTGCCCACGCGCGCACCTTGCACGTTTTGCTTGTGTTCTCTGTATGTGATCTTGTGTTATTCTAATGAAGATACCTTGCACCTACGTCTAGTCTCGTCTTGCTTCCTGCTTGTCGTCAGACACTCGTCTAGTGTCCCCTGAGCCGGCCGTCTGGTCCCAGCAGTCGTGGTGGCTCACCCCCTTGGTCTTGCCCCTGACACTCCCTGTATAGGGGGTGGATTCTCACAAGGTCAGCTCGCCCTCGGTGGGTGGGTGCCACGACCCAGAGGGTCCACTCAAAAAATGGGCTCAGCAGGAGCTGAGTCCGTCACAGTACACCAATACTAATTGGAATGGCCCCACACTCTGTAACCAGTTCTATCAAGGGTTATCTGTAAGGGTAAAGGATGCCTTTACCCTGCATGAGACTCCGGTCAACTGAGGAACCCATGCAGTTGGTTGTGGCAGCACGTTCTGTTTGTCTAATGTTAGTTCGACGTAAAGGGAAGTCTGTTGGATATAAAGTGTCATTTTGTGGGTGCTGGTCCTTCCATATACCCCAGTAAACAGTCGCTAACTAAGGAGCTTGCGATGCGGGGAGGTTAGCACCCTGGGTGTACTTATTCCCTCTGTTGGTAGATCTCAATTTTTTTCTATGGTCGAGATTCATCTTGGCAAATATAAGGTGGTCATTTCTGCCTTTCTTGACAGTGGGGTTTAATTTGAACGACGCTAGGTTCGTCCAGGCTCATGGCCTCAAATCACAAGTAATGTCTAGATCAATACCAATTATTGCTATTGACTCTGCATCCTTAAGCCATGGATATTTTACTCAGGCCGTTTGTGTGTTGCATCTACAGGTAGGAGCCATGCACTCTAAATTTATAGACTGTTATGTGCTAGAGCGCTTGCCCTCTCCTGCGGTTCTTGGACTACCTTGGCTTACGCTGTCCAACCCTGCGGTAGACTGGCAGACTTGGGAGCTAGTTAAATGGAGCGAATATTACCAAGAACACTGCTTGGGTACCCAGCTGGTCACTAACAGTATTGGACAGACCTCTGACGGGTATGACTAAGAAAGGGACGGACTCTTCCAAATGGTCCAGTCTGGACTCTGAGGCGTTTGATACCTTGAAAAGATGTTTTGCAACTGCACCAATCCTTATACAGCCTGATGTCACTCAGTCATTTATTGTAGAAGTTAATACGTCTGAAGTGGGGGTGAGGGCTGTATATATCGCAGGGTGCATATCCTAGTAAATGGTGTCTGAGTGCATACTTTTATAAGAAACTATCATCTTCTGAGGAAAACTATGACATTAGTAACAGGGAACTTTTGGCAATTAAGTGGGCTTTTCAAGAGTCGCATCATTTTCTGTATGGGACAGTTCATCCCGTCATGGTAATCACTGATCATAAAAATCTGTTATATTTAGAATCTGCTAAGTGTCTGAAGCCTATACAGGCAAGGTGGTCTTTATTCTTCACCAGATTCAACTTTCTGTGGCATATAGCCCAGGGAATAAGAATGTTAAGGCAGATGCCTTATCCCAATGTTTTCCTGGGGGTGGAGATAATGGCGAACCAGTTCCTATACTACAAAAAGGAGTCGTTATACGTTCTGACCTTGAGAAAGAGGTTGTAGAGGCACCCCTGCTGCCTGTTCTTTAGTTAAACTATTCGTACCGTGAATCTTCATCTAAAGGCCCCGTCACACACAGCGATCTCGCCAGCGAGATCGCTGTGTGTGACTGGGATCAGCGACCGGCCCCCCTGCTGGGTATCGCTGATCGTGCAGCATTTCGATTGCTGCTGGTTTCCAAGGTAAACGGCGGGTATCCAGGAGTCGCGCAACTCTTAGATACCCGATGTTTACCTTGGAAACCAGCGTGTACGCCGGTTTCCAAGGTAAACAGTGGGTATCCAGGATCCGCGGCTCCTGGATACCCGATGTTTACATTAGAAACCAGCGTCCAGCGTCGCTGATCTTGATCGCTGGGGCTGTCTAACGATGTCCCAGCGATCCCATCATGTCGGATCGTTGGTGGGATCGCTGGGACATTGTTATGTGTAACCGGGGCTTTAGTTATAAGTGAACATCATGATTTGGCCTTGGTTGGACACCCTGGTAGTAAAGCCACCACAGATCTCCTTACTCGGCGTTTTTGGTGGTCTGGGGTGCATCAGGATGTTCAGGATTATATAGCTGCCTGTAGTGTGTGTGTGCATTCTAAGACCCCTCATACTCGTCCATCTGGGTCTCTCCAACCTTTGGTGATTACCAGTAGACCTTCGGGCTCATTTATCGATAGATTTCATTACTGATTTACGCATAGTTATTTTGGTGGTAGTGGACAGGTTCAGCAAGATCTCCCATTTCATTGCTTTATCTGCTTTACCCAATCACAAGACCTTGGCACAAATTTTCAAATTTTCATTAAAGAAATCTTGAGCTTACATGGGATTCCTACCAATATTGTTTCTGACCGGGGGATGCAATTTATTTCCAAATTTTGAAAAGCGTTTTGCGCTCGCTTGGGGATCCATCTGTCGTTTTCCTCAGCCTTTCATCCACAGTCTAGTGGGCAAACTGAATGCGTTAACCAGAATCTTGAGACTTAGGTGTTTTATGTCTGAGAATCAGGAGGATTGGGTTACTTACGTACCTCTAGCTGAATTCGCTGTGAATAACAGTTGTCATGAGTCTACTGGTAAGTCACCATTGTTCGTGGCCTATGGATTTCATCCTCAGTTCAGCTCTTTTAATATGAATCATTTCTCAGGAATACCTGAAGAGGAATAGTTTTCATCATCACTTCCCTATCTGACTAACTATCAGGAAGTGCCTGCTTTCACTAGCATTTGCCTCGCCCCACTGTGTGCTAATCCCACACATTACCTGTATCTTATGCTATACCAGTATTTACTAAACCTATTGTCCTCATCTTATACCTTAGGCCCTAATCTATATTTTGCTCTATGCTGTACACTACCAACATCATACTTTATACTTCATAATACCATATTAACAATAGTTATACTACACCATATCATATTGCACACTAGATGTATAGAAACACATGACCACAGCTGGCATCAGCACCCGGGCAAGTGCCAGGGCCCTGAGCAGGCGAGGAGGCCCACTCTCTGTCTGGGACACAGGCGCGCTATGGGAGCCTGATGCCAGTGCCGGCACCTGGGAGTGCCCCCCCTTGCTCCGGGCCCCAGTCCTTACAATATTCACCTCTTCCTATTCCTGCCTTTCAGCGTCTTCCGTCCTCTGACTGTGACGTTCAGGTCAGTACTGTGCGCCCCCTGCCTGATACTCTGCGCCCTCTGCCAGTCACAGCAGAGAGCTGGAAGATGCCGAGGAGTCCGAAGCGGAGCAGAGCGGCGGCCAGCGACAAGAGATGAGTATTTCATTTTTTTAAAAATGTTTGGAGCAATCTATGGGGCCAATTACATATGGAGTATCTTATGAGGCCAATTGTATATGGAGCATCTTATGGGGTCAATTATATACGGAGTATCTTATGGGGCCAATTATATATGGAGCATTATATGGGGCCCATTCTGTTTGGAGCAATACATGGGGCCCATCATATACTATATGGAGCATTATATGAGGATCATTGTACTGTATGGAGCACTTTGTTGTGCCTATAATACTGTATGGAGCAATATATGGGGCTCATTATTCTGTATGGCGCACTATGTGGTGCTAATAATAATAATAATAATAATAAATTTTATTTCTATAGCGCCGACATATTCCGCAGCACTTTACATTTCAGAGGGGATTTGTACAGACAATAGACATTACAGCATAACAATAATCACATAGATTATAACAAATACCAAGAGGAATGAGGGCCCTGCTCCCAAACTTACAGTCTATGAGGAAAGAGGCACACAAAAGGTGGGTGGTAACAGTTGCCCTGATTGTATGGACCAGCCATAATGTTAAGTGTGTAACAGTACAGACACAGAGGGCTAGTGGATGCATAAAGCATGTGGGAACATGATGCGGGGAACCTGGTTATGGTAAAACTTTTGGCTGTGCCACACAGGGATAGATTAGGTTAATGTGTTGAGGCGATAGGCCAGTCTGAATAAATGCGTTTTCAGGGCACGCTTAAAATTGTGAGGATTGGGGACTAATCGTATTGACCTGGGAAGAGCATTCCAAAGAATTGGCTCAGCACATGTAAAGTCTTGGAGACGGGAGTGGGAGGTTCTGATTATTGAGGATGCTAACCTCAGGTCATCAGCAGAACGGAGGGCACGGATAGGGTGGTATACTGAAACAAGGGAGGAGATGTAGGGTGGTGCTGAGCCATGGAGGGCTTTGTGGGTGAGGGTAATAAGTTTATACTGAATTCTGGAGTGGATGGGTAATGACTGGCACAAGGTAGAGGCATCGGTGTAATGATTGGTGAGGAATATGATCCTGGCTGCAGCATTCAAGACAGATTGGAGAGGGGAGAGTTTGGTAAGAGGGAGACCGATTAGAAGAGAGTTACAATAGTCGAGACGAGAATGAATAAGATAAACTGTAAGAGATTTTGCAAAGTCAAAAGTAAGAAAATGTCGAATTCTAGAAATGTTTTTGAGGTGCAGATGACAAGAACGAGCCAGTGATCGAATGTGGGGGGCAAAGGAAAGCTCGGAGTCAAGTATGACCCCAAGACAGCAGGCATGTTGCTGGGGAGTAATAGTGGAACCACACACAGAAATGGCAATGTCGGGTATAGGTACGTTAGTAGAGGGAGGAAACACAAGGAGTTCAGTCTTTGACAGGTTCGGTTTCAGATATAGTGAGGACATGATGTTAGACACAGCGTTTAGACAGTTGCCGGTGTTTTCTAGAAAGGCTGACCAATAGGGGCAGTGTACAAGGAGAAGAGGAGGGGGCCTAGAACCGATCCTTGAGGAAACCCAACAGTAAGGTGAAGGTGAGAGTAGGAGGAACCGGCAAAAGATACGGTAAAGGAGCGGTCAGAGAGATAGGAGGAGAACCAGGTTTCCTTGAGGCCAATGGAACGGATCATAGTGAGGAGGAGCTGATGATCCACAGTGTCGAATGCTGCAGAGAGATCCAAGAGAATTAGCATGGAGTAATGACCATTTGATTTAGCTGTTAGTAGATCATTAGAGACTTTAGTGAGCACTATGTAATGCCCATAATACTGTGTGGAGTAATATATGAAGCTATTTCTGTATGGAGCACTATGTGGTGTCCATAATACTGTATAGATCAATATATGGAGCTTAAAATTCTTTAAGGATCACTATGTGGTGCCCATAATACTGTATGGAGGACTATACTGTCCGTTTTCTGAGCTATTAAAATCACTCATGCAACGTAAGAAGTAAGTGAAATCTTTGGCATTGTACTATACCTATATATCTCTGCCGTATCTGTGCATCATGAATTCGGTTAAAGGGGCCCACTGAGACTCCTTCGCCCGGGCCCACTGAGACTCTTTCGCCCAGGGCCCACGAAAACCTGGAGCCAGCCCTGCACATGAGACTATTCACATTATTATTGTTATCTTTAGGGACAGGAACCCTTACATATAGATACCAAAGGTATGTTTACATTTTAATATATGTTGAAGAGAATGCTTGAAGGACACATAGCCATGAGTCAGGCATTGAAAATAAATTTGAAAAATATGAGATTCTCACTCTTTTGTGTCAAAAATCCAATTATCTATATAAGGTTGCGTTCTTGTGTCCAGTGATCATTTGTTTGAAACGGATTCATCAGTTTTCTTAGGCTAGTTTCACATTAGCGGTTGAATCCGCAGTGTATCTTACGCGAGCTAAAATGCAGTCAAAATCGCATGCAAACGCGTACATACGCAGTGGTTTTTCGATGCATCAGCTTGCGCATGCTGTAAAAAAAACGCAGCGCTTGCATGCTTTTTTATGTGTTTTACATGCATTTCCGTTTTTTGTGCGCATGGTGGAAAATTTAACAGGAGAAAAATCTAGATAAACAGACACCACCAATGGGACAACAGTGAGCGTGTCTTATGTGATATCTATATAAAGACCCTTATACAGCTGAAATCTTTAGCTCCTGTATACTGTGTCACGATGAATCTTTGCATGGAGAGCTTTTATTTCAACCTGGATTTAAGTATCAAGCTATTTCTCGCCTATGCGTTTGCTTGTGAGCAACAAAGGAATAGAGAAAGATGGAGAAGACAGCGTCGGCGTTATTGGAGACACCCCATTATTAAGTCCGGGAGATCCGTGGAGCCTACCACACTCTATACAGCAAGCTCAATGCCAACCCGGAGAAATTTCCTGAATATACCAGGATGTCCCAAGAGACCTTCCGGTATTGGCTTGGTCGTGTCCAAGGAGCCATCCGGAGACAGGACACCCAGCTCCGTAGAGCAATTCCTACAGAGGAACGTCTCCTGGTCACATTAAGGTACGTAATAATTCTAAATAAACACCTGTCATACTTATTATTATTCTTCTTTGTATTAATTATTTTCAACTTTATCTGTTTAGCTTCTTAATTTTTTTCTTTCTCTGTTTTTCAGATTCATAGCTCCATTTTCAGTACTGGCTAGGAATTTCCACCCTCTCTGGAATTGTTGCGGACACCTGCCGGGCTTTGTGGAACATTCTCCGGGATGAATTTATCCCCCTACCCACCGCGGAAATGTAGATGGAAATTTCAGACAAATTCTGGCGAGTGTGTAATTTCCCCAATTGTTTGGGAGCAGTGGATGGAAAGCACATACGGATTACCAAACCCGCCAGAACTGGATTGGAGTACTTTAACTATAAAAAATATTTTTCTGTAGTGCTCATGGCCATAGCAGATGTGGACTGTCACTTTCTCACCGTGGACATTGGAGCTTTTTGGCCGTGGCAATGACTGTCAGACTTTTAAAAACTCTGATATGGGCAGGCGCTTGTATGGCAAAAATTTTAATTTACCCCTGCCACGACCTCTCCCCAACACTCAAGGCCCACCGATGCCATTTGTTATGGTTGGGGATGAGACCTTTCAGATGTGTGAAAACCTACTGAAGCCATATTCCAGTCGGGACTTGAACCACAGTAAAAGGATTTTCAAGGGTCCCCAGATTTTGCGAGTCCCTAACACTAAATCTGAACAGCTAAGATAAGAAAAAATTCAAATTTGGCCAAAATAGTAACTAATACCCCTTTTTTTTTATCTTTTTGCACTCTTTATCATTTTTGCAGGATGCAGCCTCTTTATGTTGGCTTGGTTTTTCTGTGTGATGCATGTATATAGTGCTGAGCAGCCCACCTGCTAATACTATGGGCGTGATCAATAGGCTGTTCAGACACTTTGCACCACACTGATCTGTGTGACTGAGGTCCTATGCAAGCCTTATCTGTGTGCATTTTTCCCACTAGGCAGCCAGCTTCTTTTTTTTTTTTCCCTTGGTTATGTGGCTGTCTTCATCAGTGGGTTGCACCTGTGCTGCCCTAAGCCTTTATCAATGGAGGTCTGCTGCATCCTGCTAGTGCATAAGTCGGGGTTTGGCGAGTCAACCTTTCATATGTAAGTTTTTTTAATTTTTTCCTATGTTATGACAATAAGATATGAAATTTATTTCCGATTTTTCCAGCAGCTCTTGATATCTGGTTTTCCGAAGGAAGGAGACTGGTGGGAGGGAGCCGGAGGGGTTTAGGCAGAATATAAAACACTTACTGGAATCACAGAAAGTGTTTCATAAAAATCCTTTACACTAACAGTTTTGCTTGCATACATTGAATTGCAGGTGATGCGGTTATTATTTTCTTTGTTACAGTGCAAAGGTACGTTTCCAATAAACATTTTCAGCGGCACAGTTGGTACACTGCAAAACAAGTCTGAGACCTTCATCCTTTCTAAAAGCGCCACTTTAAGCTATGCTTTTCATAGTGACCACGATCATTAAGCCCACTTCTCGGGAACTATATAACGATGCGCCTGTGGCTGCCACCTTACCTAGCATGTCCTAACCTTGACAATTCTATGTCTCTTGGACCCACTTCCAAGACCTGGCTGACAATTTTCAGTTCCCTTGAGACCCTTGGGGACTCTGATAAAGATCCTGGCTGTATGTGTTCCCCGACTTGCCTGCTAAACAGAATTCTGTTGCCATCGATGTGGATTTTCCTTAATGACTTTCTCTCTGGTTTCTACTGTCTTCGCCACACCACACACACCCAGTGATGATCACCTATTTTCTGAGGGTGTTCTTCTTTCTTGCTACTCCTTAACTGAACTAAACTCAGATACCCAATCCTCCTCCCCAACTATGGGCTGGCCCAAAAGTTAACCCTGTCACCTCAGACTACCAGGAACTGCAGCCCATAGGATAATAAAATAAAACACAATGCATATAAAACATCAGGAGTTATCAGAGAGGTGGAACGCCATCATCTCCACCCTCAGACATTCTCCAGACGGACAGCGCATTGACAAAACTTATAAATACGTTTTGCCTGAACATACCATTATATGTAGATTTTTCTACAGAATCAACATCAAATCTGCAAATCACGTGAAGTCATTATCCCCCTCTACTCCTCTTTGATCAGACCTCATCTGGAATACTGTGTCCAGTTTTGGGCACCACATTTTAAAAAAGACATCAACAAACTGGAGCAAGTTCAGAGAAGGGCGACCAGAATGGTGACCGGTCTGCAAACCATATCCTATGAGGAACGGTTACAGGATTTGGGAATGTTTAGCTTGCAAATAAAAAAAAGACTTTGAGGAGACTTAATAGCTGTCTACAAATATCTCAAGGACTATCGCATTGTAGAACGATCATCTTTATTCTCATTTGCACAAGGAAAGACTAGAAGCAATGAGATGAAACTTAATGGGAGGAGACACAGATTAGATATTAGAAAAAACTTTTTGACAGTGAGGGTGATCAATGAGTGGAACAGGCTGCCACGAGAAGTGGTGAGTTCTCCTTCAATGTGGACAGACATCTGTCTGGGGTAATTTAGTGAATCCTGTTTTGAGCAGGGGGTTGGACCAGATGACCCCGGAGGTCCCTTCCAACTCTACCATTCTATGATTCTGTGCACTGGAAGTTTCTATATTTTATCTTCAGTGACTATTAGTGTGGATCCACAAAGGTGTTTTGCCAACATCTTTAGGCCACATGCACACATTGAGTGTTTGGTGAGTTTTTTACCTTATTATTTGTAAGCCAAAACCAGGAGTGGAACAGTCAGGAAAAGTATAATAGAAACATGTGCACCACTTTTGCACTTTTCACCCACTGCCAGTTTCTTCCTTACAAATATTGAAGTAAAATACTCAATAAATACTCAACATGTGCACAAGGCCTTATAGTCAGTAAGGCTGGTTTCACACATCTGTGAAACATGGACCATTCTCACCCCAACCTCAGAAAACTGTTTATAGTTATCTCAGGTCTGGAAATCCGGCATTCAGTCTGGCTCTTCCGAACCAAGCATGGGTCAATGTATATAGACCATGTGAAACAGGCCTTATTTTTAACCAATTAATTGTTTCTGGCAATCTCCTGTGAAATGTAAAGGGATTTCTTCTAGTGAGGTCTTATTCAAATGTCTCCGTTTCATATACATTCTGTGTCCATGTTTTTCAAGGATATACTACATAGCCATGTATATGTCTATGGACATGTTCACCTGTCTGTTTGTTGTTGTTTTTTGGACAGATTTTTTGCAAAAAAAAATAAAATAAAAAAGAGATGTCAATTTTTCTTTAAATTATGGCTCAAGTGACTGGGTCCATGAAAAATGTAGATTGCACGCTGATGCCATATTTTGGTTGTCATCCAAGTGCTGTCTGTTTTTTTTACTGTTTAATGAATAGGAGCAGCTTTCAAAATATATATTTTTTTTTACATGTGCAAAAAACGGGTGCCACGCTGGCAATAATTGATATTAATCTAATCTAGCACACTGATAAAATGTGGTCATTTCATTCTCATACATCTATGATTAACACAGAATGACTTTTCATACTAAGTACCACGACTCTGTGCATCATGGCTGGGCCAATCATTTAATTACTCCTACAAACCTGCTTGTTTCTCATAGTTTCCACCCTCCCCTCTTCTTTGACAGTTCTGACTTCATAGAGCCAGACATCGGAGGAGATAGCAGGTGGGCAGTTGTTTTTAAATGTTTGGCCCCGCCATGGGTGCACCTTGCACCTGTACTTAGTTTGAACGGTCATTCTGTGCTGACAATTTCACGTGACATGACAAAAGAGGAATGTTCAGGTTTGTGCTTCCTTTGTACGTGCATTCTGTTATGTACGTGTTTTTTCAGACACTATTATTTGTTTTGTCTACAGTTAACCCATTTGTCAGTGGATGGGATAAAGAATGTTTTAGAAATCCTGATGACTGTCAACAGGAGACAAATATACGCTTGGAAAAGGTATGAATGATTTCCTTACTGCCAGCTTTGGTAGCCTATTAGGTCTAGTCACAAGCAGGGTCTAACAGGCCTCCTGTAAGTTTAGGTCTAATGCACTGCAGCACATGTGTATTGCAGTGTACTAGAACAGCGATCAAACCACTGAAAGTTCATGTCCTGTAGTGGGACTAAGTTACAAAAAAAACAAAAAATAATTAGTTCAAGGAAATTTTCCAAAATATAAAAAGCTAAAACAGAGTAACCTCCCCCCATAAAATAACAAAGATATCTCACTGCAAAAAATGCTGTTTAAAAAAAAAACAAAAGAAAGTACAAAAGTTTGGTATCACCACATCCAGAACGAATCATGCTATTAAACTGTCACATTATTTATACCGTATGGTGAACTCCTGAAAAAATAATGAAATAGCCAAAAATGTAGTTGCTGATACTAAAGAAATGGAATAAAAAGTGATTAAAAAAATTGGACACCTGAAAAAATGGTAACTGTAGTAGAGAAAATGTTCTTTACCCCAGGTGAAATTGAAAAAGTGAGGCTAAAGCAACATTTTAGTGAAAAAAAAAAAGTAATGGTATTAATTGCTGTAAAACACCTGAGGGGTTAAATAAACTTCCTGAATAGATTTTGAATACTTTGAGGGGAACAGATTTTAACATGGATATTGTTTGGGAATTTCCTGACCTATGAGCCACTCAAATTCACTTTAAAAGTGAACTAGTTACTAAAAAAATAGTATTTGTAAATTGAACAAAATTAAAATTTGCTTCTAATCTTTTAAGCCTTCCAACATCCTAATTACTGTATTTTTCAGATTGTAAGACGCCCTGGACCATAAGGTGCACCTAGGTTTGCAGGAAATTAGAAAAAAAATTGAAGCAAAAAATGTGGTCAGTTGTGTACTAGTATCCCCTATTCTATTATACAGTATATATCTCCCCAGTCCTGGTATGCATGGCCTCCTCAACCCTATCGTGGTATGCATGGCCTCCTCATCCCTATCGTGGTATGCATGGCCTCCTCATCCCTATCGTGGTATACATGGCCTCCTCATCCCTATCGTGGTATGCATGGCCTCCTCATCCCTATCGTGGTATGCATGGCCTCCTCATCCCTATCGTGGTATGCATGGCCTCCTCATCCCTATCGTGGTATGCATGGCCTCCTCATCCCTATCGTGGTATGCATGGCCTCCTCATCCCTATCGTGGTATGCATGGCCTCCTCATCCCTATCGTGGTATGCATGGCCTCCTCATCCCTATCGTGGTATGCATGGCCTCCTCATCCCTATCGTGGTATGCATGGCCTCCTCATCCCTATCGTGGTATGCATGGCCTCCTCATCCCTATCGTGGTATGCATGGCCTCCTCATCCCTATCGTGGTATGCATGGCCTCCTCATCCCTATCGTGGTATGCATGGCCTCCTCATCCCTATCGTGGTATGCATGGCCTCCTCATCCCTATCGTGGTATGCATGGCCTCCTCATCCCTATCGTGGTATGCATGGCCTCCTCATCCCTATCGTGGTATGCATGGCCTCCTCATCCCTATCGTGGTATGCATGGCCTCCTCATCCCTATCGTGGTATGCATGGCCTCCTCATCCCTATTCTGGTAGGCATGGCCCCTTCATGTCTAGCCTGGTAGGCATAGACCCCTCATCGCTATCTTAGTATGCTGGGCCCACCATCTCCATCCTGGTATGCATGCCCCCATCCCCATCCTGGTATGAATGGCCCCCTTATCCCTATTATTCTGTTATGCAGACTCCCATCCCCTTCCTGGTATGCATGGCCCCTATAAGAAAAACATTAGAAAAAAACATAAACCATTCGATTTGCGTACCTTCCTGCGTTCCCTCGTAGCTTCCCGTTCCGATGCCAGTGGCTGATTTATGCTTCATAGCCTGAGATTTTTTTTAAGAGCTATGCACTTGCCTGGGTAGTCTGTTGATTGATACGTGAGGGTCCAAAGACACACCAAGATTCCCTCCAATCTGCAGGCCTGATAAATATGAAAAATCAAGATGAAAGTTTAGTTGCTCTTCAACTATTTTGTGGTGTAAATAAAGGCAAATCTTATCAAACTACTATAAATGTGCCAGGAGCATAAAGTACAATAGATTGCGAAAAAACAATCCCAGAATCACTGGGATAGGTAGAAGCATTCAAAAGTTATTACTACATAAAGTGACACATGTCAGAATTGTAAAGGGGCTTTGTCAGGAACATCAACCATTGGCAATAAAACAATAAAATGAACAGCATCACTATTAATAATATTACACTAGATTGAAATGGAATGAAAATGAACTACAAAAAACTGTGTTTTAGATTGTAATTTATTATTAAAGATTCGTTCAGACTAATGAACAATTTCTCCATGCGTCTGGTTTGGCACTCCGCCATTGGTGTCTGAGCGAGCAGATGACTAGGCTGGAGACCAATATACAGTCATGGCCAAAAGTATTGACACCCCTGCAATTCTGTCTAGAAGACAGACAAGACTAGACAAGAAGAAACTGAATATTATCTGACAGAATTGCAGGGGTGTCAATACTTTTGGCCATGACTGTAGTCACCTATTAAACTGCATGATGTTTGGGATATGAAACATTCTGTACTAATCTGACAGATGCTCTGCAGGTTTTTATGAATTTAACACATGGCAGCCAAAATAGCAAGGCAAAAACATTTCCGTTTGTAAATCTAAGGCCGGGGTCACACTGGCGAGGAATACGGCCGAGTGAGAGGCGCTAAAAGCACGCATTAGACACGGACAAATTATTCTCTATGAGTTTGCTCCCATCAGCCGTATATTTCTCATCCGTATTCTAGGCTCCGTGCCAATCGTAGCATGCTGCGATTGTCAGCGTACTACGGCCGTAGTACGCCAATGCAAGTCTATGGGTGCGCAAAAAATACGCATTACACATGTACCACACATGTGACTTGCGAGAAATACGCACCCGGTGTCTTTTAGCAAAGCCGGCAATTCAGTGCGCTATACAGTAAACTCACACTGACAGGTTTAATAAAGAAACGAAAGAATAGATATAGACACATAGAATGTATATATATATATATATATATATATATGTATTCTATGTGTCTATATCTATTCTTTGGTTTCTGTTAGAAACCCTGTCATAGGGCTCCATCATATGTCCATTTTGCAAGCCTGCGAAAAAAACTCGCCATACGGATGCCATACGGATTACTGACATGCGCAAAATACGCGACCGCACCTTGATCACGGATGACATACGGAGCACTGTTTAGGGGCTATTCATCCGTATTATGCATGTAAAATACTGACCGTATTTTGCGTCGGTTAGTGTGACCCCGGCCTAATATATAAAGCTCAAAGTGCGTATGTGTGTATGTCCGGGATAGGCATCCGCACTGTCGCAGCTACAGCCACAAAATTTGGCACAGTCACACGTCTGGACCCCGATAGCGTCCTAAGCTATGTTGTGAGGTGAAATTTTAACCCTGCGCGTTCCAATTCACCAAACAATTTTGCCCCTATCTACATACTGGGGAAACAGTGTGTGCGTATCAAGCCCCTCCCCTCATTATGATTTCACAATGGTTGCCATGGCGACGCTGATGTCATCATAGGTTGCAAGCCCTGCCGCCGCTCATTATGATGTCATAATGGTTGACTATGGGATGGAGGATGTGTGATGGGTATATGGGCACTGGACTATGGGATGGAGGATATGTATGACGGGTATATGGGCACTGGACTATGGGATGGAGGATATGTATGACGGGGATATGGGCACGGGACTATGGGATAGTGGATATGTATGATGGGTATATGGGTACGGGACTATGGGATGGAGGATATGTATGATGGATATATGGGCATGGGACTATGAGATGAAGGATGTATGATGGGTATATGTACACTCGACTATGGGATGGAGGATATGCATGACGGGTATATGGGCACGGGACTATGGGATGGAGGATATGTATGGGTATATGGGCATGGGACTGGGATGGAGGATATGTATGATGGATATATGGGCATGGGACTATGAGATGAAGGATGTATGATGGGTATATGTACACTCGACTATGGGATGGCGGATATGTATGATGGGTATATGGGCACGGGACTATGGGATGGAGGATATGTATGATGGGTATATAGGCACGGGACTATGGGATGGAGGATAATTATAATTTGCTATAACTAACCACAGTTAGTTACTATGCCCGGGCAGCTAGTATTTCATAAAATGAATAGCGAAGTAATATCTGCTGCCTGGAAATGTATTGAAAAAGGACCATAGAGGTAACTCCATTTGTAGAGACATCAGCGTATACAGGGCTTCTTTCTGCAGAATATTAATAGGTAAATAGTAGAAACACTAAGTCACGATTGAAAACTTTTTGTTTATGTAATAAAACACTCAAAGTGGACAGGACGGAGTATATGAAATCACATTTCTTGGAAGTGTTTGAGTGCTCAGTACACGATCCCTGAAGTAACACAACGGGTGGAAATACAGGTTGCTGTTCATCAATGTACACTATGGCCCCAATTTATCAAGACTGATGTTGTTCACACCAGTCTTGAGGAGGGATGGAGAGGTGGAGTCAGTACTGCGTGATTCATTGACAGTTGCATGTCTCTTAATTAATGATGTGGGAGTATACTCGTTACGCAAGATTTCCCGAGTATGCTCGGGTGATCTCCGAGTATTTGGATGTGCTCGGAGATTGAGTTTTTGATGCTGCAGCTGCATGATTTGTGGCTGCTAGACAGTCTGAATACATGTGGGGATTTCCTAATAAACAGGCAATCCCCACATGAATTCAGGCTGTCTAGCAGCCGCAAATCATGCAGCTACAGCAACAGAAACTAAATCTCCGAGCACATCCAAATACTCGGAGATCACCGAGCATGCTCCAGAAATCTCGAGTAACGAGTATACTCGCTCATCACTACTCTTAATGAATCAGGCATGTCTCATAAGTAAAATGTGAATTGCCACAAATCTTATTCGTGTCAGTGACTGGAGTAACATTTGTGGCGTAAGGCACTCCACAGCTCGTCATTAATTAGGCCAGCTGGCATAAACCTGCTCTAGCTATGCCTATTTTGGTAGAGCTGGCTGAAACCTCGAATTGCGCAAACATTTTTCATTTTTAAAGTGTTTTACATCAGATTTCTGGAGTAAGCACTTTGATTAATTAGGGTCTATGAGTGTTTCAGCAGACAGAAACCCACATAAGTCAGATGCTGCCTAGTCAACAACATATGACATATTAAAAGGAATCTATCAACAGAGAATGACTGTTCAAAGTACAGGCGCAACATTTAAGTGCACCCTCCCAATGACTTGTTTTCCTTCTATCTCCACAATTCTCTGGCTTTATAAAGCCAGAGATCTCAATCAAAGAAGGGGAGTAATAGAGAGGGAACACAAGCATTTGGGAAGGTGCATTTAAATATTTGGTCACATGAGCGGTGCATCAAGCGCCTATTCTTAATTTGAACAGTCATTCTGTTCTGACAGACTCCCTTTAAAGAGTTTCCACTATATTGATATGTATTTCTAAAGGCATTTGTAGGTTTCCAGAATTTTATTTTATTGGTTAAATAACACACCTCAGCTGAAAACCGTATTGGTGCAGTCTCTCATGAAATAATAACTTTGGCAAAGCCCAATACAGAAGTGTAAAAGACTCCTATCAATTAATTGCAATGAAGATCAGAGTTTCTCTTTAACCAGCACATGTCAAGTGTGCAAAACTTAAAGGGGTTGTTACATTTGGACTATCATTTTTTGTTTCCAAAGTCCCTCAAAGATAATGCAGGGTGTCCATTTGCTGGGGTCCCAAGGAGCTGTAAGCTGTTTAGTTCCGTTGATGTACTACCACAAAGCAAATAAAGTATTATATTGTTCTGATTAACCCCTTCCCGACCCATGACACCTACGTAGGCGTCATGAAATGCTGTGCCAATATGACCCATGATGCTTGCGTAGGTGTCATGATATAAATCGCCCTCCTGCGGGTCGGGTGACCGGGGTCACTGAAAGGTCACTCGACCCGCGCGCACATACAGGAGGCTTTGTGCTTCATCACAGAGGGCGTGTCTTAGTCCCCACGTGGCTACGATGGCTCTGATTGGCTGTTAAAAGTGAAACAACCAATCAAAGCGATAGTAATATTTCATCAATGAAATTTGATGAAATATTACAATCCAGCCATGGCAGATGCTGCAGTAGCATCGGACATGGCTGGAGACACTAATCTGACCCCCTCACACCGGCTGGCAGGGGCGATCGGTCCCCGCCACGGACTGACAGCAGCGATCGGCCGCTGCTGTCACGATCTGCTCCTCCCCGCAGTCCGATCCCCCCCTCACCTCTCCCGGTACCTAATATGTCCCGCTCTGGCTCCCGGTGTCCCGCCATCCCGGATCATGGGCGCCGACCTCTAAGTGATCAAAATAAAAAAAAAAGTAAATCACCGCCCCCCCTTATCACCCCCATAGGCAGGTACAAATAATAAAGAAAATATTTTTTATTTTTCCATTAGGGTTAGAAATAGGGTTAGAGTTGGAATTAGTGTTAGGGTTGGAATTTGGGTTGGAATTAGGGTTAGGGTTGGGATTAGGGTTAGGGTTGGAATTAGGGTCAGGGTTGGAATTAGGGTTAAGATTATGGTTAGGGGTGGGTTGGGGTTGGGATTAGGGTTAGGCTTGCGGTTAGAGTTAGAGTTGGGATTAGGGTTATGGGTGTGTTGGGGTTAGGGTTGTGGCTAGGGTTATGATTAGGGTTAGGGATGTGTTGGGGTTAGGGTTGGAGTTAGAATTGAGGGGTTTCCACTGTTTAGGCACCTCACGTGGTCTCCAAACGCGACATGGCGCCACCATTTACTCCAGACAATTTTGTATTCAAAGAGTCAACAGTGCTCCCTCCATTCCGAGCCCCGGCGTGTGCCCAAACAGTGGTTTATCCCCACATATGGGGTGTCAGCGTACTCAGGAAAAATTGCACAACAACTTTGGGAGTCTAATTTCTCCTGTTATCCTTGGGAAAATAAAAGATTGGGGGCTAAAAAAAATATTTTTGTGGAAAAAAAATGATTTTTTTTCACATCTCTGCGTTATAAACTTCTGTGAAGCACTTGGGGGTTCAAAGTGCTCACCACAGATCTAGGTAAGTTCCTTGGGAGGTCTAGTTTCCAAAATGGGGTCATTTGTGGGGGGTTTCCACTGTTTAGGCACATCATGGGCTCTGCAAACGTAACATGACGCCCCAGACCATTCCATCAAGTCGGCATTTCAAAACGTCACTACTTCCCTTCCAAGCCCCGACGTGTGCCCAAACAGTGGTCCCCCCCCACGTATGGGGTGCCAGCGTACTCAGGACAAACTGGACAACAACTTTTGGGGTCCAATTTATCCTGTTACCCTTGTGAAAATTAAAAGATAGAGGGCTAAAAAAACATTTTTTGAGGGAAAAAAAATATTTTTATTTTTACGGCTCTGCGTTTTAAACTTCTGTGAAGCATCTGGGGGTTCAAAGTGCTCACTATGCATCTAGATAAGTTCCTTAGGGGGTCTAGTTTCCAAAATGGGGTCATTTGTGGGGGAGCGCCAAAGTTTAGGCACACAGGGGCTCTCCAAACACGACATGGTGTCCGCTAATGATTGGAGCTAATTTTCCATTCAAAAAGTCAAATGACGCTTCTTCCATTCTGAGCCCTGCCGTCCACCCAAACATTGGTTTCCCCCCACATATGGGATTCCAGCATACTTAGGGCAAACTGGACAACAACTTTTGGGGTCCAATTAATCCTGTTACCCTTGTGAAAATAAAAAATAGCGGGCTAAAAAATCATTTTTGAGGAAAAAATTTTTTTTTTTAATTTTCATGGCTCTGCGTTTATAAACTTCTGTGAAGCACTTGGGGATTCAAGATGCTCACTACACATCTAGATAAGTTCCTTCGGGGGTCTAGTTTCCAAAATGGGGTCACTTGTGGGGGAGCTCCAATGTTTAGGCACACAGGGGCTCTCCAAATGCGACATGGTGTCCGCTAACGATTGGAGCTAATTTTCCATTCAAAAAATCTTGAGGGGTGCAGTTTTTAGAATGGTGTCACTTTAGTGTATTTTCTGCCATATAGACCCCTCAAAGTGACTTCAAAGGTGAGGTGGTCCCTAAAAAAATGGTTTTGTAAATTTTGTTGTAAAAATGACAAATCGCTGGTCAACTTTTAACCCTTATAACTTCCTAACAAAAAAAATTTTGTTTCCAAAATTGTGCTGATGTAAAACAGACGGGTGAAAAGTTGTTTATTAACTATTTTTTGTCACATAACTCTCTAGTTTAACAGAATAAAAGTCCAAAATTTGAAAATTGCGAAATTTTCAAATTTTTCCCCAAATTTCAGTTTTTTTCACAAATAACGCAAAAATTATCGATCTAAATTCACCACTAACATGAAGCCCACTATGTTACGAAAAAACACTCTCAGAATCGCTAAGATGCCTTGAAGCGTTCCTGAGTTATTACCTCATAAAGAGACACTGGTCAGAATTGCAAAAAATGGCCAGGTCATTAAGGTCAAAATAGGCTGGGTCATGAAGGGGTTAAAATCAGTAGCCCCTCTATATAATACACCCGTGGCAGCATGTTGGGTTTTTCACAATGACAGACAGTTTTTGTAGTCACTTCTGTGGCCAATAAATGTGGGTCCAGAATTAAATATGGAGATTTTTCTAGCAAGATTTTTGAAAATAAGTTCAGTAAACCTGACAACCCCTTTTATGTACTTTGCATCGTCATTTGTTTCGAATAGATAATTTTAGTGAGTAATATAAATTCCTCTTATACAGTGTATATAAGGAGGAGGCCCATTGGTTCTTGCCACCTAATCATTTTGATCTTTTCGCCTTGATGCAGGCCAGAAAATTGATTGTTGAATTCTTCAAGATGCAGACTGGTGTGCTGAAAGAAGAGTTTG
This sequence comes from Dendrobates tinctorius, assembly GCF_039654945.1. Lineage (NCBI taxonomy): Eukaryota > Metazoa > Chordata > Amphibia > Anura > Dendrobatidae > Dendrobates > Dendrobates tinctorius. The sequence continues at coordinate 22,047,487 of NW_027361700.1, forward strand.
TGAATACCCCAGAGATATATTATATGGAGCACAGCCTGGATATCATACGTGTTGACAGCTGCCGTCTGGGCTTTGGAAAAAATAAGGTCACACACCATGATTGTCTTGGCTGCTGCGGTAATAACAGTAAAAAAAGCATAGAAATATAACTACTATAAGTACGATATTTAATAACATTGTACAGAGTGCAATAATACGCTCATGAGTTAGGTGCTGTAAACCGTACAAAGAACATATACACGACACTGAGATAATTAAATGTTGCATAAAGAAAGCTAGAGGGCACCACATACAGGGATACACACAGAGTCTGTAAAACAACAATTGTGAATTAAAGAGAAAAAGCTACAGACTTAAACCAGGATCACCTGAATAAAGCCCCCGTTACACACTGCGATATCGCTAGCAATATCGCTGCAAAGTCACCGATTTTGTGACGTTGCAGCGATATTGCTAGCGATATCGCTGCATGTGATACTTACCTCCGACCGCTCCCCCACTGGTTATCGCTGATCGCGTGAGAAGCTGCTGGATCATTTCTCGTCGTCAGCTTCCTGCGGCGCTTCCTGCTGTGGAGACGAGCGACGCGTGGAGCCGGGCGGGAGGACGCAGAATCGCCACGTCTGACAGGTAAGTAGCGATCCCCGTCCCCAGCGATGTCGCTGGTGAGATCTGCCTGTGTGGCAGCTCACTAGCGACCACCCAGCGATGTACCACCGATCCTGACTGCGTCATATCGCTAGTCGGGCTCGCTGGTGCATCGCTAGGTGCAATGGTACCCTAAGCAAATACAAGTTTATTGGATACATAACAGACCAAACCAAAATTAAAAACATTTAAGTCTAAAAACATGACAATAACCATACCCTGTTTAGCCCACAATAGAGCTAAATAACTCCCCCAAGAGTCAATATTGCACAAAGGCCGTACATAATAGCCAATATCTTATAAGACAGTATGACCTTAAATCTAACAAATGTACACACACAAAATAGGCACATTAAGGCAATTAAACCTAAGAATTATCACGGCACTTATTCACCTATCCCCCATATATTGGTAAAAATCATTAGAATGTGACAATGGTGAATAGTCCCAATAACTCAGATCACCATAAGTAGAACTAGGTACTCCATCAGGAGGAAATAAAGACACTACCTAAGGAATATATCAATACAATGTTACCAATAGCATAAATGCAAAGAGCCACTTAGGTAGAAAAGGTACCCATCCCACCAAAAAGAAAGCTGAGTGCAAACCCATGGAAGTATCAATTGCTGGGGGAGCTTGTGGAGATGCCCGACGCGTGTTCGCCACAGCTAGGTGGCTTAGTCAGGGGCAAGTGGTTATGTCAAAAAGTATCCTATATATAGGGAACATGTTATAGACAAATAGAGTGCAGCTGCACTATTACCTCATCGTCATCGGTCACGTGTCCTAGAGGTGGCGGCAAGTCCTTTGGAGAGTCCGGGACAGTGCACATACAGCACACGCATGGACAGGAAATAGTACCGAGAAAACCCGGAAGTAATGAGGAGCGCGTTTTCAGAATGCCTGACACGCAGGCCTCCACATGATCGGCGCATGCGCAGTACGATCCTCTCCTAAGCACAGACCGTGACATGGTCAGCGCTTGCGCAATCGTGTACGATCTCCTTGCTGCAGTGGTATCCACCCTGGAAATACTTCGCCCATTACGGGCAGAACCATAGCAACGGGAGAAACAAGGTATATTAAATAAAATAGTGCAAAAATAACAATCATGCAGCATTAATAAGGCTGAAAGAGTACCAGAGTGTTATTAGTGAAGTGAAAGTCAATAGAAGGATCCTTGATCGTCAATCATTATAAATTTCAAAAAGAACGCTGTAACAAAATTGGCGTTTGCGCGGGCAGATCTCTTGCATGGCAAAGTCAACACCCGCGTCGTATAGCCTACCCTCACCACAAAGGTAGCCACCTCAAAAGTACGTCACAAATTAGAGATAACGCCAACATTCTTGAGGGCACACATATATGTGATAAATACAGCATATGATGCGCAGAAAAAAAACAACGTCGGCGCGTATATATAATCGAATCCAACACTCAACAGAATGTCCGGAGCACAGATCATTGCCCACCCAACACATGCACAGTTATATAATTTCTCCTCACCAGTTGTATTACAGGCCAAAATTACGACGCTTATTAACGAAGAAACCTGAAAAACAAAAACAAGGTAATACAGGACAGGTGGTATGGCTAAACTAATGATGCCACATGAAAGAAAATACAAAAATATCAAAGTGCCAAAAATACTGTAAGAGTAGTAGAAAGGTTCCTAATAGCTGCTGTTTAAACAAAAACGATCAAATCTATGATGAAAAGAAGAAACAAATAACTGCGCATGCCAAAGTAGAGAAAACACCTACATAGTTGTGTAGAGTTGCACACATGATACTAATTAAATTTTCCATACGCTGATGTACATCACACATTAAGGGTAAAGCCATCAAGGCAATACAAACCAAGTGAGTATGTTAAGTAGTATAATAATAACGGTCGCATAGCAAGAACAAGACTGAAAGAGTGCCAGTATGCTGATAGTCTGATAGAAAAGTTCATTGTCACTAAACTCCATGTTGAGAAAACTTGATGTGAGCGCACGCTTACCAGCAACTTCAAAATGTTTGATAGATGCAACGTATAACGCGCAGAACATAACAACATCGGCGTGTATATATAATCAAATCCAGCACACAGACTATCCAGAATCCAGATCATTGCCCACCCAACGCGTGCGCAGTTAAACAGTCTCTCCTCACCACACATATGGCTGGCCAAAAATGCGGCGCTTATTGAAGGAGAAAACTGGGGGGCAAAGAAAAAATAATACAAAACAAGTGGTATGGCTATACTAATCAAACCGTATTTAAAGAAGGTACTGAGATGTTAATGCGCAAATAGTGCTGTAGGAGTGGTGAAAGGTTCCTAATCAATGCTATTTAAACACCATCAGTCAACTCAGTGATAAAGAAAGGAAATATATCACTGTGCATGCCGAAATAAGAGAAACACCTACATTATGCTGTAATACCAAGGATCTATAAAGTCGTACATGTAAAGATAAGTAGATTTTCAATACGAAAACGTATCAAGGCGAATGCCACTTACAAAGTCAAGTACGAACAAAAGGTATGCATATCACATTAAAGGAGGCAACAAATTTAGCATACGACGATGTTCCTTCTAGATCGAATAGACTCAAAAAGTGGTGTGCCCAAGCCTCCTGGCATATAGTCAGTAAATATGGAAAACACTAACAAGGGCCACAAAAGTCATAGAATATATAAACCAAAACACGTTAAGCCCTTCTAGTCCCTAGAGATCCCCAATCAAGGAGAACTAAGACATTGGCCAAGTATACTGTTACAAACATCAGGAAGGGCAGCAAAGGCATCCGATCAAAAAAATAATAAAATAAGGATACTTTATTTATGAACACTTCACAAACAGATCATCAAAAAGAGTAGATGAAATGAACAAACTCTTTTCAATGAGTTTCTCCACAAGCTCCACCCACGGGGGTAGAATGTTATATTAGAGTGGGGACACTAGCCCAAAAATACCCCCCATATGTCTATCTATATAGAATCCACTGTTACATGGATGAAATGGAAAAGGCATGTAGAATAACAGCCCTATCAGATCAGTTTACTCAATTAACAGTATTTACATTGAAAAAGGTATGACATACACATAGGCAACTATGTCCCCACTCTGTGGGGAGTGGCCCTTGTTAGTGTTTTCCATATTTACTGACTATATGCCAGGAGGCTTGGGCACACCACTTTTTGAGTCTATTCGATCTAGAAGGAACATCGTTGTATGTTAAATTTGTTGCCTCCTTTAATGTGGTATGCGTACCTTTTGTTCGTACTTGACTTTGTAAGTGGCATTCGCCTTGATACGTTTTCGTATTGAAAATCTACTTATCTTTACATGTACGACTTTATAGATCCTTGGTATTACAGCATAATGTAGGTGTTTCTCTTATTTCGGCATGCACAGTGATATATTTCCTTTCTTTATCACTGACTTGACTGATGGTGTTTAAATAGCATTGATTAGGAACCTTTCACCACCCCTACAGCACTATTTGCGCATTGACTGTTTAACTGCGCAGGCGTTGGGTGGTCAATGATCTGGATTCTGGACAGTCTGTGTGCTGGATTTGATTATATATACACGCCGATGTTATGTTCTGCGCGTTATACGTTGCATCTATCAAACATTTTTAAGTTGCTGGTAAGCGTGCGCTTACATCAAGTTTTCTCAACATGGAGTTTAGTGACTATGAACTTTTCTATCAGACTATCAGCATACTGGCACTCTTTCAGTCTTGTTCCTGCTATGCGACCGTTATTATTATACTACTTAACATACTCACTTGGTTTGTATTGTCTTGATGGCTTTACCCTTAATGTGTGATGTACGTCAGCGTATGGAAAATGTATTTAGTATCATGTGTGCGACTCTACACCACTATGTAGGTGTTTTCTCTATTTTGGCATGCGCAGTTATTTGTTTCTTCTTTTCATCATAGATTTGATCGGTTTTGTTTAAACAGCAGCGATTAGGAACCTTTCTACTACTCTTACAGTATTTTTGGCGCTTTGATATTTTTGTATTTTCTTTCATGTGGCATCATTAGCTTAGCCATACCACCTGTCCTGTATTACCTTGTTTTTGTTCAGGTTTCTTCGTTATAAGCGTCGTAATTTTGGCCTGTTATACATCTGGTGAGGAGAAATTATATAACTGCGCATGCGTTGGGTGGGCAATGATCTGTGCTCCGGACATTCTGTTGAGTGTTGGATTCGATTATATATACGCGCCGACGTTGTTTTTTTCCTGCGTGTCATATGCTGTATTTATCACATATATGTGTGCCCTCAAGAATGTTGGCGTTATCTCTAATTTGTGACGTACTTTTGAGGTGGCTACCTTTGTGGTGAGGGTAGGCTATACGATGCGGGTGTTGACTTTGCCATGCAAGAGATCTGCCCGCGCAAACGCCAATTTTATTACAGCGTTCTTTTTGCAATTTATAAAGATTGACGATCAAGGATCCTTTTATTGACTTTCACTTCACTAATAACACTCTGGTACTCTTTCAGCCTTATTAATACTGCATCATTGTTATTTTTGTACTATTTTATTTAATATACCTTGTTTTTCCCGTTGCTATGGTTCTGCCCGTAATGGGCGACATATTTCCGGGGTGGATACCACTGCAGCAAGGAGATAGTACACGATTGTGGAAGCGCTGACCATGTCACAGTCTGTGCTTAGGAGAGGATCGTACTGTGCATGCGCCGATCATGTGGAGGCCTGCGTGTCAGGCATTCTGAAAACGCGCTCCTCATTACTTCCGGGTTTTCTCGGTACTATTTCCTGTCCATGTGTGTGCTGTATGTGCACTATCCCGGACTCTCCAAAGGACTTGCCGCCGCCTCTAGGACACTTGACCGATGAGGTAATAGTGCAGCTGCACTCTATTTGTCTATAACATGTTCCCTATAAACAGGATACTTTTTGACATAACCACTTGCCCCTGACGAAGCCACCTAGCTGTGGCGAACATGCGTCGGGCATCTCCACAAGCTCCCCCAGCAATTGATACCCCCATGAGATTGCACTCAGCTTTCTTTATGGTGGGATGGGTACCTTTTCTACCTAAGTGGCTCCTTGCATTTATGCTATTGGTAACATTGTATTGATATATTCCTTGGGTAGTGTCTTTATTTCCTCCTGATGGAGTACCTAGTTCTACTTATGGTGATCTGAGTTATTGGGACTATTCACCATTGTCACATTATAATGATTTATACCAATATATGGGGGATAGGTGAATAAGTGCCGTGATAATTCTTAGGTTTAATTGCCTTAATGTGCCTATTTTGTGTGTGTACATTTGTTATATTTAAGGTCATACTGTCTTATAAGACATTGGCTATTATGTACGGCCTTTGTGCAATATTGACTCTTGGGGGAGTTATTTAGCTCTATTGTGGGCTAAACAGGGTATGGTTATTGTCATGTTTTTTGACTTTTAAATGTTTTTAATTCTGGTTTTGTCTGTTATGTATCCAATAAACTTGTATTTGCTTATTCAGGTGATCCTGGGTTAAGTCTGTAGCTTTTTCTCTTTAATTCACGAGATAATTAAATGTACTATCTGAGCGAGGACGACATATACGGTACATTTCCTGGGGTGACAACCTTTCCTTATTACTGGGAGGAAAACCTTGGGCAGATAGGGAAGATGAAAGTCTTTATTCTTTGTCCTAACACAGCTTTATGTAAATCATAGAAGCTTTAAATTACTGATGATCAGTCTTCAAGTTGCTTAGAATGGAGAAAGGTGACCTCTCGGTAGGGTGAATATGGTGTTGCTGCGCATCTTCTTTTCATAATTCTTTTGAGAGTTTCTTTCTGTGATTCCAGTAAGTGTTTTATATTTTGCCTAAGCCCCTCCGGCTCCCTCCCGCCAGTCTCCTTCCTTCTGAAGACCAGATATCAAGAGCGGCTGGAAAGATCGGAAATAAATTTCATATCTTATTGTCTCCTCTGCCACGCGCACAGTGTGAATTGATTATACAGCCATGAAGGAATAATGTAATCTCTTCTTTGTGAGGCATATTGACTTAGCCCAGCAATTAAAATAATTTGTAGTCCAGACTTAGGCAGGGAAGTGGTGACAAGGTTTGTCTCATTTCACTATCATTACTCTTGCTGGGGGTGGAAATTGTCCCTACATGCAGGTAACTATTAAACTTTGGGAAACGTAATCAGCTTGTTCTTGGCTGCTCTGCAGATAAATATCTAATTTATTCACAGTACTCAGTTTTAGAGGCATTTTCATTTGCACATTTTGTGCCCCCCAAAAGTATTGTCTCATAAATGCTTACATAAGTTTACACACCTGGCCAAACATGCATGTTTATTTCTCAACAGAAAAAGCAGCAAAAAGAGCCCCCTCTGGTAGCGGCTTACGTTCAACTCAAGCATTGCACAAGACATATTAAAATCCATATCCAGTCCTTTAGTGGTATAGTTACAGGCCCAATAAATGTAAAATTGTCCACTAAAACTGGTTAAATCAGCAGGTTCAGATTAAGTACATTGGCGTCTTTAGGCTTCTTATTGTCTTGTGTCCTGCTATGTCAACATGGAGAGCTTATAACCTTGGGCTTAAGGGCTTGTCACACTAAGCGATATCGCTAGCAATATCGCTATAACTTGTGACGTTCTAGCGATATTGCTAGCGATATTGCTGTGTCTGATACTTACCTACAACCCGCTCCCCCGCTGGTTATCGCTGATCGCGCGAGAACGTCCTGGACCGCTTCTCGTCGTGAGCTTCCTGCGGCGCTTCCTGTGGAGAGACGAGCGACGAGCGTGGAGCCGGGCGGGAGGACGTCAGGATCGCCTAGTGTGACAGGTAAGTAGCGACCCCCCCCCCCCGTCCCCAGCGATGTCGCTGGTGAGATCTGCCTGTTTGGCAGCTCACTAGCGACCACTTAGCGATGCACCAGCGATCCTGACCGCGTCATATCGCTGGTCGGGATCGCTGGTGCATCGCTAAGTGTGACAGTACCTTTAGTCCTTCCATTCTTGTTTCTCTTGTACCTAAACAGAAGATGTGACAAATAAAATAAAGAAATATATAGTGGATATAAAAGGTTTACACACCTCTGTTAAAATGCCAGGTTTGTCATGTAAAAAAAATCATACCACTTCAGAACTTTTTACACCTTTAGTATCACCAATAATCTGTACATTTTACTTGAAAAATAAGCTTTTGGGGTGGAAAAATAACTTTAATAATGCAGACATATGCATACTGTAGGAAAACAGTAGGTAAGGTTCTTAATGTTAGATATGTGTCAGTAATGTAAGCTGTACCAGTAACACTAGGTTACTGAAAGATTTTAATGTGACTGGATTTTGGGTTCAGGCTTTTGAAGTAACCAAAAGAACCTGGCTGGGAAAAGTCCATCCTATGATCTAGTCTGAGGTTCACAGGTCCATTGACAGCAGCTGTGTTAGCTCAGCAAGGTGGAGTGTGTTGAAACTGGAGAAAGGCAAAGCTGCTGGTTAGTCTACTCTGCAAATAACAGTGTGCTGGAGCCAGAGAGATCTTTGTTTGGTGACCACGTTTTATACAAGTGTGAGCTGCTGATGGGAATACCGAGGTTGGTGAGGCTCAACATTTATGTTGTTTCAGTCTGCCTAAAGAATAGGCCTGTTTATGCTATTGATTGATACGGAAGGAAGGCTGTTTTTAGTTTTTGGAGATGTAAAGTTTATGATGAACAGTAAAATACAGTACATGCTGTTTTAATGTAAAACTCTGTGACTTGAACACCAGCGAGCAAAAGGGTAATATAGTTTTGAACTTTTGACTTTCAGGCTCCATGTCTCACCATCCACTACTGCTTCGAAGTTGTGACACTCATCACTTTATAGACAATCATCTAGGCTTATCTCATACATAAATTTAACTATTTGACTTGCAACTATTTAGCATATGATTAGTGTTAGGAGCCAGATTTCTGCCTCTCCTTTGCTGAAATCTAGATCCTCACATTCTGCAGTCTCCTGCTCCTCATCTGCTGTAGAGGAGACTGCAGAGGAGATTGCCTTGCGGCAACTCTCTCCAGAGGCTAAGTCCTCTACTCTTGCGTCTGAGCATGCTCATGGGGCGAACTCCCATTGGAGTTTGGGAGTCAGGTATTCAGGTCCTGTGTCGGATCCCATTGGCTCCTCTTGGAGATCTGGAGATTTCCGGAAGGTCCCGTTCGCTATAAAAAGCGCGCATGGCTGTTCCGCCATGTGCTAGTATAGCCATACTGCTGCTGTATGTTTGTTTGATGGATGCATGGACTGGTGAATGACTCATTGGAAACCCCTACCCTCTGATACTACGTTTGTGAGAGTGCCTGAGTTATTGCCAGTATCAGCGCCAGCGCGCTATTGCTTCATTGCCTCAGCAGCCAAGCATCAGCATTGCGCCTGCTAGTTAGCAGTGTCTTTACAGCGGCTCTGTCTTTGCCGCGCTGCAGTTGCAGCTCTTCGTGCGTCCGCGGTTGCGATGCTTTACACCCGTTCCTTGTCGGTAGGTCTAGACGGAGTAAGTACCGCCATCTAGTGCTACTCCTGTGACCATATACCGCGAGTGCAGCGCTGTAGTGCTGTGACCTAAACAGACTCAGCATTTTTGTGTTTTGTTTCTGTGACTCTGTGAGTTCAGCAGAGTCAGAGCAGTGCACATTGGGTGCCATTAACCCCTGTGCACATTACCGGCAGATTGCTCGGCCGTCACCTAGCAGCAGTTATTACATCTTCTGCAAGGTGGCGAAGGTACTTTATTTATATTTTTATTTAGTGCCTTCTGCCACTCCTAACAATTATGGAGTTTCTTGTCATGTCACTGCATTGTTACTGTCTTGCTCTTAAAAATAACTACATTTTTACTACTTTCTTAGTATTTTATAAATCCACCTCTTGTCTTTCAACACTGTCTGAATCCTTCTGGGCATGCTCTCGATTCAAACATGTCTCAACCAAAATCTGCTCCCAGATCTCTTCAGCATGTTCCCAAAGTTGGTACATACTTGTTGACTCACTTTGGCATGTATACAGTTTTTTCTTCAATTCTACCCACAAGTGTTCAATTGGGTTGAGGTCTTGAGACTGTGAGGGCCTATTCAACAGCTCTACTTCATTGTCATAGAACCATTTCTTCGCAAATCTTGACGTATAGCTGTGTCCCATGAGTTATCACTATAATAACTGTGTCCCATGAGAGTTATCCCCATCATAGCTGTGTCCTATGAGAATTATCCCCATCATAGCTGTGTCCTATGAGAGTTATCCCTATCATAGCTGTGTCCTATGAGAATTCTCCCCATCATAGCTGTGTCTCATGAGTTACCCCCATCATAGCTGTGTCCCATGAGCGTTATCCCCATCATAGCTGTGTCCCATGAGAGTTATCCCCATCATAGCTGTGTCCCATGAGAGTTATCCCCATCATAGCTGTGTCCCATGAGAGTTATCCCCATCATAGCTGTGTCCCATGAGAGTTATCCCCATCATAGCTGTGTCTCATGAGAGTTACCCCCATCATAGCTGTGTCCCATGAGTTATCCCCATCATAGCTGTGTCCCATGAGAGTTATCCCCATCATAGCTGTGTCTCATGAGAGTTATCCCCATAATAGCTGTGTCCGATGAGAATTATCCCCATAATAGCTGTGTCCGATGAGAATTATCCCCATCATAGCTGTGTCCTATGAGAGTTATGCCCACCATAACTGTGTCCCATGAGAGTTATCCCCATCATAGCTGTGTCCCATGAGAATTATCCCCATCATAGCTGTGTCCCATGAGAGTTATCCCCATCATAGCTGTGTCCCATGAGAGTTATCCCCATCATAGCTGTGTCTCATGAGAGTTATCCCCATAATAGCTGTGTCCGATGAGAATTATCCCCATAATAGCTGTGTCCGATGAGAATTATCCCCATCATAGCTGTGTCCTATGAGAGTTATGCCCACCATAACTGTGTCCCATGAGAGTTATCCCCATCATAGCTGTGTCCCATGAGAATTATCCCCATCATAGCTGTGTCCCATGAGAGTTATCCCCATCATAGCTGTGTCCCATGAGAGTTATCCCCATCATAGCTGTGTCTCATGAGAGTTATCCCCATAATAGCTGTGTCCGATGAGAATTATCCCCATAATAGCTGTGTCCGATGAGAATTATCCCCATCATAGCTGTGTCCTATGAGAGTTATGCCCACCATAACTGTGTCCCATGAGAGTTATCCCCATCATAGCTGTGTCCCATGAGAGTTATCCCCATCATAGCTGTGTCCCATGAGAGTTATCCCCATCATAGCTGTGTCCCATGAGAATTATCCCCATCATAGCTGTGTCCCATGAGAATTATCCCCATCATAGCTGTGTCCCATGAGAATTATCCCCATCATAGCTGTGTCCCATGAGTTATCCCCATCATAGCTGTGTCCCATGGATTTTGTCTTCATTATTACCTCCCCTCACTCACTTTCTCACACACATACACCTAACATAATCACTCTCACTAACACGTTACCTGACAGACTGTATAACTCCTCTGAGGACTGCTCTGCTCTGTGATGATATTGCTCTCCACTCCAGGGAGGCAGGGAGAGATCTTTAACCCCTTTCTGACATCAGACGTGCTATCCCGTCCATGGGACCCGGGCCCCTATGCCCATGGACTGGATAGTACGTCTAGCGCGATCAGCTGCGCTCACGGGGGGAGCGCAGCTGATCGCGGCCGGGTGTCAGCTGATTATCACAGCTGACACCCAGCACTATGTGTCAGGGGTGGTCACGGACCACCCCCGACACGTTAACCCCTTGCACACCGCGATCAAACACAATCGCGGTGTACCGGGGGTTAAAGGGAAGCATCGGCAGGGAGGGGGCTCCCTCCGTGCTTCCCTGAGCCCCCCACAGCAGAGCAATGTGCAGCGCTGCTGTGGGGGACTCCTTCCCTGCAGGTCCCCGGATCCAAGATGGCGACGCCAAAATCAAACTTTTCGGATTTTGGCGCGCACGGCGCACCGTCAAAAGTGCGCAGCGCAGGTCAAAGCGCAACTAGCGCACGGCCTGCGCACGATCTGCGCACCCTATGCTAAAGATAGGGTGCGCCGATCGCAGGCGCCGCTGTGCGCTAGGAGGCGGCGCTACAAGGAAGGGGCGGGCACGCCGGGCAGAGAGCCGGCTCGGGGGCGGAGCTACCCCCGGCCGTGCGTGCGCTTAAAAAGCGCGAATGTGAAACCAGCCTTAATAAATAAAAAAAAAAAAAAATATTCCCTAATAAATTCATTTTTTGGAAATAAAAAAAAAAACAATAAAAGTACACATATTTGGTATCGCTGCGTCCGTAACGAACCCCTTAAAAAATAAAAAACAAAGCAAAAAATGATTTATTATCCTACCGCCGAACAAAAGTGCAATAACGCGCGATCAAAAAGACACATATAAATATCCATGGTACCGCTGAAAACGTCAGCTTGTCCCGCAAAAAACGATCCGCCATACAGCATCATCAGCGAAAAAATAAAAAAGTTATAGCTTTCAGAATAAAGTGATGCAAAAATAATAATTTTTTATATAAAATTGTTTTTATTGCATAAAAGCGCCAAAACATAAAAAAAGACATAAATGAGGTATCGCTGTAACCATACTGACCCAAAGAATAAAACCACTTTATCAATTTTACCGCACGCAGAACGGTGTAAACGCACCCCCCAATTGAAATTCTTGAAATGCTGGTTTTTGTTCATTCTGTGTCCCAAACATCGGAATAAAAAGCGATCAAAAAATTTCACGCGCCCGAAAATAGTACCAATAAAAACGTCAACTCGTCCCGCAAAAAATAAGACCTCACATGACTCTGTGGGTCAAAATACAGAAAAATTATAGGTCTCAAAATGTGGTGATGCAAAAACTATTTTTACAATAAAAAGCGTCTTTTAGTGGGCGTCAGCTTCAAAAAATAAAAACCCGCCATAAATAGTAAATCAAACCACCTGTTATCAGCCCCTTAGTTAGGGAAAAATAATAAAATAAAAAAAATATGTATTTATTTCCATTTTCCCATTAGGGCTAGGGGTGTGTTGGGGTTAGGGTTGGAGATAGAATTGGGGGGTTTCCACTGTTTGGGCACATCAGGTGCTCTCCAAACGCAACATGGCGTCTGATCTCAATTCCAGCCAATTCTGCGTTGAAAAAGTCAAATGGTGCTCCTTCCCTTCCAACCTCTGCCATGCACCCAAACAGTGGTTTACCCCCACATATGGGGTATTAGCCTACTCAGGACAAATTGCAAAACAACTTTTGGGGTCCAATTTCTCCTGTTACCCTTAGGAAAATAAAAAATTGTGGGTAAAAATATCATTTCTGTGGAAAAAAATGATTTTTTTATTTTCACGCCCGGGCGTTATAAACTTCTGTGAAGCACTTGGGGGTTCAAAGTGCTCACCACACATCTAGATAAGTTCCATGGGGGGGTCTAGTTTCCAAAATGCGGTCACTTGTGGGGAGTTTCAACAGTTTAGGCACATCAGAGGCTCTCCAAAAGCGACTTGACACCCGCAAACCATTCCATCAAAGTCTGCATTCCAAAACGTCACTACTTCCCTTCCGAGCCCCGACGTGTCCCCGTACAGTAGTTTTCTCCCACATATGGGATATCAGCGTACTCAGGACAAATTGGACAATAACTGTTGGGGTCCAATTTCTCCTGTTACCCTTGGGAAAATAAAAAAATTGGGGACTAAAAGATCATGTTTGTGGAAAAAATATGATTTTTTTTATTTTCATGCCTGGGCGTTATAAGCTTCTATGACGCACTGGGGGGTTCAAAGTGCTCACCACACATCTAGATAAGTTCCTTAGGGGGTCTAGTTTCCAAAATGGTGTCATTTGTGGGGGGTTTCCACTGTTTAGGCAGAAGAAGAAGAGCTGCGATGGGGACAGATGAATGAAGCAGGGCTGTGAAGGAGCAGAGCAATGATGGGGACATTACTCTGTCCTTATAACTGTGTCTAATGAGAGTTATCCCCAGCTGCTGTGCAGAGCAGTGCAGTGATGTTGCCGCCCTCTCTGCACAGCAGCCGCCTGCCGCCTGAGGCAGCATGCTCAACTTGCCTCATTATAGGTGTGCCCCTGATTACCATCACTTAGTGGACCGATCCCTCCAGAAATTGGCGCCACTACTCAAAAGCCCATTTGATTGCTAGGAGTTCGCTGTTGCCAATGTCATTTCTCTCAGCCGGTGACAGTTTTTTTTTTTAAGAAATAAGCACATGGTTGCCATTTTCCAGGAGACGCACCTTGTGATAAAAAAGCCCCCACTCCCACCTCAGACGCATCGACCTCCATGATAAAAGGTTGAGAGAAGTCAGGCTGAATAAGAATCAGCGCAGAAGCAAAACACCTGGGTCAAATGCCTCCCTGGCAGGACTGGACCACTTGGAGAAGTCCGTCCCCTTCCGGGTGATATCTGTAAGAGGTTTGGCTACCACCGACAAGTTTTTTATGAACTTACGGTAGTAGTTGGCAAAACCCAAAAATCTTTCTAACGCCTTCAAATTCTCTGGATGATCCTAATCCAGTACTGCCCAAACTTTCGCTAGATCCATGTGAAAACCAGTGGAAGACAACACATATCCTAGGAAAGGGATCTCCTCAACAGAGAACATACACTTCTCGGGTTTGACATATAATTTATTGTCACGGAATATATGTTAGACCTGCCTGCCATGAATCTGGTGTGACTCAAGGTCAGGTGAATAAATTAGTATGTCATCGAGATAGATCACAACAAATCTGCCTACCAAGTGACTAAAGATGTAATTTATAAAGTGCTGAAAGACGGCGGGCACGTTCGTCAACCCAAAAGGCATCACCATATTCTCATAATGTCCCTCGGGCATATTGAATGCAGTCTTCCACTCATCCCCTTCTTTAATCCGGATGAGATTATACGCCCCCTGAGGTCCATCTTAGAGAACTAATTTGCTCCTACAATTTGATTAAAGATGTCAGGGATGAGAGGGAGCAGATACGGATTACGTACAGTGATTTCATTGAGTTCCCAGAAGTCCAGGCAAGGGTGTAACCCACCATCTTTTTTCTTTACAAAAAAGAACCCCGTGTCAATGGGGGATGAGGATGGTCTGATATGACCATTAGCCAAGCTTTCTGTGATGTAGTCCTTGATGGCCTGTCTCTCTGGACCAGAGGTATTATAGAATCTGCTCTTGAGTAGCTTGGCACCAGGAACGAGATTAATGGTGCAATCACAAGGATGATAGGGAGGGAGTTCTTGACTCCCCTGCTCAGAGAACACATCCCCAAAATCCGACAGGTAACTAGGCATGGACTAGGTATCCACACAGCCAACCAGGTACCCAAGCTGTGTCCTTGACAGTGCACACTCCATTTAGCTACTTCCTGAGTCTGCCAATCTATTACCTGATTGCGCAGAGCAAGGCAAGGAAGTCCCAGTACCACAGGTGAAGGCAGACCCTCTTGCACATAACAGTGCAACACCTGAGTGTGCATGGCCCCCACCTGAATCGGCAAGTATAGGACAACTTGAGTAAAGTGCCCCTGTCTTAAGGGGACGTAGTCGATGGCAATTGTGGGTATGGGTCTGGACAGAGTATGTGGGATGAGATCTTGGCGAACCTAGCATTTATCAAATTAAACCCTGCCCCATTGTCCAGAAATGCAGACAAGTCCACCTTAATTTCACCCACGTGTATTACGACTGGTAAAAAAAACTGTGTCCTACCCACAGATGTGACATGTACACCCAGGATGCTAACCTCGCCACAACCCGGGCCCTCTAGTTTTCCGGTGGTTTGTTTAATGCGTGGTCGGGAAAGACAGGTGCCCATGAAGTGGCCTTTTTTACCACAAAGGAAACATCCACCCCCCTTGCGCTGAACAACAGACAATTTACCAGAATGTGATGCCACACCCACCTGCATAGATTCCTCAGCAGGCTCAGTGCTAACCTCCCTCAACCCTGGACCTCCTGCACCCAGAGAAATGGCTGCATCAAGGGATACAGGGGTCTCATACAGAGCTAAGGCATCTTTCACTCTTACTGAAAGCCCCTCACAGAACAGACTACAGAGTTCGGAGTCATTCCACCCGGTATCTGTGGCTCACCTCCGGAATTCAGAGCAATATTCCTCTGCTGGGTGGTCTCCATGCTGAAGTTGGCGCAGTGTTGACTCAGCTAAGGAGACGCCATCAGGGTCATCATACACAAGGCCCAGTGCCTGGAAATATCCCTCCACCGTTTGAAGCGAGTGAGTCAGACGGGAGAGAGAATGCTCAAGCCTGGGAGTCCCCCTGAAGGGCATCAAGCCCTGGGGTTAGTAATGGAGAGGTGTCTATCAGACACACCCATTACTAACCTCAATAATAAAGTGCTTTTTTGTTTGTGTATTTTATTAGAAAAAACACTCCCTGACACTTTCCCTGGTTCCCCAACTTATAGAAAAGAGCCATGCAGATCCACCGTAGTCCACCAAATCCGCCATAGTCCACAAATGGAAACCTGAGAAATAAAGACAAGATGCTTTCCCTTGATCACCATGAAAAACCAGGCAAAGCGCCAGAATTGGCGCATCTAATGTGTTGCACCCCTTCTGGGGCAGCTGCAGGCTGGTATTTTTATGATGGGTAGGACCCAACAACTAGGGACCTTCCCAGCCTTGTAATATTAGCTCATAGCTGTCTGCTTTACCTTTAATGGTTATCAAAAATAGTGGGAACCCCATGTACTTTTATATAAACAGAGTTAAACATGAAAGGTACTAAAGGGTGCAAGTTATATATCTACAAGATATCTATCTATTCTGAGGGTTCTGGCTGTGAATTTACTGTACTTGGCTGAAGAAATTTCTGGTCTCCTTTTGAGATGTGTGCGTAAAAATCAGACTGCACACACACATGGTCCGTGTGATGTCTGTTTTTTTTCTCGCACCCGTCGACTTGCGTTGGCGAGTCTTGTGTGATATACACAGCCACTTGTAGCATGCTGCAGTTTTTTTCCTCAGCACAATTACAGCTGAGGAAAAACTCGCAGATGAACACTGCCTAATCGAATAACATTGGTTCAAGTGCAATGCAATTTTTTTTCTTTATACGCACGTAGGAGCGAGGCCTAAGAGAAAAGCTGCTGCCAGAGATGTCTCATAGTGACTTTCTCATAGAGAACATGATCATGTGTATGAGGCAGTCAGGTGAGATAGCTGCTGGCTGAACAATCAACTGAATCAATCATTCAGCTGACAGCTATCTGGAGTGTATAGGGGGCCTAAACTTCTGCATCTAGAGTCCACTGCTCACTGTTCTTTCTCTAGTAAAATGTTATACACCCTCAATGAAACTATGGGACACTGTGTTTTATATCTATCCAGTGGTCTTTTTAGGCAATACACATCATAAGCTGCAACATAATAGTAAGCAAAACAATATACATCGTTTTAATGTCTACCTATGACAATGAAAATAGTGTGAATCTGATGGAGGAGCTATCTTTGTGAGTGACTACTACTATAGAACATGTTGGCACTATTTCCATAGCAAAATATATGACATACATAGCACAGATCTATGTTTTGGATGTTTGTCTTGTTGCTACAATTGCCAGCTCAGCATTGATGCCCAAAATGCATTAATTGGCGAATGCTTTTGGAAAGACCACAAAGTGTTTTCTTCAATGAAAAAAATAACTTTCTAACATTCAAGTTGTTTATGCCTCAATGTAACTATCCAAACCATTATACCACTGTGCAATCTACTCCAAAGCGCAGTGATACTGAAACGATCTTGAATATCTTCTGACTGCCAGTTATGCATTGTCAGTCAGATGTTGCATTTTTATTCACTAATTCTAGATACGTACTAGTAAGACAATGGACATGTCTCAGGTCTACCTTGAAATGCTGAACTGGAAGAAGGCATTGCAGTGGTATTCGTATGTACTCACTGAACTGCTTGTGTCTCATTTATAAAATGTTGTCATTCATTTGTTGCATTGAAGCGGACAGGGCAGTGCAAGTTCATCCAATTAATTAAACCTCCAGACAGTGTCTAGCCACATTCGGATTGAAAAGTATTGACAAGGATTTGGAGCAAAGCGTGGGAGTAAGGCACATTTGAGAATGAGCACAGTGTCTGGACAGTAGCATATGCATTCATAAACTAAATCTTGTCCGAAATGGTAATAAGGTCCATGACTAGTTCCCGGAAAGAACCGCCAGGGGCAGGGCTCATCAGTGATACTTATCAACAACACTGCTGGGTTATTCTTGAAATATATCTCTCTGACAGCTAAGTGTCACTGGACATCAGCAACCTTGGCAGGCCAGATAGAGGCATGTGCCTGGTGACTGAGAATCAGTATTATGATTTTACCAGTCCACGGGTTCTCAGGTCAAATAAGTCTCAAAATGCTTAGCTGTATTTCCCATGTGCAATTGTCAAGTGTGAGGATTGACTTTTTATCATGAAGTCTTCATTAACTTCACTCTAGGCTTTAGCCAAAAATCCTGTCAATCCAATAATGCAAGTAAGGCTGGAGTCAGACGCAACGTTTAAAAAATCAAGAATAGCACAAATGTTCTCCGTATGGTGATCCGTATGTCATCTGTGTGTAGTGCGAGGATGCTACTTCCTCGCATCTAAGCATCCGTGTGACATCCATATGACATCCGTACAGGGAGATTTACTTGCCGGCTTGCAAAATGGACATATAATGGATCCATGGCCTCAAATATTCAGGAAAACATATATACAGTGTGTATGTATGTATGTGTGTGTGTGTGTGTGTGTATATATATATATATATATATATAGATATAGATAGATCGATCTAATATATAAAGCTCAAGTGTGTGTATGTATGTGTGTATGTCCGGGATTGGCATCCGCACCGTCGCAGCTACAGCCACAAAATTTGGCACAGTCACATGTCTGGACCCTGAGAGTGTCCTAAGCTATGTTGTGAGGTGAAATTTTAACCCCGCGCGTTCCAATTCACCAAACAATTTTGCCCCTATCTACATAATGGGGAAAAAGTGTGTATCAAGCCCCACCCCTCATTATGATGTCATAGTGGTTGCCATGGCGACGCTGATGTCGTCATAGGTTGCAAGCCCCGCCGCTCATTATGATGTCATAATGGTTGACTATGGGATGGAGGATGTGTGATGGGTATATGGGCACTGGACTATGGGATGGAGGATATGTATGACTGGTATATGGGCACGGGACTATGGGATGGAGGATATGTATGATGGGTATATGGGCATGGGACTATGAGATGAAGGATGTGTGATGGGTATATTGGCACTCGACTATGGGATGACAAATATGTATGATGCGTATATGTGCATGGGACTATGGGATGGAGGATGTGTGATGGGTATATGGGCATGGGACTATGGGATGGAGGATGTGTGATGGGTATATGGGCACTCGACTATGGGATGGAGGATATGTATGATGGGTATATGGGCACGGGCCTATGGGATCGTGGATATGTATGATGAGTATATGGGCACGGGACAATGGGATGGAGGATAATTATAATTTGCTATAAATAACCACAGTTAGTTACTATGCCCGGGCGGCGCCGGGCTCTTCAGCTAATATATATATATATATATATATATATATATATATATATATTTATTATACTAACTGAAGAGCCAGGCATAGTAACTAACTACGGTTAGTTATAACAAATTATAATGATTATATCTATATATATATAAAGCTGAGTGTAGAGCCCCGCCCATTCCGCATAGCCACATTCACTATAATATCCCACATCATCCCATCAGCCAGCCCTACCGGACAACTACCCCTAATATCCCACATCATCCCGTCAGCCAGAGCCATTGGACTACTACCCCTAATATCCCACATCATCCCATCAGCCAGAGTCACCGGACAACTACCACTAATATCCCATATCATCCCATCAGCCAGAGCCACTGGACTACTACCCATAATATCCCACATCATCCCGCCAGCCAGAGCCACTAGACTACTACTCCTAATATCCCACATCATCCCATCAGCCAGAGTCACCAGACAACTACCACTAATATCCCACATCATCCCATCAGCCTGGAGTCAGAACCAGAGCGCTGAGTGGAACGGTCCTAACTTCCATACTGGGGATCCTTTTAAGAGAGGCCTGGCATCACAACCAGAGCGCTGAGTGGATTTGCACTGACTTCCATACCAATGATCCCTTTAATAGAAGCCTGGGGTGAGAATCAGAGCGCTGAGGGATTTACCCTAACTTCCATAATGGAGATCCCTTTAAGAGAGGCCTGGGATCAGTACCAAAGCGCAGAGTGGATTTTCCCTCACTTCCGTACTGAGGATCCCTTTAAGAGGGGACTTGGGTCAGAACCAGAGCGCTGAGTGGATTTGCCCTAACTTCCATACCGGGGATCCCTTTAAGAGAGCCTGGGATCAGAACCAGAGCACTGAGAGAATTTGCATACCAATGATCCCTTTAATAGAACCCTGGGGTCAGAATTAGAGTGCCGAGGGATTGTCCCTAACTTCCCTACAGGAAATTCCTTTAAGAGAGCCTGGGGTCAGTACCAGAGCATTTGAAGGCAATTGCCCTGACTTTCATACCAGTGATCCCTTTAAGAGAGGCCTGGGGTCAGTATTAGAGCGCTGGATGGATTTACCCTGACTTCCATACTGGAGATCCCTTTAAGAAAGGCCTGGGGTCAGTACCAAAGCGCAGAGTGGATTTGCCCTAAATTCCAAACCAATGATCCCTTTAAGAGACCCTGGGGTCAGAACCACAGAGCTGAGTGGAACTGTCCTAACTTCCATACCAATGATCCCTTTAAGAGGGAAGATGTGCCTACGGGATGGAGGATGTTTGATGGGTATATGGGCACGGGAGGGGGGATTCATTTCTGTCATGTGCACTCTGCTCCTTTCAGGGGGGCAGACAATGGCTGGGAGCTTATGTTCCCAGGGATGCTAGATTTCTCCCACCATGTCAGTGTCTGTTTAGGTGTTGTCAAGTGGGAAAACTGTTGGTCATATCAACCAATCACAGCTCAGCTTCTTTTAACCAGCTCTGGTGAAATTAGAGATGCTTAGTGATTGTTTGCAAGGAAAACTGTTGCTCATAGCAAACAATCACAGCTCAGCTTCTTTTGAGCAGCTCTGGTGAAATGAAAGATGCTTCGTGATTGGCTGGTGATACACACACACACACACACACACACACACACACACACACTCATTTATATTTATATTTCAGTAGATAGCAGAATAGCCGACAAGTAAATTGTCGGCATCTGTGAAATCATTACAGAACCCGGCAGGATATGAGACATGGTTTACATACAGTAAACCATTGCATATCCATTAGATTTATATATGTCCCTCACTAATAATGTTAGTAGATGTTTTATCGCCTAGCACTCGTCTGTATTCTACGGTAGTGCGACTCCGGCCTGTAGAATTCCACATTGTAGAATTGCTGTATAATTTTAATTATTTTCACAAGGTTACACAGAAGATGGATACATAGATAAATGATGAAGTCCTGAGACTAACCACATACAGTGCATTGCGAAAGTATTTGGCTCCCTGGAACTTTTCAACCTTTTCCCACATATCATGCTTCAAACATAAAGATATCAAATGTAAATTTTTGGTGAAGAATCAACAACAAGTGGAACACAATTGTGAAGTTGAACGAAATTTATTGGTTATTTTAAATTTTTGTGGAAATTCAAAAACTGAATAGTGGGGCGTGCAATATTATTCGGCCCCTTTACTTTCAGTGCAGCAAACTCACTCCAGAAGTTCATTGTGGATATCTGCATTATCCAATGTTATCCTAAATGACTAATGATGATAAATATAATCCACCTGTGTGTAATCAAGTCTCCGTGTAAATGCACCTGCTCTGTGATGGTCTCAGAGTTCTGTTTGAAGCACAGAGAGCATCATGAAGACCAAGGAACACAACAGGCAGGTCCGTGATACTGTTGTTGAGAAGTTTAAAGCTGGATTTGGATACAAAATGATTTCCAAAACTTTAAACATCCCAAGGAGCACTGTGCAAGCGATCATATTGAAATGGAAGGAGTAACATACCACTGCAAAGCTGCCAAGACCCGGCCATCCCTCTAAACTTTAATCTCAAACAAGGAGAAGACTGATCAGAGATGCAGCCAAGAGGCCCATGATTCCTCTGGATGAATGGCAGAGATCTGAAGCTGAGGTGGGACAGTCTGTCCATAGGACAACAATCAGTCATACACTGCACAAATCTGGCCTTTATGGAAGAGTGGCAAGAAGAAAGCCATTTCTCAAAGATATCCATAAAAAGTGTCTTTTAAAGTTGGCAACAAGCCACTTGGGAGACACACCAAACATGTGGAAGAAGGTGCTCTGGTCAGATGAAACCAAAATCTAACTTTTTGGCAACAATGCCAAACGATATGTTTGGCGTAAAGGCAACACAGCTCATCATCCTAAACACACCATCCCCACTGTCAAACATGGTGGTTGCAGCATCATGATTTGGGCCTGCTTTTCTTCAGCAGGGACAGGGAAGATAGTTAAAATTGATGGGAAGATGGATGAAGCCAAATACAGGACCATTCTTGAAGAAAACCTGTTGGAGTCTGCAAAAGACCAGAGACTGAGACGGAGATTTGTCTTCCAACAAGACAATGATCCCAAACGCAAAGCAAAATCTACACTGGAATGGTTCCCAAATAAATGTATCCAGATGTTAGA
Organism: Dendrobates tinctorius; assembly: GCF_039654945.1. Lineage (NCBI taxonomy): Eukaryota > Metazoa > Chordata > Amphibia > Anura > Dendrobatidae > Dendrobates > Dendrobates tinctorius. Next base: position 22,069,922 of record NW_027361700.1, read on the forward strand.
AGTCCAGACCTGAATCCAATCAAGAATCTGTGGAAAGAGCTGAAAACTGCTGTTCACAAATGATCTTCATCAAACCTCACTGAGCTCGAGCTGTTTTCCAAGGAAGAATGGGCAAGAATTTCAGTCTCTCGATGTACAAAACTGATAGAGACATACCCCTTGTAGCTGTAATCGGAGCAAAAGGTGACGCAACAAAGTATTAAGTTAAAGGGGACGAATAATATTGCACGCCCCACATTTCAGTTTTTGAATTTCCACAAAAAATTAAAATAACCAATACATTTCGTTCAACTTCACAATTGTGTTCCACTTGTTGTTGATTCTTCACCAAAAATTTACATTTTATATCTTTGTTTGAAGCATGATATGTGGGAAAAGGTTGAAAAGTTCCAGGGAGCCGAATACTTTCGCAATGCACTGTATATGTAAACACAATGGTCATTTCACTATGGGTGCTAATCTGACTGCTGACCATCTGAATGATGCATGCAAAAAAAAGGAAAATAATTCCAGAATTATTTTATTTCAAATGCATTCTGTCAGAGACACCGCACTGCACTTGCTCATAGAGCCAGTGCGCGTGTCCTGAGAACAGAAGCAGTGCTAAAAGATACCTGTGGAGTGTGCAGCAGAGGTGACCATGCGTGCTTCAGGATAAGTGTCAGGGTCCAGTCAGCGCTGGAAAGTAAAGATGCATAGGACCTGCGGACACTGAAACTGAATAATGTGCACGGGACCTATGGTCATGTGACTGCAAGGGGGTGGGGCTTAGCGTCCTGTATTCAGATAGGACAGGACACCATACAACAACTCAGAGTCAGGCAAAACAGAGGTCACACACAGTACGGGCAAACGAGGTACAGGAGAGATGAACAGATGGGTAGTCAGACAGAGCCAAGGGTCATACACAAGAGGGCGACGTGGTACCAAGGGGACGAGCAGAGAGAAGTCGGGTCACAAGCAGAGAGTCATACACGAGAGGTAGCGCAGTACAAGAGGGTCAGGCAGAACTCGTAACACGGACAGAACCAGATCACAACCGAACAAACAAGCAAGATATCAGGCACAAGGCACACGTATACAAGAGGTCACTTAACTCAGCCGAGGGCAGGAGTATGACTGACACCGGACCCAGGTCCAGTGAACACTAAATAGCCTCCTGCTGCCAGAGAGAGGCAGCACAATTAACCCATAGTCTAACCAGGACGGGTCAAAGCGAAATCCCGTCCTGGATCATGACAGTACCCTCCTCTCAATGGGGGGCCACCGGACCCCCAGGTCTCTCAGGGTACTTGGCGTGAAAGGCTCGGATCAACCGATCCGCATGAACTGATCGAGCAGGAACCCACGAGCGTTCCTCAGGACCGTAGCCCTTCCAATGTATCAAATACTGAAGGGCGCGACGGACCAACCTGGAGTCGACAATTCGTTCCACCTCGTACTCAGCCTGCCCATCTACCAGGACCGGTGTCGGGGAAGATGATCCCTCCCCACTGGACCTCACAGGTTTCAAAAGGGCCTTATGGAAAACATTAGGGATCCTTAGAGATGGCGGAAGACTCAACCGAAAAGCCACCGGGTTAACTGCTTCGGTAATTACATAGGGACCTATAAACTTGGGTCCAAGCTTCGCAGAGGGGACCTTGAGCCTTATATTTTTGGTGGATAACCATACCTTATCTCCGACCTGAAACACTGGACCCACGGATCGTTTTTTGTCCGCAAAAAATTTAAATTTGTCCTGGGCCTTCGTAACGTTATTCTGGACCTCCCGCCATACCTCCCCCAACCGCTGGATCGACTCGTCCGCCCCAGGACACCCAGAATTCAAGCGGGAAAATTCTCCAAAATGAGGATGAAACCCATAATTGCAAAAAAAAGGAGATGTACCCATAGACTGGTTAGTGCGGTTGTTAAAAGCAAACTCAGCCAATGGTAACACAGAACACCAATCATCCTGTCGGGCTGAGGTCAAACAACGCAGAATTTGCTCCAGAGACTGATTGGTCCGCTCAGTCTGCCCATTAGTCTCTGGATGGTAGGCGGATGAAAAGGACAGACTAATACCCAACCTCCTACAAATAGCTCTCCAAAATCTGGACACAAATTGCACTCCCCTATCAGACACCACATTCAGGGGTACCCCATGCAACCGCACCACATGCTCCACAAACAATCTGGACAATGTTTCCGCATTAGGTAGAGCTCCCAAAGGTACAAAATGTGCCTGCTTACTAAACCTGTCCACTACGACCCAGACCACGGTATTACCCTTGGAAGCGGGAAGGTTGGTGATGAAATCCATGGACAGATGAGTCCATGGTCTCTCAGGAATTGGCAGTGGTACCAATTCCCGGCCGGCCGGTTATGGGGAGTTTTCGCACGGGCACAAACCTCACACGCAGACACATACTCCCCAACATCAGAGGCTAAAGAAGACCACCAGAATATTCTAGCAATGGCCTTCCGGGTCGCTGAGATCCCTGGATGTCCACCCAGAACTGAGTCATGGAACTCCTGGAGGACCTTGAGACGAAACTGAGCTGGCACATAAAGTTTATCCACCGGCTTAGCTGGAGGTGCAAGAGCCTGGGCTTCTCGAATCTCTCGTTCCAACACATTAGAAACCTCTGCCACCACCACCCCAGGCTGAAGAATGGAGGATGGAGGTTCCGGGGGGGACACCGGATCTAGACTGCGTGACAACGCATCCGCTCTGATATTCTTGGATCCTGGTCGGAAAGTGATCGAGAAGTTAAATTGAGAAAAAAAAGTGACCATCTAGCCTGTCTGGGAGTCAACCTTTTAGCAGACTCAATGTAAGCTAGGTTTTTGTGGTCCGTGATTACCGTTATAGGATGGACAGCCCCCTCCAAAAAATGCCTCCATTCTGCAAAAGCCAATTTTACGGCCAGAAGTTCCCGATTCCCCACATCATAGTTTCTCTCTGCCGGAGAGAACTTCTTTGAGAAAAAGGCGCAAGGTCTTAAATTGGTCAAAGTGGCGGGTCCCTGGGACAATACCGCCCCCACCCCCACCTCTGAGGCGTCTACCTCAACAATAAATGGTTCAGAGGGGTCCGGTTGGATAAGAACCGGGGCCGACATGAAACATTTTTTCAAAAACTGAAATGCCGCTACCGCTGCGGTAGACCAATTCTTGATATCGGCCCCCTTTTGAGTCATGTCTGTGAGGGGTTTAACCACCTGTGAGAACCCCCTTATAAATTTCCGATAATAATTAGCTAACCCAAGGAAACGTTGCAGACCCTTCAAATCACACGGTTGAACCCACTCGAGAATGGCCTGCACCTTATTAGGATCCATGCGATACCCTTCAGCAGACACGATGAACCCCAGAAAGGACAGTTCCTGAACAAAAAATAAACATTTTTCAAGTTTAGCAAACAGACAGTTCTCCCTGAGCCTTTGGAGAACTGCCCGAACATGACCAATGTGAGTCTGTTTATCAGGCGAGTAGATTAAAATGTCATCCAAATACACCACCATAAAACGTCCAATCAAATCGGAGAACACATGATTTATGAAATTTTGGAAGACCGCTGGAGCGTTGGTCAGGCTGAAGGGCATGACCAAATTTTCAAACAACCCTTCAGTAGTGAGAAAGGCGGTCTTCCATTCATCTCCATCCCGGACTCGGATAAGGTTATACGCTCCCCGTAGGTCTAATTTCGAAAACCACTTAGCTCCGGACAACTGATTGTATAAATCAGGAATAAGTGGAAGGGGATAAGTATTCCTCACAGTTATTTTATTTAACTCACGAAAATCGAGGCATGGGCGCAAACCACCGTCTTTTTTTTTTTTACAAAAAAGAACCCTGCCGCCACAGGAGAAACAGAAGGACGAATATGTCCCTTACGGAGGCTCTCAGAAATATATTCCTTCATCGCAGCCCGTTCCGGACCCGAGAGGTTATACAGGCGGGCTTTGGGCAATTTAGCACCTGGAACCAGGTCAATGGCACAATCAAATGGGCGGTGTGGTGGTAAAACCTCAGCCTCTTTTTCGGAGAAAACGTCAGTATAATCTATCAGGCACTCCGGAATGCCTTCTAGACCCACGGACGACACAGACACAGAAACAAGACATTTCTCAGAGCAATAGGGACCCAACTTAACAATGTCCCGAGATTCCCAATTAATCACAGGATTATGCAGCTGTAACCAGGGGAACCCCAACACCAGTCCCGCAGGCAGGTTGTTCATTACAAAACACGAAATACGTTCCTGGTGTAAGGAACTCACTTTAAGGAGAAACTCTTCAGTACAAAACACAATGTCATTCTTAACCAGTGGTGTTTTGTCAATAGCAACAAGGTGAATCGGAGTCTCCAACCTAACTGTCCCTAACTTACACCTGGCCACCAAGTCAGAGTCAATAAAGTTCAATGATGAACCGCAATCCACGAAGGCAGTTGTGGATGTGGAGACACCCCCACAACAAAGTTCCACTTGGAATGACATTTTAGAAAATGCAGAAAAGGGTACCTGAGAGCCTGGGTGACCTCCACGATAATCACCCGGGCTCAGTCGTTTGTTGGTTAGTGGCCGGGAGGGGCAATCCTTTTTCCCATGTCCAGACTCGCCACTGTGAACACCGCATTTTCTCACGTGCCGTTGCCTCCTTTCTTCCTCCTTATGGTTGATGGTTCCCATCGCCGTGATTTTCAGTGAAGAACTGGCTCCCCTTCCTTGGGAGAATAATGTTGTCTCGGTTTGTATCACTCCCCTTGCCCGTAACCTGCGATCCATTCGGACGGCCTGTGTCATAGCTTCCTCCAGGGCATCAGGTGGGGGGTGGAGAGCCAAGGCGTCTTTCAGATGCTCAGACAGGCCTCTACGGAACAACCCCCGGAGAGCAGCGTCGTTCCAGCAGACCTCAGCAGCCCAGCGTCTGAACTCTGAGCAAAACCACTCGGCTGAGTGTTTCCCCTGGCAAACATTCATCAGCCTGTCCTCAGCCATACGCACCCGATCAGGCTCATCATAAATATGCCCCAGGGCCTCAAAAAATGCATCCACAGTCATACGCTCAGGGGCCGTGGTAGGAAGGGAGAAAGCCCAAGCTTGGGGGGCTCCCCTTAACAGAGACATAATGACCCCCACTCTCTGACTTTCATCCCCAGAAGAGTGTGGTCTTAAGGAAAAAAAAAAGCTTACAGCCCTCCTTGAAAACTCTGAAGTCATTTTTATCTCCAGAAAAGGTATCTGGTAACTTCACTGGAGACTCAGGGGAAATTAATGTAACATCCCGAGCCCCCCATGAAAGAACCCCCTGCACAGTGTCAGCGATCAGCTGCTGAGACTGAGCCAGGACTCTTTGTTCTCCAAAGAGTTTCTGAGACATCTGCGTCAGATGCTTAACCTGCTCAGAAAGAGTGTGCACAGGATCCATCACACACACAGGTGAATGGGAGCAGAGAGAAAAAAAAAAAAAAAAATGGTATGGGTCAGTTATAATGTCAGAGACACCGCACTGCACTTGCTCATAGAGCCAGTGCGCGTGTCCTGAGAACAGAAGCAGTGCTAAAAGATACCTGTGGAGTGTGCAGCAGAGGTGACCATGCGTGCTTCAGGATAATAGTGTCAGGGTCCAGTCATCGCTGGAAAGTAAAGAGGCATAGGACCTGCGGACACTGAAACTGAATAATGTGCACGGGACCTATGGTCATGTGACTGCAAGGGGGCGGGGCTTAGCGTCCTGTATTCAGATAGGACAGGACACCATACAACAACTCAGAGTCAGGCAAAACAGAGGTCACACACAGTACGGGCAAACGAGGTACAGGAGAGATGAACAGATGGGTAGTCAGACAGAGCCAAGGGTCATACACAAGAGGGCGATGTGGTACCAAGGGGACGAGCAGAGAGAAGTCGGGTCACAAGCAGAGAGTCATACACGAGAGGTAGCGCAGTACAAGAGGGTCAGGCAGAACTCGTAACACGGACAGAACCAGATCACAACCGAACAAACAAGCAAGATATCAGGCACAAGGCACACATATACAAGAGGTCACTTAACTCAGCCGAGGGCAGGAGTATAACTGACACCGGACCCAGGTCCAGTGAACACTAAATAGCCTCCTGCTGCCAGAGAGAGGCAGCACAATTAACCCATAGTCTAACCAGGACGGGTCAAAGCGAAATCCCGTCCTGGATCATGACACATTCAAACTTTACTCATACAGTCTGATAAAGGCACCACAGACGCGTTTCTGGCATTACACAAGCTCTTAGTTATTGCGTTACTGGGGTTACTAATGTTCTGAATCCCTATGCTTGCATTCAGTAAAATAATAACACTTATACTTGCCACCGGCGCCGTTCCAGCAGTGTCAGCACTGGCTCTCCCGGGATTTGCGTGACATTATGTCATGCGTACTGTGCGGTCAATCAGTGCTGGATTCACTCTCCCTGGGAGAGCCAGTGCCGACACTGATGGAACAAAGTCGGAACTCGAGGTGAGTATAGGTGTTATTATTTTACTGGGTGAAACATAGGGATTTAGAAGGGGTTGTCCGAGTAGTAGACAACCCCTTTAACACAGATAAAGGGACTACTTTAAAAGCAACATCAACTAATCACTTGTAAAGACGTAATTAATTTCAAAAGTTACCTAAATAATACATGAATAACTCTGAGCTACAATCAATGGATATAATTAATAAATATGCAAATTGTAATTTTCCAAATTCATACCTCTTTTGTATTTAAAATTAAGAACCAATACAATTTTGCAATTAACAGCTGCCACCCTGCCCATACTATTAGGCTGGAGTCACACACAACGTAGAAAAATACGGACCGTATTGTACGGCCGTAATACACATAAATGGTCCCTAAATAGTGCTCCGTATGTCATCTGTTGTCAGGGTGTGGCCACGTATTTTTCTCATGTAAGGATCCGTATGTAATCCATATGGCATCCATATACCGTTTTTTTTCTTGCAGGCTTGCAAAACGGACATATAATGGAGCCCAATGACAGGTTTTCAAATCCAAACGAAAGAATAGATCTAGACACATAGAATACATTGTGGTGTAGTAACCACTGTGTCCGCTAGGGGGTGCTGTGTGGATGTCCCAGGAGAAAGGATGAATGGCAGAATACTGAATGGCCGTTATGTATCTCAAACTGGGTGGCTTTGAGATGGAGACTTATGTGTTGATCAGCAGTGATACTGCAGAGGTGCTGCTTTAATGTGTCAGGGAGAAGTCTCCAGATAACTAGGGAGATGGGGCCAGTTACCTACAAACCCACCCAGGGGGTGTGTTTAAAGAACACAGTTGTAAAGAGTGTGAGTGGTTGAAGGACCTGTGATGAGGTCATAGTCATGTGACCCTGTGGGCGTGGCTATGGACCATGTAATATGGCCAGGGTAGGTCACATGGGGTGAATGCAGAGACCTGATTGGTCCATTTGGAAGGTCCCGCTGAGATGGGGCTTCCCGTCTGACTGCACGTGTGGACGCTGTGAGTAATGGCTGCAAGTGCCTGAGAGTTCCCTGGAGGGAATGAATGTCTGCAGTATGGAGAAGCAGCCATGAGAGAACCCGGTCGGGGTGAGATATAACTGTGAGGCTGAAAAGCCTGCATATTGGACATTGCTAACAGAGTGAGCTCTGTCATGGACGCTATGCCGTTTATATATTGCTGGTCATGGTTTATGATGTTTAATAAACCACATGGATTATACTGGTTTATGGAAAACCTGTGCCGGATCTGATTTTGTGGCTGCCAAGCGAGTGATTCCCTACTTAAATGACAGCGCTACCTCACAACATATATATATATTTACATGTCATTGAGACACACATATACAGTATATATATATATTTATATTTCACAGAGTTCTTCATAGCAGAATAGCCGCTAATTCAATTGACGGCTTCTGTCAAATCATTCCCCAACTCGACATGAAATGACACATGGTTTACATACAGTAAACCATTTCATTTCATATTTTTTTTACATGTCCCTGACTAATAATTAGATGAGGGTTTGTTTGCTAAATTTGGGAGGTGTAGGTGTTAATTTAAGGGGTTAATTAGTTGTAAAAAAAATGTGTGGGCTCCCGCTGTAATTTGTCAACCAGAGAGGTAAAGCAGGTGAGTGAGGGCAGATTTTAATAGCCATGAGAGGGACCATTGTTTTTGGCCTCTCCCTGGTTACAAAAATCTGCCCCCAGACACCCCAGAAATGGCGCAACTATAAGATGTGCCAATTCTGGCACTTATCCTCGCTTGTTGTGAGTTCATTTTCCCCTTCACCATTGAGGTCTGATGAACTCCCTCTTTTGGCGAAGGAGTGTAGTGAGGCTGATTACCAAGCATCTGGGCAGGATGATGATGACTGGGTGACGGGAATTGCTGACTGCATGTAAGGCAGCCGACGCCCTTCTGCCTTGCTGGTGATCTCTCTGAGGGATTCTAGGAGACCAGTCTGATTCCTGCTCCTCAAAAGCTAAGTTTTCTGCTCTGCCTTTTGCATTTGTGTTTTGGTTTTGTTTTTCTGGATTTCTGCCATTCCCTGCTTGGGTGTGCTGAATTCCTTTTTTGCTCTGTCTTCAGAAGATACCTGAGTGCTGATATAGTCTTTTTGAAGCCTAGCGCCTTCAGGGCTTTTTTCCCTATCAGCTGTTGGCTCTTGTTTTGATAGGGTTTTGGCAGATTACAGACAGCAGCTTTCCTATCCTGTCCTATGTAGTTAACTTGGGCCCCATCTTTTGCTCAGCCTATCTTTCTATCTGTGTGAGTGTTTTTTCATCTTGCTTCACCGTCATTATATGTTGGGGGCTGCCTATTGCTTTGGGGTCTGCTCTGGGGCAGTTTAGATTTCCCTTTCTGTCTTTAGCCTATGTAGTTCTCCGGCTGTGATCGAGGGGTCTAGGGCACCGTAGGAACCCCCCACGGCTACTGCTAGTTGTTGTTGATAGGTCCAGGGGTCTGTAATCCGATAGCTGCCAACTTCTCTGGTTTTCTGGACTTAGCTAGTATTTCTGTTTTTGCCTCCTACTGTGACTCATTCATAACACTCGCTATTCCCATTGCCCTGTAGCGGTGGCGAATGGGTTAATATAACAAAGGGTTAATGTCACCATTCGATTGTAAGGTGACATTAAGCCGATTAATAATGGAAAGGTGTCGATAAGACACCGATCCATTATTAACCCTATACTAAGAAAGGGTTAAAAACCACACACGGACATTAATTAAAAAGTCTTTTAATGAAATAAATACACCAAGTTTTTGACAAATTTTTATTAGTCCAGTAATCCAAAATAAAACCGTGACCTGCAACAAAAATAACATAAAAAATCACCAATATCCTTATCTCTCCGCTGTTCAGTCATGACCCACGCTGCAATCCATCAGAAGTAGAGTTGAGCGAAACGGGTCGGTCAAATTCATAAGTCGCCGACTTTCGCTGAAGTCAGGTTTCATGAAACGAAACCCGACCATAGCATGAGATCGGCCACGAGGTCGGCGACCAGAGCGCCAAAGTCGCGTTTCAAATGATGCTTCCAGCGCCCTTTTTCAGCCAATGATGGAGGACGCACACTGTGGGCAACGCGATGACATGGGCATCGGTCACCACCATCTTTGAGAAGGGCATGCAAGTGATTGGCTTGCTCTGTGTGGCGTCACAGGGGCTATAAAAGGGTGTGCATGCCGACCGCCATCTTACTTCTGCCGATATTAGCATTAGGGAGAGGTTGCAGTTGCTGATTCTGAATAAGGGAGAGCATTAGGCAGGGAAGAAGAACAAAAAAACTGCTTCTGCTGGTAGCGATTTCCACTGTACAGCACAACAGTTTGTGTGCAGTGACAGGGGAGGCTATATTTTTGTGCATCAGCTCTGTTGGGTATTAGGCTGCCTTATAAGGCTCCCTGATAGCTTCATTGCTGTTTGCACACTGCTGTGCAAACTGCTTTTTTAAAAGCAAAAATACTTTTCTTCCTGTTTTCTGCACAGTTACCAAGCATTCATTTTTCCACACTTTTGTGTGTGCAGCAGTCTTGGACTGAGAGCATCATTGTCAGCCTCCTAAAATCTCTAGGGAGCTTCCAATTCTCCCCAATACTATATACACACCTTGTACCTGGTCATAGACCTGCCTATTTCAGCCTGTTAAATTGAGGTGTAATCTATAGTGGGCCTGAGATAATAGTTCAGCCTCCTAAAATCTCTAGGGAGCTTCCAATTCTCCCCAATACTATATACACACCTTGTACCTGGTCATAGACCTGCCTATTTCAGCCTGTTAAATTGAGGTGTAATCTATAGTGGGCCTGAGATAATAATTCAGCCTCCTAAAATCTCTAGGGAGCTTCCAATTCTCCCCAATACTATATGCACACCTTGTACCTTGTTTTACAGTACCATATAGCTGGTGGTATTTGGGGTACATTTTTCCAAAAATGAGGAAGTATGGTGGAAGAGGCCGTGGAAGTGGGCGGGGGTTGCCAGCTGGTACTGATGGTGGTGGGGGTGGTGGTGCATCTGCTGGTAGTGGCAAAAGCACAATAGCACCTAAGGCAGGAGGTGTTGAGCCTGCGTCATCGTCTGGCTCCACAAGGCCTCGAAGGCTCCCTTTTTTTTGGAGTAGGTAAACCGCTTTTAAAGCCGGAGCTTCAGGAACAAGTTTTGGCTTACATTGCTGACACAGCCTCCAGCTCTATCGCCTCCTCTTCTGAGGTTTCAAAAAATAAAAGCACTGAGTCGTCAGTGGAGGCTCCTGGTCAGTAACAACACCTTTCCTTGTGTCCTTCACCCCTACCAAAAGTGAAGGATGCGGCAGGCCACACTACAGATTACTCCATGGAGCTTTTTTCACATACCATGCCTGGGTTATCAAGTCAAATTGTGAATTCCCCAGTCCAAGATGAATCGGACATGGAGTGCACTGATGCACAGCCACTGCTAGATTTTTCTGCTGGTACATTCACTTAGAGCACTACATTGTCCTTGCAGTGTACTGAGCCAGAATCTGACCCTGATGAAACTCAGGTACCCCTTCCCGCATACTATACCACCTTACTCGGTGACACAGAGGAAGGTGCACATGAAATTGAAGAGGAGGTGATGGATGACCCATTTGTTTACCCAGATTGGCATCCATTGGGGGAAGAGGGTGCCGCTGCCAATAGCTCAGAAGAGGAGGAGGAGGATCCGCAGCAGTCATCGACATCGCAACAGCTCTTATCTGACAGGCCAGTAGCAGTCCAAAAACGGTTTACAAAAACCCAAAGAGTTGCAGGACAGCTTGGCCAGACGGTCAAATTAGCACAGCATGCAAGGCCTCAAAATGTCTTCCATAGTAGGAAGAGTGCAGTGTGGCACTTTTTTGAACAAAATCCTCATGATCAGGCCAAGGTTATCTGTAAGAAGTGCGCAAAGACCTTTAGCCGAGGGAAAAATCTGAAAAATTTGAATACCAGTTGCATGCTTAGACATTTAACCACCATGCACTTGCAAGTGAGGACGGACTACCAAACCTCACGTACCACATGTGCACCTGCTCTGAATGAAGGTAGTCAGCAACGCTACTGTACATCGCTTGCCCCACTATAAGCCCACCGGTTAGCACACCACCAGCAGCAAATGTTGAGGTGTCGTCGCAAGGCCAAAGCAGTTAGGGAATCACAATGTTATTGCTACGAAAGACTGAATCTAGGCCATCAGCAAGACCACCAACACCATCACCATCACCAACCCTCTCTGTCTGCCATGTCCACCGCTAGTTCCACCATATGCAGCTCTCAAGTACAGCTCACCCTACCAGAGACTCTCAGTAGGACAAGAAAGTACTCATCCTCTCATCCGCTTACACAGTGTTTGAACGCCCACATTGCCAAACTAATCTTGTTAGAGATGATGCCCTACCGGTTGGTTGAAAGCGAAGCTTTCCGCGAGCTCATGGCCTACGCAGTACCACGCTATGACCTACCCAGTCGGCACTTCTTTTCTTGAAAAGCCATCCTAGCCCTCCACTTGCATGTGAAAGACCGCATTGTCCATGCACTCAAGCAATCAGTGAGTGGAAAGGTGCACCTCACAACAGATGCATGGTCCAGTAGGCATGGCCAGGGCCGTTACGTGTCCATCACTGCGCACTGGGTTAATGTGGTGGATGCAGGGACCACAGGGGACAGTGGCGGTGGGACAGTGCTGCCTAGCCCACGGTATAGGAAACAGTTGGCTGTAGGCGTTCGACCCTCCTCCTCCTCCAGAAGCGAAAGCTCGTCCACAGAGCGCTGTCGCACGAGCACTCCATCCGCAGCTGCCAGTGTTGTACACGAGGTGTCCCACTATCGAACAGCTAGTGGTAAGCGACAGCAGGCTGTGTTGCAGATGATGTGTTTGGGCGACAACAGACACACCGCGGAGGTACTGGCCGACTACTTGCAGCGACAAACTGAGTCATGGCTGGCAGTCCACATCTTGGCATAGGTGGTTTCCTTCATTGGAGACTGCCCTTCCCGTGGTTGTTCCTTCCCGGCGAAAGACCTGGCTAGTCATTGCTTGCGTTGAGAAACATGTGATGGTGTCTCCGCGGCTTGTGTTTTGCATGTTTTTACATCTTGAGGCAGGCAAGGTAGTTAGTGATAATGGCCAGAATTTTGTGGCAGCCATAGTCCTTTCAAAACTCAGACACATACCTTGCCTGGCTCACACCTTGAACCTGGTGGTGCAGTGCTTCCTCAATAATTATCCAGAGTTAACAGCCCTGCTCCATAAGGTGCGAAGTCTGTGCTCGCACATCCGCCGGTCGCCCGTACACTCCAGTCGCATGCAGAAGCTGCAGCGATTGCTCCACCTTCCCAAGCACCGCCTAATTATCGACGTTGCAACAAGGTGGAACTCCACCCTGCACATGGTTCAGAGGCTGTGCGAACAGAGGCAGGCTGTAATGCATTTGTGGGAGGATACACGGGCAGGCAGTTTGAGGGCAGACATGGAGTGGTCTGGTGTGCAGTGGTCGAAGCTGAAAGACCTCTGTAAAGTCCTTCAGTGTTTTGAGGAAAGCACATGGCTGGTAAGCGCAGATGACGCCATCATAAGCATGAGCATCCCACTTATGTGTCTGCTCATGCAAACTTTGACGCACATTAAAGAGCAGGCATCTGAAGCCGAGGAGGAAGAGGAGGAGGGAAGTCTTGATGAGTCAGCCATTGTCTGCTCAGGGAACTCTTCTGGACGAGGTGGAGGAAGAAGAGGAAGAGGAGGAGGATGATGGGGATGATTATTTAGGGGAGGAGGATGCTTCTCAGGGGGCAAGAGAAAATGTTGGCATGGCAAGGTCAGGTACATGGATTGTGCGTGACTGGAGGGATGTTGATTTGCCAGAAAGTGCTCCTCCACCCAGCACTCACAGTGCATCATTGACACCTGGAACATTGGCCCACATGTGTGATTATGCCTTGCAGATCCTAAAAAGGGACCCCCGCATTGCCAAAATGATGATCGATGATGACTACTGGTTGGCCAGCATCCTGGATCCACGCTATAAAGGCAAATTTCAAAACCTCATTCCACAGGAGAACCTAGAGCTAATATTGGCTAACAAACAAGCAACTCTGGTATACCGTTTGTTTGAGGCATTCCCAGCACACAGCGGTGGTGATGGTTCTCCCACGAGCCGTAGGGGTCAACATGGAAGAGGTGTTCGTGGTGCACACAGCCGAAGTGGCGTTGGACACAGGGGTTTCATGACCATGTTGTGGACTGATTTTTCAAGTACCGCTCACACGACTGGTAATACTGCATCGTTTGAAAGTGACCAACAAAACCCAATAGATAGTTATTTAGGCAAAAACTCAAAATTCAATGCATAAACCACAAGATGTAAGTATAAATTGCCAAAATTACAAATTTTATTAAATGCAATAGCATAACATACGATATTTAATCAAACAGGAAATTACACAGATAAAACAAGGATACTGCTATCCAAACAGGGAGCCATATTGCACACTTGCCCAAATTAGCATATATTAATTGAAATATTTGACAAAATAGTTGTATTATACGTCACTGAAAAACAATATGCTACACTCTGATATCCATAACACCTATAAGGATTAAATTCATACAAGCACATTTGAACTATTGAGAGTTTCCACAATGGAAACAGGCATAGCCAATCAGTAAGTACATATGAATCTTATGCATACAAATTATGCCATTTAACTAGTAATAAGTGCTTAACCAATAATGCGCTAAAGTATAATCCCAATATGAGTGTATGAACATAAGGAAATTCCCGAGAAAGGGCACTTACATGATTTAAGTATATGGCGCTGGCTTCCCCGTTGCCCCAACGCGCGTTTCGCTTCTTCATCAGGAGGCGTGTCTAAGGGCTGGGTAAGTGATTGTTATATACACTGGACGGCCAATCAAAAATGAGAGAACCGCGCACGTCACTAAATTATCATGTGGCGCATTCCAAATACGTATCACCGCTTCCTTCCTTTATGGCGCATGTGCCGCTGACGTCACGCTCCCCGGAACATGACAACGGGCTCGCATACATGGAGTAGAAGCAGCGACACGTCGTCATAACGACCACGCAAGCGCACTCCTCTCCTCGTGTCCGCTTGCCAGAAAATCGGAGCTGACAAAGCCAGACATGCGCACTAAGCATCAGAGGTTAAACTAAACTGTGTCAACCGAAAAAGGAACTACATAAAGGATCAATTTAAATCTAATATGTATCCCCATAAATTGTGTAGGACTATATTGTAATAATGTGATAAATAGTGACTAAGTGCACACAAAGAAAATAATAATAAAAGTATAATGTAATAATAATGAACTATTGTATACATAACTTATTACTTATAAAAGTAACAAAATAATATTATTGTGATACACAACATAATATTTATGAAAATGAATTAGTGTATGCTCATTATATGTGATAAAAATGACAACAGGTTAATATTCTAATTTAATACAAAATAGTGAAACAAAAAGAACACTAAAATAACGAAATGCGCGTTGGGGCGACGGGGAAGCCAGCACCATATACTTAAATCATGTAAGTGCCCTTTTTCGGAAATTTCCTTATGTTCATACACTCATATTGGGATTATACTTTAGCGCACTATTGGTTAAGCACTTATTACTAGTTAAATGGAATAATTTGTATGCATAAGATTCATATATACTTACTGATTGGCTATGCCTGTTTCCATTGTGGAAACTCTCAATAGTTCAAATGTGCTTGTATGAATTTAATCCTTATAGGTGTTATGGATATCAGAGTGTGGCATATTGTTTTTCAGTGACGTATAATACAAGTATTTTGTCAAATATTTCAATTAATATATGCTAATTTGGGCAGTGTGCAATATGGCTCCCTGTTTGGATAGCAGTATCCTTGTTTTATCTGTGTAATTTCCTGTTTGATTAAATATCGTATGTTATGCTATTGCATTTAATAAAATTTGTAATTTTGGCAATTTATACTTCTTGTGGTTTATGCATTGCATTTTGAGTTTTTGTCTAAATAACTATCTATTGGGTTTTGTTGGTCATTATTGTTACTTCTGTTTTTTAACAGATTATGCCCAGATTTTGGTCACGATGGACCTTAAAGCTAGTGAATTGACCTGGCTTCAAAAATCTTCTAATATATTTGTTCAGGGAACTGCATCCAATTTTAATGGTACCCAGCTGGATTTTAAGGAACTGATCCGGAACCATAGGAATCTTGTTCACAAAAAGACACGATTATGGTGGATTAAGATCTCACTGGACAACAATTTGAGGTTAAAAATAATTCCAAGGGGCTTACGTGTCCAATTATTTCCGTTTTTTGAATTGGATGATGAGTTACTTCTTAAAAAATGGGAGGAATGTTCAACTAATTGTTCTTTGTCTTTTATGCAAATTATTAATGAAAAGAATATTAAATTACTTGCTGAGACTGATTTACAGATTGAGCAATCACAGAACTCGATGAGTCAGAAATTTCAAGTCGAGGAATTGAATTCCTTCTACAAGGACCTTGAGCGTGATTTGAGTAAATGTGAACAGGATATCAGTACAATAAAAACAAAGAAATACCAAAGAGATGTCTGTGACTATGAAACTACATGTAAATTGGATAAACCATTGACCAGGAGTTCTTCCAATATATCATTATCTTCACATGCAAGTAGTGTATCTTCTAATTCTGAATCCGAATCTGGAGGTTATGCAAGTGTTAGAACAAGATTTGGTGGAAAAAGGAAGAATCGGGATTACAAAGCAAAACATGATGATTACAGACGTAATGATCATCCTAAGGTAGTAAACCTTTCAGAACATCATCTTTCTGATATTCAGATTAATTTGCTTGAGAAAGGTTTACCATTTTCTCCTGGTACTCCTTTTAGACCCATTCACGGCAATAAAGGATGTGTGTTATGAGCTCATTTTCTGCTCCACCAGTTGAGAGTTCCCCTTCCGTTCTTCCTCTGGTGGTGACAGGAGGTAGAGAGGTTGGCTTAAGTGGTAATGATCTGCCACCTGGTGAGGAAGATAACGATTGGATCTCTGGAGGATCAGAATGGATATAAGACAGCCGACGCCCTATCCTAGTGCTGGTGATTCAGTCTGCTTCTCAGGTCTAGGACTCAGCTCTGTTCCAGTCTTCTCCAGATAAGTTTGTTTTTTGCTAATGTTCACACTTGCTCTTGTTGGTCATTTCAGTTTTTTTTGTGTGGTCAGCCAGCCCGGCTGGGCTGTGCTGAATTTCCACACTTATTTGCCAAATTGTCTTTTTTGTTCCCTATTAGATTGGCCTCTTTTTACTCTGTCTCAGAATATTTCAGAGTGCTGATATAGTGGAGAAGTCTAGTGACTTCAGGGTTAATTTTGCTATCAGTTGTGTTGGACATTTTTGTAGGGTTTTTTTGGCAGATTGCAGACAGTATCTTTCCTTTCCTGTCCTTTCTAGTTAGTTTGGCCCCATCGTTTGCTCAGCCTATTTTCCTGCCTTTGTTTGTGTTTTCATCTTGTTTAACCGTCAATACATGTGGGGGCTGTCTCTCCTTTGGGGTCTGCTCTGGGGCAGTTAGTTTTCCTCTTTTCCTGTTTTAGGCTTATTTAGTTCTCCAGTTGTGACGAGGCATCTAGGACCACCGTAGGAACGCTCCACGACTGCTGCTAGTTGCCTGTTAGGATCAGGGGTCTGCAGTCTGCATAGTTACCAACCTCTTTGGTTTTCTGAGACTTAGCTTGTCTGTTTTTTATTTCCTCCTCGGCTACCCGTTCATAACAGATGTGCATTTGTTTTCCAGAAAGCTGATCCTTAAACGATTTCATGAAAAATCTAATACGAATATGGGATTTGACTCTAGGGTAGAGAGGGAAGCTCTGGCTATTTTGGAATCCTTGGCGGATGAGAACTGTACCTCTGAGGTTAGAAGTTTCCCTAATTATCTTTTTTAATAAATCTAAAAAATTCCCCAGTCTCAATATTTGTCTGGCAGTTGATATGTTTGTAAAATTGGTTTCTGCTGATATTGAGAAAGTAAGAACTATTCCTTTCAAAAATAAGAACAGACAGTCCACAGAGGCTGCCATTAAAGAGTTAAAATCTTGGTCGGATGTTACATTCTAGCCTGCCGATAAAGGTGGGAATTTGGTTATTTGGCCGAATACACTTTATTAGAAACAGGCTATGAGATTGCTGTCGGACAAAAATTGCTATAAGAAATTGACACATAATCCGTTGGTGTCCTTTCAAGAAAAATTGTGTGAAATTGTTATCAAAGCTTTTGATAAGAATATAATCTCTAAAAAAATGAAGGACACAATTGTTGGAATTAAACCACGTCTTCCAACATTTTAATTAATTCCAAAATTGCACAAACATCCGATTGATCCACCGGGGAGACCCATAGTTTCTGGGAATGGAGGGCTTTGTGAGATGGTGTGTCAATTTATTGACCATTATTTATAACCACTAGTTTCCACTTTGCCTTCCTTTATTAAAGATACGACATCCGCCCTGGGTCATTTTGATGGATTGGAATTACAGGATAACATGCTGATGGTGACCGCTGATGTGGAGAGTCTGTATACCTCGATACGACATGAGGATGGTTTGCGTGCGGTGTCGTGGTATTTACATTCCAGTAATCTTGAGAAACCTCTGGTTGAGACCATAATTCTTCTTCTTGAGTTCATATTGAAGCACAACTGTTTTACTTTTAATAACGAGGTTTTCCTTCAGCTCCAGGGAACAGCTATGGGGGCTTGTTGTGCCCCCCTCGTATGCCAACCTGTTCCTTGGGGCTTGGGAGCGTGATATATTTCAGAGCAACCCGGTGAGCCAGATGGATAAAATCTATAAATGGATTCGTTATATTGACGACATCTGGTTCATCTGGGAGGACTCGGTGAAGCAGTTGGATGCTTTGATGAATGAACTCAATAATAATTGTTTAAATATCAAGTTGACTTATTCCCATGGTCGCAGAGTCAATTTTCTTGATGTAGACATTCAATGTATGGGAGATGGCCATCTGTCCACGGATGTATACCGTAAACCCACGTCCACTAATACCTTTTTACATGCGGACTCTTCGCATCCGCGTTCAACCATCAGCAGCATCCCAATTGATCAGCATCTTAGAATTAAAAGAATTTGCTCGACTAAAGAGACTTTTGACTATCAGGCTAAAGATTTATACTCAAGGTTCCGTGAACGTGGATACAGCCACAGAACCATTCGGCAGGGTTATCACAGAGCATGTGAAGTTACAAAGAATGAATTATTGTATAAATCTTCCATTAAAGATAAAAGTACTAATCCACCGGTTAGATTGATTATCACATTTAAAATCAATGGGAGGCTCTGAAAGGGATTTTTCAGAAGCATTGGGACGATTTAAAAATGGATCCCATTATTAAAAATTTTATTGCATCATCTCCTTTAGTCACAGCTAAAAGATCTAAAAATCTGCGGGATTTACTTGTGCGAAGTCACTATGAGAGTTCTAGAACCAATTTGACCAGCCAGTCCATTAAGGGCTTTTTTCCTTGTGGGCTTTGTAAAGCCTGCAGAAATTTAGTTAAATGTAAAGAATTTTCAAACTTTGATGGGTCTTGTACTTTTAAAATCCTGCATCGCCTTACCTGTTCATCCACAGGGGTCATCTATCACGCTCAATGTCCTTGTGGATTGATTCATGTAGGAATGACTACTCGAGAACTAAAAATTCGTGTACGAGAACACGTACGTGATATTGAAAAGGCAAAGAACTCGGACCCTATGGATACGTTGAAGACTCTTACGAAGCACTTTAAAGATCATCATAAGTCGGATTCAAGTAAGCTGGATGTCAGAGCTATTGATCAAGTGTCTCTTGGCCCTAGGGGGGGTGATTTGTTCAAAAGCTTATCCCAAGAAGAAAGTAGGTGGATATACAGACTACATTCTATCACCCCCTTTGGGTTGAATGAGAGTTTCGGGTTCAGCTCATTTTTATAATATTTTGGGTTTTTTGAAGTTGGGTTATTTTATTGTTTTAATTAACTTTATTTTTATTTTTAATTTAGATTCGATATTTGATGGACGGATATTGAGATGTATTCTTTGAACTTTCTTCTTTCATTGAATCATCATCTTCTACAGGAATGAGATATATGCAATAGGGACTTTATCATAAAGGACCTCATGAAATACACAAGAATCATGTATAACTATCCATATGGTTTTGGCATAATAATGTTTTTTTTGTAATAATGTATGTTTTAATCATGTACTTTGTCAGCTCCGACTTTCTCTTAAGCGGACACGAGGAGAGGAGTGCGCTTGCGCGGTCGTTATGACGATGCGTCACTGCTTCTACTCCATGTCTGCGAGCCCGTGGTCATGTTCCGGGGAGCGTGACATCAGCGGCACATGCGCCATAAAGGCAGGAAGCGGTGATACGTATTTGGGATGCGCCGCATGATAATTTAGTGACGTGCGCGGTTCTCTCATTTTTGATTGGCCGTCCATTGTATATAACACTCCCTTACCCAGCCCTTAGACACGCCTCCTGATGAAGAAACAAAACGCGCGTTGGGGCGGCGGGGAAGCCAGCGCCATATACTTAAATCATGTAAGTGCCCTTTTTCGGAAATTTCCTTATGTTCATACACTCATATTGGGATTATACTTTAGCGCACTATTGGTTAAGCACTTATTACTAGTTAAATGGCATACTTTGTATGCATAAGATTCATATGTACTTACTGATTGGCTATGCCTGTTTCCATTGTGGAAACTCTCAATAGTTCAAATGTGCTTGTATGAATTTAATCCTTATAGGTGTTATGGATATCAGAGTGTAGCATATTGTTTTTCAGTGACGTATAATACAAGTATTTTGTCAAATATTTCAATTAATATATGCTAATTTGGGCAAGTGTGCAATATGGCTCCCTGTTTGGATAGCAGTATCCTTGTTTTATCTGTGTAATTTCCTGTTTGATTAAATATCGTATGTTATGCTATTGCATTTAATAAAATTTGTAATTTTGGCAATTTATACTTCTTGTGGTTTATGCATCGATTGAAAGTGACAGGAGACAGCAGTTGTCAACGATGGTTACAAACTACTTCTCCTCCCATATCGATGTTCTCCCTCACATCTGTTGGGCCTGTAAACTGGACACCTGGCCTGAATTGGCACAATATGCCTTACAGGAGCTCGCTTGCCCTGCTGCTAGTGTGCTATCCGAAAGAGTCTTCAGTGCTGCTGGATCAATCCTGACAGAAAAAAGGACCCGTCTGTCGACCCAAAATGTTGATGATCTATCCTTCATTAAAATGAACCATGCATGGGTTTCAAAGGATTTTGTCCCACCTTCCCCTGCTGACACGTAGGTTGCCAGAAAAATGGCTCGCTTTTGTCCTCCTCTTCCTCGGACTTCTCCAATTCCTCCATTTGCAGCTGCTGAATGTCCAACATCAACATATGCCATTTTTTCAACCTCCCTAACTGGGCTGCCTCCCCCCCAGGGCCGGGGTCACCACCTGGCTCACGCACCCGTGCGAGTGCCGTTGCCCTGGACAGGTGGGTGGGGCCACTCTTGGGCGACGGCACTGGCACAGGGTCCCTCATAGTACGCCGGTGTGTCTGACGGTGGGTGTGTACCCCCACCGTCAGAGACACTTGAGTGTAGCGTGCATGCAGCCCCGGACATGTAAGGGCATGACAGACCTGTTATTGCTCGATCTCGCGTGCCAGAGCCTTGCGCGTCCCTCTAGTAAGCTGGACGCGGACCGCGGGGGCATGCCGGAGTCTCGTTCGTTAAAGGAATTAAGCTGACAAATCGCTAGCACAACTAAAAACGGCCATGCACCACCACCCACAGAATCGACAAAGTTTGCAATCTGTCCATCTTTTCCGTGGCTGGCATGGTTGAGGTTGCCCGTGTGGAGTCCAGTTAAGCCGCAGGCTCCACTCCTGGTGGTGCCCTTCTGGACATTCCTTTAAGGTTCAACTTTGCAACCATACTGCCCCCGGAAACCAAACACTTTGCCTTCATGGACGCTGTTCGGAGGGTCGTGGAAATAACGCCTCCCGATCGACAGTTGGCATAATTTATGGTGGGAAGTTCGATGGTATATGATCGTCTTCGATTTTAGAATTTTAGATTTTTAGTCCAGCCTTTCTTTACTTTATAAGGGCATGACATGCCTATATCTGTGTCTCCTCCTCCTCCTTTTACTCCTCCACCTCTTTTCTATATGTAGTTGCCCTTTTCCATATGTTATTTTTGTCTTCTGAGCATTTTGTCTGCTTTGGGACACCTTTTTAAGGTGTTTTGTAATTGTTTTCTGTGTGTTTGTATGTGTTTGTGTTTGCCTGCCATTGTTTTCAATGGGGTTCGACGGTGTTCGTCGAAGGTTCGACAAACATTCGACGAACTTGCCTCCTGTTCGACGAACCGATCCGAACTCGAACACTAGCGGGGTGGCTCAGCACTAGTCCTGATATATAGACGTACATTTTTAATGTTTAAACTATGCTATATATACCTGGTATCTGGTGATACTGTACCCTTTCTGCCAGGAAGTCCTCCTCCACCCACCACTCTAAGTGTATCATTGACACCAGGTACATTGGCCCATATGTGTGATTATTTCTTGCGGATCTTCTTTTTATATTGTGGTGTGATCCATCCTGAGAGTGTTAGAGTCTGTGGGTTACTCCTGCAATATATATGTAGATTTAAAAAATTACCCCAACACTGTATACAGCTCTACGCTTGTGATACATTACCCATTTACTGCTTTTTATATTCTGGTCTAATCCAAACTGACCAAGTGAGAGTCTGTTTCTGACTGTGGAAATAAATACTGAGATTGACAATTACCCCTACACTGTGTACAGCTGTACGCTTCAGATCCATTACCGTTTTATGGCTTTTTATATTGTGTTGTAATCCATACTGAGCCGGAGAGCGTCTGTGTTGGTGTTAGGAAGTTTCGTCCCCAGCAGTTCGCCCCCAGGTACATTTTGCCCCCGCACATTTCGCCCCTTTCATTTCGCCCCCAGGAGGATTCACCTCTCGCACATTTTGCCCCCGTACATTTTGCCCCCATCAGTTCGCCCCCGGATTTTTCGACCCCGTATGTTTCGACCCCAGATTTTTTGAACCCAGCAGTTCACCCCCGGATGTTTCGCCCCCAGCAGTTCGCCCCCAAATATTTTGCCCCTGGATTTTTCACCCCCAGCAGTTCGCCCCCGGATGTTTCGCCCCCAGCAGTTCGCCCCCGGATGTTTCGCCCCCAGTAGTTCACCCTCGGATGTTTCGCCCCCAGCAGTTCCCCCCACATGTTTCACCCCCAGCCATTCGCCCCGGATGTTTTGCCCCCAGCAGTTCACCCTAGGATGTTTCGCCCCCAGCAGTTCCCCCTGCATGTTTCGCCCCCAGCAGTTCGCCCCCAGATTTTTCACCCCTGGCAGTCCACCCCCGGATTTTTCGCCCCAGCAGTTCGTCCACGGATGTTTCGCCCCCATAAGTTCGCCCCCGGATGTTTTGCCCCCAGCAGTTCACCCCCCGGTTG
This sequence comes from Dendrobates tinctorius, assembly GCF_039654945.1. Taxonomy (NCBI): domain Eukaryota; kingdom Metazoa; phylum Chordata; class Amphibia; order Anura; family Dendrobatidae; genus Dendrobates; species Dendrobates tinctorius. The sequence goes on from NW_027361700.1 coordinate 22,093,006, forward strand.
TTTGCCCCCGGATGTGTGTACCCTGTTTTGCCCCCAGAATTTTGTGTTAGGATGTTTCGCCAGTTTATCCTTGTGGTTTATGAATTCCCGTCCGTCATCAATTCACATGTCACAAAGGTACTGTACAGAGTGCTGCACTTTTGTGACATTTTAAATCAACTGTTTCTATCTGTAAACCTCACAACTGATTGCATTATAGTAGCAGAGCATTTTGCCCGCAATTTTAACAAGACATTTTCCAAAACGTTTCTAAAACGTTTTTGTGTTGCAAAAACATACCAGGAAAAAATCAACGGATTCAAAAAATGCAGTGTGAATGAGGCCTGATTTAGGTGGGGAATGTAAACCACTCTAAAATCAAAACATTTTGTGAACTTTTACCTGACTCAGCACTGACCTGCTTTTTTGCAAGTTTTGTTGCAGATGTAACAATTTTCATGTCAGGTGTAGCTTTTATTCCATCTTTACATCAGAATATAGCAGTGTCTAAAATCTCTACAAAGAGAGAGGTGTACTAGCACAAAAAATCAGTCAGCTTCCACAGCAATTCACGTTCTACAAGTATGAATTCAGTTCTATCCAAACGTGGGAAGAAGTTGGTCTATGAGAATCACTTGTACGTATTTTCCAAACGAACGGCTGACGATGTCCATTCCATCTGGGTGTGTGAAAAACGGTCGACTTGCAAGGGACATGTTTGGAGCAATGAAGCATCTGGTGAAGTGGTGAAAGTAACCAATCACCACAACCATGCAGCACAAGCAGCAAGACCTGAAGCAATCCGACTCGTCAATGAGGCGGTCACCAGGCCAAGGACAACACAGGAGACACCACAACAGATTCTCCTAGAAGTCATTTCAGGAGCCCATTCTAATGTTGCAGCACTTCTCCCAAAGAAAGCATCACTGAAGAGAACAATACGATTATCAAGGCAACTTGGCAATATTCCAAGGTTGCTTCAAACCCTTGATCAACTTGTTAGGCTACTTTCACACTTGCTTTGTTTTGCAGCGCGTTTTTCCCGCAAAAAAATGCATAGAAAAAACGCATACAAACGCATACAAATGCTGCGTTTTTTTCAAGCATTTTTATGAGCATGCATGAAAAAAACGCAGCTTTTTTATGCGTTTGTATGCGTTTTTAGTGCGTTTTTACCGCGTTTGTGGTTTTTTCCAACATTAGTTGGCCCCTCACACTAACCCTAACCATGACTTCTAACCCTAACCCTAACCCTTAACCAAACCATACCCTGACCCTGACCCTAACCCTTAACCAAACCATACTAACCCTAACCCTTAACCAAACCCTACTAACCCTAACCCAAACCCTAACCCTAAACCCTAACTAACCCTAAACCCTAACCCTTAACCAAACCATACTAACCCTAACCCAAACCCTAACCCTAAACCCCCTTAACTAACCCAAACCCCTACATTCCATTGTCTAACTAATGGTCAACAAAAAAACGCATGCGCAAAAAAACGCATACATGAGCTTACCAATGCGCACCCATAGACTTATAATGGGTTTCTTGCTGTAAAAAAACGCATTGCGAGCGCATGCGTTTTTTTAAGGCAAGTCGGACGCCCAAAAAATTCAACAGGATGCATTTTGTGCGCCCGAGCGCACACCACAAAAAAATGCATGCGCGTAAAAACGCATACAAACGCATGTGTATGCGCACATAAGCGCATCCCATGCAAAATATAGGAATAAAAACGCATGCATTTTTTAGCGCTAAAATACAGCGCAAAAAAACGCAAGTGTGAAACCAGCCTTATTCCCCAGGAGTTCCAGGGGATCAATATTGATGGTATCCAGCAGCAGTTCCTTCTGCATGACTCTGGTAAGCATTTAACATTTCCACTATATAGAATTGTTGCAAAGTTTATGTTGCACAAATGTGAAAAATTATCTATTACAATGTGCTGATATAGAAAACTATGTGATTATTTTACCTTAAAGGGAAACTTTGAGGATAGTATAATGTAGGGTGAGGCCTACTGATTCCAACTATGCCTCACTTTTTTAGTTGCAGTCTGATTCTCTGCTCAGCTTCAAAGTAGAAGTCCTGCCTTTGAGATACAGTGGCCTGCCATGTTCATAAGCAGAGTGGTAACCTTGTCCACCAACCCTGATTTGCAGGTATCCAGCCATTGTCAATCACAGGCAGAGGACAAGGTTGTCGCATCAAAATCGTATCACTAGATGTCAATTTTAGTGTAGAATTTTCTGCTATAAATTAGCTGCAGATTGTCTGCTGCAACTACTTAGTGCATGTGAATGGACCTTAAGGATTCATTAACATGTCTCCTAACCTCTGCCCTACCCCTTTAGCCATGCCCCCTGCCAACTGCCTAAAATGAAGTTCCAATGCTGAATTAGTGCTGGGAAGAGGGTACACCATACCCCAGTAGGTGCCGGTCACTTACCGGAGCATGGCAGGGGGTTAATTAATATTCACCACCTGCTGCCACACGCTGCTTTGATACAGGACCTGGAATGATGTATGCAATCATGTGATCGTTCACGTCTCAGGATCTGCATCGAAGCAGAGTGAGGAAAGCAGCGCAGCAGCAGGCGGTATTAGTTTATCCTTGCCATGCTCCAGGAGGAGTCAGGCACCTACCAGAGCATGATAGATCCAGGGGGCCCGCTGTTCATGGGTGCATTACACCCCTTGGCGGCAGGCCCCTGATGGCCCGGGGGCAGTGGCGTCCCTTCCTACATAGTAAGTTGCCACTGCTGCACAGCATGTCATTTTTTTTAAACTGTGCATTTTTTCCAAGAGCATGTGGATGGGATTTAGACATTTACGCTGCACATGACCCCGACCTAATGAACCGTTGCGTTAGTATGCTTTTTTTCACAAATACTTCTTATACGTTTGCTCGTTTTTCCTGATGTAAACCTTTTATTATCATGGAATTCTGCATTTTGCTAGTTTCTGCTGCTGTTATTCTTTTCACGACTTTGAAAATGTGACATTTTTGAAGCTTGGAAGCATTTTTAAACAGGAATATATCATTTTCCACTGGGACAATACATGTCGTAGAAAAAACTATTGTTTAGCTCCTTCACACCAGATTTTGCTTCAATTTAACGTTTCTTTTATAAAATCAGAAAATCTGAAGCAAAATGTGAGTTTTTAATGTGAGATAAGAACAACGGATGCTTCTGATTAGGAAAATTTATTGTGAATTCATCCCAAAATTCTCTGTCGCGCATCCGCCCTTTTTGCTCTGCACCGAGCGCACAAAAATGCAACACAGTGCGTTTGGTGCACGTCGGCGCAGCGCAAAAAGTGCGGATGTGCGGGCAAAAGTGTACCAGCGCACGTCCAGCGTACTCACCGCTAAGTATGGGGTATGCTGATCGCATGCAGCGTCATGCGATCGGAGGAGGAGCTGACCGGAGGAGGCACGGCCAGGGGCGGAGCTTAGCTGCGGCCCTTTGCTGCGCCCAGTAACGCTAGTGTGAAACTAGCCTAAGTGTCCAAGAAAAAATATGCAAGTCCAGGTAGAGAAAAGTTAATCCATGTGGCAGAAATGACCAGAGTACATATTAGAGATTTGAAAGCTAAGGTATAAGGAAGATACATAAAAGAAAAAGTGTTGCTACATTGCCTTAAGTAGTGGCGGTACCCCATTGCGTGTTTCACATTTGCTTTTTCAAGGGGAGAGTGTTTTTTAATATAATCAGGTAAAATTACCTTTGGGTATCTTTTATACAGGGTGCCGCTACCTCCTGGACTAGCGCGTCCACCCCCACGCGCGTTTCGGCTCCTTTCTCAAGGGGCCTGCTACCAACCATGTGTCTCCATTATTTATATCTCCCAGCTGCAGTGTGGTATACCGCGCGACCGGAAGTGATGCTCACCACCCGGATGTGACACGTCACATCCGGGTGGTGAGCGTTACTTCCAGTCGCGTGGACCAGAAGTGACCACGGTTATCTGATTATATTTGCGGAGTATTATTGTAATTATGGGTATGAGGGTTATTGCCAGGCAAGCGGCATTGTTTTATGGTTGACATCTAGATCATAATCTGTGATGTGGCCTATACAGCTTGCAATATAATTATGGCTATATTAATATTTGTAGTAGTTTATTATTAGGGCTTTTTCAGTTCTGCCCCTTGTAGCTGCAATATATTGCTGGCAGTCCCTATGTCTATCCGTTTTCGTGGTAGCTGTCTCTTCCTGGATTTGCGCGTTTAATGAGTGACTGTGAGCAATGAGTGTATCTGTACTTTCCTACTTCCCCAGTTTTGGCAGTAAGGTTTTAATGAATTTGTTTCAATAAAAATTATATTTTTATACACACAAATAATTGCCTTGTGATCATCCTTTTTCCTATGGTTCTATGAGGTACCGACAGACGCGGAGGGTCCTCTTCAGTCCTCTTCCATGCACTTACACATTGCGTGAATATGTCATCGTTACCGAGGGAATCCCTTTCATTATTCCTAGCTAGGGATTCCCTTGGTCAAGAAGACTCTCCACACAGGTAGGGACCTCGGCAAAGGGGAGAGAAGTGATTTTTATTTTCTGATGATCAAACTCCAAACATTGCCTGTTTTGGGTCGGTGTGGTTGAACCCGAGCAGGCAATGTTCGATACGAAACCTGAACTATCCAGATCGGGTTTGCTCATCACTCGATATAGTATGATATGTAATGGATGACAAAAGAAGCCATTAAGTGTAACACCACTAGTACATGACAGTAAAATGATGGTCACTTATCTTAGATCAGGGGTGTCAAACTCATATTCACCAAGGGCCACACCAATTTAATGGTTGTCCCCAAAGGGCCGTTTGTTACTGAAAGTCCAGATGCACACAATCGAGTCCCGTCCAGAACATGCATTTCTCTGCACAGAGCAGTGCATGCCCCTGTATAAGGCATGTCACGGTGGATCAGCTCTTTACCAAGTGCTGTCACATCTTCCCTGGATCTCACTGAAATCATGGAGAGCTATGGCTGCAGCTTCCAGTCACTTGTCCTTGTCGTTGGTGCTGAAAGCTGCTGATAAACAGCTGGTTCAATGCAGAATACAACTGGACCCTAATCTTGGCCTAATCTGAGGAATGGGCATCAACAGAAAAAGGGATCCTGAAGTGAGAATACCACTTTTATCTGCTGCTCCATTCTTTGGTGTACTGGCAGAGTGTTCTGTGAGGGCTAATCCCAAAACCCCCCTTCTGAAGACCTGATAAAGAGGTTCTATAGAAGCTGGTTAACCACCGCTTTAGTTCAGCAAAGGCAATATATCAGTTCTGCAGAGATGGTTGGTGGGATTAATCCTGTAGTCAGTCAACAGTTCCCCTGCTTCCATACTTAGCCTGCATTAAAGGGGTATTCTCATGCCGAACAGCAAAATAATGCAGCATGCTTTCAGCAATCATGTTGTGGAAAGCATGCTGCCGATCTTCCCCTCCTGGTACTTACCTAGAGGTCTTCTGCTCATCTTTGCCTGATGTTCTCCTGACTGTGTGGGCTGGCGATCGCCATGCTGGATCCGGAGGCCACCACGAGTCCTCTCCTTCTTCCCAGCGTCCTCTTCTTCTGCTTGATCTCATCGCGGCACTGCGCATGTGCAGCAGTGTTTTGGCGACAGGAGAGGCATCCTGCCCCCTGGATTGACTGATGAATTGGGCAGGAGTGACGTCATGTCAGTGAGCGGCCAGGAGACATTCGGCCTCACTGCCGCGGCATTCTTCATGCTTCATGGATCAGTGATCCAGGCAAGATGAAAAGACAGCCAGAAGCAGGAGAAGACGTCATGGGGAACCGCTAGACTCCACTCCGGAACCCAAGAGCTGCAGCTGCGACAGGTAAGTATGTCAGTTTTTTTGTGTTCTAGGGTGATAATACTCCTTTAAGGCCAGCTAATAGAGCAGCTGAAAAGGCAGCCACAAGAATCCCCAGCAATTGGGGTCCTGTATATTTTACCCCCAGGTATGTTCAGCCCTAGATGTTTTGTTCCCTGTATGTTGACCCCAAAAGCTGATTGTGAAACATCTGGGGTCAAAATGCTAGGGGCAAAATATCAGATGGTGACACTTCCAGGGACAAAATGCTGTAGGTGAAACATCTGGGGCAAACTGCTGGGGGTGAAAAATCCAGGCTAGTGTTGAGCATTCCGATACCTCAAGTATCGGGTATCGGCCGATACTTGCTGTATCGGAATTCCGATACCGACTTCCGATATTTTTTCAATATCGGAAGTCGGCATCGGAATCGGAAGTTCAAAGTTGATTGACAGCCTGACGTCATCATGATGCGCGGTGTGTGCGCATCATGATGCGCCGTCATTTCGGGCCTTCCGGGGGTCTCTGCCGGCCTGCCGGGGGGCTGTGTGGACTGCCCGGGGTCTGTACCGGCCTGCCGGGGGGCTGTGCCGGCCTGCCGGTGGTCTGTGCACCCTGTGGGGGTCTGTACCGGCCTGCCGGGGGGCTGTGCCGGCCTGCCGGTGGTCTGTGCACCCTGTGGGGGTCTGTACCGGCCTGCCGGGGGGCTGTGCTGATGTCCGGGGGTCTGTGCAAGCATCGTCCGATGGGACTACAAGTCCCATCTGGCGATGCCTGCTACCATGACAGTGATTGACACATTAGCCAATGATGGGACAGTAGTAGTCCCATCATCCGGCTAATGTGTTAAATGTTAAAAAAAAAAAAAAAAAAAAAAAAATACTACATACATACTACATGCATGCTACATACATGCTACATACATACCACCTACATACATACTACATACATACCACATACATACCACATATATACATACATACTACATACATAACACATATATACTACATGCATGCTACATACATACTACATGCTACATATATACTACATACATACTACATACACTCACTGGCCACTTTATTAGGTACACCATGCTAGTAACGGGTTGGACCCCCTTTTGCCTTCAGAACTGCCTCAATTCTTCGTGGCAGAGATTCAACAAGGTGCTGGAAGCATTCCTCAGAGATTTTGGACCATATTGACATGATGGCATCACACAGTTGGCGCAGATTTGTCGGCTGCACATCCCTGATGCGAATCTCCCGTTCCACCACATCCCAAAGATGCTCTATTGGATTGAGATCTGGTGACTGAGGAGGCCATTTGAGTACAGTAAACTCATTGTCATGTTCAAGAAACCAATCTGAGATGATTCGAGCTTTATGACATGGCGCATTATCCTGCTGAAAGTAGCCATCAGATGTTGGGTACATTGTGGTCATAAAGGGATGGACATGGTCAGCAACAATACTCAGGTAGGCTGTGGCGTTGCAACGATGCTCAATTGGTACCAAGGGGCCCAAAGAGTGCCCAGAAAAAATTCCCCACACCATGACACCACCACCACCAGCCTGAACCGTTGATACAAGGCAGGATGGATCCATGCTTTCATGTTGTTTACGCCAAATTCTGACCCTACCATCCGAATGTCGCAGCAGAAATCGAGACTCATCAGACCAGGCAACGTTTTTCCAATCTTCTACTGTCCAATTTCGATGAGCTTGTGCAAATTGTAGCCTCAGTTTCCTGTTCTTAGCTGAGAGGAGTGGTACCCAGTGTGGTCTTCTGCTGCTGTAGCCCATCTGCCTCAAAGTTCGACGCACTGTGCATTCAGAGATGTTCTTCTGCCTACCTTGGTTGTAACGGGTGGCAATTTGAGTCACTGTTGCCTTTCTATCAGCTCGAACCAGTCTGCCCATTCTCCTCTGACCTCTGGCATCAACATGGCATTTCCGGCCACAGAACTGCCGCTCACTGGATTTTTTTTCTTTTTCGGACCATTCTCTGTAAACCCTAGAGATGGTTGTGCGTGAAAATCCCAGTAGATCAGCAGTTTCTGAAATACTCAGACCAGCCCTTCTGGCACCAACAATCATGCCACGTTCAAAGGCACTCAAATCACCTTTCTTCCCCATACTGATGCTCGGTTTGAACTGCAGGAGATTGTCTTGACCATGTCTACATGCCTAAATGCACTGAGTTGCCGCCATGTGATTGGCTGATTAGAAATTAAGTCTTAACACACAGTTGGACAGGTGTACCTAATAAAGTGGCCAGTGAGTGTACATACATACTACATATATACTACATGCATGCTACATACATACTACATGCTACATACATACTACATATATACTACATGCATACTACATACATACTACATGCATGCTACATACATACTACATGCTACATACATACCACATACATACTACATACATACTACATGCATGCTACATACATACTACATGCTACATACATACTACATATATACTACATGCATGCTACATACATACTACATGCTACATACATACTACATATATACTACATGCATGCTACATACATACTACATGCTACATACATACTACATATATACTACATGCATGCTACATACATACTACATGCTACATACATACTACATATATACTACATGCATGCTACATACATACTACATGCTACATACATACTACATATATACTACATACATACTACATACATACTACATATATACTACATGCATGCTACATACATACTACATGCTACATACATACTACATACATACCACATACATACTACATGCTACATATATACTACATGCATGCTACATACATACTGCATGCTACATGCATGCTACATACATACTACATACATACTACATGCTACATACATACTACATATATACTACATACATACTACATACAATACATTCATACAATACATACATAGACATACAGTACATATAACATAGAGTAACATACTTACCAATACTTGTCACATTGTTCCCCGAAGCCATTGTCTTTTACGGAATAAATATTGACATAACAAACCACAAAAATACTCACCCACGATCCGAAGCAGTCCACGAGTGTGTCCCACGACGATCTTGGGTAGAGAACTGCAGCATCAGCTGATGCTGCCGTTCTCTACGGGCTGCAGAAATCCAATGACGGAAGGTAGGTATCCTTCCGCACTGTATTCCTCCGCCACTTAAAAAAAAAAAAAAGTCCCTAGTCTCACTTTATGCCATTGCTGTGTGGGAATTTCCCACGCAGCAATGGCATAAAGTGAGACTAGGGACTTTTTTTTAAAAGCAATCCCAATTTTTTTTTTTGTCCTGCTGAGGTACTGAGCGTGCATTTTTTCACACCATACAGCGGTGTACGCTCCTCACACAGTACCGTGTAACGGCTGTTATCACAGCCACAGTGAAGCTATCTGTGTGTCACTGTGGAAGGATAAGTGGAGGACTTGTTCCGTTCTTACAGACCTACACTCTAGGGAGATTCCTATTCTGCCCAATTCTACATACACCTTGTAGTTTGTGATACACTAGCCAATTTCTGCCTGTGACATAGCGCTCTGATATTCAGTGGGCCTCACACAATCCAAAAGTGTCCAGTGTCCACTAGTGTGTGCAGAAATTCAAAATCTCCCTTATCCTGTAGTCACTTTTTTCACACCTGTGCCATCGAGCCTGTGACATAGCGCTCTGATATTCAGTGGGCCTCACACAATACAAAAGTGTCCAGTGTCCACTAGTGTGTGCAGAAATTCAAAATCTCCCTTATCCTGTAGTCACTTTTTTCACACCTGTGCCATCGAGCCTGTGACATAGCACTCTGATATTCAGTGGGCCTCACACAATCCAAAAGTGTCCAGTGTCCACTAGTGTGTGCAGAAATTCAAAATCTCTGTGATCCTGTAGTCACTTTTTTCACACCTGTGCCATCGAGCCTGTGACATAGCGCTCTGATATTCAGTGGGCCTCACACAATCCAAAAGTGTCCAGTGTCCACTAGTGTGTGCAGAAATTCAAAATCTCCCTTATCCTGTAGTCACTTTTTTCACACCTGTGTCATCGAGCCTGTGACATAGCGCTCTGATATTCAGTGGGCCTCACACAATCCAAAAGTGTCCAGTGTCCACTAGTGTGTGCAGAAATTCAAAATCTCCCTTATCCTGTAGTCACTTTTTTCACACCTGTGCCATCGAGCCTGTGACATAGCGCTCTGATATTCAGTGGGCCTCACACAATCCAAAAGTGTCCAGTGTCCACTAGTGTGTGCAGAAATTCAAAATCTCCCTTATCCTCTAGTGACATTTTTCACACCTGCGAAATCGAGCCAATGACATAGCGCTGTGATATTCAGTGGGCCTCACACAATCCAAAAGTGTCCACAAGTGTCTGCAGAAATTCAAAATCTCCCCTGTCCTATAGACACCTTGTACCTTGTTCTACATTACTATATAGTTTGTTGGATTTGGTCTACATTTCTACCAAAAATGAGGAAGGCTGGTGGAAGAGGCCGTGGAATTGGGCGGGGGTTGGCAGCTGGTAATGATGGTGTTGGTGGTGGATCTGATGGTAGCGGCAAAAGCAAAATAGGACCGAATACAGGAGGTGTTGAGCCTGAGTCATCGTCTGGCTCCACAAGGCCTCGAAGGCTTAGTTTTCTAGGAGTTGGCAAACCGCTTTTAAAGTCAGAGCTTCAGGAAAAAGTTTTGTCTTACATTGCTGACTCAGCCTCCAGCTCTATCGCCTCCTCTTCTGAAGTTGTAAAAAATAAAAGCACTGAGTCGTCATTGGAGGCTCATGTTCATGAACCACACCTTTCCTTGTGTCCTTCACCCCAACCAAGATTGAAGGATGACGCAGGCCATACTACTGATTACTCCATGGAGCTGTTTTCACATACCATGCCTGGATTATCAAGTGAAATGGTGAATTACCCAGGCCAAGATGAATCTGACATGGAGTGCACTGATGCACAGCCGCTGATAGATGATTCTGCTGGTACATTCACTCAGAGCACTACATTGTCCTCGCAGTGTACAGAGCCAGATTCTGACCCTGATGAGACTCAGGTGCCCCTTCCCGCACACTATACCACCATACACGGTGACACAGAGGAAGGTGCACATGACATTGAAGAGGAGGTGATGGATGGATGACCCAGTTGTTTACCCAGATTGGCATCCATTGGGGGAAGAGGGTGCTGCTTCCAATAGCTCAGATGAGGAGGAGCATCCACAGCAGACATCGACATCGCAACAGCTGTTATCTGGCAGGCCCGGAGCACTCCAAAGACAGGTTCCAAAAATCAAAAGAGTTGCTGGACAGCTTGTCCAGAGGGTCAAAAGATCACAGCGTGCTAGGCCGCAAAATGTCTGCCAAAGTAGGAAGAGTGCAGTGTGGCACTTTTTTGAACAAAATCCTCATGATCAGGCCAAGGTTATCTGTAAGAAGTGCGCAAAGACCTTTAGCCGAGGGAAAAATCTGAAAAATTTGAATACCAGTTGCATGCTTAGACATTTAACCAGCATGCACTTGCAAGCGTGGACACAACACCAAACCTCAAGTGCCACATGTGCAACTGATCACAAAGAAGGTAGTCAGCAACGCTACATTGTTTCCCCCACTGTAAGCCCACCGGTTAGCACAGCAGCAAATGTTGAGGTGTCGTTGCAAGGCCACAGCAGTCAGGGAATCCCACTGTTATATCAACGAAATACTGAATCTAGGCCATCAGAAAGAACACCAACTCCATCACCATCATCAACCCTCTCTCAGTCCGCCCTGTCCACCGCTACTTCCACCATATGCAGCTCTCAAGTCCAGCTCACCCTCCCAGACACTATGAGTAGGTCAAGAAAGTACTCAGTCTCTCATCCGCGTACACTGGGTTTGAACGCCCACATTGCCAAACTAATCTCGTTTGAGATGATGCCCTATCGGTTGGTGGAAAGCGCAGCTTTCCGCGAACTCATGGCCTATGCAGTACCACACTATGACCTACCCAGTCGCCACTTCTTCTCTCGCAAAGCCATCCCAGCCCTCCACCATCATGTAAAAGACCGCATTGTCCATGCACTCAAGCAGTCAGTGAGTGGAAAGGTGCACCTCACAACTGATGCATGGTCCAGTCGGCATGGCCAGGGCTGTTACGTGTCCATCACTGCGCACTGGGTTAATGTGGTGGATGCAGGGTCCACAGGGTGGTGGGACAGTGCTGCCTAGCCCACGGTATAGGAAACAGTTGGCTGTAGGCGTTCGACCCTCCTCCTCCTCCTCCTCCAGAAGCGAAAGCTCGTCCCCAGAGCGCAGTCGTTCGAGCACTCCATCTGCAGCTGCCACTGTTGCACACGATGTGTCCCCCTATCGAGCAGCTAGTGGAAAGCGTCAGCAGGCTGTGTTGCAGATGATGTGTTTGGACAACAGACACACCGCTGAGGTGCTGGCCGAGTACTTGAAGCGACAAACTGAGTCATGGCTGGGCAGTGTACATCTTGAGGCAGGCAAGGTAGTTAGTGACGATAACGGCCGTAATTTTGTGGCAGCCATAGCCCTTTCAAAACTCAGCCATATACCTTGCTTGGCTCACACCTTGAACCTGGTGGTGCAGTGCTTCCTCAAAAATTATCCGGAGTTAACAGCCCTGCTCCAGAAGGTGCGAAGACTGTGCGCGCACATCCGCCGGTCGCCTGTACACTCCGTTCGTATGCAGAAGCTGCAGCGATTGCTCCACCTTCCCAACCACCGCCTCATTATCGACATTGCAACAAGGTGGAACTCCACCCTGCACATGGTGGAGCGGCTGTGTGAGCAGAGGCAGGCCATAATGCATTTGTGGGAGGATACACGGCCAGGCACTTTGAGAGCAGACATGGAGTTGACAGGTGTGCAGTGGTCGAAGCTGAAAGACCTCTGTAAAGTCCTTCAGTGTTTTGAGGAATGCACACGGCTGGTAAGCGCAGACGATGCCATCCTAAGCATGAGCATCCCACTTATGCGTCTGCTCATGCAAACTTTGACGCACCTTAAGGAGCAGACGTCTGCAGCCAATGTTGATGAGGAGGAAGAGGAGGAGGGAATCCTTGATGACATTCAGCCATTGTCTGCTCAGGGACCTCTCCTGGACGAGGTGGAGGAAGAGGAGGAGGAGGATGATGGGGATGATTACTTAGGGGAGGAGGATGCATCTCGTGGGGCAAGTGAAAATGTTGGCGTGGCAAGGTCTGGTACAGGGTTTGTGCGTGACTGGAGGGATGTGGATTTGCCAGAAAGTGCTCCTCCACCCAGCACTCGCAGTGCATCATTGACACCGGGAACATTGGCCCACATGTCAGATTATGCCTTGCAGATCCTAAAAAGGGACCCACGCATTGCCAAAATGATGAACGATGACGAATACTGGTTGGCCAGCATCCTGGATCCACGCTATAAAGGCAAATTACAAAACATCATGCCACAGGAGAACCTTGACCTAATATTGGCTAATAAACAAGCAACTCTGGTAAATCGGTTGCTTGAGGCATTCCCAGCACACAGCAGCGGTGATGGTTCTCACACGAGCCGTACGGGCTGGGGGCAGCTTGGCAGAGGTGTTCGTGGTGCACACAGCAGAAGTGGCGTTGGAGACAGGGGTTTCATGACAATGTTGTGGACTGATTTTTCAAATACCGCTCACACAACTGGTAATACTGCATCGATGGAAAGTGACAGGAGACAGCAGTTGTCAACTATGGTTACAAACTACTTTTCCTCCCATATCGATGTTCTCCCACACAGGTCATTCCCCTTTGACTATTGGGCCGCTAATCTGGACACCTGGCCTGAATTGGCCCAATATGCCTTACAGGAGCTCGCTTGCCCAGCTGCAAGTGTGCTATCGGAAAGAGTCTTCAGTGCAGCTAGATCAATCCTGACAGAAAAAAGGACCCGTCTGTCAACCCAAAATGTGGATGATCTAACCTTCATTAAAATGAACCATGCATGGGTTTCCAAGGATTTTGTCCCACCTTCCCCTGATGACACATAGGGTGACAGAAAAATGGCTTGCTTTGGTCCACCTCTTCCTGGGACTTCACCTATTTCGCCTTTTGCATCAGCTGAATGTCCAACATCAACATATGCCACTTTCTAAAACTCCCTAACTGTGCTGCCTCCCCCCTCCATGGCCGGGGTCACCACCTAGCGCACGACACCGTGCGAGTGCCGTTGCCCTGGACAGGTGGGTAGGCCGACTCTTGGGTGTGGGCACTGGCACAGGGTCCCTCATAGTGCAATCAAGTGTCTCTGACGGTGGTGGTGCACACCCGCCGTCATACACACCGCCGTACTATGAGGGGCCCAGTGCCAGTACCGACGCCCACGAGTGGGCCCCCCTTGCTTGGGCAGGGCCCCAGCATTTGCAATCTTTACCTCTCCCTGCTCCTCCGCTGTGTAATCTGGGCCGTCAAATCCATACTGTGCCTGACACCGTCTGAGCCTGCCTCCTGATGTACAGATATATATTTTGAATGTGTACGCTATCCATACATGTTATCCGGGGATACGGTACCCTTTCTAACCTTTGTGCAATCACGTGCAATCCATACTGGGCCTAACACCGTCTGAGCCTGCCTCCTGATGTATAGACATATATTTTGAATGTGTACGCTATCCATACATGTTATCCGGGGATACGGTACCCTTTCTAACCTTTGTGCAATCACGTGCAATCCATACTGGGCCTAACACCGTCTGAGCCTGCCTCCTGATGTAAAGACATATATTTTGAATGTGTACGCTATCCATACATGTTATCCGGGGATACGGTACCCTTTCTAACCTTTGTGCAATCACGTGCAATCCATACTGGGCCTAACACCGTCTGAACCTGCCTCCTGATGTACAGACATATATTTTGAATGTGTACGCTATCCATACATGTTATCCGGGGATACGGTACCCTTTCTAACCTTTGTGCAATCACGTGCAATCCATACTGGGCCTAACACCGTCTGAGCCTGCCTCCTGATGTACAGACATATATTTTGAATGTGTACGCTATCCATACATGTTATCCGGGGATACGGTACCCTTTCTAACCTTTGTGCAATCACGTGCAATCCATACTGGGCCTAACACCGTCTGAGCCTGCCTCCTGATGTATAGACATATATTTTGAATGTGTACGCTATCCATACATGTTATCCGGGGATACGGTACCCTTTCTAACCTTTGTGCAATCACGTGCAATCCATACTGGGCGTGAGAACGGCTGGCGAGCTGTTAAGCAAGCTACAGCACCTGTGGTTTGCACACGTAAGTTTTTCATTTTTTCAGGAATGACGGTTAGGCCTAATTCCGGAACTGCGGTTGACCTGCACTTACTGGGAAATCATTGTTCACGGGTAATAATTGTCATCAGTGATCCCCATCACTAACGTTGTTCAGCGGGTTATCTGCACCTGTAAGCGACAAACGCTGGCCTTTTCAGTGTAGCGCACATGCAGCCACGGACATGTAATGGCATGACACACCAGTTATTGGCCAATCTCATGTGCCAGAGCCTCACGTGTCCCTCTAGTAAGCCGGACTCGGACCGCGGGGCATGACGGAGTCTCGTTCGTTAACGGAATTAAGCTTGCAATGTGTGCATCTGTTCTGTAGCTGGCATGGTTGAGGTTTCCCAGGTGGAGTCGAATTTAACCGTAGGCTCCACTCCTGGTGGTGCCCTTCTGGACATTCCTTTAAGGTTCAGCTTTGCAACCATACTGCCCACGTAAAACAAACACTTTGCCTTCATGAACGCTTTTTGGAGGGTCATGACTCGTGGGAATAACGCCGCCCAATCAGTTAACCTGCTAGAGAGATCGTTCGTTGCTCCCAAGCATGACATCACACTCCCTAGGAAGAAGGTAATGCCACTGTGGCGACCGTACTCCTGGGGGCGACACAAGTGCACTGATGCCCAGCCACTGCTCGATGAATCTGCTGGTACATTGACCCAGACCACTACATTCCCCTCGCACGCTACACGGCCTGAATCTGACCCTGATGAAACTCAGGTTACCCTTCCCATATACAGTTCCATCTTACACGGTGACAAAGAGGAAGCTGCAGATGAAAGTGCAGGTTCGGCCCACCCGCCATCAGACACACCACCGTACTATCAGGGGCCCTGTGCCAGTGCCGTCGCCAACGAGTGGGCCCCCACCTGCTTGCTCAGGATCACAGCACTTGCAAAGTTGAAATACTGTGCAGTGAGATGGAAGATGGGGACGACGAGGAGTCCAGACAAGTACAGGGATTCCCTAGCGAGGAGACTTATTTGATTGTTTTCAATGTTGGGACAGCAATTTTTGGGGAGCACTATACTCTGGAGAATGATAGATGGTGCCCACCATACACTGGAACATTCCAAAGGTGGACATCAGACACTGGAGCAGCATTTACAGGTCCCATTATACACTAGAGCATTAGAAATGGGGCCCATTATGTTTGGAGCATTATTTGGGCCCATAAGACAGTGGAGCTTCATCCATGGGGACCAACATATACTGTAGCATTATGTGGAGCTCATCATATTCTGTTTCAAACATTATATGGGACCAATGATTCTGTATGGAGAAATAGATGGGCCTCGTCATGAGATGTAAAAAGTGAAGTATTTTTCATTGTACTATACCGCTATTTCTCTGCCGTATCGGAGCATGATGAGTTGTGGTATGTGTTAAAGGGGCGCTCTTTCGCCCAGGGCACATGAAAACCTGGAGCCAGCCCTACCCTCCCACAACTTTAGCCAAATAACCCCCATTTTTCAGTGCGTAACTTGTATTATGAAGTTAATTAAGGTTGACAAGCTTAAGTAAGAAGAATTGATGCTTTTGGCATTCAAATGGGCACTGTAGGTGTGTTTCCTGTCCTCCTCTCACTGCCGACTTTTATTCCCCATTGACATACATTGGGTTTCGTGTTTCGGGACGACCCCGACTTTTCCCTATAATCGGACGATCTTGCTCGACCCGACTTTTGGAAAAGTCGGGTTTCACGAAACGAAACGCGACCCTAAAAAACCAAAAGTCGCTCAACTCTAATTGTGACTTCTTTACATAGTCTCTATTTCTAGGCACATATTATTGTGCATCTTCTTATTATGTGCTAAATACAGTATTTTTTCATCTAGATCTAGGGCATCTAGGGCTGAAGACATTGAGCGGGGGTGCCATATCGTTTCACAGTAGGGTCCCAACCTCCGCAGTCAGGCAGGGAAAGACGATAAGGCTTACTAGGGTGAGGCCCCACTTGTGATATTGCCATGATTTACTTACTGGAGGCTGTTAGCTATCCAGATTCTATATATATGTGTCATAATCTCAGTGCAGGTTTGACTCGCACATGTGGGGTTAATGTCTAGAACCAGTGCGGATGACTGGCATTTCGGGGGTTAAGGGTTGTGATCCCAGTGCAGGCTTACCTGCACACCTGGGGCTTATGATTGTGGCCTCTTCCTGGTTCTGGGAAAGCTTCTTATAGCCTCAGGACGCTCCCATTCCCGTCAGTTATATTTTCGCCCTTGGCATTGTGTGTTGACCCCTGAGTGTGTTGGTGCTGTGTTCTTGTTTATCTGATACTCTGTGTACGACTCGGTCTGTTCTCTGGATACTGCTTGTTGGATTCTGCTTGGTACCTTCTATGTCTGTTTGGCTTTTACCACTGCCTGTCCCCGACTATCCATTCTGTCTCATCCCTGTTACTTTATTGTTATCTCTGTGTATGACCTGGTTTGTCTTACTTTGAGTATTCCTGTATAGTATTTTGTCTATCTCTGGCAGCAGGACGCTAAGCCCCGCCCCCTTGCGGTCACATGACCGAAGGTCCTTCACTGCTCACTGACTTTAGCTTCTCTAGGTCCTGTTTGCTTGAACTATCCCGCCGTGTCTGACCCCGGGCCCCTCTGCAGTGTGGGTGAGTCCTTGCTCCGTGGTGGCTTCAGGCCGGCGCTGACAGGACCGTGACATTATAACTGACCGTTAAGTTTTTTTTTTTTCTCTGCTGAGAAATATGGATCCCATACAATCTCTAGCTGAGCAAATGAAAAATGTGAGTCAGCTGTTTCAGGGTTTATCTCTGGATCAGCAAGCTGTGGCTCGTTCTCAGCAGCAGGTTTCTAAGACAGTGCGGGGGGCTTTAGCTGCTGGGTCTCTGGGGGCTGGGGCAAGTGATGTATTAAGCAATTCTAGGATGTATTAACAGAAGCATACAGTCTAGATCACGTGAAGTCATTATTTCCCTCTACTCCTCTTTGGTCAGACCTCATCTGGAATATTGTGTCCAGTTTTGGGCACCACATTTTAAAAAAGACATCAACAAACTGGAGCAAGTTCAGAAAAGAGCGACCAGAATGGTGACCGGTCTGCAAACCCTGTCTTATGAGGAAAGGTTGCAGGATTTGGGAATGTTTAGTTTGCAAAAGAGAAGACTGAGAGGAGACTTAATAGCTGTCTACAAATATCTAAAGGGCTGTCACATTGTAGAAGGATCAACTTTATTCTCATTTGCACAAGGAAAGACTAGAAGCAATGGGATGAAACTGAATGGGAGGAGACACAGATTAGATATTAGAAAAAACTTTTTGACAGAGTGATCAATGAGTGGAACAGGCTGCCACGAGAAGTGGTGAGTTCTCCTTCAATGGAAGTCTTCAAACAGAGGCTGGACAGACATCTGACTGGGATGATTTAGCGAATCCTGCTTTGAGCAGGGGGTTGGACCAGATGGCCCAGGAGGTCCCTTCCAACTCTACGATTCTATGATTCTATGATTCTATGATTCTATGTTGTTTTGGTGTCCCCAGAACCACCTGTTAAACTGCCTGATTTCTTTTCTGGGAACAAAAAGGAGTTCAGGGTCTTCATGGAGGGGTGCAAACTCTTCTTTAGTTTGAGGTCACGTTCCTCTGGGGACGAAAGTCAGAAGGTTGGGGTCTTTATGTCTTTATTAAGAGGGTCACCACAAGCTTGGGCTTTCTCCCTTCCTCCCACTGCCCCTGAGAGAGTGTCTGTGAATGCGTTTTTTGAGGCCCTCGGGCACATTTATGATGAGCCGGACCGAGTGCGATTGGCAGAGGACATGGTGATGAGTGTCTGTCAGGGGAAACACTCAGCTGAGTGGTTTTGTACGGAATTACGCCACTGGGCCGCAGAGGTCTCTTGGGACGACGATGCACTCCGAGGACTCTTTCGCAGAGGCTTGTCCGAGCGGTTACAGGATGCCTTGGCATTACATCCCCCACCTAACTCACTCGAGGACGCCATGACCCAGGCCGTCCGGATGGACCGCAGGCTGTGGGCCAGGGGGGTGATGCAGGCGGAGACTCCATTGTTCCCTAGTGGAAAAGAGACTGTTTCTGTGCCCATGGACATAGGGGCTCTCTCCCTGAAGGAAAAGGAGAGACAACGCCGGAGAAAAAAGCAGTTATGCTTCTACTGTGGTAAAACGGGACATTGGAAAAGGGAGTGTCCTGATTTTCCATCCTCAACCCGGTCGACGGGAAACGACTAGGTCTGGGTAGTCAGCGGGGAGACTACTCAGACCCTCAGGTACCCTTTTCCTCGTTTTCTAAGGTGTTGCTTCATGTTGAACTGTTAGTGGACAGTTGTTGTTTTCCCTCTACAGCTTTCGTGGACTGCGGATCATCCATCAATCTTATTGACTCCCAATTGGCCACACGCTGTAAGATAGGGACAGTTAGACTTAAGGTTCCGATCAAAGTGGTGGCCATTGACTCCTCCCCCCTCACTAAAGAGGGAATTCTCTTTATGTCTAACTTGTTTTCGCTCAAAGTGGGCGCTACCCCTTTTGGAAAACTTAAGTGGTTTGGTTCTGGACAATCTACCAGCAGGATTGATGTTCGGCATGCCGTGGTTACAACGCCATAACCCAGTCATTAACTGGAAAACGGGGGAGATTGTTCAGTGGGGGTTTAATGATTCGATGTTATGTGATAAGTCTGCACTATTGGTTGAACCTGTTAAATCTGTATCTGTGTCATCTGTCAAGCTGGAAGGTATTCCGGAGTACCTGAAAGAATTCGAAGATGTCTTCTCTGAAAGCAAAGCCGAGACGTTGCCGCCACATAGACCCTTTGACTGCGTTATCGAGTTAGTCCCGGGGGCTAAATTGCCTAAAGCCCGTCTGTTTAATTTATCTGGCCCTGAGTGCTTGGCCATGAAAGATTACATTGCTGAGAGTCTTCGCAAAGGACACATACGTCCCTCAGTCTCACCTGTGGCGGGTTTTTTTTGTAAAGAAAAAAGATGGCGGTTTACGTCCCTGCCTCGATTTTCATGAGCTCAACAAGATTACTGTACGAAATACGTACCCCCTTCCGTTGATTCCCGATTTGTGTAACCAACTTTCAGGGGCAAAATGGTTCTCCAAACTGGATCTTCGGGGGGCATATAATTTGATAAGGGTCCGGGAGCGGGATGAATGGAAAACCGCGTTCCTCACGACCAAGGGACTGTTTGAAAATTTAGTCATGCCATTTGGTCTTGCCAATGCCCCAGCCATATTTCAGAATTTCATCAACGTGGTATTCTCGGATCTCATTGGTCATTTTGTTGTCATTTACTTAGACGATTTTCTGATATACTCTCCCGGCAGTCAATCTCATCTGAATCATGTACGAACCGTTCTCCAATAACTGAGGGAAAATCATCTGTATGCCAAATTGGAGAAATGTGTGTTTTTTGTTCAAGAATTGTCTTTTTTGGGTTTCATAGAATCGTAGAGTTGGAAGGGACCTCCTGGGCCATCTGGTTCAACCTCCTGCTCAAAGCAGGATTCGCTAAATCATCCCAGTCAGATGTCTGTCCAGCCTCTGTTTGAAGACTTCCATTGAAGGAGAACTCACCACTTCTCGTGGCAGCTTGTTCCACTCATTGATCAAGTTTTTTCTAATATCTAATGTGTCTCCTCCCATTCAGTTTTATCCCACTGCTTCTAGTCTTTCCTTGTGCAAATGAGAATAAAGTTGATCCTTCTACAATGTGATAGCCCTTTAGATATTTGTAGACAGCTATTAAGTCTCCTCTCAGTCTTCTCTTTTGCAAACTAAACAATCCCAAATCCTGTAACCTTTCCTCATAAGACAGGGTTTGCAGACCGGTCACCATTCTGGTCGCTCTTTTCTGAACTTGCTCCTGTTTGTTGATGTCTTTTTTAAAATGTGGTGCTCAAAACTGTTCACAATATTCCAGATGAGGTCTGACCAAACAGGAGTAGAGGGAAATAATGTCTTCATGTGATCTAGACTGTATGCTTCTGTTAATACATCCTAGAATTGCATTTGCCTTTTTTGCTGCTGCATCACACTGTTGACTCATATTCAGTCTGTGATCTATTAGTATACCCAAGTCTTTTTCACATGTGCTGTTGCTTAGCCCTATTCCTCCCATTCTGTATATGCTTTTTTCATTTTTATTGCCCAGATGTAGTACTTTGCATTTTTCCCTGTTAAAAACTATTCTGTTAGTTGCTGCCCACCGCTCCAGTTTATTTATATCTTTTTGAATCCTCTCTCTCTCTTCTCTAGTATTAGCTATCCCTCCTAGCTTTATGTCATCAGCAAATTTAATCAGTTTACCCTCAATTCCTTCATCTAAATCGTTGATAAAGATGTTGAACAATACAGGGCCCAGGACAGAGCCCTGTGGTACCCCACTTGAGACATTCTTCTAACTGGATGTGCAGCCATTTACGACCACTCTTTGGGTCCGATCACTAAGCCAGTTATGACTCCACCTAACAGTTGCCTTGTCCATTCCATACTTAGTCATTTTTTCAATAAGGATTGTATGAGATACTTTGTCAAATGCTTTGCTGAAGTCAAGATATACTATATCTAAGACAGCATTTCCTTGATCCACCTCAGTGATTCTGTCATAGAAGGAAATTAAGTTAGTCTGACATGACTTATTAGTTACAAACCCATGCTGACTCTGTTTTAATCACTTCATTCTTATCCAGGTACTGACATACATGTTGTATAATAATTTGTTCAAAGATCTTTCCTGGTATAGAAGTCAGACTCACCGGCCTATAGTTGCCTGGGTCCACCTTCTTCCCCTTTTTGAAGATAGGAACAACATTTGCTCTTCTCCAGTCTTCTGGGACTTCTCCTGTTCTCCAAGAATTTTCAAAGATTATGGAGAGGGGTTCAAAAATTACTTCTGCTATCTCCTTCAATACTCTGGGGTGTAATTCATCTGGACCTCTGAGACTTGAATTCATTTAGATTAGCTAAGTGTTTCCTCACTATCTTTCTGTTTATAGATATCCTGGATTCTTCTATTCCCTTAATCGGACAGTGAAGAACAGTTGATGTTACATTTCCTTTCTGAGAGAAAACAGATGCAAAATAGGAATTTAAAAGTTCGGCCTTCTCAACATCCTGTCTTACCATTTCATCATTTTCATCCTGTAAAAATCCTATAGCATCTTTGACTTTTCTTTTACCTTTGACATCCCCAAAATCCTTTATTATTGCTTTTGACATCTCTTGCAAGCCTCAATTCATTGTCAGCTTTAGCTAATCTGATTTGTGCCCTGCAGGTTCTGCAGACAGCATTATATTCTTCTTTAGATATGCCTCCCTCTTTCCATTTTATAAACATTTTTTACTTCCTTTTTAGCATGTGCTTAAGTTCTGTGTTCATCCATCCTGGCTTCCTTAAATGTTTTCTATTCTTCCCTCTTTTCGGAATTGTTAACAATTGTGCTTTGAGAATTTCATTTTTCAAGATTTCCTATCCTTCCTGGACATTTTTGTCTTTAAGGATATCCAGCCATTGGATCCCTCCAATTCTTTCTGAATCCCTTAAAATCTGGGTTTAATTGTGTCCTGTGAGGGATTTCGCATGGACCCCAAGAAGGTGCAGGCCATTGCGGATTGGGTGCAACCCCGATACCTTAAGGGTCTTCAGCGCTTCTTGGGGTTCGCCAATTATTACCACAAATTTATTCGGGGGTTTTCACAGGTGGTCAAACCACTCACAGATCTTACATGTAAAGGTGCGGATGTGAGAAACTGGTTCTCGCTCACAAAAGAGGCCTTTGCGACCCTGAAAAGAAGCTTTATGTCTGCTCCCGTGTTAGTACAGCCAGATCGGTCCAAACCATTCGTCGTGGTAGTGGACGCCTTGGAGGTGGGGGAGGTGTTGTCCCAAGGGCCTGCCACTCTAACCAACCTCAGGCCATGTTCTTTCTTTTCCAAAAAGTCCTCTGCTGCGGAAAGAAATTACGACATAGGCAATAGAGACCTTCTTGCGGTCAAATTGGCGTTTGAAGAATGGAGGCACTTTTTGGAGGGGGACAGTCACCCGGTTACAGTGATCACGGATCACAAAAATTTGTCATACATTGAGTCTGCTAAAAGACTAACGCCCAGACAGGCCCGTTGGTCACTTTATTTTTCCCATTTTCAGTTTACGATTACATTTCGTCTAGGGTCTAAGAATGTCAAGGCTGACACCTTATCGCGCAGTTTTCAGCCGGTGTCTCCCCCCCCCGAGCCACCGTTCTCCATTCTTTACCCTGGGGTTGTGTTAGCAGTGGTCTCATCTGAATTGGAGCGGGAGATTCAGGGGGCCCAGTCGCGGGCTCCGGCGGCCAAGCCGGGGGGTAAGTTGTTTGTCCCAGAGCAACTTCGCCTGAAACTCTTGCAGGAGTTCCACGAATCCAAGCTGAGTGCTCACCTTGGTATTTCAGCCATGCGTCTGGCGGTGGCTAGGATCTTTTGGTAGCCTACCCTGAGTTCGGACATAAAAAAATTCATTGCTGGTTGTGGGGTCTGCGCTCATTCCAAAAGCTCTCATAGCTGGCCGGAAGGGGAGCTGATGCCTTTGGCAGTGCCCGAAAGACCATGGACTCACTTTTCCATGGATTTTGTGACCAATCTCCCTCCATCTAAGGGTAATAAGGTGGTATGGGTAGTGGTTGACAGGTTTTCTCAGCAGGCTCATTTTGTACCCCTGTCCGCACTACCGTCAGCTGAGACGTTGTCCAGGTTGTTTGTGCAGCATGCGATCCGGTTGCATGGGGTATCCCTGAATGTGGTGTCTGATCGTGGTGTGCAGTTTGTGGCTAAGTTTTGGCACGCTTTCTGCAAAAAATTAGGGATGTCTCTGTCCTTTTCGTCTGCATACCATCCTGAGAGCAATGGTCAGACTGAACACACTAACCAGTCCCTGGAACAGATCCTCAGGTGTCTAACCTCTGCTAGACAGAATAACTGGTGTGATGCACTGCCATTGGCTGAATTTGCCTTCAATAGTCGGGTGAGTCAATCCACGGGTATGATTCCTTTATTGATCAATTATGGGTTCAGTCCTCATTTTGGTGAGTTTTCTCATCTGGACTTGCGGTGTCCCGGGGCTGTGGGCTCTGTTCAGCGATTACAGAATACGTGGGCAGAAGTCCAGCGGAGAATATCTAGGTCTCAGGGCAGGTATAAGTTTTTCGCGGACAGGAAACGAACACCAGGGCCCACGTTTCAGGTTGGAGACAAGGTTTGGCTCTCCACGCGAAACATTAAGTTGAAGGTTCCTTCAGCCAAATTGGTGGCCTAAATTCATTGGCCCATACAAGATTGTGGAAAAAATCAATCCAGTGGCGAATAGGCTGTGCCTTCCACCATCTTTCAAGATCCCTAACATCTTCCACAAATCTCTACTGTAACCTTTTGAAACAATCCGGGGATACTCCGAGTCCGCTGCTCCTCCTGTTTTGGTCGAGGGGCAGGTGGAGTATGAGGTTGGTCATATCGTAGATTCCAGGTTGGTACGGCGGTCGGTACAGTACCTGGTTTATTGGAAGGAGTATGGACCGGAAGACAGATCCTGAGTACCGGCCTGGTTGATGCATGCTGATCGCCTGGTGCGGGCTTTCCATGCTAAGTACCCAGGCAAGCCTGGGTGTCCAGAGGCCCCCCCGTTGAGAGGGGGGTACTGTCATGATCTCAGTGCGGGTTTGACTCGCACATGTGGGGTTAATGTCTGGAACCAGTGCTGATGACTGGCATTTCTGGGGTTAAGGGTTGTGATCCCAGTGCAGGCTTACCTGCACACCTGGGGCTTATGATTGTGGCCTCTCCCTGGTTCTGGGAAAGCTTCTTATAGCCTCAGGACGCTCCCATTCCCGTCAGTTATACTTTCGCCCTTGGCATTGTCTGGTGACCCCTGTGTGTGTTGGTGCTGTGTTCTTGTTTATCTGATACTCTGTGTATGACTCGGTCTGTTCTCTGGATACTGCTTGTTGGATTCTGCTTGGTACCTTCTATGTCTGTTTGGCTTTGACCACTGCCTGTCCCCGACTATCCGTTCTGTCTCATCCCTGGTACTTATTTTTATCTCTGTGTATTGCCTGGTTTGTCTGACTTTGAGTATTCCTGTATAGTATTTTGCCTATCTCTGACAGCGGGACGCTAAGCCCCGCCCCCTTGTGGTCACATGACCGTAGTTCCTTCACTGCTCACTGACTTTAGCTTTTCCAGGTCCTGTTTGCTTGAACTATCCAGCCGTGTCTGACCCCGGGCCACTCTGCAGTGTGGTTGAGTCCTTGCTCCGTGGTGGCTGCACGCCGGCGCTGACAGGACCATGACAATATGACAGTACATAGTTTACTTTTTTGCATTATTTTTGTACTTTTGCACGTTATTCACTAACTCTACGTTCGTCTATTATCGTATTTAGGATGGTAGTCATGTGGTAATAGCAGGTACGCAGGATGCAGTGACGAGACGTGAGACAGAAATGACTTTAAATGTTAACTTTTATAGATAAATGCCGTTAGGCCTATTGTTGCGCAACCAACAGAATAACAGTAGTTGTCCTCGCAGGGAGCCAATACACACAAACAAGGATTGGGAGAACACGACTAATCCGGCAAAGACCGTTCACTATATGGCCGCAGAATGGCCGACTACGGGTCCTTAATCACTATGTATCACTTATCCGTCCTGACGTCCCTCGGCGTTCTGTTCGACGGTGTGTCTGCGTCGCAGCCACTGGGCCCAGCTGCTGAAGATCTGGCATAGTCTTCGGGCGTTCCGACGCCCAGGAGGATTAGGGGCACAACAGGCCCGCAGAGAGTTCTTTGGCGGGATGTCCCCCAGCGGAGGCAGTGGGATACTGCCTGGGAGAGTGGAGGCCGCAACTCCCTGACAGGGACTGGCAGCGGCGGTGATAAGTGGCGGTTGATAGGCCACAGGCGCAGTCTGAGGCCGCACTGGAGGATCCGCAGCGGGCACAGGCCCAGTCTCTACCACGGACTGGAGCGGGGTGGTGGCAGCTGCGGGCGGCAAAAGAGGAGTCACTACCGTGGTCAGGAGTGAAGCGGCGGTGGCTGCGGGCAGCAGCGAGTAGGCCGCAGCCGAGAGCTGGAGTGAGGCAGCAGTCTTCTTTTGTCGGTATGCTCGGCGCCGTCTCCCTGCGGTCCACCGAGAGTCTCCCTCCTGTCGCTGTCCTCTCTGGAAGCTGCTCGTGGCTCTCGCTCTCTGGCCCTCCCCAAGTCTCCACCTTCTTCTCCCTAGTTCTGCTGACTCACACAGTCTGGCCCTCTCCACCCTCTTCTCTGAACTCCTCCCCCAACTTCTCTGTCAGTCTCAGCAGTCCATCCCCTAGCTCTGCTCCCTGGAAACAGATACCTCAGGAACCTGGAAGACGGTCCCCTCGGTTCTGGCCCGGGTACTCGGCGGAGGCCTCTCCTCCCACACTCCCCCATCCTGTTTGCTCGCCAGTCCTCGGGCGAGGGTCTTGGTAGGCTCGGGTTGGCCTTTTGAGACAAAAGTTCCTGTTGCCATACGAACTGATCCTGTTCGTAGCGTTCGGGGGTTTGCCGGCTGTTGACCGCTCAGAGCATCTTAGTTCAACTGTGGTGGAGCTTTCTGGGGTGGTGGACGGTGGAGGACTGGCCGATTCTGGTGGGCTGGCATGACTTGCTGAGATATTGTTCCTTGGATGGCCCGCTTGTACCGCGAGGCTATCTTCTTCGTCATCTAGGTCCCAGACCGTGGGCATTTGTTCGGGGGCCTGATGAGTGGGTTCGGGTTACACACGATCATTGGGTGTACAGGGTCGCAACATATTACAGTGCACAGTGCGAGTGGGAAGTGCCCCATCCCTTTCAAGTCATATCTCGTACACAGGCCCATCGTGGCTTATTCGGCGCAATACTCGGTAAGGACTCTCTTCCCACCGGGGTTCTAGCTTGTTCCGGGGGCGCTGGTCTAGTACGGGTACTCGATCCCCAGTCTGAAAGTCGGTGGGTGGAGGTAGAGTCCCCCCTGGGTGCTCTAGGTCCTGGAGTTTTGTCTGGACGATGCGGTAACGGGTCTGTAGCCGGTGTCTGTGTTTTTGGACCCATGATGACACTCCAGACCAGGGTTGGGGTTCCTCCGGGTTTAGTTCTACCTCCGTGATCCCTTTGCCTTCTCGCCCAAATAGCAGTGAGTAGGGGGTATAGCCGGTAACTCTGTGCACCCGGTTGTTATAGAGCCACACTAGTTCAGGGACATACTCAGGCCAGCGGGCCTTCGGGTCACTCTCCAGGGTACGCAACGCTTGAATTAGTGTCCGATTAAAGCGTCACAGGCCCTGTTTCCCTGTGGGTGGTATGGTGTGGTCCGAGATTTATTGATACCACAGAGACGATGTAGCTCCTCCATGACCTTCCCGAGGAAGCATGCTCACTGATCTGAATGTATCGGTTGAGGGCAGCCGTACACTTGGATAAAGTTCTTGCAGATTGCATAGGAGGCTGACTCCGCAGTTTGATCTCGGGTGGGGTTACCACGGCAAATTTGGTGAAGTGATCCACCAGGACGAGACAATGCTCATACCCCTGGTATGCAGGGCCAATGGTCACATAGTCCACCGTCAAGAGCTCGAGGGGTGCTGATGTCACTATCGTTTGCACCGGGGCCCGTTGTGCGGGTGGTTTAGCTAGTTCGCATAGGCGGCAGGCCTGGCAAGTTTCTTCCACAGCAGCATGCAAGCGCGGATGGTAAATTATATGCTGCAACCATTGAAAACGAAAGCAAGAGGCACAAATATCCTGAAATAAAAAGTAAAAAATAAACTGCAAATAATGCATATAAGTAATAATAATAAGGGTATTTAGTAAACTGCAACCATTGCAAGGTTTTCTGGACTCCGAAGTGAGCCCCCTTTTCGTGGGCTTCCCGTGCCAGTTCACTGAGTTGGGCTCTGGGCACGACTACCTGCCAAGTTGTTGCAGACGTCGCCCGTGATACTCTCTTGCGATACTACAGTCCTTTCTTGATGACTAGTTTCTCCCATTGGCGTAGCATCAGCAACATATCCTGAGACAAAGTCTGTCTCTGGGCATCGGTGGGTAGTCTGCCGGTGGTCACCCATCGGCGTAGGAGCCCAATTTCTTCATCTTCTTGCTGCTGTTGGATCCATCTGTCACGTGATTGCTCCAGCACACCCCTTGGCGGTCCTTCTTGCGTGGCAGCTGTGAGCACGGCGGCGGTGAGGCAATACGGTGTCGCTTCTCCGTCCAATTCGTCGTCTCAACTTTTCCCTGGCGTTGTGTGCCGGATCCTGGAGAGGGCATCTGCGTGCACATTTTCTGCTCCTCTTATGTAGATGATCTTGTAGTTGAACTTGGCCATCCGGGCCACCCATCGCTGCTCCAGAGCCCCCAATTTGGCGTTTTCCAGGTGGGCCAGCGGGTTGTCAGTCCGCACCACCACTTCGGAGCCCGCCAGGTACTCTGCGAACCGCTCCATCATGGCCCACACTACCGCAAGGAGCTTGAGCTTAAAGGAGCTGTAATTGTCAGGGTTTCGCTCGGAGTCATGAAGTGATCGGCTACCATACGCAATTGCTCTCTCCCGGCCGTCCTGAACTTGTGACAATACAGCCCCTAGCCCGTGGAGGCTCCCATTGGAGTGTAGTATGAATGGTTGCGAGAAATCCGCATAAGCTAACACTGGAGCACCCGAGAGCGCAGCCTTAAGGTCTTGGAAGACCTCTTCTTGCGGTTGTTGCCACTGGATTTTGTCACACTTATAGTACAGCAAGTGTGAGTGACAGGTTTGTAGAGGGACCAGGTGTGGACAGTTACACAGAGAAATGGTACTCACTGTCTGCTCGGGCAGGAGCATGGCTATAGCAATGGAAACCTTGCTCTAGGACCTGCGGGAGGGGAGGAGAGACAACAAAGCACTCTGATGCCCGCAGCACCTTACGGTCATGTGACCGCGCGTCAGAAGGTGGGCGAGGCTTACAGCCAGCCTCCAACAGCACTGATGACAGTGTTTAGAGACAACGCAAGGAGAGGAGAATAAACCGTTGTCAGACAAGCCAGGGGTCATGCACAGGAGACGCAAGTAGAAACAGAGACAGATATCAGTGCAGGGTCAGACAGAGCATAAGGTCATACACAGGACGTCAGTAATAGTACAGAAGGGCGATCACAGGGAGGTCAAGACAAAGCCAGGGGTCATACACAGGAGGTCACGCAGGAACAGAATCACAATCCAAGAGACGTTACTGTAGTCAAAACCGAGTCATATACCAATCAAGCACACAGGGACAGGAGAGAGCACAAACGAAGCAGGGTCGGCAACACTCAAGCAAGGAGTATAAACGACAGGGAGAGGTGCTCACCTGAAGCTATAAAAGCCCTCCCTGGCATCAAAGAGAGGCTCTTCCTATTAACCCCTGCACCATTTGTCCAAGATCCTGAATAACCATGACAGATTTTCCGTCCATTCGCCCCGGCAGGAGCCCCCTTTAGCAGGTTCTGCAGGGCTCAGGCCCAGCGTGCAAAATTCTTTACGAAACGGCGATAGTATCCAGCCAGCCCCAGGAAGGCCCGCACGCCTTTTATCGTCTCGGGGGAAGGCCATCCCTGAATGGCAGCAACCTTTTCCAGGGACGGTCTAACACCCTCGGCAGAGACGACATGCCCCAGATATTCAATATGGGTGCAAAACAGGTGGCATTTCTGGGGCTTCACCTTCAACCCGTACTTCTGCAGCCGGCCGAGCACCTGCCCCAACCGCCGCAGGTGGTCCTCAAATGTGGCGGCATAGATGATTGTCGTCCAGGTATATCAGCGTGGCCTCGAAGTTGAGATCCCCCAGACACCGCTCCATCAGCCGCTGAAAGGTCCCCGGGGCATTTGCCAGCCCGAACGGCATTCGATTGAACTCGAACAGTCCCATAGGAAGAATGAATTCCGTCTTAGCCCTGTCTTCTTCCGACATCGGCACCTGCCAATACCCCCTGGCCAGATCTAACGTTGAAAAGTACTTTGCCTTCCCCAAGGCAGACAGGGATTCTTCTATACGAGGCAACATATACGAGTCTTTGATGGTACAGGCATTCAGCTTTCTATAGTCCACACAGAACCGCAGGGTGCCATCCTTTTTGCGGACCAACACGATGGGAGCCGCCCAGGGACTCTGGCTCTCTCGTATGACCCCCTTCCACAGCATTTGGGCCAGTAAAGTTTTTATCGCCTGGTATACAGTAGTAGTGGGGGAATTTGTCTGTATCATTCCCATATGGGGTCTGTTCCTGCCGTGGGAATTCTGTGCGTGATGGCTGTGGTGCATCTAAAATCATCCTGGTGGCTAGCGAATACCCCGTGATACTGTCCTAGTAGTGTTTCTTCCTGGAGAAGTTGGGAGGGAGCCAGGCCAGAGAGTTCAGCCCACATTCTTTGGAGGATGTTTCGGCCCTTTTCCTGAGTCGAGGACTCGGCAGCCTGCAGAGTTCGAATAGTCACTGCCCAAGGGTCCTCGGGTTGCACCTTCAATTGTACCGTAGGGGCTGGCAGCACCTCTTCCAACGGCCTCACCAGCTTGGCCATCACGACCCGGGGTCTTAAGATGATGTCTTGGTCTTCTAGGTTGACACAGCGCACCAGGACGGTCCCTCTCTGCCCAGTGGCCAGGGAGCAGACCACCAGTATGCTAGGAGGCAGGCGTTCCGAGTAGCATGGCTCCACCTGCATCTCCACGTCCTCCAAAAGCACCGGGGCCTGGATGGGCAGGGCCACCACTGTCTGCCCGGGGGCAGTATGAGCAGGGGAGCCGCTGGCGCAATGACTTTGCCCAGTGCCTCGCCCTCCTGGCAGTCCTGGAGAACTCGCGCCTCCCGCACCAACTGCTGGAAGACCTGCCCTTGGGCCGTGCGGGAACCGCACTGGTTCAGAGTCTCTTGCGTGGGGTCATTGAGGAGTAAATTGCCAAACTCCCACAGGATGTTCATGCCGAGGATAACTGGATGTTTGTCAGTGGTTTCTCCATGAATCAGGACCACTCACTGGCGTCCGAGGGATTTGCCACACAGCGTCATTTGCACCCAAACCACCCCAGCGACAGGGACCGGTAATTGATTGGCGGCTACCAGTTTTATCATGAGTCCCCACTGGGGTCTCACTGCCTCAGGGAAATGCTGTCGAAAGTAAGTTGCAGGCATGGTCATTACTTGCGACCCCATGTCCACTAGGCACCGTACGGCATGGCCCTCGACTTCTGCCCATACCACCGAACACTTTGCGACCAGATCTTCGGGACTTCCACCACCCCATGTCGTGGCTTCCTGCTCCGAGCGGCGTCCCCCCAGTCCGGAGCCCTCTAGTTTAACGGCGGCCAGGGTGGGTGCCTCCCACGCCACGGACACTCGTGCAAAGTGGCCCAGCTCCCCGCACTCATAGCACTAGGGCTGAGAGGGCCGGCCGCTCCGAGCATTGTGAGGCCCACAGGGCCCGGGATTGAAACTAGGCCCAGACATGACCTCGGTTCTTCTCTTCACTTCGGCCAACTCGCCCCTGATGTTCTTCATCTCTTGTTTCATCTCTTCTATCCATTGGGGCTCTCCGACAGCAGTCACAGCGGCCTCCACACTCCGGACCTTCCCCACGGGGACCATCATTCCTTGCTCCTGCTCTCGTGCACGCGCCTGACTCCCCACCTCAGAGAAAGCTAAATGTGGGTTCACTCGGACCTGCTCCCGTAGTGCCTGCTTTATCAACGGGTCTCAGAGTCCAGTCACTAACAAGTCGCGTAGGGTAATGTCGATAGGTCCTACCCCTATGCTGTCCTTCCGCTCGATGGCCGTGTATAACTCTTGGAGGACATTCATATACTGGATGATAGTCTCCCCCTCTCCCTGCATTCGACTGAACAACCGGGTCCTCAACTCTCCCACATCTGTCGGATCCCCATGGGTCTCTTCCAGTATCCGCAAGACCCTAGCAAAGGTGTTGCGGTGTCCCGGGGGGCCTCAACATTACTAAATCCCGGGCCTCCCCTTCTAATGCCATGAGAGCTACCTCAGCTTCCAGGTCAGGAGTCATCGGATGCATTCGGAAGAGGCCTCGCATTCGCTCTGCCCAGCTCCACAGCATGGTGTTGGAGCCTGAGAACCTGAGCAGGTTGTTTAGCATAGCCCCCAGAGAAATGCTGGACCGGGGTCCCTGGTTGCTTGCTGTGTCTATGGCCCCGCTCTGGCTTGGAAGCATCTGCATCCTGCCGACTACACCAAATGTGGTAATAGCAGGTACGCAGGATGCAGTGACGAGACGTGGGACAGAAATGACTTTAAATGTTAACTTTTATAGATAAATGCTGTTAGGGCTATTGTTGCGCAACCAACAGAATAACAGTAGTTGTCCTCGCAGGGAGCCAATACACATAAACAAGGATTGGGAGAACACGACTAATCCGGCAAAGACCGGTCACTATATGGCCGCGGAGTGGCCGACTACGGGTCCTTAGTCACTATGTATCACTTATCCGTCCTGACGTCCCTCGGCGTTCTGTTCCACGGTGTGTCTGCGTCGCAGCCACTGGGCCCAGCTGCTGAAGATCTGGCATAGTCTTCGGGCGTTCCGACGCCCAGGAAGAGTAGGGGCACAACAGGCCCGCAGAGAGTTCTTTGGCGGGATTTCCCCCTGTGGAGGCAGTGGGATACTGCCTGGGAGAGTGGAGGCTGCAACTCCCTGACAGGGACTGGCAGCGGCGGTGATAAGTAGCGGTTGATAGGCCACAGACGCAGTCTGAGGCCGCACTGGAGGATCTGCAGCGGGCACAGGCCCAGTCTCTACTGCGGACTGGAGCGGGGTGGTGGCAGCTGAAGGCGGCAAAGGAGACACCGCCGTGGTCAGGAGTGAAGCGGCGGTGGCTGCGGGCAGCAGTGAGAAGGCCACAGCCGCGAGCTGGAGTGAGGCGGCATCGGTCGCGGATGGCTGCGAGTGAGGCAGCAGTCTTCTTTTGTCGGTAAGCTTGGCGCCGTCTCCCTGTGGTCCACCGAGAGTCTCCCTTCTGTCGCTGTCCTCCTCTGTGGAAGCTGCTCGTGGCTCTCGCTCTCTGGCCCTCCCCAAGTCTCCACCTCCTTCTCCCTAGTTCTGCTGACTCACACGGTCCCTCTCTGCCCCTCTTCTCTGGACTCCTCCCCCAACTGCCCTGTTAGTCTCAGCAGTCCATCCCCTAGCTCTGCTCCCTGGAAACAGATACCCCGGGAACCTGGAAGACGGTCCCCTCGGTTCTGGCCCGGGTACTCGGCGGAGGCCTCTCCTCCTACACTCCCCCATCCTGTTTGCTCGCCAGTCCTCGGGCGAGGGTCTTGGTAGGCTTGGGTTGGCCTTTTGAGACAAAAGTTCCTGTTGCCATACGAACTGATCCTGTTCGTAGCGTTCGGGGGTTTGCCGGCTGTTGACTGCTCGGAGCATCTTAGTTCAACTGTGGTGGAGCTTTCTGGGGTGGTGGACGGTGGAGGACTGGCCGATTCTGGTGGGCTGGCATGACTTGCTGAGATATTGTTCCTTGGATGGCCCGCTTGTACCGCAAGGCTATCTTCTTCGTCATCTAGGTCCCAGACCGTGGGCATTGGTTCAGGGGCCTGATGAGTGGGTTCGGGTTGCACACGATCATTGGGTGTACAGGGTCGCAACATATTACAGTGCACAGTGCGAGTGGGAAGTGCCCCATCCCTTTCAAGTCGTATCTCGTACACAGGCCCATCTTGGCTTATTCGGCGCAATACTCGGTAAGGACTCTCTTCCCACAGGGGTTCTAGCTTGTTCCGGGGGCGCTGGTCTAGTACGGGTACTCGATCCCCAGTCTGAAAGTCGGTGGGTGGAGGTAGAGTCCCCCCTGGGTGCTCTAGGTCCTGGAGTTTTGTCTGGACGATGCGGTAATGGGTCTGTAGCCGGTGTCTGTGTTTTTGGACCCATGATGACACTCCAGACCAGGGTTGGGGTTCCTCCGGGTTTAGTTCTACCTCCGTGATCCCTTTGCCTTCTTGCCCAAATAGCAGTGAGTAGGGGGTATAGCCGGTAACTCTGTGCACCCGGTTGTTATAGAGCCACACTAGTTCAGGGACATACTCAGGCCAGCGGGCCTTCGGGTCACTCTCCAGGGTACGCAACGTTTGAATTAGTGTCCGATTAAAGCGTCACAGGCCCTGTTTCCCTGTGGGTGGTATGGTGTGGTCCGAGATTTATTGATACCACAGAGACGATGTAGCTCCTCCATGACCTTCCCGAGGAAGCATGCTCACTGATCTGAATGTATCGGTTGAGGGCATCCGTACACTTGGATAAAGTTCTTCCAGATTGCATAGGCGGCTGACTCCGCAGTTTGATCTCGGGTGGGGTTACCACGGCAAATTTGGTGAAGTGATCCACCAGGACGAGACAATGCTCATACCCCTGGTATGCAGGGCCAATGGTCACATAGTCCACCGTCAAGAGCTCGAGGGGTGCTGATGTCACTATCGTTTGCACCGGGGCCCGTTGTGCGGGTGGTTTAGCTAGTTCGCATAGGCGGCAGGCCTGGCAAGTTTCTTCCACAGCAGCATGCAAGCACGGATGGTAAACTATATGCTGCAACCATTGAAAACGAAAGCAAGAGGCACAAATATCCTGAAATAAAAAGTAAAAAATAAACTGCAAATAACGCATATAAGTAATAATAATAATAAGTAGAGTTGAGCGAAACGAGTCGAAAAAATTCAAAAGTCGCAGACTTTTGGCAAAGTCGGGTTTCATGAAACGAAACCCGACCCTAGGATGAGGTCGGCCACGAGGTCGGCGACTTACGCGCCAAAGTCGCGTTTCAAAAGTTTGTTTTGCGCTCTTTTTCAGCCAGTCAGGATCCACGGACACTGTGGGCAACGTGATGACATAGGCATGGGTCACCACCATCTTTCAGAAGGGCATGCAAGTGATTGGCTTGCTTTGGTGGGTGTCACAGGGGGTATAAAAGGGCGTGCACGCCGACCGCCATCTTACTTCTGCCGATCTTAGTATAGGGAGAGGTTGCTGCTGATTCTGTAGGGAGAGCGTTAGGCAGGGAAGAAGACAAAAAAACTGCTTCTGCTGCTAGCGATTTGGCCTGCACAACACACCAGTCACTGTGTGTGCAGTGCAAGGGGAGGCTATATAGTGGTGTATCAGTGGTCTTGGTTGTTGGGCTGCCTTCTAAGGCTTCCTGACATTCCTGCATTGCTGTTTACCCACTGCTCCGCAAACTGCTTTTTTAAAAGCAATCCCAATTTTTTTTTTTGTCCTGCTGAGAAGACAAAAAAACTGCTTCTGCTGCTAGCAATTTGGCCAGCACAACACACCAGTCACTGTGTGTGCAGTGCAAGGGGAGGCTATATAGTGGTGTATCAGTGGTGTTGGTTGTTGGGCTGCCTTCTAAGGCTTCCTGACATTCCTGCATTGCTGTTTACCCACTGCTCCGCAAACTGCTTTTTTAAAAGCAATCCAATCTCCCTTATCCTCTAGTCACTTTTGTCACAGCTGTGCCATCGAGCCTGTCACATAGCGCTCAGATATTCGTTGGGCCTCACACAATCCAAACGTGTCCAGTGCCCAAAAGTGTGTGCAGAGATTCAAAATCTCCCTTATCCTCTAGTCACTTTTGTCACAGCTGTGCCATCGAGCCTGTCACATAGCGCTCAGATATCAGTGGGCCTCACACAATCCAAAAGTGTCCAGTGTCCAAAAGTGTGTGCAGAGATTCAAAATCTCCCTTATCCTCTAGTCACTTTTGTCACAGCTGTGCCATCGAGCCTGTCACATAGCGCTCAGATATTCATTGGGCCTCACACAATCCAAAAGTGTCCATCCAGTGTCCAAAAGTGTGTGCAGAGATTCAAAATCTCCCTTATCCTCTAGTCACTTTTGTCACAGCTGTGCCATCGAGCCTGTCACATAGCGCTCAGATATTCATTGGGCCTCACACAATCCAAAAGTGTCCAGTGTCCAAAAGTGTGTGCAGAGATTCAAAATCTCCCTTATCCTCTAGTCACTTTTGTCACAGCTGTGCCATCGAGCCTGTCACATAGCGCTCAGATATTCATTGGGCCTCACACAATCCAAAAGTGTCCAGTGTCCAAAAGTGTGTGCAGAGATTCAAAATCTCCCTTATCCTCTAGTCACTTTTGTCACAGCTGTGCCATCGAGCCTGTCACATAGCGCTCAGATATCAGTGGGCCTCACACAATCCAAAAGTGTCCATCCAGTGTCCAAAAGTGTGTGCAGAGATTCAAAATCTCCCTTATCCTCTAGTCACTTTGGTCACAGCTGTGCCATCGAGCCTGTCACATAGCACTCAGATATCAGTGGGCCTCACACAATCCAAAAGTGTCCATCCAGTGTCCAAAAGTGTGTGCAGAGATTCAAAATCTCCCTTATCCTCTAGTCACTTTTGTCACAGCTGTGCCATCGAGCCTGTCACATAGCGCTGAGATATCAGTGGGCCTCACACAATCCAAAAGTGTCCAGTGTCCACAAGTGTCTGCAGAAATTCAAAATCTCCCCTGTCCTATAGACACCTTGTACCTTGTTTTACATTACTATATAGTTTGTTGGATTTTGTCTACATTTCTACCAAAAATGAGGAAGGCTGGTGGAAGAGGCCGTGGAATTGGGCGGGGGTTGGCAGCTGGTAATGATGGTGTTGGTGGTGGATCTGATGGTAGTGGCAAGAGCAAAATAGGACCGAATGCAGGAGGTGCTGACCCTGCGTCATCGTCTGGCTACATAAGGCCTCGAACGCTTAGTCTTCTAGGAGTTGGCAAACCGCTTTTAAAGCCAGAGCATCAGGAAAAAGTTTTGTCTTACATTGCTGACTCAGCCTCCAGCTCTATCGCCTCCTCTTCTTCAGTTGTAAAAAGTAAAAGCACTGAGTCGTCATTGGAGGCTCATGTTCATGAACCACACCTTTCCTTGTGTCCTTCACCCCAACCAAGATTGAAGGATGACGCAGGCCATACTACTGATTACTCCATGGAGCTGTTTTCACATACCATGCCTGGATTATCAAGTCAAATGGTGAATTACCCAGGCCAAGATGAATCTGACATGGAGTGCACTGATGCACAGCCGCTGATGGATGATTCTGCTGGTACATTCACTCAGAGCACTACATTGTCCTCGCAGTGTACAGAGCCAGATTCTGACCCTGATGAGACTCAGGTGCCCCTTCCCGCACACTATACCACCATACACGGTGACACAGAGGAAGGTGCACATGACATAGAAGAGGAGGTGATGGATGACCCAGTTGTTTACCCAGATTGGCATCCATTGGGGGAAGAGGGTGCTGCTTCCAATAGCTCAGATGAGGAGCATCCACAGCAGACATCGACATCACAACAGCTGTTATCTGGCAGGCCCGGAGCACTCCAAAGACAGGTTCCAAATCAAAAGAGTTGCTGGACAGCTTGTCCAGAGGGTCAAAAGATCACAGCGTGCTAGGCCGCAAAATGTCTGCCAAAGTAGGAAGAGTGCAGTGTGGCACTTTTTTGAACAAAATCCTCATGATCAGGCCAAGGTTATCTGTAAGAAGTGCGCAAAGACCTTTAGCCGAGGGAAAAATCTGAAAAATTTGAATACCAGTTGCATGCTTAGACATTTAACCAGCATGCACTTGCAAGCGTGGACACAACACCAAACCTCAAGTGCCACATGTGCAACTGATCACAACGAAGGTAGTCAGCAGCGCTACATTGTTTCCCCCACTGTAAGCCCACCGGTTAGCACAGCAGCAAATGTTGAGGTGTCGTTGCAAGACCACAGCAGTCAGGGAATCCCACTGTTATATCAACGAAAGACTGATTCTAGGCCATCAGAAAGAACACCAACTCCATCACCATCATCAACCCTCTCTCAGTCCGCCCTGTCCACCGCTACTTCCACCATATGCAGCTCTCAAGTCCAGCTCACCCTCCCAGACACTATGAGTAGGTCAAGAAAGTACTCAGTCTCTCATCCGCGTACACTGGGTTTGAACGCCCACATTGCCAAACTAATCTCGTTTGAGATGATGCCCTTTCGGTTGGTGGAAAGCACAGCTTTCCGCGAACTCATGGCCTATGCAGTACCACGCTATGACCTACCCAGTCGCCACTTCTTCTCTCGCAAAGCCATCCCAGCCCTCCACCATCATGTGAAAGACCGCATTGTCCATGCACTCAAGCAGTCAGTGAGCGGAAAGGTGCACCTCACAACTGATGCATGGTCCAGTCGGCATGGCCAGGGCCGTTACGTGTCCATCACTGCGCACTGGGTTAATGTGGTGGATGCAGGGTCCACAGGGGACAGCGGTGGTGGGACAGTGCTGCCTAGCCCACGGTATAGGAAACAGTTGGCTGTAGGCGTTCGACCCTCCTCCTCCTCCTCCTCCAGAAGCGATAGCTCGTCCACAGAGCGCAGTCATACGAGCACTCCATCTGCAGCTGCCACTGTTGCACACGATGTGTCCCCCTATCGAGCAGCTAGTGGAAAGCGTCAGCAGGCTGTGTTGCAGATGATGTGTTTGGGCGACAGACACACCGCCGAGGTGCTGGCCGAGTACTTGAAGCGACAAACTGAGTCATGGCTGGGCAGTGTACATCTTGAGGCAGGCAAGGTAGTTAGTGATAACGGCCGTAATTTTGTGGCAGCCATAGCCCTTTCAAAACTCAGCCACATACCTTGCTTGGCTCACACCTTGAACCTGGTGGTGCAGTGCTTCCTCAAAAATTATCCGGAGTTAACAGCCCTGCTCCAGAAGGTGCGAAGACTGTGCGCGCACATCCGCCGGTCGCCTGTACACTCCGTTCGTATGCAGAAGCTGCAGCGATTGCTCCACCTTCCCAACCACCGCCTCATTATTGACATTGCAACAAGGTGGAACTCCACCCTGCACATGGTGGAGCGGCTGTGCGAGCAGAGGCAGGCCATAATGCATTTGTGGGAGGATACACGGCCAGGCACTTTGAGAGCAGACATGGAGTTGACAGGTGTGCAGTGGTCGAAGCTGAAAGACCTTTGTAAAGTCCTTCAGTGTTTTGAGGAATGCACACGTCTGGTAAGCGCAGACGACGCCATCCTAAGCATGAGCATCCCACTTATGCGTCTGCTCATGCAAACTTTGACGCACCTTAAGGAGCAGGCGTCTGCAGCCAATGTTGATGAGGAGGAAGAGGAGGAGGGAATCCTTGATGACATTCAGCCATTGTCTGCTCAGGGACCTCTCCTGGATGAGGTGGAGGAAGAAGAGGAGGAGGAGGATGATGATGGGGATGATTACTTAGGGGAGGAGGATGCATCTTGTGGGGCAAGTGAAAATGTTGGCGTGGCAAGGTCTGGTACAGGGTTTGTGCGTGACTGGAGGGATGTGGATTTGCCAGAAAGTGCTCCTCCACCCAGCACTCGCAGTGCATCATTGACACCGGGAACATTGGCCCACATGTCAGATTATGCCTTGCGGATCCTAAAAAGGGACCCCCGCATTGCCAAAATGATGAACGATGACGACTAGAGTTGAGCGACTTTTGGATTTTTAGGGTCGCGTTTCGTTTCGTGAAACCCGACTTTTCCAAAAGTCGGGTCGAGCAAGATCGTCCGATTATAGGGAAAAGTCGGGGTCGTCACGAAACCCAATGTAAGTCAATGGGGAATAAAAGTCGGCAGTGAGAGGAGGACAGGAAACACACCTACAGTGCCCATTTGAATGCCAAAAGCATCAATTCTTCTTTCTTAAGCTTGTCAACCTTAATTAACTTCATAATACAAGTTACGCACTGAAAAATGGGGGTTATTTGGCTAAAGTTGTGGGGGGGGGGGCTGGCTGCAGGTTTTCATGTGCCCTGGGCGAAAGAGTGCCCCTTTAACACATACCACAACTCATCATGCTCCGATACGGCAGAGAAATAGCGGTATAGTACAATGAAAAATACCTCACTTTTTACATCTCATGACGAGGCCCATCTATTTCTCCATACAGAATCATTGGTCCCATAAAATGTTTGAAACAGTATATGATGAGCTCCACATAATGCTACAGTATATGTTGGTCCCCATGGATGAAGCTCCACTGTCTTATGGGCCCAAATAATGCTCCAAACATAATGGGCCCCATTTCTAATGCTCTAGTGTATAATGGGCCCTGTAAATGCTGCTCCAGTGTCTGATGTCCACCTTTGGAATGTTCCAGTGTATGGTGGGCCCCATCTATCATTCTCCAGAGTATAGTGCTCCCCAAAAATTGCTGTCCCAACATTGAAAACAATCAAATAAGTCTCCTCGCTAGGGAATCCCTGTACTTGTCTGGACAGGTGCTGTAGCTTGCTTAACAGCTCGCCAGCCGTTCTCACGCCCAGTATGGATTACACGTGATTGCACAAAGGTGAGAAAGGGTACCGTATCCCCAGATAACATGTATGGATAGCGTACACATTCAAAATATATGTCTCAGGAGGCAGGCTCAGACGGTGTTAGGCCCAGTATGGATTGCACGTGATTGCACAAAGGTTAGAAAGGGTACCGTATCCCTGGATAACATGTATGGATAGCGTACACATTCAAAATATATGTCTATACAGCATGAGGCAGGCTCAGACGGTGTTAGGCCCAGTATGGATTGCACGTGATTGCACAAAGGTTAGAAAGGGTACCGTATCCCCGGATAACATGTATGGATAGCGTACACATTCAAAATATATGTCTCAGGAGGCAGTCTCAGACGGTGTTAGGCCCAGTATGGATTGCACGTGATTGTACAAAGGTTAGAAAGGGTACCGTATCCCTGGATAACATGTATGGATAGCGTACACATTCAAAATATATGTCTATACAGCATGAGGCAGGCTCAGACGGTGTTAGGCCCAGTATGGATTGCACGTGATTGCACAAAGGTTAGAAAGGGTACCGTATCCCTGGATAACATGTATGGATAGCATACACATTCAAAATATATGTCTATACAGCATGAGGCAGGCTCAGATGGTGTTAGGCCCAGTATGGATTGCACGTGATTGCACAAAGGTTAGAAAGGGTACCGTATCCCTGGATAACATGTATGGATAATAATAATAATAAATTTTATTTTTATAGCGCCGACATATTCCGCAGCACTTTACATTTCAGAGGGGATTTGTACAGACAATAGACATTACAGCATAACAATAATCACATACAGTAGATTATAACAAATACCAAGAGGAGTGAGGGCCCTGCTCGCAAGCTTACAGTCTATGAGGAAAGAGGTAGACACGAAAGGTGGGTGGTAACAGTTGCCCTGATTGTATGGACCAGCCATAATGTTAAGTGTGTAACAGTACAGACACAGAGGGCTAATGGATGCATAAAGCATGTGGGAACATGATGCTGGGAACCTGGTTATGGTAAAACTTATGGCTCTGCCACACAGGGATAGGTTAGGTTAATGTGTTGAGGCGATAGGCCAGTCTGAATAAATGCGTTTTCAGGACACGCTTAAAATTGTGGGGATTGGGGACTAATCGTATTGACCTGGGAAGTGCATTCCAAAGAATTGGCGCGGCACGTGTAAAGTCTTGGAGACGGGAGTGGGAGGTTCTGACTATTGAGGATACTAACCTCAGGTCATCAGCAGAACGGAGGGCGCGGGTAGGGTGGTATACTGAAACAAGGGAGGAGATGTAGGGTGGTGCTGAGCCATGGAGGGCTTTGTGGGTGAGGGTAATAAGTTTATACTGAATTCTGGAGTGGATGGGTAGCGTGCACATTCAAAATATATGTCTCAGGAGGCAGGCTCAGACGGTGTTAGGCCCAGTATGGATTGCACGTGATTGCACAAAGGTTAGAAAGGGTACCGTATCCCTGGATAACATGTATGGATAGCGTACACATTCAAAATATATGTCTATACAGCATGAGGCAGGCTCAGACGGTGTTAGGCCCAGTATGGATTGCACGTGATTGCACAAAGGTTAGAAAGGGTACCGTATCCCTGGATAACATGTATGGATAGCGTACACATTCAAAATATATGTCTATACAGCATGAGGCAGGCTCAGACGGTGTTAGGCCCAGTATGGATTGCACGTGATTGCACAAAGGTTAGAAAGGGTACCGTATCCCTGGATAACATGTATGGATAGCGTACACATTCAAAATATATGTCTCAGGAGGCAGGCTCAGACGGTGTTAGGCCCAGTATGGATTGCACGTGATTGCACAAAGGTTAGAAAGGGTACCGTATCCCTGGATAACATGTATGGATAGCGTACACATTCAAAATATATGTCTCAGGAGGCAGGCTCAGACGGTGTCAGGCACAGTATGGATTTGATGGCCCAGATTACACAGCGGAGGAGCAGGGAGAGGTAAAGATTGCAAATGCTGGGGCCCTGCCCAAGCAAGGGGGGCCCACTCGTGGGTGTCGGTACTGGCACTGGGCCCCTCATAGTACAGCGGTGTGTCTGACGGCGGGTGTGCACCACCACCGTCAGAGACACTTGATTGCACTATGAGGGACCCTGTGCCAGTGCCCGCGCCCAAGAGTCGGCCTACCCACCTGTCCAGGGCAACGGCACTCGCACGGTGTCGTGCGGTAGGTGGTGACCCCGGCCATGGGGGGGGAGGCAGCACAGTTAGGGAGTTTTAGAAAGTGGCATATGTTGATGTTGGACATTCAGCTGATGCAAAAGGCGAAATAGGTGAAGTACCAGGAAGAGGTGGACCAAAGCAAGCCATTTTTCTGTCACCCTATGTGTCATCAGGGGAAGGTGGGACAAAATCCTTGGAAACCCATGCGTGGTTCATTTTAATGAAGGTTAGATCATCCACATTTTGGGTTGACAGACGGGTCCTTTTTTCTGTCAGGATTGATCCAGCTGCACTGAAGACTCTTTCCGATAGCACACTTGCAGCTGGGCAAGCGAGCTCCTGTAAGGCATATTGGGCCAATTCAGGCCAGGTGTCCAGTTTAGCGGCCCAATAGTCAAAGGGGAATGACCTGTGTGGGAGAACATCGATATGGGAGGAAAAGTAGTTTGTAACCATAGTTGACAACTGCTGTCTCCTGTCACTTTCCATCGATGCAGTATTACCAGTTGTGTGAGCGGTATTTGAAAAATCAGTCCACAACATTGTCATGAAACCCCTGTCTCCAACGCCACTTCTGCTGTGTGCACCACGAACACCTCTGCCAAGCTGCCCCCAGCCCGTACGGCTCGTGTGAGAACCATCACCGCTGCTGTGTGCTGGGAATGCCTCAAGCAACCGATTTACCAGAGTTGCTTGTTTATTAGCCAATATTAGGTCAAGGTTCTCCTGTGGCATGATGTTTTGTAATTTGCCTTTATAGCGTGGATCCAGGATGCTGGCCAACCAGTAGTCGTCATCGTTCATCATTTTGGCAATGCGGGGGTCCCTTTTTAGGATCCGCAAGGCATAATCTGACATGTGGGCCAATGTTCCCGGTGTCAATGATGCACTGCGAGTGCTGGTTGGAGGAGCACTTTCTGGCAAATCCACATCCCTCCAGTCACGCACAAACCCTGTACCAGACCTTGCCACGCCAACATTTTCACTTGCCCCACGAGATGCATCCTCCTCCCCTAAGTAATCATCCCCATCCTCCTCCTCCTCCTCCTCCTCTTCTTCCTCCACCTCGTCCAGGAGAGGTCCCTGAGCAGACAATGGCTGAATGTCATCAAGGATTCCCTCCTCCTCTTCCTCCCCATCAACATTGGCTGCAGACGCCTGCTCCTTAAGGTGCGTCAAAGTTTGCATGAGCAGACGCATAAGTGGGATGCTCATGCTTAGGATGGCGTCGTCTGCGCTTACCAGCCGTGTGCATTCCTCAAATCACTGAAGGACTTTACAAAGGTCTTTCAGCT
Source organism: Dendrobates tinctorius (assembly GCF_039654945.1). Lineage (NCBI taxonomy): Eukaryota > Metazoa > Chordata > Amphibia > Anura > Dendrobatidae > Dendrobates > Dendrobates tinctorius. The sequence continues at coordinate 22,137,008 of NW_027361700.1, forward strand.
TCGACCACTGCACACCTGTCAACTCCATGTCTGCTCTCAAAGTGCCTGGCCGTGTATCCTCCCACAAATGCATTATGGCCTGCCTCTGCTCGCACAGCCGCTCCACCATGTGCAGGGTGGAGTTCCACCTTGTTGCAATGTCGATAATGAGGCGGTGGTTGGGAAGGTGGAGCAATCGCTGCAGCTTCTGCATACAAACGGAGTGTACAGGCGACCGGCAGATGTGCGCGCACAGTCTTCGCACCTTCTGGAGCAGGGCTGTTAACTCCGGATAATTTTTGAGGAAGCACTGCACCACCAGATTCAAGGTGTGAGCCAAGCAAGTTATGTGGCTGAGTTTTGAAAGGGCTATGACTGCCACAAAATTACGGCCGTTATCACTAACTACCTTGCCTGCCTCAAGATGTACACTGCCCAGCCATGACTCAGTTTGTCGCTACAAGTACTCGGCCAGCACCTCGGCGGTGTGTCTGTCGCCCAAACACATCATCTGCAACACAGCCTGCTGACGCTTTCCACTAGCTGCTCGATAGGGGGACACATCATGTGCAACAGTGGCAGCTGCAGATGGAGTGCTCGTACGACTGCGCTCTGTGGACGAGCTTTCGCTTCTGGAGGAGGAGTAGGAGGAGGGTCGAACGCCTACAGCCAACTCTTTCCTATACCGTGGGCTAGGCAGCACTGTCCCACCACCGCTGTCCCCTGTGGACCCTGGATCCACCACATTAACCCAGTGCGCAGTGATGGACACGTAACGGCCCTGGCCATGCCGACTGGACCATGCAACAGTTGTGAGGTGCACCTTTCCGCTCACTGACTGCTTGAGTGCATGGACAATGCGGTCTTTCACATGATGGTGGAGGGCTGGGATGGCTTTGCGAGAGAAGAAGTGGCGACTGGGTAGGTCATAGCGTGGTACTGCATAGGCCATGAGTTCGCGGAAAGCTGTGCTTTCCACCAACCGAAAGGGCATCATCTCAAACGAGATTAGTTTGGCAATGTGGGCGTTCAAACCCAGTGTACGCGGATGAGAGACTGAGTACTTTCTTGACCTACTCATAGTGTCTGGGAGGGTGAGCTGGACTTGAGAGCTGCATATGGTGGAAGTAGCGGTGGACAGGGCGGACTGAGAGAGGGTTGATGATGGTGATGGAGTTGGTGTTCTTTCTGATGGCCTAGAATCAGTCTTTCGTTGATATAACAGTGGGATTCCCTGACTGCTGTGGTCTTGCAACGACACCTCAACATTTGCTGCTGTGCTAACCGGTGGGCTTACAGTGGGGGAAACAATGTAGCGTTGCTGACTACCTTCGTTGTGATCAGTTGCACATGTGGCACTTGAGGTTTGGTGTTGTGTCCACGCTTGCAAGTGCATGCTGGTTAAATGTCTAAGCATGCAACTGGTATTCAAATTTTTCAGATTTTTCCCTCGGCTAAAGGTCTTTGCGCACTTCTTACAGATAACCTTGGCCTGATCATGAGGATTTTGTTCAAAAAAGTGCCACACTGCACTCTTCCTACTTTGGCAGACATTTTGCGGCCTAGCACGCTGTGATCTTTTGACCCTCTGGACAAGCTGTCCAGCAACTCTTTTGATGTTTGGAACCTGTCTTTGGAGTGCTCCGGGCCTGCCAGATAACAGCTGTTGTGATGTCGATGTCTGCTGTGGATGCTCCTCATCTGAGCTATTGGAAGCAGCACCCTCTTCCCCCAATGGATGCCAATCTGGGTCAACAACTGGGTCATCCATCACCTCCTCTTCTATGTCATGTGCACCTTCCTCTGTGTCACCGTGTATGGTGGTATAGTGTGCGGGAAGGGGCACCTGAGTCTCATCAGGGTCAGAATCTGGCTCTGTACACTGCGAGGACAATGTAGTGCTCTGAGTGAATGTACCAGCAGAATCATCCATCAGCGGCTGTGCATCAGTGCACTCCATGTCAGATTCATCTTGGCCTGGGTAATTCACCATTTGACTTGATAATCCAGGCATGGTATGTGAAAACAGCTCCATGGAGTAATCAGTAGTATGGCCTGCGTCATCCTTCAATCTTGGTTGGGGTGAAGGACACAAGGAAAGGTGTGGTTCATGAACATGAGCCTCCAATGACGACTCAGTGCTTTTACTTTTTACAACTGAAGAAGAGGAGGCGATAGAGCTGGAGGCTGAGTCAGCAATGTAAGACAAAACTTTTTCCTGATGCTCTGGCTTTAAAAGCGGTTTGCCAACTCCTAGAAAACTAAGCGTTCGAGGCCTTATGTAGCCAGACGATGACGCAGGGTCAGCACCTCCTGCATTCGGTCCTATTTTGCTCTTGCCACTACCATCAGATCCACCACCAACACCATCATTACCAGCTGCCAACCCCCGCCCAATTCCACGGCCTCTTCCACCAGCCTTCCTCATTTTTGGTAGAAATGTAGGCAAAATCCAACAAACTATATAGTAATGTAAAACAAGGTACAAGGTGTCTATAGGACAGGGGAGATTTTGAATTTCTGCACACACTTTTGGACACTGGACACTTTTGGATTGTGTGAGGCCCACTGATATCTGAGCGCTATGTGACAGACTCGATGGCACAGCTGTGACAAAAGTGACTAGAGGATAAGGGAGATTTTGAATCTCTGCACACACTTTTGGACACTGGACACTTTTGGATTGTGTGAGGCCCAATGAATATCTGAGCGCTATGTGACAGGCTCGATGGCACAGCTGTGACAAAAGTGACTAGAGGATAAGGGAGATTTTGAATTTCTGCACACACTTGTGGACAGTGGACACTTTTGGATTGTGTGAGGCCCACTGATATCTGAGCGCTATGTGACAGGCTCGATGGCACAGCTGTGACAAAAGTGACTAGAGGATAAGGGAGATTTTGAATCTCTGCACACACTTTTGGACACTGGACACTTTTGGATTGTGTGAGGCCCAATGAATATCTGAGCGCTATGTGACAGGCTCGATGGCACAGCTGTGACAAAAGTGACTAGAGGATAAGGGAGATTTTGAATCTCTGCACACACTTTTGGACACTGGACACTTTTGGATTGTGTGAGGCCCACTGATATCTGAGCGCTATGTGACAGGCTTGATGGCACAGCTGTGACAAAAGTGACTAGAGGATAAGGGAGATTTTGAATCTCTGCACACACTTTTGGACACTGGACACTTTTGGATTGTGTGAGGCCCAATGAATATCTGAGCGCTATGTGACAGGCTCGATGGCACAGCTGTGACAAAAGTGACTAGAGGATAAGGGAGATTTTGAATCTCTGCACACACTTTTGGACACTGGACACTTTTGGATTGTGTGAGGCCCAATGAATATCTGAGCGCTATGTGACAGGCTCGATGGCACAGCTGTGACAAAAGTGACTAGAGGATAAGGGAGATTGGATTGCTTTTAAAAAAGCAGTTTGCGGAGCAGTGGGTAAACAGCAATGCAGGAATGTCAGGAAGCCTTAGAAGGCAGCCCAACAACCAACACCACTGATACACCACTATATAGCCTCCCCTTGCACTGCACACACAGTGACTGGTGTGTTGTGCAGGCCAAATTGCTAGCAGCAGAAGCAGTTTTTTTTTCTTCTCAGCAGGACAAAAAAAAAAAATTGGGATTGCTTTTAAAAAAGCAGTTTGCGGAGCAGTGGGTAAACAGCAATGCAGGAATGTCAGGAAGCCTTAGAAGGCAGCCCAACAACCAACACCACTGATACACCACTATATAGCCTCCCCTTGCACTGCACACACAGTGACTGGTGTGTTGTGCAGGCCAAATCGCTAGCAGCAGAAGCAGTTTTTTTGTCTTCTTCCCTGCCTAACGCTCTCCCTACAGAATCAGCAGCAACCTCTCCCTATACTAAGATCGGCAGAAGTAAGATGGCAGTCGGCGTGCACGCCCTTTTATACCCCCTGTGACGCCCACCAAAGCAAGCCAATCACTTGCATGCCCTTCTGAAAGATGGTGGTGACCCGTGCCTATGTCATCACGTTGCCCACAGTGTCCGTGGATCCTGATTGGCTGAAAAAGAGCGCAAAACAAACTTTTCAAACGCGACTTTGGCGCGTAAGTCGCCGACCTCGTGGCCGACCTCATCCTAGGGTCGGGTTTCGTTTCATGAAACCCGACTTTGCCAAAAGTCGGCGACTTTTGAATTTTTTCGACCCGTTTCGCTCAACTCTAATGACGACTACTGGTTGGCCATCATCCTGCATCCACGCTATAAAGGCAAATTACAAAACATCATGCCACAGGAGAACCTTGACCTAATATTGGCTAATAAACAAGCAACTCTGGTAAATCGGTTGCTTGAGGCATTCCCAGCACACAGCAGCGGTGATGGTTCTCACACGAGCCGTACGGGCCGGGGGCAGCTTGGCAGAGGTGTTCGTGGTGCACACAGCAGAAGTGGCGTTGGAGACAGGGGTTTCATGACAATGTTGTGGACTGATTTTTCAAATACCGCTCACACAACTGGTAATACTGCATCGATGGAAAGTGACAGGAGACAGCAGTTGTCAACTATGGTTACAAACTACTTTTCCTCCCATATCGATGTTCTCCCACACAGGTCATTCCCCTTTGACTATTGGGCCGCTAAACTGGACACCTGGCCTGAATTGGCCCAATATGCCTTACAGGAGCTCGCTTGCCCAGCTGCAAGTGTGCTATCGGAAAGAGTCTTCAGTGCAGCTGGATCAATCCTGACAGAAAAAAGGACCCGTCTGTCAACCCAAAATGTGGATGATCTAACCTTCATTAAAATGAACCACGCATGGGTTTCCAAGGATTTTGTCCCACCTTCCCCTGATGACACATAGAGTGACAGAAAAATGGCTTGCTTTGGTCCACCTCTTCCTGGTACTTCACCTATTTCGCCTTTTGCATCAGCTGAATGTCCAACATCAACATATGCCACTTTCTAAAATTCCCTAACTGTGCTGCCTCCCCCCCATGGCCAGGGTCACCACCTAGCGCACGACACCGTGCGAGTGCCGTTGCCCTGGACAGGTGGGTAGGCCGACTCTTGGGTGCGGGCACTGGCACAGGGTCCCTCATAGTGCAATCAAGTGTCTCTGACGGTGGTGGTGCACACCCGCCGTCAGACACACCGCTGTACTATGAGGGGCCCAGTGCCAGTACCGACGCCCACGAGTTTGCCCCCCTTGCTTTGGCAGGGCCCCAGCATTTGCAATCTTTACCTCTCCCTGCTCCTCCGCTGTGTAATCTGGGCCGTCAAATCCATACTGTGCCTGACACCGTCTGAGCCTGCCTCCTGATGTATAGACATATATTTTGAATGTGTACTCTATCCATACATGTTATCCGGGGATACGGTACCCTTTCTAACCTTTGTGCAATCACGTGCAATCCATACTGGGCCTAACACCGTCTGAGCCTGCCTCCTGAGACATATATTTTGAATGTGTACGCTATCCATACATGTTATCCGGGGATACGGTACCCTTTCTAACCTTTGTGCAATCACGTGCAATCCATACTGGGCCTAACACCGTCTGAGCCTGCCTCCTGAGACATATATTTTGAATGTGTACGCTATCCATACATGTTATCTGGGGATACGGTACCCTTTCTAACCTTTGTGCAATCACGTGCAATCCATACTGGGCCTAACACCGTCTGAGCCTGCCTCCTGAGACATATATTTTGAATGTGTACGCTATCCATACATGTTATCCGGGGAAACGGTACCCTTTCTAACCTTTGTGCAATCACGTGCAATCCATACTGGGCCTAACACCGTCTGAGCCTGCCTCCTGAGACATATATTTTGAATGTGTCCGCTATCCATACATGTTATCCGGGGGTACGGTACCCTTTCTAACCTTTGTGCAATCCATACTGGGCCTAACGCCGTCTGAGAATGATAGATGGGGCCCACCATACACTGGAACATTCCAAAGGTGGACATCAGACACTGGAGCAGCATTTACAGGGCCCATTATACACTAGAGCATTAGAAATGGGGCCCATTATGTTTGGAGCATTATTTGGGCCCATAAGACAGTAGAGCTTCATCCATTGGGACCAACATATACTGTAGCATTATGTGGAGCTCATCATATACTGTTTCAAACATTATATGGGACCAATGATTCTGTATGGAGAAATAGATGGGCCTCGTCATGAGATGTAAAAAGTGAGGTATTTTTCATTGTACTATACCGCTATTTCTCTGCCGTATCGGAGCATGATGAGTTGTGGTATGTGTTAAAGGGGCGCTCTTTCGCCCAGGGCACATGAAAACCTGGAGCCAGCCCTCCCCCCCCCATAGTCTGTAGCCAAATAACCCCCATTTTTCAGTGCGTAACTTGTATTATGAAGTTAATTAAGGTTGACAAGCTTAAGTAAGAAGAATTGATGCTTTTGGCATTCAAATGGGCACTGTTGGTGTGTTTCCTGTCCTCCTCTCACTGCCGACTTTTATTCCCCATTGACTTACATTGGGTTTCGTGTTTCGGGACGACACCGACTTTTCCCTATAATCGGACGATCTTGCTCGACCCGACTTTTGGAAAAGTCGGGTTTCACGAAACGAAACGCGACCCTAAAAAACCAAAAGTCGCTCAACTCTAATAATAAGGGTATTTAGTAAACTGCAACCATTGCAAGGTTTTCTGGACTCCGAAGTGAGCCCCCTTTTCGTGGGCTTCCCGTGCCAGTTCACTGAGTTGGGCTCTGGGCACGACTACCTGCCAAGTTGTTGCAGACGTCGCCCGTGATACTCTCTTGCGATACTACAGTCCTTTCTTGATGACTAGTTTCTCCCATTGGCGTAGCATCAGCAACATATCCTGAGACAAAGTCTGTCTCTGGGCGTCGGGGGGTAGTCTGCCGGTGGTCACCCATCAGCATAGGAGCCCAATTTCTTCATCTTCTTGCTGCTGTTGGATCCATCTGTCACGTGATTGCTCCAGCACACCCCTTGGCGGTCCTTCTTGCGTGGCAGCTGTGAGCACGACGGCGGTGAGGCAATACGGTGTCGCTTCTCCGTCCAATTCGTCATCTCAACTTTTCCCTGGCGTTGTGTGCCGGATCCTGGAGAGGGCATCTGCGTGCACATTTTCTGCTCCTCTTATGTAGATGATCTTGTAGTTGAACTTGGCCATCCGGGCCACCCATCGCTGCTCCAGAGCCCCCAATTTGGCGTTTTCCAGGTGGGCCAGCGGGTTGTTGTCGGTCCGCACCACCACTTCGGAGCCCGCCAGGTATTCTGCGAACCGCTCCATCATGGCCCACACTACCGCAAGGAGCTTGAGCTTAAAGGAGCTGTAATTGTCAGGGTTTCGCTCGGAGTCATGAAGTGATCGGCTACCATACGCAATTGCTCTCTCCCGGCCGTCCTGAACTTGTGACAATACAGTCCCTAGCCCGTGGAGGCTCCCATTGGAGTGTAGTATGAATGGTTGCGAGAAATCCGCATAAGCTAACACTGGGGCACCCAAGAGCGCAGCCTTAAGGTCTTGGAAGGCCTCTTCTTGCGGTTGTTGCCACTGGATTTTGTCACACTTATAGTACAGCAAGTGTGAGTGACAGGTTTGTAGAGGGACCAGGTGTGGACAGTTACACAGAGAAATGGTACTCACTGTCTGCTCGGGCAGGAGCATGGCTATAGCAATGGAAACCTTGCTCTAGGACCTGTGGGAGGGGAGGAGAGACAACAAAGCACTCTGATGCCCGCAGCACCTTACGGTCATGTGACCGCGCGTCAGAAGGTGGGCGAGGCTTACAGCCAGCCTCCAACAGCACTGATGACAGTGTTTAGAGACAACGCAAGGAGAGGAGAATAAACCATTGTCAGACAAGCCAGGGGTCATGCACAGGAGACGCAAGTAGAAACAGAGACAGATATCAGTGCAGGGTCAGACAGAGCATAAGGTCATACACAGGACGTCAGTAATAGTACAGAAGGGCGATCACAGGGAGGTCAAGACAAAGCCAGGGGTCATACACAGGAGGTCACGCAGGAACAGAATCACAATCCAAGAGACGTTACCGTAGTCAAAACTGAGTCATATACCAATCAAGCACACAGGGACAGGAGAGAGCACAAACGAAGCAGAGTCGGCAACACTCAAGCAAGGAGTATAAATGACAGGGAGGGGTGCTCACCTGAAGCTATAAAAGCCCTCCCTGGCATCCAAGAGAGGCTCTTCCTATTAACCCCTGCACCATTTGTCCAAGATCCTGAATAACCATGACAGATTTTCCGTCCATTCGCCCCGGCAGGAGCCCCCTTTAGCAGGTTCTGCAAGGCTCAGGCCCGGCGTGCAAAATTCTTTACGAAACGGCGATAGTATCCAGCCAGCCCCAGAAAGGCCCGCACACCTTTTATCGTCTCGGGGGAAGGCCATCCCTGAATGGCAGCAACCTTTTCCAGGGACGGTCTAACACCCTCGGCAGAGACGACATGCCCCAGATATTCAATATGGGTGCAAAACAGGTGGCATTTCTGGGGCTTCACCTTCAACCCGTACTTCTGCAGCCGGCCGAGCACCTGCCCCAACCGCCGCAGGTGGTCCTCAAATGTGGCGGCATAGATGATTGTCGTCCAGGTATATCAGCATGGCCTCGAAGTTGAGATCCCCCAGACACCGCTCCATCAGCCGCTGAAAGGTCCCCGGGGCATTTGCCAGCCCGAACGGCATTCGATTGAACTCGAACAGTCCCATAGGAAGAATGAATGCCGTCTTAGCCCTGTCTTCTTCCGACATCGGCACCTGCCAATACCCCCTGGCCAGATCTAACGTTGAAAAGTACTTCGCCTTCCCCAAGGCAAACAGGGATTCTTCTATACGAGGCAACATATACGAGTCTTTGATGGTACAGGCATTCAGCTTTCTATAGTCCACGCAGAACCGCAGGGTGCCATCCTTTTTGCGGACCAACACGATGGGAGCCGCCCAGGGACTCTGGCTCTCTCGTATGACCCCCTTCCACAGCATTTGGGCCAGTAAAGTTTTTATCGCCTGGTATACAGTAGTTGTGGGGGAATTTGTCTGTATCATTCCCATATGGGGTCTGTTCCTGCCGTGGGAATTCTGTGCGTGATGGCTGTGGTGCATCTAAAATCATCCTGGTGGCTAGCGAATACCCCGTGATACTGTCCTAGTAGTGTTTCTACCTGGAGAAGTTGGGAGGGAGCCAGGCCAGAGAGTTCAGCCCACATTCTTTGGAGGATGTTTCAGCCCTTTTCCTGAGTCGAGGACTCGGCAGCCTGCAGAGTTCGAATAGTCACTGCCCAAGGGTCCTCGGGTTGCACCTTCAATTGTACCGTAGGGGCTGGCAGCACCTCTTCCAATGGCCTCACCAGCTTGGCCATCACGACCCGGGGTCTTAAGATGATGTCTTGGTCTTCTAGGTTGACACAGCGCACCAGGACGGTCCCTCTCTGCCCAGTGGCCAGGGAGCAGGCCACCAGTATGCTAGGAGGCAGGCGTTCCGAGTAGCATGGCTCCACCTGCATCTCCACGTCCTCCAAAGGCACCGGGGCCTGGATGGGCAGGACCACCACTGTCTGCCCGGGGGCAGTATGAGCAGGGGAGCCGCTGGCGCAATGACTTTGCCCAGTGCCTCGCCCTCCTGGCAGTCCTGGAGAACTCGCGCCTCCCGCACCAACTGCTGGAAGACCTGCCCTTGGGCCGTGCGGGAACCGCACTGGTTCAGAGTCTCTTGCGTGGGGTCATTGAGGAGTAAATTGCCAAACTCCCGCAGGATGTTCATGCCGAGGATAACTGGATGTTTGTCAGTGGTTTCTCCATGAATCAGGACCACTCCCTGGCATCCGAGGGATTTGCCACACAGCGTCATTTGTACCCAAACCACCCCAGCGACAGGGACCGGTAATTGATTGGCGGCTACCAGTTTTATCATGAGTCCCCACTGGGGTCTCACTGCCTCAGGGAAATGCTGTCGAAAGTAAGTTGCAGGCATGGTCGTTACTTGCGACCCCCATGTCCACTAGGCACCGTACGGCATGGCCCTCGACTTCTGCCCATACCACCGAACACTTTGCGACCAGATCTTCAGGACTTCCACCACCCCATGTCGTGGCTTCTGGCTCCGAGCGGCGTCCCCCCAGTCCGGAGCCCTCTAGTTTAACGGCGGCCAGGGTGGGTGCCTCCCACGCCACGGACACTCGTGCAAAGTGGCCCAGCTCCCCGCACTCATAGCACTAGGGCTGTGAGGGCCGGCCGCTCCGAGCATTGCGAGGCCCACAGGGCCCGGGATTGAAACTAGGCCCAGACGTGACCTCGGTTCTTCTCTTCACTTCGGCCAACTCGCCCCTGATGTTCTTCATCTCTTGTTTCATCTCTTCTATCCATTGGGGCTCTCCGACAGCAGTCACAGCGGCCTCCACACTCCGGACCTTCCCCACGGGGACCATCATTCCTTGCTCCTGCTCTCGTGCACGCGCCTGACTCCCCACCTCAGAGAAAGCTAAATGTGGGTTCACTCAGACCTGCTCCCGTAGTCCCTGCTTTATCAACGGGTCTCAGAGTCCAGTCACTAACAAGTCGCGTAGGGTAATGTCGATAGGTCCTACCCCTATGCTGTCCTTCCGCTCGATGGCCGTGTATAACTCTTGGAGGACATTCATATACTGGATGATAGTCTCCCCCTCTCCCTGCATTCGACTGAACAACCGGGTCCTCAACTCTCCCACATCTGTCGGATCCCCATGGGTCTCTTCCAGTATCCGCAAGACCCTAGCAAAGGTGTTGCGGTGTCCCGGGGGGCCTCAACATTACTGAATCCCGGGCCTCCCCTTCTAATGCCATGAGAGCTACCTCAGCTTCCAGGTCAGGAGTCATCGGATGCATTCGGAAGAGGCCTCGCATTCGCTCTGCCCAGCTCCACAGCATGGTGTTGGAGCCTGAGAACCTGGGCAGGTTGTTTAGCATAGCCCCCAGAGAAATGCTGGACCAGGGTCCCTGGTTGCTTGCTGTGTCTATGGCCCCGCTCTGGCTTGGAAGCATCTGCATCCTGCCGACTACACCAAATGTGGTAATAGCAGGTACGCAGGATGCAGTGACGAGACGTGAGACAGAAATGACTTTAAATGTTAACTTTTATAGATAAATGCCGTTAGGGTTATTGCTGCGCAACCAACAGAATAACAGTAGTTGTCCTCGCAGGGAGCCAATACACATAAACAAGGATTGGGAGAACACGACTAATCCAGCAAAGACCGGTCACTATATGGCCGCTGAGTGGCCGACTACGGGTCCTTAGTCACTATGTATCACTTATCCGTCCTGACGTCCCTCGGCGTTCTGTTCCACGGTGTGTCTGCCTCGCAGCCACTGGGCCCAGACACTGAAGATCTGGCGTAGTCTTCGGGCTTTCCGACGCCCAGGAGGAGTAGGAGCACAACAGGTCCGCGGAGAGTTCTTTGGTGGGATGTCCCCCAGCGGAGGCAGCTGGATACCACCTGGGAGTGGGAGAGTGGAGACTGCAACTCCCTGACAGGGACTGGCAGCGGCGGTGATAAGTGGCGGTTGATAGGCCACAGACGCAGTCTGAGGCCGCACTGGAGGATCTGCAGCGGGCACAGGCCCAGTCTCTACTGCGGGGTGGTGGCAGCTGCAGGCGGCAAAGGAGACACCACCGTGGTCAGGAGTGAAGCGGCGGTGGCTGCGGGCAGCAGCGAGAAGGCCACAGCCGCGAGCTGGAGTGAGGCGGCATCGGTCGCGGATGGCTGCGAGTGAGGCAGAAGTCTTCTTTTGTCAGTAAGCTCGGCGCCGTCTCCCTGCGGTCCACCGAGAGTCTCCCTTCTGTCGCTGTCCTCCTCTGTGGAAGCTGCTCGTGGCTCTCGCTCTCTGGCCCTGCCCAAGTCTCCACCTCCTTCTCCCTAGTTCTGCTGACTCACACAGTCCCTCTCTGCCCCTCTTCTCTGGACTCCTCCCCCAACTGCCCTGTTAGTCTCAGCAGTCCATCTCCTAGCTCTGCTCCCTGGAAACAGATACCCCGGGAACCTGGAAGACGGTGCCCTCGGTTCTGGCCCGGGTACTCGGCGGAGACCTTTTCTCCTACAGTCATTCAACCCTCAAGGTTTTTTTCCCTTATTGTAAGGATATAGTGCTGCTGATTTGATATCTTCTGACCTATGAAATATATCAATACCTGTAGTGTTATTTAGTATATCGGACCGGTAGCCAGTTGTCCTCTGAGGTATTTTTCCCTAAAGTATAGAGGCTTGTTGTTGCTATGACTACTTTTGGAGTTATGGTATATATTTATACTTGATTTTTGGGGGGGATTTTGCCTTTGTAAATTCATTAATAAAGCTCACTTGAAGTAACAACCTCACGTGAGCACTGGAAACATGAGTGCCCACACTTCTGAAACTGCGCCAGCATGGAAGGTACATATGTGTTTTCATTTTAACGGGCAAACATTCTGATTGAGAGGGGATGTCCTAATAGTGGACAGTCCCTTTAATGATATACATTGTTTGTGTCTCACAGTTATAATAGCACTCCTGTATTATTTCCGTAATTTTTTTTAACTAATTACTATAAGATAATGTGTTTACGTGTGACTGGTCAATGTTGCTTTTAAATGAGTCCCTCTATCAAACTGTCAATATACACGAAGAGAAAACCAGCATGAAAAAGTTGTGTATCCAGTGGATAATAGCACCTACAAACGTGATACACAACTAAAATAGTATATAAAATAATTATTTATTGATTAAATTAAAAGACATAATTATACATAATTAATTCAAAACAGGGGAAGGACAAAAATCAGTAAGTGGAGAAAATATGCGGGGTGGTACGGGGTACATGTATATAGAAAGCACCAAAACATATAAATATTGCCATATATAGTATATAAAATTAGAATATCATGGCATAAGGTGCACGGTTATATATTATAAGTGTGCACAAACAACCAGGACATTTACTGCATAATAATAAATACCAAGAAAATAAGTATCCTCAAATACACAAGGAGCAAACATATGCTTAACTGTTAAAAATTAATTAAGACCCAAAAGTAATAGTCCAAGTGACAAAGGACAAAAAAGTGCAATATTCTATTCAGTATAAAGTGCCAATGTGTAAGAAAGTGCGAATTAAAAGAGGATGGAAGCAGTATACTGACCAGTAAAAGACCCCGCAGCAGCCCGCACCTGCCCGACGTGAGTTTCGCCTGAGCTTTGACGAAGGTGTGGGGAAAAAAAGGGGAAGACCATACCATGATTAAGGCCTGTTTCACACATCAGTTTTTTCAAATCAGTCAAAATCCACCAAAAAGTGAAAATGGCGGATCCGCTAAAAATGTGTAAAAACGGATGCCAGCGGATGGTACGGATCCGTTTTTTGACGGATCCGCTATACGGATTTGTGTATGGATCCGTCAAAAACTGAATCCGTAGCATCCGCTGGCATCCGTTTTTGTAATCCGTTGGGTCCATTTTCTGACGGATCCGTTTTTACACACCTTCCAAATGGGATGCTCCCAAATATGATTGGCTCTTGGAAAATGCTCCCAAATGTGATTGGATCCTGGAAACTAGGGAAAACTATATCTATGGTGTTGTAAAACAATATCTTTGAAAGGTTGTAGAGCTAGTGGCAGAGATGGAAGGTTTAATAGCGAATATTAACACCCTCTGTGTGGAATTTGATTTTCAATGCAATCGTTTGGCAATTATTGCTCTGCAGAGGGAGAAAAGAAGACTGCGAATCCTGCGTCGGAGGAATAGACGGCAGTGGATTCATCCTATCAACGCACAGAGGTTTACCCTTGGCGTGTTTTCAACACTTTATCTGGAATTGTGGGATAACCCGGACAATTTCTTTAATTATGCGCGCATGAGACAGGACTTGTTTGAGATTTTGGTGGAGCGTGTTGGAGTGCAAATTCAGAGAAGGGACACCTACATGCGCTCTTCTATATCACCGGCGGAGCGTTTGATGGTGACCCTTCGGTAAGTTATTTATTTTTTTTAAAGTTTTCAGATTCTGCAGACTTTTATTGTCATTTTATGGCTTGAAGTTTGTATTAATTTTACTTGTTACCCTTTTTTTCACAGATTCCTGGCAACTGGAGAATCCTTCACCTCCCTCCATTACCAGTTCCGGCTTGGGATATTGACAATCTCTGGAATAGTCCAACAGACCTGCTGGACATTGTGGGATTGTTTACACGAGGAGTACATCACACAGCCAACACAGGAAAAGTGGCTGTAAATTGCGGACAGCTTTCAAAAGATCTGCCAGTTTCCGAATTGTGTTGATGCAGTTGATGGGAAGCATATAAGGATTGTGAAACCCATTGGATCTCGATCAGAATTTTTCAACTTCAAGAAATTCTTCTCCATTGTATTGATGGCCAATGCAGACTCAAAATGCAAATTTATTGCGGTCGACATTGGTGCATATGGTCGATCTAATGATTCGCGGGTACTCAAGATATCCGCAATGGGCCGTCGTTTGTATGGAGACAATTTTGAATTCCCACCTCCAAGACCACTCCCTGGAACAACAGGCCCACCAATGCCATTTGTATGTGTTGGAGACAATGCATTTCAACTCTCAAAACATCTTCTCAAGCCCTATGGAAGTCATGGATTGACACACACCAAAAAAATCTTTAACTATCGATTGACAAGAGCATGAAGAGTGGTGGAGTGCGCTTTTGGGATTTTAACTGCCAAATGGAGAGTGCTGTTAACTGCCATTAAAATGAAAACTGAGACTGTGGATAAGGTGGTGAAGGCATGTGTCATCCTCCACAATTTTGTCATTTCAAAGGAACCTGTTTCCATGGAAGAAAATGTTTGTGAAACCACCTTGTGGGATTATCAGCAGACAAGTGTTCGGAGTACTGTGACAGTGTCAAGAATGAGGGATACATTTGCTGATCATTTTCTGTCACCAGAAGGAAGAGTTGCCTGGCAAGATGACAAGTAGAGTTGAGCGACTTTTGTTTTTTTAGGGTCGAGTTTCGTTTCGTGAAACCCGACTTTTCCAAAAGTCGGGTCGAGCAAGATCATCCGATTATAGGGAAAAGTCGGGGTCGTCCCGAAACACGAAACCCAATGTAAGTCAATGGGGAATAAAAGTCGGCAGTGAGAGGAGGACAGGAAACACACCTACAGTGCCCATTTGAATGCCAAAAGCATCAATTCTTCTTACTTAAGCTTGTCAACCTTAATTAACTTCATAATACAAGTTACGCACTGAAAAATGGGGGTTATTTGGCTAAAGTTGTGGGGGGGAGGGCTGGCTGCAGGTTTTCATGTGCCCTGGGCGAAAGAGCGCCCCTTTAACACATACCACAACTCATCATGCTCCGATACGGCAGAGAAATAGCGGTATAGTACAATGAAAAATACTTCACTTTTTACATCTCATGACGAGGCCCATCTATTTCTCCATACAGAATCATTGGTCCCATATAATGTTTGAAACAGTATATGATGAGCTCCACATAATGCTACAGTATATGTTGGTCCCCATGGATGAAGCTCCACTGTCTTATGGGCCCAAATAATACTCCAAACATAATGGGCCCCATTTCTAATGCTCTAGTGTATAATGGGCCCTGTAAATGCTGCTCCAGTGTCTGATGTCCACCTTTGGAATGTTCCAGTGTATGGTGGGCCCCATCTATCATTCTCCAGAGTATAGTGCTCCCCAAAAATTGCTGTCCCAACATTGAAAACAATCAAATAAGTCTCCTCGCTAGGGAATCCCTGTACTTGTGTGGACTCCTCGTCGTCAACATCTTCCATCTCACTGCACAGTATTTCAACTTTGCAAGTGCTGTGATCCTGAGCAAGCAGGGGGGGCCCACTCGTTGGCGACGGCACTGGCACAGGGCCCCTGATAGTACGGTGGTGTGTCTGATGGCGGGTGGGCCGAACCTGCACTTTCATCTGCAGATTCCTCTTTGTCACCGTGTAAGATGGAACTGTATATGGGAAGGGTAACCTGAGTTTCATCAGGGTCAGATTCAGGTCGTGTAGCGTGCGAGGGGAATGTAGTGGTCTGGGTCAATGTACCAGCAGATTCATCGAGCAGTGGCTGGGCATCAGTGCACTTGTGTCGCCCCCAGGAGTACGGTCGCCACAGTGGCATTACCTTCTTCCTAGGGAGTGTGATGTCATGCTTGGGAGCAACGAAGGATCTCTCTAACAGGTTAACTGATTGGGCGGCGTTATTCCCACGAGTCATGACCCTCCAAACAGCGTTCATGAAGGCAAAGTGTTTGTTTTACGTGGGCAGTATGGTTACAAAGCTGAACCTTAAAGGAATGTCCAGAAGGGCACCACCAGGAGTGGAGCCTACGGTTAAATTCGACTCCACCTGGGAAACCTCAACCATGCCAGCTACAGAACAGATGCACACATTGCAAGCTTAATTCCGTTAACGAACGAGACTCCGTCATGCCCCGCGGTCCGAGTCCGGCTTACTAGAGGGACACGTGAGGCTCTGGCACATGAGATTGGCCAATAACTGGTGTGTCATGCCCTTACATGTCCGTGACTGCATGTGCGCTACACTGAAAAGGCCAGCGTTTGTCGCTTACAGGTGCAGATAACCCGCTGAACAACGTTAGTGATGGGGATCACTGATTACAATTATTACCCGCGAACAATGATTTCCCAGTAAGTGCAGGTCAACCGCAGTTCCGGAATTAGGCCTAACAGTCATTCCTGAAAAAATGAAAAACTTACGTGTGCAAACCACAGGTGCTGTAGCTTGCTTAACAGCTCGCCAGCCGTTCTCACGCCCAGTATGGATTACACGTGATTGCACAAAGGTGAGAAAGGGTACCGTATCCCCAGATAACATGTATGGATAGCGTACACATTCAAAATATATGTCTATACATCAGGAGGCAGGCTCAGATGGTGTTAGGCCCAGTATGGATTGCACGTGATTGCACAAAGGTTAAAAAGAGCACCGTATCCCCGGATAACATGTATGGATAGCGTACACATTCAAAATATATGTCTATACATCAGGAGGCAGGCTCAGACGGTGTTAGGCCCAGTATGGATTGCACGTGATTGCACAAAGGTTAGAAAGGGTACCGTTTCCCCGGATAACATGTATGGATAGCGTACACATTCAAAATATATGTCTATACATCAGGAGGCAGGCTCAGACGGTGTTAGGCCCAGTATGGATTGCACGTGATTGCACAAAGGTTAGAAAGGGTACCGTATCCCCAGATAACATGTATGGATAGCGTACACATTCAAAATATATGTCTATACATCAGGAGGCAGGCTCAGACAGTGTTAGGCCCAGTATGGATTGCACGTGATTGCACAAAGGTTAGAAAGGGTACCGTTTCCCCGGATAACATGTATGGATAGCGTACACATTCAAAATATATGTCTATACATCAGGAGGCAGGCTCAGACGGTGTTAGGCCCAGTATGGATTGCACGTGATTGCACAAAGGTTAGAAAGGGTACCGTTTCCCCGGATAACATGTATGGATAGCGTACACATTCAAAATATATGTCTATACATCAGGAGGCAGGCTCAGACGGTGTTAGGCCCAGTATGGATTGCACGTGATTGCACAAAGGTTAGAAAGGGTACCGTATCCCCGGATAACATGTATGGATAGCGTACACATTCAAAATATATGTCTATACATCAGGAGGCAGGCTCAGACAGTGTTAGGCCCAGTATGGATTGCACGTGATTGCACAAAGGTTAAAAACGGTACCGTATCCCCAGATAACATGTACGGATAGCGTACACATTCAAAATATATGTCTATACATCAGGAGGCAGGCTCAGACGGTGTTAGGCCCAGTATGGATTGCACGTGATTGCACAAAGGATAGAAAGGGTACCGTATCCCCAGATAACATGTATGGATAGCGTACACATTCAAAATATATGTCTATACATCAGGAGGCAGGCTCAGACGGTGTCAGGCACAGTATGGATTTGACGGCCCAGACTACACAGCGGAGGAGCAGGGAGAGGTAAAGATTGCAAATGCTGGGGCCCTGCCCAAGCAAGGGGGGCCCACTCGTGGGCGTCGGTACTGGCACTGGGCCCCTCATAGTACGGCGGTGTGTCTGACGGCGGGTGTGCACCACCACCATCAGAGACACTTGATTGCACTATGAAGGACCCTGTGCCAGTGCCCGCGCCGAAGAGTCGGCCTACCCACCTGTCCAGGGCAACGGCACTCGCACGGTGTCGTGCGCTAGGTGGTGACCCCGGCCATGGGGGGGGAGGCAGCACAGTTAGGGAGTTTTAGAAAGTGGCATATGTTGATGTTGGACATTCAGCTGATGCAAAAGGTGCAATAGGTCAAGTCCCAGGAAGAGGTGGACCAAAGCAAGCCATTTTTCTGTCACCCTATGTGTCATCAGGGGAAGGTGGGACAAAATCCTTGGAAACCCATGCGTGGTTCATTTTAATGAAGGTTAGATCATCCACATTTTGGGTTGACAGACGGGTCCTTTTTTCTGTCAGGATTGATCCAGCTGCACTGAAGACTCTTTCCGATAGCACACTTGCAGCTGGGCAAGCGAGCTCCTGTAAGTCATATTGTGCCAATTCAGGCCAGGTGTCCAGTTTAGCGGCCCAATAGTCAAAGGGGAATGACCTGTGTGGGAGAACATCGATATGGAAGGAAAAGTAGTTTGTAACCATAGTTGACAACTGCTGTCTCCTGTCACTTTCCATCGATGCAGTATTACCAGTTGTGTGAGCGGTACTTGAAAAATCAGTCCACAACATTGTTATGAAACTGTCTCCAACGCCACTTCTGCTGTGTGCACCACGAACACCTCTGCCAAGCTGCCCCCGGCCCGTACGGCTCGTGTGAGAACCATCACCGCTGCTGTGTGCTGGGAATGCCTCAAGCAACCGATTTACCAGAGTTGCTTGTTTATTAGCCAATATTAGGTCAAGGTTCTCCTGTGGCATGATGTTTTGTAATTTGCCTTTATAGCGTGGATCCAGGATGCTGACCAACCAGTAGTCGTCATCGTTCATCATTTTGGCAATGCGGGGGTCCCTTTTAAGGATCTGCAAGGCATAATCTGACATGTGGGCCAATGTTCCCGGTGTCAATGATGCACTGCGAGTGCTGGTTGGAGGAGCACTTTCTGGCAAATCCACATCCCTCCAGTCACGCACAAACCCTGTACCAGACCTTGCCACGCCAACATTTTCACTTGCCCCACGAGATGCATTCCTCAAAACACTGAAGGACTTTACAGAGGTCTTTCAGCTTCGACCACTGCACACCGGTCAACTCCATGTCTGCTCTCAAAGTGCCTGGCCGTGTATCCTCCCACAAATGCATTATGGCCTGCCTCTGCTCGCACAGCCGCTCCACCATGTGCAGGGTGGAGTTCCACCTTGTTGCAATGTCGATAATGAGGCGGTGGTTGGGAAGGTGGAGCAATCGCTGCAGCTTCTGCATACGAACGGAGTGTACAGGCGACCGGCGGATGTGCGCGCACAGTCTTCGCACCTTCTGGAGCAGGGCTGTTAACTCCGGATAATTTTTGAGGAAACACTGCACCACCAGGTTCAAGGTGTGAGCCAAGCAAGGTATGTGGCTGAGTTTTGAAAGGGCTATGGCTGCCACAAAATTACGGCCGTTATCACTAACTACCTTGCCTGCCTCAAGATGTACACTGCCCAGCCATGACTCAGTTTGTCGCTGAAAGTACTCGGCCAGCACCTCGGCGGTGTGTCTGTCGCCCAAACACATCATCTGCAACACTGCCTGCTGACGCTTTCCACTAGCTGCTCGATAGGGGGACACCTCGTGTGCAACAGTGGCAGCTGCAGATGGAGTGCTCGTACGACTGCGCTCTGTGAACGAGCTTTCGCTTCTGGAGGAGGAGGAGGAGGAGGGTCGAACGCCTACAGCCAACTGTTTCCTATACCGTGGGCTAGGCAGCACTGTCCCACCACCGCTGTCCCCTGTGGACCCTGCATCCACCACATTAACCCAGTGCGCAGTGATGGACACGTAACGGCCCTGGCCATGCCGACTGGACCATGCATCAGTTGTGAGGTGCACCTTTCCGCTCACTGACTGCTTGAGTGCATGGACAATGCGGTCTTTCACATGATGGTGGAGGGCTGGGATGGCTTTGCGAGAGAAGAAGTGGCGACTGGGTAGGTCATAGCGTGGTACTGCATAGGCCATGAGTTCGCGCTTTCCACCAACCGAAAGGGCATCATCTCAAACGAGATTAGTTTGGCAATGTGGGCGTTCAAACCCAGTGTACGCGGATGAGAGACTGAGTACTTTCTTGACCTACTCATAGTGTCTGGGAGGGTGAGCTGGACTTGAGAGCTGCATATGGTGGAAGTAGCGGTGGACAGGGCGGACTGAGGGTTGATGATGGTGATGGAGTTGGTGTTCTTTCTGATGGCCTAGAATCAGTCTTTCGTTGATATAACAGTGGGATTCCCTGACTGCTGTGGTCTTGCAACTACACCTCAACATTTGCTGCTGTGCTAACCGGTGGGCTTACAGTGGGGGAAACAATGTAGCTTTGCTGACTACCTTCGTTGTGATCAGTTGCACATGTGGCACTTGAGGTTTGGTGTTGTGTCCACGCTTGCAAGTGCATGCTGGTTAAATGTCTAAGCATGCAACTGGTATTCAAATTTTTCAGATTTTTCCCTCGGCTAAAGGTCTTTGCGCACTTCTTACAGATAACCTTGGCCTGATCATGAGGATTTTGTTCAAAAAACTGCCACACTGCACTCTTCCTACTTTGGCAGACATTTTGCGGCCTAGCACACTGTGATCTTTTGACCCTCTGGACAAGCTGTCCAGCAACTCTTTTGATGTTTGGAACCTGTCTTTGGAGTGCTCCGGGCCTGCCAGATAACAGCTGTTGCGATGTCGATGTCTGCTGTGGATGCTCCTCATCTGAGCTATTGGAAGCAGCACCCTCTTCCCCCAATGGATGCCAATCTGGGTCAACAACTGGGTCATCCATCACCTCCTCTTCTATGTCATGTGCACCTTCCTCTGTGTCACCGTGTATGGTGGTATAGTGTGCGGGAAGGGGCACCTGAGTCTCATCAGGGTCAGAATCTGGCTCTGTACACTGCGAGGACAATGTAGTGCTCTGAGTGAATGTACCAGCAGAATCATCCATCAGCGGCTGTGCATCAGTGCACTCCATGTCAGATTCATCTTGGCCTGGGTAATTCACCATTTCACTTGATAATCCAGGCATGGTATGTGAAAACAGCTCCATGGAGTAATCAGTAGTATGGCCTGCGTCATCCTTCAATCTTGGTTGGGGTGAAGGACACAAGGAAAGGTGTGGTTCATGAACATGAGCCTCCAATGACGACTCAGTGCTTTTACTTTTTACAACTGAAGGTGAGGAGGCGATAGAGCTGGAGGCTGAGTCAGCAATGTAAGACAAAACTTTTTCCTCATGCTCTGGCTTTAAAAGCGGTTTGCCAACTCCTAGAAAACTAAGCGTTCGAGGCCTTATGTAGCCAGACGATGACGCAGGCTCAACACCTCCTGCATTCGGTCCTATTTTGCTCTTGCCACTACCATCAGATCCACCACCAACACCATCATTACCAGCTGCCAACACCCGCCCAATTCCACGGCCTCTTCCACCAGCCTTCCTCATTTTTGGTAGAAATGTAGACAAAATCCAACAAACTATATAGTAATGTAAAACAAGGTACAAGGTGTCTATAGGACAGGGGAGATTTTGAATTTCTGCAGACACTTGTGGACACTGGACACTTTTGGATTGTGTGAGGCCCACTGAATATCTGAGCGCTCTGTCACAGGCTCGATGGCTTAGCTGTGACCAAAGTCACTAGAGGATTATGGAGATTTTGAATTTCTGCACACACTTGTGGACACTGGACACTTTTGGATTGTGTGAGGCCCACTGAATATCTGAGCGCTCTGTCACAGGCTCGATGGCACAGCTGTGACCAAAGTGACTAGAGGATAAGGGAGATTTTGAATTTCTGCACACACTTGTGGACACTGGACACTTTTGGATTGTGTGAGGCCCACTGAATATCTGAGCGCTCTGTCACAGGCTCGATGGCATAGCTGTGACCAAAGTGACTAGAGGATAAGGGAGATTTTGAATTTCTGCACACACTTGTGGACACTGGACACTTTTGGATTGTGTGAGGCCCACTGAATATCTGAGCGCTCTGTCACAGGCTCGATGGCACAGCTGTGACCAAAATGACTAGAGGATAAGGGAGATTTTGAATTTCTGCACACACTTGTGGACACTGGACACTTTTGGATTGTGTGAGGCCCACTGATATCTGAGCGCTATGTGACAGGCTCGATGGCACAGCTGTGACCAAAGTGACTAGAGGATAATTGAGATTTTGAATTTCAGCAGACACTTGTGGACACTGGACACTTTTGGATTGTGTGAGGCCCACTGAATATCTGAGCGCTATGTGACAGGCTCGATGGCACAGCTGTGACAAAAGTGACTAGAGGATAAGTGAGATTTTGAATTTCAGCAGACACTTGTGGACACTGGACACTTTTGGATTGTGTGAGGCCCAATGAATATCTGAGCGCTATGTGACAGGCTCGATGGCACAGCTGTGACAAAAGTGACGAGAGGATAAGGGAGATTTTGAATTTCTGCAGACACTTGTGGACACTGGACACTTTTGGATTGTGTGAGGCCCACTGATATCTGAGCGCTATGTGACAGGCTCGATGGCACAGCTGTGACCAAAGTGACTAGAGGATAAGGGAGATTTTGAATTTCAGCAGACACTTGTGGACACTGGACACTTTTGGATTGTGTGAGGCCCACTGATATCTGAGCGCTATGTCACAGGCTCGATGGCACAGCTGTGACAAAAGTGACTAGAGGATAAGGGAGATTTTGAATTTCAGCAGACACTTGTGGACACTGGACACTTTTGGATTGTGTGAGGCCCACTGATATCTGAGCGCTATGTCACAGGCTCGATGGCACAGCTGTGACAAAAGTGACTAGAGGATAAGGGAGATTTTGAATTTCAGCAGACACTTGTGGACACTGGACACTTTTGGATTGTGTGAGGCCCAATGAATATCTGAGCGCTATGTGACAGGCTCGATGGCACAGCTGTGACAAAAGTGACGAGAGGATAAGGGAGATTTTGAATTTCTGCAGACACTTGTGGACACTGGACACTTTTGGATTGTGTGAGGCCCACTGATATCTGAGCGCTATGTGACAGGCTCGATGGCACAGCTGTGACCAACGTGACTAGAGGATAAGGGAGATTTTGAATTTCAGCAGACATTTGTGGACACTGGACACTTTTGGATTGTGTGAGGCCCAATGAATATCTGAGCGCTATGTGACAGGCTCGATGGCACAGCTGTGACCAAAGTGACTAGAGGATAATTGAGATTTTGAATTTCAGCAGACACTTGTGGACACTGGACACTTTTGGATTGTGTGAGGCCCAATGAATATCTGAGCGCTATGTGACAGGCTCGATGGCACAGCTGTGACAAAAGTGACGAGAGGATAAGGGAGATTTTGAATTTCTGCAGACACTTGTGGACACTGGACACTTTTGGATTGTGTGAGGCCCACTGATATCTGAGCGCTATGTCACAGGCTCGATGGCACAGCTGTGACAAAAGTGACTAGAGGATAAGTGAGATTTTGAATTTCAGCAGACACTTGTGGACACTGGACACTTTTGGATTGTGTGAGGCCCAATGAATATCTGAGCGCTATGTGACAGGCTCGATGGCACAGCTGTGACAAAAGTGACGAGAGGATAAGGGAGATTTTGAATTTCTGCAGACACTTGTGGACACTGGACACTTTTGGATTGTGTGAGGCCCACTGATATCTGAGCGCTATGTGACAGGCTCGATGGCACAGCTGTGACCAAAGTGACTAGAGGATAAGGGAGATTTTGAATTTCAGCAGACACTTGTGGACACTGGACACTTTTGGATTGTGTGAGGCCCACTGATATCTGAGCGCTATGTCACAGGCTCGATGGCACAGCTGTGACCAAAGTGACTAGAGGATAAGGGAGATTTTGAATTTCAGCAGACACTTGTGGACACTGGACACTTTTGGATTGTGTGAGGCCCAATGAATATCTGAGCGCTATGTGACAGGCTCGATGGCACAGCTGTGACAAAAGTGACGAGAGGATAAGGGAGATTTTGAATTTCAGCAGACACTTGTGGACACTGGACACTTTTGGATTGTGTGAGGCCCACTGATATCTGAGCGCTATGTGACAGGCTCGATGGCACAGCTGTGACCAAAGTGACTAGAGGATAAGGGAGATTTTGAATTTCAGCAGACACTTGTGGACACTGGACACTTTTGGATTGTGTGAGGCCCACTGATATCTGAGCGCTATGTCACAGGCTCGATGGCACAGTTGTGACAAAAGTGACTAGAGGATAAGGGAGATTTTGAATTTCAGCAGACACTTGTGGACACTGGACACTTTTGGATTGTGTGAGGCCCAATGAATATCTGAGCGCTATGTGACAGGCTCGATGGCACAGCTGTGACCAAAGTGACTAGAGGATAAGTGAGATTTTGAATTTCAGCAGACACTTGTGGACACTGGACACTTTTGGATTGTGTGAGGCCCAATGAATATCTGAGCGCTATGTGACAGGCTCGATGGCACAGCTGTGACAAAAGTGACTAGAGGATAAGGGAGATTTTGAATTTCAGCAGACACTTGTGGACACTGGACACTTTTGGATTGTGTGAGGCCCACTGATATCTGAGCGCTATGTCACAGGCTCGATGGCACAGCTGTGACCAAAGTGACTAGAGGATAAGTGAGATTTTGAATTTCAGCAGACACTTGTGGACACTGGACACTTTTGGATTGTGTGAGGCCCACTGATATCTGAGCACTATGTGACAGGCTCGATGGCACAGCTGTGACAAAAGTGACTAGAGGATAAGGGAGATTTTGAATTTCAGCAGACACTTGTGGACGCTGGACACTTTTGGATTGTGTGAGGCCCAATGAATATCTGAGCGCTATGTGACAGGCTCGATGGCACAGCTGTGACAAAAGTGACTAGAGGATAAGTGAGATTTTGAATTTCAGCAGACACTTGTGGACACTGGACACTTTTGGATTGTGTGAGGCCCAATGAATATCTGAGCGCTATGTGACAAGCTCGATGGCACAGCTGTGACAAAAGTGACTAGAGGATAAGGGAGATTTTGAATTTCAGCAGACACTTGTGGACACTGGACACTTTTGGATTGTGTGAGGCCCACTGATATCTGAGCGCTATGTGACAGGCTCGATGGCACAGCTGTGACCACAGTGACTAGAGGATAAGGGAGATTTTGAATTTCAGCAGACACTTGTGGACACTGGACACTTTTGGATTGTGTGAGGCCCAATGAATATCTGAGCGCTATGTGACAGGCTCGATGGCACAGCTGTGACAAAAGTGACGAGAGGATAAAGGGGGTTTTACACTAAGCGATATCGCTAGCAATATCGCTAAAACATCACTGGTTTTGTGACGTTATAGCGATATTGCTAGCGATATCGCTATGTGTGATACTTACCAGCGACCGGCTCCCCCGCTGTCCATCGCTGATCGCGCGAGAATGTCCGGCTCCATTTCTCGTCGGGCGCTTCCTGCTGAGACTTCCTGCTGTGACGACGAGCGACGCGTGGAGGCGGGCGGGAGGAGGTCAGGATCGCTGTGTGTGAATGGTAAGTATCGTGCGCTGCGTCGCTGCTGCATCGCTGTGAGGTCTTTCTGTATGAAAGCTCACTAGCGATCATTTAGCGATGCACCAGCGATCCTGACCGGGTCGGATCGCTGGTCGGATCGCTGGTGCATCGCTAAATGTAAAAGGGCCTTAAGGGAGATTTTGAATTTCTGCAGACACTTGTGGACAATGGACACTTTTGGATTGTGTGAGGCCCACTGATATCTGAGCGCTATGTGACAGGCTCGATGGCACAGCTGTGACAAAAGTGACGAGAGGATAAGGGAGATTTTGAATTTCTGCAGACACTTGTGGACACTGGACACTTATGGATTGTGTGAGGCCCACTGAATATCACAGCGCTATGTCACACGCAGAAATTGGCTAGTGTATCACAAACTACAAGGTGTATGTAGAATTGGGCAGAATAGGAATCTCCCTAGAGTGCAGGTCTGTAAGAACGGAACATGTCCTCGCTTTATTCTCACAGAGTGACACACTGATAGCTTCACTGTGGCTGTGATAACAGCCGTGACACGGTACTGTGTGAGGAGCGTACACCGCTGTATGGTGTGAAAAAATGCATGCTCAGTACCTCAGCAGGACAAAAAAAAAAAAAATTGGGATTGCTTTTAAAAAAGCAGTTTGCAGAGCAGTGGGTAAACAGCAATGCAGGAATGTCAGGAAGCCTTAGAAGGCAGCCCAACAACCAACACCACTGATACACCACTATATAGCCTCCCCTTGCACTGCACACACAGTGACTGATGTGTTGTACAGGCAAAATCGCTAGCAGCAGAAGCAGTTTTTTTTTCTTCTCAGCAGGACAAAAAAAAAAATTGGGATTGCTTTTAAAAAAGCAGTTTGCGGAGCAGTGGGTAAACAGCAATGCAGGAATGTCAGGAAGCCTTAGAAGGCAGCCCAACAACCAACACCACTGATACACCACTATATAGCCTCCCCTTGCACTGCACACACAGTGACTGATGTGTTGTACAGGCAAAATCGCTAGCAGCAGAAGCAGTTTTTTTTTTTTCTCAGCAGGACAAAAAAAAAAATTGGGATTGCTTTTAAAAAAGCAGTTTGCGGAGCAGTGGGTAAACAGCAATGCAGGAATGTCAGGAAGCCTTAGAAGGCAGCCCAACAACCAACACCACTGATACACCACTATATAGCCTCCCCTTGCACTGCACACACAGTGACTGGTGTGTTGTACAGGCAAAATCGCTAGCAGCAGAAGCAGTTTTTTTTTCTTCTCAGCAGGACAAAAAAAAAAATTGGGATTGCTTTTAAAAAAGCAGTTTGCGGAGCAGTGGGTAAACAGCAATGCAGGAATGTCAGGAAGCCTTAGAAGGCAGCCCAACAACCAACACCACTGATACACCACTATATAGCCTCCCCTTGCACTGCACACACAGTGACTGGTGTGTTGTACAGGCAAAATCGCTAGCAGCAGAAGCAGTTTTTGGTGTCTTCTTCCCTGCCTAACGCTCTCCCTACAAAATCAGCAGCAGCAGCAGCTCTCTCTATTCTGAGATCAGCATGAGTAACATGGCGGTCGGCGTGCACGCCCTTTTATACCCCCTGTGACGCCCCCCAAAGCAAGCCAATCACTTGCATGCCCTTCTGAAAGATGGTGGTGACCCCTGCCTATGTCATCACGTTGCCCACAGTGTCCGTGGATCCTGATTGGCTGAAAAAGAGCGCAAAACAAACTTTTGAAACGCGACTTTGGCGCGTAAGTCGCCGACCTCGTGGCCGACCCCATCCTAGGGTCGGGTTTCGTTTCATGAAACCCGACTTTGCCAAAAGTCGGCGACTTTTGAAATTTTTCGACCCGTTTCGCTCAACTCTAATGACAAGGTATAATTTTTTTTTTTTTATTTAATACCAAGGTTCCTGGTGTTTTTTTTTACCTGTACACCACTGGTGTACTTTCAACCTTTACCAAGTGTTGTGTATTTGTACCTGTACACCATGGGTGTACTTTCAACCTTTACAAAGTGTTGTGTATTTGTACCTGTACACCACCGGTGTACTTTCAACCTTTACCAAGTGTTGTGTATTTGTACCTGTACACCAACGGTGTTTTTTTTTTTTTTACTTTAAACACTAATAAAGAAAAAAATGTAAACGACACAATAAAATTCTTTGGAAACAAAGCAATATTTATTTTAGTAATTTTTTAAATAAAAATTTTAACAAAATTACATATGCCGGTATTGTTGGGTGGAGATATCATCGGAGGGGTTAACAGGGTTGACCACATCGAGGGGGGGGGTGGAGGACTGGGAACGGAGTTGGTGAGGATCAGAAGTGGAAGGGGGGTTGAAAACATGAGGTTGGGACGGGAGTTGAACAGAGGATGTTTGTGGGAACATTGAAGGTGTGTGTGGGGGTGGATATGGTGAGGGCATTGGGGTATAATGCAATGGGGAAGGAAGGTACTGGGAAGAATGGAATGGGGAACTAGAGAAAGGAGAAGGAGTGGTGGGAAGATGGACGGTGGAGGAATGGGCGGTGGAAGGATGGACGGTGGAAGGATGTACAGAGGGAGGATGGACGGTGGAATGAGGTTATGGAATAGGTGCATGGGTAGATTGGGAGGATTCGGATACTGCAGTCACTAGAGCATTGTTACAGGATTGCATCACATGCATCTGCAGGTGAGTATTTAAACCTTCCATTTGCCGATCAACTGATTGAAAAAAAATATGTCTCGGCGCCTGGTTTGATTCTGCATTCATCCGTTCCATGTAACTTCTGAGTTCCATGATACTTTGATTTATCATGTTCAACCCAGAAGTTAACTGTTGCCCCAAAATACGGAATGCATTCTGAACGGTTGAATTCAGATTCAAACAGTCAGACAAGGTCATCCTTTCCTGATCTCTCAGACGCTGCCGTCCAGAACCAAAAGTTGGTCGAGATGTTGCGGCAGTGTCAGAGGGATGGGGTAAAGGGAACTCTAATTAGTCACCTGCAGGATGATGCTGCTTGTTGCGAAGATCAAATGAAGACACAGTGCGGCTTCTGAAGTAATGTGTGGCTGAATGTGATGAAGTCTGCCCTGCTGCTCCAGTGCTGGTGGAGGGGACAGAGGGACGAGACAAGAGGGAAGGTACAGAGGGGTCGGATACCTCGATGTGGTCCCGGGTGGCGGTCTCCAAAGGGATCACTCCAGAGGGAGGCAACTCAGAAGCAGGCTCCCGAGTGCTGCAAATGGTGCTAGAAAAGAGAAAAAATATATATTTACATTTAATTTATCATTGCTGAAAAAAAAAATTAGGTTAAACATGGAAACATTTGTACTACAGAAATGGTGTGTGGAATATTTACCTTCTGCTCACCATCATCGACCGGAGGAACGACAGGGCTCTGTATTGTTTATACTGGGTGCTCCTGCGTCCTCTCGATCCACTCGGGGCCTGCATCTCCTTGTTGAAGTCCCTCTTGAAGCGATCCCTGGGTGACCGCCACCGTGTGATAACCCTGTCACCTGTGAAGATAAAAAAAAAAAACAAAGTGGTTAGTATTCAACACTTCACACGCTGTAATATTAAGTTACTGACATTGTGCGTAAGTATTCCAAAATCCCTGGCCCTCGCATTGAGCTCCTCCCAGTTTTCTACAACTTCCGAACACACTTCATCCCATTGCCGTCGGGTGGTTGGTTGGTCGGCATGGTAGCGGTTTGCCATGTTCCTCAGCGGCTCCCGCGGTTGCACAGCCTCGATGAGGGAGTCCACCTCGATGCCGATTCCCTCTTCTACTGCTATGAGGGAAGCACGCTGTGAAACCTGTGAAAAAAAAAAAGGAATATTAAATTCATACACATGAGGTTCATTAATCAGTCACCCAAATAAAGGGTTACTTACTGTTCGCCGACCACCAGAAGCATCACCTCGACGACGCTGGGATGTCCTGGGAGTCGCTCTAGTGCATGCACCGGATTGTGAAGACTGTAAAGAAAAAAAAAAAAAGTATGTGGTTGGATGGATGTGGAGTCATTGTGTGTGCTGTTATGAATGTTTGTGTTGGGTGTAGCATTATGTATGAATGTGAGTTTTTGTATGTGCTAAACTTACATTCTGCATGCCCCCTCCTTGCATTTCTCCACCTTGCATGTCTCCTCCTGGAAGCTACTCAGATTCAGCTTCCTGGGAAAACATAATACATACATATATTGTAAAAAAATATATATTTATATTACCTCAGTTCGCTAATGCTGTGAGGGGGAGCTCCCAGAAGAAGACATATTAAACTGCTGCGGTTTTGCTGGCGGGTCTGCTGCGGAATTGCTGGCGGTTCTGCTGCCATCTTGCTGGCTGGATCTGTAGGTATAAAGACACTTGTTTACAGTTGTGGCCAAAAGTATTGACACCCCTGCAATTCTGTCAGATAATACTCAGTTTCTTCCTGAAAATGATTGCAAACACAAATTCTTTGGTATTATTATCTTCATTTACAGTAATTTGTCTTAAATGAAAAAACACAAAAAGAATTGTCTTAAAGCCAAATTGGATATAATTCCACACCAAACATAAAAAAGAGAGTGGACAAAAGTATTGGCACTGTTTGAAAAATCATGTGATGCTTCTCTAATTTGTGTAATTAACAGCACCTGTAACTTACCTGTGGCACCTAACAGGTGTTGGCAATAACTAAATCACACTTGCAGCCAGTTGACATGGATTAACGTTGACTCAACCTCTGTCCTGTGTCCTTGTGTGTACCACATTGAGCATGGAGAAAAGAAAGAAGACCAAAGAACTGTCTGAGGACTTGAGAAACCAAATTGTGAGGAAGCATGAGCAATCTCAAGGCTACAAGTCCATCTCCAAAGACCTGAATGTTCCTGTGTCTACCGTGCGCAGTGTCATCAAGAAGTTTAAAGCCCATGGCACTGTGGCTAACCTCCCTAGATGTGGACGTAAAAGAAAAATTGACAAGAGATTTCAACGCAAGATTGTGCGGATGTTGGATAAAGAACCTCGACTAACATCCAAACAATTTCAAGCTGCCCTGCAGTCCGAGGGTACAACAGTGTCAACCCATACTATCCATCGGCGTCTGAATGAAAAGGGACTGTATGGTAGGAGACCCAGGAAGACCCCACTTCTTACCCTGAGACATAAAAAAGCCAGGCTGGAGTTTGCCAAAACTTACCTGAAAAAGCCTAAAACGTTTTGGAAGAATGTTCTCTGGTCAGATGAGACAAAAGTAGAGCTTTTTGGGAAAAGGCATCAACATAGAGTTTACAGGAAAAAAAAGAGGCATTCAAAGAAAAGAACACGGTCCCTACAGTCAAACATGGCAGAGGTAGCCAGATGTTTTGGGGTTGCTTTGCTGCCTCTGGCACTGGACTGCTTGACCGTGTGCATGGCATTATGAAGTCTGAAGACTACCAACAAATTTTGCAGCATAATGTAGGGCCCAGTGTGAGAAAGCTGGGTCTCCCTCAGAGGTCATGGGTCTTCCAGCAGGACAATGACCCAAAACACACTTCAAAAAGCACTAGAAAATAGTTTGAGAGAAAGCACTTGAGACTTCTAAGGTGGCCAGCAATGAGTCCAGACCTGAATCCCATAGAACACCTGTGGAGAGATCTAAAAATGGCAGTTTGGAGAAGGCACCCTTCAAATATCAGGGACCTGGAGCTGTTTGCCAAAGAAGAATGGTCTAAAATTCCAGCAGATCATTGTAAGAAACCCATTGATGGTTACCGGAAGCGGTTGGTCGCAGTTATTTTGGCTAAAAGTTGTGCAACCAAGTATTAGGCTGAGGGTGCCAATACTTTTGTCTGGCCCATTTTTGGAGTTTTGTGTGAAATTATCAATGTTTTGCTTTTTGCTTCATGCTCTTTTGTGTTTTTTTCATTTAAGACAAATTAAATGAAGATAATAATACCAAAGAATTTGTGTTTGCAATAATTTTCAGGAAGAAACTGAGTATTATCTGACAGAATTTCAGGGTTGTCAATACCTTTGGCCACAACTGTAGCTACTATACAAAGGATTAAAAAGCTTTCAGGCCTTTACACTTACTTGGAAAACTGAAGTGTTTTCCTAGGATGCTCTGCTGCGGTATTGCTGGCGGGTCTGCTGCGGAATTGCTGGCGGTTCTGCTGCAACCTTGCTGGCTGGATCCGTAAGTATAAAGACACTTGTTTAGCTACTATACAAAGGATTAAATAAGCTTTCAGGCCTTTATACTTACTTGGAAAACTGAAGTGTTTTCCTAGGATGCTCTGCTGCAGTCTTGCTGGCGGGTCTGCTGCGGTATTCCTGGATGATCTGAAATTATAAACATAGTTTTAATAATATAAAAAAAAAATTGTGAGCTTGTTTTGGTATTGCATGTGTGTAATTCTCTATTGCAGAGTTAACTGATAATCTCTCATTGAGAGTATGCCCACACTTTAAAGTGAACTTGTTTTGGTGTATTGCATGTGTAATTCCCTGAAGAAGAGTTAACTGAGAATCTCTCAGTGAGTATACCCACACTTTAAAATTACCTTGTTTTGGTGTATTGTATGTGTAATTCCTTAAGCATATTTAACATATCTCTCAGTGATACCCAATACCAACACTTAGGCTGGGGTCACACTAACCTGCGCAAAATACGGTCCGTAGTTTACAGGCATAATACGTAGGAATGACCTCTAAATAGTGGTCCGTAGGTCATCCTTAAGCAAGGTGCGGTCGCTTATTTTGCTCATGTGAGCATCCGTATGCAATCCGTATGGCGAGATTTTCTTGCAGCCTTGCAAAATGGACATTTAATGGTTTTGAGGCCTGCTAACAATTTAACTCATTAGCCTTCACCCTATTTATTGGCTTAGGAACAGGTGGCTGCCTCCATTCTGGCCATTTGTGACCTTGCCTTCACTAGGTGTGTTGGTGTTGTATGTGCAACATGGCAGAGGGTCTGAGTTTAAATACAACTGAGCAGGTTCTCTTCAACTGGCTTTTGTCACGGCGCTTTGGGCAACCATACCCAGTGATAGTGGATCCGCGGAGGAGGAGACACATGTGGGTACATCCACTTTTGAGGCAACGACTCACAAGAGGTCATTTTCACCGCCTCTATTCTCTCCGGGAGCATCCACTGAAATTTTACCAATACTGTCACATGAGCATTTCCACATTTGATCGACTCTTGGAGACAGTGCGCCATGGGATAACCTTTCAGGACACAAGGATGCGCAAAGCTCTATCTGCAGAGGAGCGACTTTTACTCAAAATACGGTATGTACTACACAACCACATTCTCTATGTTCATAATGTGTGGGCTAAAGTATGTTTTTTTGCCTTCTTGGACTAAGTTTAATGCCCTCATCTTACTCAAAATATGGTTCAACTTACACACCAGAATGTTAGCTCTAATATGTACTGCATATCACTTAGTCATTGTGCAAACAAATATGTGTGTGTTATTCTATTTCAATTCCTACCAAGTTTGGTCGGCATGTAACTGATGTTTTTGGACTTTCTGCATTCTAAAATTATCAATTTCTGTTGTTCTACAGCTTCCTGTCCACTGGCCTGTCTTATGCCGCCCTCCACCATGAGTTTCTCATTGGAAGATCAACCATTTCTGGCATAGTGAGGTCTACATGTACAGAAATCTGGACAAGACTACATCAAGTGGTCATGCCCGAGCCCAGGATGGGAGACTGGTTGAGGATATCAAGGGACTTTGAGGAGGACTGCCAGTTTCCTAATTGTATTGGGGCCCTGGATGGCAAACATATCCGGGTGCGTAAGCCGCCGAACTCTGGCTCCCAATTCTTCAATTATAAACAATACTTTTCTGTTGTATTGTTGGCTCTAGTAGACCCTCAATACAAGTTTATAATTGTTGACATTGAGGCCTATGGAAGGACGGGAGACTCTAGAGTCTTCAATACTTCCATAATGGCTCGGCGGCTATGCACCAACCAGTTGGATCTACCACCACCACGCCAGCTACCAGGCTCCACTGAAGAATCAGTCCCTTATGTCCTTGTGGCAGATGAGGCGTTTCAGTTATCGCGCAATGTCATGAGGCCATATCCCCGGCGCAACCTTGACCACAGGCGCAGAATTTTTAACTTGCGCCTATCACGTGCTAGGCGACTGGTGGAGTGTTCCTTTGGCATTCTTTGTGCCAAATGGCGGGTACTCCAGTCTGCCATTCAGTTGAGTGAACAGAATGTTAATGAAGTTGTGAAAGCCTGTGTGGTTCTTCATAACTTCACCAGGATACATGATTGTTCCTCCTCTGATGGTGTTGTGCGTAGGCCAGACAATGTGCGCAGGGTGAGACCACCTATGAACCCTCAACGTAGACCGCACTCTGGCCTCAAAGTGCGTGATATTTTCACTAATTACTTTATCTCACCTGAGGGGGCAACTTCTTGGCAAGAGCATGATGTGTCTATGTTATAATTTGTTTCTTTAAGTGTGTCTAAATATATATTACTCAACCCCTTATGATTCGATGACTGTTTCATTGCATTGGTAAGTGTATGTTAGTATATTGACAGGGTTTTTGAGAAATCACACAGAGACATTAACTGTAGTAGACAAATTTTTAGTTTTGCCTTTTTGCTTTTTTTTATCTTAAAGGCAAACATAATATTGCCATATGAAAAGTTTGGCAATGGGCAAAATTGCCCTTTTTGCATTATTAAACTTTTTTGAAAAGTAACATTATATAACATAACCCAAAAAAACTTTAGGCAATAACAACATTGCTGCATGAGAATATTTAAATACAAAGGAAAAAAATAGGTAATCTCCATAAACAAAATTAGTGCTAAAAGATAACACTCACATTTCTTCCGAATGTTTTCCAATTATAGAAATATTCCACCATGACAGGCAAGGCTACCTCACGGCTTTCAGACAGATATTACCTGACTGTAGAACAGAGAATATTTAACCATGCTATACTGGAAAGGATGAAAAAACAAAACTCATTTGTTAAGACATAGAGAGAGCGTGATATTCTGAAGGCTGGTCGCCTTGATTTGTTACTATAGATTGCTAGCAAAAAAGGTGAGTACTTCACTAAGGCCAGCATGCCTTTCCTCGGCATTAGCAAGTGAGTAGTGTATTTTCATCCTTTGACTTTACTGTACAGCGCGTTTAAATATTCTCTTTTGTACAGACATGTAATATCTGTCTGAAAGGCGTGAGGTAGCCTTACCTGTCATGATGGATTCTTATTATGATTGTAAAACATTGTTTAAAAATTTGAATGTTAAATTTTTTTACAAAGTTTGGTGATGGAGACCACCTGTTTTTTCCTTTGTATTTGGAGCACCAGTGAAACCGCACTGGACATCTACGGCCATCAGACTTATAAATCCTCATAGGTTGGGGAAGGGGAACGTGGAAGAGCAGCCTGTGGGTGCTGCTGGACACTGTGGCCAACATCGCCCTGCGTGGGGCCATACTGTTGCCCATGATGTGGGAATTGTCCTGCCTCCTGGGAATGTTGGGGTACTGGCCAGAGTAATGATGGGGAGGGGCATCTTGTTGGCTGTGGTACGCACGTGGCTCATACCCACCAAGATAGCCATATCGTCCCCAACCAGGTTGGGACCAGCCTCCAACACTGGGTGGGTACAAGTGGCCATATTGGTGGGGTTGGCTAGAGGCTGACATTTGGGGCTGCTGAATAGAAGGTTGGGTAGTGGGAGGAAGGGGGTGAGGTGTAGGCCCACGTATTTGAGGATCCTCAGATCCTGCTTGAGCTTGCATTTGTGGGGGGTGCCTAAGGCGCATGAGATTTCGTGGTGAAAGCTGCCACCTCTCAATGTATTCAAATAGTTCGTAGGGTGTATTGGGGTATGTGCAGGGCAAGCAGGATCTGAAAGCATCCTCTAATACGGAGCCTGACCTCACGGGAAAGGACACGGAGATAATTGGCCAGGCTGCAAGAGTATGCCTCCACCCCATCATCAGTGTTAACTCTGGCTAAATAATTCAGGACCCCAGTGTCCACATTAGTGCGGATATCAGGGGCAGGTATTTGCCGTCTTCGGCTTCTTCCTCGCCGGGATGTGGCAGCAGGCTGAGGGGAGCCCCAGATGTGGCAAGTTGGGCTGCTGCTGATATTGCCATGATCCTCTGCTTGTGCTGATGCAGCAGCAGCACCAGATGGTCCTGGTGGTGGTCTTTGGGGCTCAGGCAATGGCACATCCTGACTTGAGTCTTCACCCCTGCTCCTAGTAGGGGGAGAAGATGGGCCAGCCACCTCTTCCCCTGCAGACCCAGGATCAATGATGGGCTCTGTATCCGAGCCAGTGCCTCTGTCCGTAAGGTTGGACTGAGTTCTGTGAAGAAATAGAACAGAGCCAAAAATAAATACCTATTTTTGGCCCTGTAAAGTATCTGTGTAATGTGGTGTGAGGTATCTACTTACGGTCTCAGATCCAGAATTGGGGCGAGGAAGGAGAGGCGGTCGTAATATATATATTTTCTTTTAACGTAGCCAGCATCGCCACTCCTGGACCGCTGCTGGCGTTCCCGGCGGTATTGGTCCCGGATGCTTCGCCAGCGTCTCATCACATCTTCCATTGCAATGTTGTCAAAATCACATATTTGATAGGTCACATTTACTACCAGTAGTCTAGGCATGGGGTCTTCTGGGGTGTGCTTTCTACACATGGTGGCATATCTAATTGGGCAGATACACAGGGTCTCTTTAGTTGATGTATCAAATAGCTACACTTAATAATTGGTTTGTCTAGGAGGATGAGGAGCTTGTGGCCTAAACCCAAATTATGGCTGTGTGAATCCACGTGTCACATCCAAATCTAACGGCCTCATGAGGAAAAAAGTACAAGCACAGGAAGGGGGGTGCTGATTCTATATTCCTTTTTTGTTGTGCGCTAAGGTTACTCATGTTTTGGCTTGTACTTACGAATTTTATGCTGCTCCTCACGTGGCCAATCACCAAAGTCATGGTACATCTGGCGACAAATGCGCCTCCATGACGCCTCCTTTCTTGCCCGGTTGGAATAATGGGCATCACGTTGGTCCCAGAATTTGGGACGCTCCTGCACCAGGACTATTAACATTTCCACATTAATGTAAGTGGACGCCATGATGCTGCTGTACTCCGTGGAGGTGTACTTCCTGGATGTCTGGAGCGCTTTTTGAGCTCATTTGCATGTCTAGGCTTCCTGATGATGGATTGGCCCATTTCCTGTCACCAGCCAAAAGACCTGCGTATTGCTCGTAGGTCACACGTGTGGTCCGTGTGTAATCCGTATTTTTTGCGCACCCATAGACTTGCATTGGCGTAGTACGCTGACAATCGCAGCATGCTGCGATTGGCACAGACCGTAGAATACGGATGAGAAATATACGGCTGGTGCGAGGGACCCCATAGAGAATCATTTGTCCGTGTGTAATGCGTGCTTTTAGCGCCTCTCACTCGGCCGTATTACTCGCCAGTATGACCACGGCCTTAATGTAGGTTTTTTAAACATATACCCACACTTATTTTTTAAATGATACTACGAACAGTTTTTGGAAAACAGTTTATTTAAAAAAAATTTTTGCTTTAATTTTTTTTAAGAGGTAGGAGCTACTCTGCTCTTTATTTTAAATACCACAGTGCATGAAAAATAAAAAAAATTCTGAACACATAATACAGTTACACCACATACAATACCACAGTTACACCACATACAATACCAGTTACACCACATACAATACACACAGAACACAATCACAGCATACTTGCAAATATTAAAATAAAATTACAGTAGCATGAAAATAAAATGCAGTACACATGCAACAGAAAAAAATTAAAGTATGAAAAAAAAACATAATAAAAATACACACACGGACATGCAACACTGGGAGACCACACACACACAGGCAGGCTACACACAAGCAGGCCATTCACACACACACACACACACACACACAGAAATGTCACACACAAATAGGTTATACTCACACTTGCAGGCGTCTTTGCTGGCAGGCTGCTGGTGCTGGCACTGGCAGGCCTCTCGGTCCTGGCTCGGTGGTTGCAGGCCTCTTGGTCCTGACTTGCTGTTGGCAGGTGCTGGCTTCTGGTGGCAGGCCTCTTGATGCTGGCAGATGCTGACTGGCTGGCAGGCTGTGTCTGGTCTGGTCTGGTATGTTCTCTTCTGTCTTGGTGCTAGTACTGCATGTCTGGGCCCAATTAGCCCACCTTATATAGTTTTTGGACTGCCTGGAAAAGTATCTTTTTTTCTGAGAAAAAAGCAGATTCCGCCGGCAGATTCCGCTAAATAGTGGATCCCGGCGGATCCGCCGCCCATAGGCAGCCATTCTATCAAATGGCGGACGACTGCGCATCCGCAGTCTCCTGCCATTTTGACGGCGACAAAAAACGTTGCAAAGTCCGTTCACCTCAGACAGAATCCGCCAAATATCTGGCGGATCCGCCGAATAGCGGACGTAACGGACGACCATCCGCCAAAATCCGCCACTAATGTATCTCAATGGAAAAAAACGGCGGATCCGTCATTTTCACTTTTTGGCAGATTTTGACTGATTTGAAAAAACTGATGTGTGAAACAGTCTAAGGCTCTTAGCTGAAATGCGTTGGTTGGTTTCCCCTGGATTTTTTTTGGTGACTGGTGTTTATGTCCTTGCAATTGATCCAATGAAGTTTTCTACATTATTAATATTTAATTTTTCACTGGTCTTCATCGTTGGAGGGTCTTTCCCCTTTTTTCTATTTTAATGGATTTGGAATAGAGTAATTTTGGAATTTTTAATAAATTAGTAGATGTGTTATAGTTTCTGATTTTTTTTTTACTTCGATATTGTATATATTTCTTTGTCTTGTTTGATTACATCTGCCCTTTAAGATCTTTATTTTGTAGACTAACCTAGTACTATAACAATTACCTTAAGCCCCTAAACTTCCAACCATCCAAAGGTGCAAGTGAAAAAAAATATTTACTAGCATATCTAATAGCACCCTTCTTCCTCCTTCCTCAGCCAAAAGTAATTTGCCAGACATTACTCCTCC
This sequence comes from Dendrobates tinctorius, assembly GCF_039654945.1. NCBI lineage: Eukaryota > Metazoa > Chordata > Amphibia > Anura > Dendrobatidae > Dendrobates > Dendrobates tinctorius. The sequence continues at coordinate 22,175,780 of NW_027361700.1, forward strand.
AGTGACTACTGCTAGGTAAATGTAGTATTACATGGTAGTCATTCACAATAATGATCACAAGTAGAGTTGAGCGATACCGTCCGATACTTCAAAGTATCGGATCGGAATGGATCGGCCGATCTTAAAAAAAAGTATCGGTATCGCCGATTCCGATACCGGAAGTCACATTCAAGTCTATGGGACTTCCGGTATCGGAATAAGAAAAACCCTGTTTTTCCCTTGTACAGCCTCTCTGGGGTCTGTACGGGCCTTTCGGGGGGCTGTGCCGGCCTGCCAGGGGGTCTGTGCAGGCTCCGGTGGTCTGTGCCGGCCTGCCGGGGGGCTGTGCCGGCCTGCCGGGGGGCTGTGCAGGCTCCGTTGGGCTGTGCCGGCCTGCCGGGGGGCTGTGCAGGCTCCGGTGGGCTGTGCCGGCCTGCCGGGGGGCTGTGCCGGCCTGCCGGTGGTCTGTGCAGGCTCCGGTGGGCTGTGCCGGCCTGCCGGGGGGCTGTGCCGGCCTGCCGGGGGGCTGTGCAGGCTTCGGGGGTCTGTGCAGGCATCGTCCGATGGGACTACAAGTCCCATCGGGCGATGCCTGCTACCATGACAGTGATTGACACATTAGCCAATGATGGGACAGTAGTAGTCCCATCATCCGGCTAATGTATTGAATGTAAAAAAAAAAAATTACATGCTACATACATGCTACATTCATACTACATACATGCTACATTCATACTACATATATACTACATGCAACATACATACTACATATATACTACATGCATGCAACATGCATACTACATATATACTACATGCAGGCAACATGCATACTACATATATACTACATGCTACATACATACTACATATATGCTACATATATACTACATGCATGCTACATACATACTGCATGCTACATACATACTACATATATACTACATGCATGCTACATACATACTACATATATACTACATGCAGGCAACATGCATACTACATATATACTACATGCTACATACATACTACATATATGCTACATATATACTACATGCATGCTACATACATACTGCATGCTACATACATACTACATATATACTACATGCATGCTACATACATACTACATATATACTACATACATACTACATGCATGCTACATGCTACATTCATACCACATACATACTACATACATACTACATGCTACATACATACTACATACTGTATATACTACATGCATGCTACATACATACTACATGCTACATATATAGTACATGCTACATACATACTACATGCATGCTACATACATACTACATACATACTACATGCATGCTACATACATACTGCATGCTACATACATACCACATACATACTACATATATACTACATGCATGCTACATACATACTGCATGCTACATACATACTACATATATACTACATGCATGCTACATACATACTACATATATACTACATACATACTACATGCATGCTACATGCTACATACATACCACATACATACTACATACATACTACATACATACTACATGCTACATACATACTACATGCATGCTACATACATACTACATGCTACATACATACTACATACATACTACATATATACTACATGCATGCTACATACATACTGCATGCTACATGCATGCTACATACATACTACATACATACTACATGCTACATACATACCACATATATACTACATACATACTACATACAATACATTCATACAATACATACATAGACATACAGTACATATAACATAGAGTAACATACTTACCAATACTTGTCACATTGTTCCCCGAAGCCATTGTCTTTTAAAGGAATAAATATTAACATAACAAACCACAAAAATACTCACCCACGATCCGAAGCAGTCCACGAGTGTGTCCCACGACGATCTTGGGTAGAGAACTGCAGCATCAGCTGATGCCGCCGTTCTCTACGGGCTGCAGGAATCCAATGACGGAAGGTAGGTATCCTTCCGCACTGTATTCCTCCGCCACTTAAAAAAAAAAAAAGTCCCTAGTCTCACTTTATGCCATTGCTGTGTGGGAATTTCCCACGCAGCAATGGCATAAAGTGAGACTAGGGACTTTTTTTTTTTTTTAAGTGGCGGAGGAATACAGTGCGGAAGGATACCTACCTTCCGTCATTGGATTCCTGCAGCCCGTAGAGAACGGCGGCATCAGCTGATGCTGCAGTTCTCTACCCAAGATCGTCGTGGGACACACTCGTGGACTGCTTCGGATCGTGGGTGAGTATTTTTGTGGTTTGTTATGTTAATATTTATTCCTTTAAAAGACAATGGCTTCGGGGAACAATGTGACAAGTATTGGTAAGTATGTTACTCTGTTATATGTACTGTATGTCTATGTATGTATTGTATGAATGTATTGTATGTAGTATGTATGTAGTATATATGTGGTATGTATGTAGCATGTAGTATGTATGTAGTATGTATGTAGCATGCATGTAGCATGCAGTATGTATGTAGCATGCATGTAGTATATATGTAGTATGTATGTGGTATGTATGTAGCATGTAGTATGTATGTAGCATGCATGTAGTATGTATGTAGCATGCATGTAGCATGCATGTAGTATGTATGTAGCATGTAGTATGTATGTAGCATGTAGTATATATGTAGCATGTAGTATGTATGTAGCATGCATGTAGTATATATGTAGTATGTATGTAGCATGTAGTATGTATGTAGCATGCATGTAGTATGTATGTAGTATGTATGTAGTATGTATGTAGCATGCATGTAGTATGTATGTAGTATGTATGTAGCATGTAGTATGTATGTAGCATGCATGTAGTATATATGTAGTATGTATGTAGCATGTAGTATGTATGTAGCATGCATGTAGTATGTATGTAGTATGTATGTAGTATGTATGTGGTATGTATGTAGCATGTAGTATGTATGTAGCATGCATGTAGTATATGTGTTATGTATGTAGCATGCATGTAGTATGTATGTAGTATGCATGTAGTATGTATGTAGTATATATGTGGTATGTATGTAGTATGTATGTAGCATGCAGTATGTATGTAGCATGCATGTAGTATATATGTAGTATGTATGTAGTATGTATGTAGCATGCATGTAGTATGTATGTAGTATGTATGTAGCATGTAGTATATATGTAGTATGTATGTAGCATGTATGTAGCATGTAGTATGTATGTAGCATGCATGTAGTATATATGTTATGTATGTAGCATGCATGTAGTATGTATGTAGTATGTATGTAGCATGCATGTAGTATGTATGTAGTATATATGTGGTATGTATGTAGTATGTATGTAGCATGCAGTATGTATGTAGCATGCATGTAGTATATATGTAGTATGTATGTAGCATGTAGTATGTATGTAGCATGCATGTAGTATGTATGTAGTATTTTTTTTTTTTTTTTTTAACATTTAACACATTAGCCGGATGATGGGACTACTACTGTCCCATCATTGGCTAATGTGTCAATCACTGTCATGGTAGCAGGCATCGCCAGATGGGACTTATAGTCCCATCAGACGATGCTTGCACAGACCCCCGGACATCAGCACAGCCCCCCGGCAGGCCGGAACAGCCCCCCGGCAGGCCGGTACAGACCCCCACAGGGTGCACAGACCACCAGCAGGCCGGCACAGCCACCCGGCAGGCCGGTACAGACCCCCACAGGGTGCACAGACCACCGGCAGGCCGGAACAGCCCCCCGGCAGGCCGGTACAGACCCCGGGCAGTCCACACAGCCCCCCGGCAGGCCGGCAGAGACCCCCGGAAGGCCCGAAATGACGGCGCATCATGATGCGTACACACCGCGCATCATGATGACGTCAGGCTGTCAATCAACTTTGAACTTCCGATTCCGATGCCGACTTCCGATATTGAAAAAATATCGGAAGTCTGTATCGGAATTCCGATACAGCAAGTATCGGCCGATACCCGATACTTGCGGTATCGGAATGCTCAACACTAATCACAAGCTTAATACATAGACAACTTAAGTCTGCCAAAGTTCTTACTGGGAAGCTTTCTTCTTCTGGCTCATGTGGTGCCAAGTGGAGGAGCATTTGACATCCTTGTGACCATAAGGCATGTGAACAGAACCCTTTTAAAAATGAACACAAATGGCTACTCATACATGATGGTGAAACAAGTTACTTACATTGCGTGACAATATTTTTTTTATCAGTCTCTTATGTATGGTAAATTAATATGGTCCATCCTTCTTTCAGTTGTCTCTGGCAGTCAATATAGTAAAATAGCCCTTCAGAGACCTGATTAAGTCTATGCTCAGATACATGATGACCAGACATCACAGTATGGTGCTGCTAGAGCTGAACATAATGAAAATGAATGTGATCACGTTAAAACCCATAAGCTGTAGCAACTACGACACTCCTTAGCACATCCGCATTCATGTTATCTCAAGGTATCATTGCTATACTGAGTCACCAAAATCACTATGTAGCCCCAACCATGAGCAAATTGAAAGTCAAGAAATGTAGGCAAGTGTGACAACAGTGATAGAGAGAGGAACTCCTCTTGGGGTATGTCCAAACGTTGAGTTTTATTATTGCTTTTTTCTCACACTTTTTTGCTGCAGAAAATGCAGCATCGTTCAGTACCAGCAAAGTGCATGAGGTTTCTGAAATCTCATGCACATGTTGCTTATTTTTCCTTGCAAATTCGAAGCAATTTTGAATCTTTTAGCAATTTTACAAAATTTTTCACTCATCCTAATGCATGGGAAAATGGATCAAAACGTGTATTTTATGCACTCTTTTTGCTGCCAAAAGGCAAATTTTGGGTGCAGAAATGTCTGCGGCAAATATTTAAGGTGTCTTCTCATCATATAATTCATTGGTTTTCTCGCCCTTAGATATGGTAAGGCTATGTGCACAGGTTGCTTTTTTTTTAGCGTTTTTGCTGCGTTTTTCCACTGCGAAAACGCATCCCATGCAATCCTATGGGATTCCGCATTGCTGTGCTAATGCTGCGGATTTTACCACTGCGGAATCACATAGTGGAAAATACGCAGCTTGTTCATTCTTTGTGCGATTCCGGTGATTCCGGATCCATAGAATTGCATTGAAACACTCACTTTACGCATGTGGCTATGCCCACCATGTGTGAAGTGAGCGCTTCATGTGTGGATGTGGTACCCAGACTCTCTTCCATGCCCTGGGTCCCATAATCCTGTAAAAAATAGAATTAAAATAAAAATCGGGATATACTCACCCTCTGTCGGCCCCTGGAGTCCTTCCTGCCTCTCACCACGCTGCCGGCATCTTCCGGTCCCAGTGATGCTTTGCGCGAATCACCTGAGATGATGTCGCGCTCTCGCGGGCGTGACGTCACAAAGGTCTTTCGTGCAAAGCATCACTGGGACCGGAAGATGCCGGGAGCGTAGCTGAGGGCCGGGGGCCGTCGGAAGTGGAGAATAACCATTTTTTTATTATTTTTAACATCCTATCTTTTACTATTGATCCTGCATAGGCAGCATCAATAGTAAAAAGTTGGTCACACTTGTCAAGTACTATGTTTGACAAGTGTGACCAACCTGTCAATCACCTTTCCAAGCGATGCTTCAAATCGCTTGGAAAGCGCAAGCATTCTGCAAGCTAAATACGCTTACAAAACGCTTGTTTTTAGCGGGAAAATGCATGCGAATTCCGCATTTGTTTTACCTGCAGCGGGAGTTGCGGAAATGTTGCTGAAATTTCTGCAGCATTTCCAAACGTGTGCACATAGCCTAAGAATGTCTAGCCATCCTTGCGTATTGACATTTTAATTGTCCGCGATAATATTGTTGTTCACAGATGTAATGTATACGTACTTTGGTATTAAGATGGCACATGTCAGTTGTGGGTGTAATGCGTTAATTTTGTGTGTTTTTTGGCAGTGGTTTGTGATCCAGGATTGTATAGCTCAGACAACAGCATTCGGTGTGAGGTTTGCAAGGACATCCTAACTCACTATGGAGCAACAGAATGCTGATGGGTAACATTATACTTCATCACACTCCTTATCTTCTGTGTAGTTACAACTGAACATGCTCTAACTCAATATTCATTGACTACCTTTTGCCAATAATATTAATTAAAGCTATTTTCAACAAAAGTAAATTGGTTTGCATACTTTGATTTCAGGTATTAAGGCCCCGTCACACAGCAAGATCACTGTGTGTGACGGGGATCAGCTCACCAGCGATCAGCCTAACGATGTCCCAACGATCCCATCATGTCGGATCCTTGGTGGGATTGCTGGGACATCGTTATGTGTAACGGGGGGGCTTTATACCAGTAAATCTCTTTGTTTGAGATGATCATTTACATATGAAACAAGTGCTACTCATGACAATGGAATACAGGTAGATAACATAGCACTATCTTTTTTTTATTAAGCAAGTTCTCCAAGTCACCCATGGGCTTCTGTTAATTTGCATTATATACAGTGCTCAGTATAAATGCGTACACCCAAACAGAAAAGCTTTAGTTCACTTATAGAATAAACATTTTACATCAGATACAATACCACAAAATACTTCCACATATTTGGGTCATTTTTTGCAAACAATATTTATTAATTTGCACACCTAAAAAGTAATTTTCCTAATAAATTTAGTCAAGACCATGTTGCAAAAAAGAGAACACCCCAATGTTTAGACTGTAGCATTCTAATTAACCCCTTAGTCATTTTTGACCCTCATGTCCAAGCCAATTTTTACAATTCTGACCACTGTCTCTTTATGAGGTTATAGCTCTGGAATGCTTCAACGGATTCCACTGATTCTGAGATTGTTCACCAGGGTCTCGGCTACCCCTGGTAGCCGAGACCCCAGAGATTTTCCAACGCTGAGGGTGCTGTACCCTTATTTCTTAGCGCTGTTAAAAAGTGGCGCTGAGGAATAAGTACCCTTAACTGCTGCCGTTAAAAGGCATATCGGCGGTCATTAAGGGGTTAAAAATAAATCAACCACTGGCTAGTCGAAGTATTCATTAAACAAGTGACAATATAAGGAAATTATTTAACTAAAGAAACCACTTCCAATTTCATGCTGTCAGCATGTATCAGAAACTAGCTATATTAACTCTGCTAGGTATGTTTGACTTTGAGAAAAACATGTTTTTTTAAAATTGTTTGGTGTTGCAAAGATGAAGAGTACAGTAAAAAAGTATGCTGCCTACAGTGAAACATGGTGGGGTCAGTATCCTTATATGGGGGCTACATTAGTGCTGCTGGTGTCGGGTAGGTACATTTCATTGATGATATCATGAATTCACAGATGTTCTGCTCTATATTTAAAGATACACACTACTGAACCCTGTTCACAGGAAACAGCACAACTCAAATAGCATATAACACAAAAAAAGTTTCACAGTTCAATTAAGAAGAGGAGATCACAGAGTTTTTGAAGCTAAAATCATATAATTTTATTGAACAATCAGTAAAATACAGAGTATATACACCTAAAGGCCAAGGGTATGCAAAACAACATAGTCAAACTATCAATATGAGATAAAGCACAGTGGGCCAGCGGTCTATTCAGGAGCTGACATAATAAGCCAATGCTACCTGCTGCCACACACATGTGAAAATATACATACAAATGAGAGCTCTAATAACAACCGCCCATCCAACTAAACAAGTGCATCACAACAATGCCCTATCAAAAAGAGGTGTGAATAAATGCAAAATGTCATACTAAAGTTACACTAAGGGTACCGTTACACCTAGCGATGCACCAGCGATCCCGACCAGCGATATGACGCGGTCAGAATCGCTGGTGCATCGCTAGGTTGTCGCTAGTGAGCTGCCACTCAGGCAGATCTCACCAGCGACATCGCAGAGGTCGGGGATCGCTACTTACCTGTCAGACGAGGCGATCCTGCGTCCTCCCGCCCGGCTCCACGCGTCGCTCGTCGTCACAGCAGGAAGCGCCGCAGGAAGTGACTGACGAGGAATGGTCCAGCAGCTTCTCTCGCGATCAGCGATTACCAGCGGGGGAGCCGGTCGGAGGTAAGTATCACATGCAGCGATATCGCTAGCAATATCGCTGCAACGTCACAAAATCGGTGACTTTACAGCGATATTGCTAGCGATATTGCAGTGTGTAACGGGGGCTTTACATGTTGTGAGTAGTGTTGAGCATTCCGATACCGCAAGTATCGGGTATCGGCCGATACTTGCTGTATCGGAATTCCGATACCGACTTCCGATATTTTTTCAATATCGGAATTCGGCATCGGAATCGGAAGTTCAGTTGATTGACGGCCTGACGTCATCATGATGCGCGGTGTGTGCGCATCATGATGCGCCGTCATTTCGGGCCTTCCGGGGGTCTCTGCCGGCCTGCCGGGGGGCTGTGCCGGCCTGCCGGGGGGCTGTGTGGACTGCCCGGGGTCTGTACCGGCCTGCCGGGGGGCTGTGCCGGCCTGCCGGTGGTCTGTGCACCCTGTGGGGGTCTGTACCGGCCTGCCGGGGGGCTGTGCCGGCCTGCCGGGGGGCTGTGCTGATGTCCGGGGGTCTGTGCAAGCATCGTCCGATGGGACTACAAGTCCCATCGGGCGATGCCTGCTACCATGACAGTGATTGACACATTAGCCAATGATGGGACAGTAGTAGTCCCATCATCCGGCTAATGTGTTAAATGTTAAAAAAAAAAAAAAAATACTACATACATACTACATGCATGCTACATACATACTACATGCTACATACATACTACATATATACTACATACATACTACATACATGCTACATACATACTACATGCATGCTACATACATACTACATGCTACATACATACTACATGCATGCTACATACATACTACATATATACTACATACATGCTACATACATACTGCATGCTACATACATACTACATACATACTACATACATACTACATGCATGCTACATGCATGCTACATACATACTACATGCTACATACATACCACATACATACTACATACTACATATATACTACATGCATGCTACATACATACTACATGCTACATACATACCACATACATACTACATACATACTACATACATACTACATGCTACATACATACTACATATATACTACATGCATGCTACATACATACTACATGCTACATACATACCACATACATACTACATACATACTACATGCTACATACATACTACATATATACTACATGCATGCTACATACATACTACATGCTACATACATACCACATACATACTACATACATGCTACATATATACTACATGCATGCTACATACATGCTACATATATACTACATGCATGCTACATACATACTACATGCTACATGCATGCTACATACATACTACATACATACTACATGCTACATACATACCACATATATACTACATACATACAATACATTCATACAATACATACATAGACATACAGTACATATAACATAGAGTAACATACTTACCAATACTTGTCACATTGTTCCCCGAAGCCATTGTCTTTTCCGGAATAAATATTAACATAACAAACCACAAAAATACTCACCCACGATCCGAAGCAGTCCACGAGTGTGTCCCACGACGATCTTGGGTAGAGAACTGCAGCATCAGATGATGCTGCCGTTCTCTACGGGCTGCAGGAATCCAATGACGGAAGGTAGGTATCCTTCCGCACTGTATTCCTCCGCCACTTAAAAAAAAAAAAGTCCCTAGTCTCACTTTATGCCATTGCTGCGTGGGAATTTCCCACACAGCAATGGCATAAAGTGAGACTAGGGACTTTTTTTTTTTAAGTGGCGGAGGAATACAGTGCGGAAGGATACCTACCTTCCGTCATTGGATTCCTGCAGCCCGTAGAGAACGGCAGCATCATCTGATGCTGCAGTTCTCTACCCAAGATCGTCGTGGGACACACTCGTGGACTGCTTCGGATCGTGGGTGAGTATTTTTGTGGTTTGTTATGTTAATATTTATTCCGGAAAAGACAATGGCTTCGGGGAACAATGTGACAAGTATTGGTAAGTATGTTACTCTATGTTATATGTACTGTATGTCTATGTATGTATTGTATGAATGTATTGTATGTATGTAGTATATATGTGGTATGTATGTAGCATGTAGTATGTATGTAGTATGTATGTAGCATGCATGTAGCATGCAGTATGTATGTAGCATGCATGTAGTATATATGTAGTATGTATGTGGTATGTATGTAGCATGTAGTATGTATGTAGCATGCATGTAGTATGTATGTAGCATGCATGTAGTATATATGTAGTATGTATGTAGCATGTAGTATGTAGCATGCATGTAGTATATATGTAGTATGTATGTAGCATGTAGTATGTATGTAGCATGCATGTAGTATATATGTAGTATGTATGTAGCATGTAGTATGTATGTAGCATGCATGTAGTATGTATGTAGCATGCATGTAGTATGTATATGGTATGTATGTAGCATGTAGTATGTATGTAGCATGCATGTAGTATATATGTGTTATGTATGTGGTATGTATGTAGCATGCATGTAGCATGCATGTAGTATGTATGTAGTATGTATGTAGTATATATGTAGTATGTATGTAGTATGTATGTAGCATGCATGTAGCATGCAGTATGTATGTAGCATGCATGTAGTATATATGTAGTATGTATGTAGCATGTAGCATGCATGTAGTATATATGTAGTATGTAGCATGTAGTATGTATGTAGCATGCATGTAGTATATATGTGTTATGTATGTAGCATGTAGCATGCATGTAGCATGCATGTAGTATGTATGTAGTATATATGTGGTATGTATGTAGCATGCAGTATGTATGTAGCATGCATGTAGTATATATGTAGTATGTATGTTGCATGTAGTATTTATGTAGTATGAATGTAGCATGTATGTAGTATGTAGTATGAATGTAGCATGTATGTAGTATGCATGTTGTATGTATGTAGCATGTAATTTTTTTTTTTTTTTTTTTTTTTTTTTTTACATTTAACACATTAGCCGGATGATGGGACTACTACTGTCCCATCATTGGCTAATGTGTCAATCACTGTCATGGTAGCAGGCATCGCCCGATGGGACTTGTAGTCCCATCGGACGATGCCTGCACAGCCCCCCGGAGCCTGCACAGACCACCGGCAGGCCGGCACAGCCCCCCGGCAGGCCGGCACAGCCCCCCGGAGCCTGCACAGCCCCCCGGCAGGCCGGCACAGCCCCCCGGCAGGCCGGCACAGCCCCCCGGAGCCTGCACAGACCACCGGCAGGCCGGCACAGACCACCGGAGCCTGCACAGACCCCCTGGCAGGCCGGCACAGCCCCCCGAAAGGCCCGTACAGACCCCAGAGAGGCTGTACAAGGGCAGGAAAGGGTTTTTCTTATTCCGATACCGGAAGTCCCATAGACTTGAATGGGACTTCCGGTATCGGAATCGGCGATACCGATACTTTTTTTAAAGATCGGCCGATACCATCCGATACGATACTTTGAAGTATCGGACGGTATCGCTCAACTCTAGTTGTGAGTGATACCGCTACACAGGCCTGCCGCCCCTACGCGCGTTACGCCGTGGTTTCCTCACGAGGCGTGGCTTACTTGTAATCTTAAGTTAGTATATCATGGGCAACCAATAACGACAATCCTCTAATTAGATGACATCATAGTGCATGCGCTCTGTCCTATTAAATGCTGCCCATAGAATGGAAGATTACTATATATTATAAAATGAGCAGCACATGTATAAATATATATGTGTATAGGAACAGTGCGCTAGATCGGCGCTTTCAATACAAAATTGAATGGTTGCCCTGTGATTAAAACATTCAATGGGAAATGCTAGTGGAACGACGTCAGGGGAATTGCGGCGCATGCGTGGATATGTCCCGACTAATAAATCAGAGGCGCTCGCTCGGCGCTCCCAGAATGCAGAGGGGCAGGTTGCATAGCAACCTGACAACAACCGCAGCCCGTGTGAGCACTTTGCGAACACCGCAAGCAGGGACAAAGTCAGGCATGCGCACATCACCCGACTATAACACAAAATAACAGAAGCACAAAAATGAAGCTAAAATTAAAATTATATCCGCCCATCAATCTAAACAATGTATGTATATATCTGAGTACAAGACATACACTACTAAGGTGAGTGAATAATAAAAGAACATTGCAATATAAACTAAGCAATGTATATATATCTGAATGCGTGACATACATTGTTAAAATAAGTGAAAAATGAAAGAAAAACCATTGCAATATAGTATACAATTCTAATTAAATAAGATTAACTTGCAATAGTAATGTGCAAAGACATATTATGTGCTAAATTATGCATGTTAATATACAATAAAAATTACTACATGCAACATAGTGAAAGAGTTACAGACATATATTCATATCTATAATGTGACCATATATGAATAGTGTATTGTTGTGAGTTCATTTTCTGGTCTACCAGTTGTGAGTTCTCCTTCCAGGCTCCCTCTGGTGGTAACAGGAGGTAGTGAGGCTGATTTAATCAGTAGAGATCTGCCACCTGATAATGAGGATGACGATTGAACCTCAGGAATCTCAGACTGGATTTAAGACAGCCGACGCCCTACTCTGGTGCTGGTGGTTCCTTCTGGCTTGTCAGGTCTTGGTTCTCAGCTCTGTTCCAGTCAGCTCAAGCTAAGTTTTTCTGCTAATGTTCACACTTGATTTTGTTGGTCTATTCAGTTTTTTGTGTGGTCAGCCAGCCTCGGCTGGGGCTGTGCTGAATTTCCACTCTTATTTATCTGTATTTGCCAATTTGCTTTTTGTCCCTTATTAGATTGGCCTCTTTTTGCTCTGTCTCAGAATATTTCAGAGTGCTGATATAGTGGGAGAAGTCTAGTGATTTCAGGGTTAATTTTGTTATCAGAAGTGTTGGACATTATTTTTGTAGGGTTTTGGGCAGATTGCAGACAGTGTCTTTCCTTTCCTGTCCTTTCTAGTTAGTTTGGGCCCCATCATTTGCTCACCCTATTTTCCTGCCTGTGTTTGTGTTTTCATCTTGTTTCACCGTCAATACATGTGTGGGGGCTGTCTATTCCTTTGGGGTCTGCTCTGGGGCAGTTAGTTTTCCCCTTTTCTTACTTTAGGCTTATTTAGTCCTCCGCCGTGACGAGGCGTCTAGGTTCATCATAGGTACGCTCCACGGCTGCTGCTATCTGTGTGGTTAGGATCAGGGGTCTGCAATCTGCATAGTTACCAACCTCTCTGTTTTTTCTGGGGCTTAGCATGTTTAGGTTTTTTTTCCTCCTCGGTGACCCATTCATAACAGTGTATATAAGACAATGTGCCCTAATATTAAAACAAAAACTTACATACAATCGATATATAATAGATAATATCAGTACATCAATATAAAATTCCATATCAACTTCCAATGTTGAGTAGAAAAGTCTTCAAGTTGTGAATTTCCTTGATGAAAAATGGAATAGCCGGTTAGTGATGCTCAATCCGCCACAGTTTTCCATTGAAGAAGGATCAAATACTAAACTAAATAAAATAAGTGAAAAACAAAAATGAGTAAAGACACTAAAATCAGATTCTAAAAAGACCCAAAGATGACTATAAGAAGGACCCAAAGCCATTACTCTCATTTAGTCCATAAGGACACATAGTGTTAAGTCTGAAAATCCAACGACTTTCTACGTGCGATCAAATTTTAAAAAGATCACCCCCCGCACCCCTAAGGATACCTGATCAATGGCAAACACTCTCAGGCTGCTTGCTTCTGAATTATGAAACATTCTAAAATGTCTAGGCAAAGTCTTTAGTTGCTCACCCTCATCAGCATCTTTAGATTTTTGAATGTCACGAACATGTTCTCGGATTCTTATTTTTAATTATCTTGTCGTCATTCCTATATAAATTTTGTTACAAGAACAACTGGCATAATAGATTACACCCTTAGAATAACAACTAAGACATTTTCTAATAGAAAACGTCCTAGTTTGATCTGAATTCAGAAATTCCTTGGCCTTTTTGGTATTGGCACAGGCCTTGCAGGTTTTACATGGAAAGAATCCTTGAATTGTCCCCGAAATCCATCTTTGTATTTTTTCTTTGGGGGCAAGATAACTACGTACGAGTAAGTCAGAAAGGTTCCTAGATCTTTTTGCCGTGATGCAAGGTTTTGTTTCAAGGGTTTTTTTAAAAATGGGATCTGTTAACAAAATGTGCCAATGAGAATTGATTACATTAATTAATTCATTCCATTGAGAGTGGAATGGTATAATCAATCTTACTTGGTGTTTGTCCTCAACTTCATTTTTCTCTTTATACAATATATACAATAGGTGATCTCTCGAGACTTTTTGCACTCTATTGTAAGCTTTGCGGATACATCTATGTCCATAACCCCTTTCACGGAACCTAGAATATAGATCAGTAGCTTGACTTTGATAAGCCTGTTCAATAGAGCAGATTCTCTTTGCTCGTAAATATTGTCCTACAGGTATAGAGTGTATCATAGATTTTAAATGAGATGATCCAGCGTGCAAAATAGAATTTGTAGCTGTTGGCTTCCTAAATAAATCTGTAGAAACTGACCCATCATCGTTTACCTGAATATCAATGTCCAAAAAATGTACATGCCTACCATATGAATAGGTAAGGTGAATTTTTTTAAATTATTGTTGAATATAGTCATTAAGGCCACAAGTTCATCAATAGTGCCCTCCCACACAAATAACACATCATCGATAAATCTCATCCAGTTTCGGACCTTTTCGATACCAGCCACGGGGGAGCATTGAAAGATCTATCTTTCCCAGAGGCCAAGAAATAAATTGTCATTGGCCGGGGCACATGCCGCCCCCATGGCTGTACCCTGGGTCTGCAAAGAAATCTGATCATTAAATGCGAAGCAGTTATGTGTTAGAATAAATTCCAACAAAATCAATAAGAAATCTATCAATGTCACGTCTAAATTACTGTTTCACAAGAACCAAGACACTGCTTTAAGGCCCTGATCATGGCGGATGGAGGTCTAAAGAGCCTCCACATCCGCCGTGACCAGGATCATACCTTCATCAAGATGTAGTTGATCTAGTCTTTTCAAGGCCGCCGTAGTATCAAGAATATGGGAGGGAAGAGTGGTAACCAAAGGTTTCAAATAGTAATCTATGATTTGACAGATAAGCTCACTTAACCCCCCATTTCCCGACACAATAGGACGGCCCGGAGGGTCTTCAATATTTTCATGTACTTTAGGGATTAAATAAAAAGCAGGTAATTTCGGCTTCAAAGTTTCAACAGTAGTGAGTAACGACTTAGGGATAACTCCACCTTCATATGCTTTAATCAAAATTTCTATCAATTCCTTTTGATATTCAAGTAAAGGAACATAGGCCAATTTTTTATAACATCTAGTGTCAGAGAGCAATTTACAAGCTTGTTTGTCATAATTCTCGTGGCCAGATAACTAAATTCCCGCCTTTGTCCGCCCTTTTAAATACGTCATTCCAACCCTGTAGTTCAGCAATAATTTCTTTCTCCCTTTTACTAGTCGAATTGACATGATAATTTCGCCCTAGTTTCTCAATGTCATTAGTCACTAGTTTAACAAAGATCTCAACAGCTGAAGAGGTGTTAATATTAGGGAATTTTTTTGATTTATTGAACAATGAGATGGGAAATGGACTCACCGCTTCATTAGGGTTATGTTCTTCAGCTAGACTCTCAAGTATTTCTAGGGCCGCTTTCTCTTCCTCAGAATTTAACGATAGCCCCATATTGTTCTTTTCATGGAACCTTTTAAGTATTAATTTCGTCGCAAATAGATGAACATCCTTTATTGCCGTAAAGGGATCTAAACATTGAGAGGGGGAAAAAGTTAAACCTTTTTCTAATAACTCTCTGCTCATCTGTAAGGACATGTGAGGAAAGGTTCAATACCTTTGGATTATCATTCCTCCTTGTACCAGAATTAAACTCCCATCTTGTAACAGTTCAATCTCTCCCACCGTATCTTGTTCTGACCCGTCTTGGTGTAAAATATTCCCTTTCATGGGTGGAAGTAGAAGTACTAGACATGGAGGAGGCTGGAGACACTGAGGGACTGCTAGTGGAAATTAGTGCATTATCCTTCACTGTAACTTTCTTTTGCCATCTGAACATTCTTTTTTGGTCATAGTCCAAAAGATCACGATGGTATTTTTTCATTTTAGTTTTACTGATCTGCTGTTCCCATTTTTCCAGATCCATGTTTAAATCCAGGTAGAATTTATTTAATATTTCTTTTGAAATTTTTGTAGATAATTCGCCCTGGAGGCGACCTAGTTCATTATCAAGTTCATCCAGAATTGACTTATTTTTAATATTAAATCCCGTCCATGTGCCCTGGGACTTAATTCCCAGGGACGGAATAGTACGTCATAACGATCACGGCCGGGTGTCAGCGGTGTACCGGGGGTTAAAGGGAAGCATCGGCAGGGAGGGGGCTCCCTCCGTGCTTCCCTGAGCCCCCCACGGCAGCGCAATGTGCAGCGCTGCTGCGGGGGGCTCCTTCCCTGCAGGCCCCCGAATCCAAGATGGTGACGGGGACCTTCAGGGGCCTGCAGGGAGCCAACTTCCTCAGTGCCTGCAAAGCGCAGGCATGAGGAAGCCTGCTGCACTGCCTGTAACAGATCGCTGATCTGTCACAGTGATCTGTGATGTGACAGATCAGCGATCTGTCACAGGACAGTGATGCCCCACCTGGGACAATGTAATAAAGTTAAAAAAAAAAAGAAGTGTTAAAATCTGTCACATGACTCGGCGGGTCAAAATACGGAAAAATTATAGCTCTCAATATGTGGTGATGCAAAAACTATTTTTACAATAAAAAGCGTCTTTTAGCGTGCGACAGCTGCCAAACATAAAAAACGCCATAAATAGTAAATCAAACCCCCCGTTATCACCCCCTTAGTTAGGGAAAAATAATAAAATTAAAAGAAAATGTATTAATTTCCATTTTCCCATTAGGGTTAGGGCTAGGGTTAGGGCCAGGGCTAGGGTTAGGGTTAGGGCTAGGGCTAGGGTTAGGGCTAAGATTAGGGTTAGGGGTGTGTTTGGGTTAGGGTTGGAGTTAGAATTGGGGGGTTTCCACTGTTTGGGCACATCAGGTGCTCTCCAAATGCAACATGGCGTCTGATCTCAATTCCAGCCAATTCTGAGTTGAAAAAGTCAAATGGTGGTCCTTCCCTTCCAAGCTCTGCCATGCGCCCAAACAGTGTTTTACCCCCACATATGGGGTATCAGCCTACTCAGGACAAATTGGAAAACAACATTTGGGGTCCAATTTCTCCTGTTACCCTTAGGAAAATAAAACATTGGTGGCAAAAGTATCATTTCTGTGGAAAAATAATATGATTTTTTTTATTTTCACGCCCGGGCGTTATAAACTTCTGTGAAGCACTTGGGGGTTCAAAGTGCTCATCACACATCTAGATAAGTTCCATGGGGGGTCTAGTTTCCAAAATGGGGTCACTTGTGGGGAGTTTCAATAGTTTAGGTACATCAGGGACTCTCCAAATGCACATGACACCCGCAGACCATTCCATCAAAGTCTGCATTCCAAGACGTCACTACTTCCCTTTTGAGCCCCGACGTGTGCCCATACAGTAGTTTTCTCCCACATATGGGGTGTCAGCGTACTCAGGACAAATTAGACAACAACTTTTGGGGTCCAATTTCTCCTGGTACCCTTGAGAAAATAAAAAAATTGGTGACTAAAAGATCATGTTTGTGGAAAAAATACGATTTTTTTATTTTCACGCCCAGGCGTTATAAACTTCTGTGAAGCACTGGAGGGGTCAAAGGGCTCACGACACATCTAGATAAGTTCCTTGGGGGATCTAGTTTCCAAAATGGTGTCATTTGTGGGAGGTTTCCACTGTTATGGTACATCAGGGGCTCTCCAAACGCGACATGGTGTCCGATCTCAATTCCAGCCAAAAACGTCAAATGGCGCTGCCTCCCTTCTGAGCTCTGCCATGCGCCCAAATAGTGGTCTAAACCAAATATGGGGTATCAGCGTACTCAGGAAAAATTGCACAATAACTTTTAGGGTCCTGTTACCCTTGGAAAAATAAGAATTGAGGGTGAAAAGATCATTTTTGTGGAAAAAATATGATTTTTTTTAATTGTACGGCTGTATGTTATAAACTTCTGTGAAGCCCTTGGGGGTTCAAAGTTCTCACCCCACATCTAGATAAGTTCCTTGGGGGGTCTAGTTTCCAAAATGGTGTCAATTGTGGGGGGTTTCCACTGTTTTGGTACATCAGGAGTTTTCCAAGCGCGACATGGTGTCCGATCTCCATTCCAGCCAAAAACGTCAAATGGCGCTGCTTCCCTTCCAAGCTCTGCCATGCGCCCAAATAGTGGTTCACCCCCACATGTGGGGTATCAGCGTACTCAGGACAAATTGCACAATAACTTTTAGGGTCCTGTTACCTTTGGGAAAATAAAAATTGGGGGTGAAAAGATCATTTTTGTGGAAAAAATATGATTTTTTAATTGTACCGCTGTACGTTATAAACTTCTGTGAAGCCCTTGTGGGTTCAAAGTTCTCACCACATATCTAGATAAGTTCCTTGGGGGGAATAGTTTCCAAAATGGGGTTACTTGTGGGGGGTTTCCACTGTTTAGGTACACCAGGGGCTCTCCAAACGTGACATGGCATCCGATCAGAATTCCAGCCAATTTTGCATTGAAAAAGTCAAACGGCGCTCCTTCCCTTCTGAGCTCAGCCATGCGCCGAAACAGTGGTTCCCCCCACATATCAGGTATCAGCGTACTCAGGACAAATTGCACAATAAATTTTGCAGTCCAATTTCTCCTTTTACCCTTGGTAAAATAAAAAAATTGAACCTGAAGTATTTTTTTTGTGAAAAAAAGTTAAATGTTCATTTTTTTTTTTAAATATTCAAAAAATTCCTGTGATGCACCTAAAGGGTTAATAAACTTTTTTAATGTGGTTTTGAGCACCTTAAGGGGTGCAGTTTTTAGAATGGTGTCACTTTTGGGTATTTTCTATCATATAGACCCCTCAAAGTGGCTTCAAATGTGATGTGGTCCGAAAAAATAAAATGGTGTTGCAAAAATGAGAAATCGCTGGTCAAATTTTAACCCTTATAACTTCCTAACAAAAAAAAATTTTGGTTCCAAAATTGTGCTGATGTAAAGTAAACATGTGGGAAATGTTACTTATCAAGTTTTTTGTGTGCTGTATCTCTGTGATTTAAGGGCATAAAAATTCAAAGTTGGAAAATTGCGAAATTTTCAAAATTTTCACCAAATTTCCATTTTTTTCACAAATAAACGCAAGTTATTTGAATGAAATTTTACCACTAACATGAAGTACAATATGTCACGAGAAAACAATGTCAGAATCACCGGGATCCATGGAAGTATTTCAGAGTTATTACCTCATAAAGGGACAGTGGTCAGAATTGTAAAAGTTGGCCCAGTCATGAACGTGCAAACCACCCTTGGGGCTTAAGGGGTTAATGATAAACTTACCTGGAACAGCCAGTGCCAGGCAGCGGCTGCCAAGGCAAACAGGATCATAGGGTGCATTAAAAGAGGTCTGGATACACATGATGAGAGCATTATACTGCCTCTGTACAAATCCCTGGTTAGATCGCACATGGAGTACTGTGCACAGTTTTGGGCACCGGTGCTCAGGAAGGATATAATGGAAATAGAGCGAGTACAAAAGAGGGCAACAAAATTGATAAAGGGGATGGAGGAACTACAATACCCAGAGAGATTAACAAAATTAGGATTATTTAGTCTAGAAAAAAGAAGACTGATGGGCGATCTAATAACTATGTATAAGTATATAAGGGGACAATACAATTATCTCTCCGAGGATCTGTTTTTACCAAGGAAAATGACAGTCACAAGGGGGCATTCTCTGCGACTGACTGATCAGGTCAGGCTTGAGAATAGATTTTTCTTCCCCCTCAAAAAAAAAAATGTGGTAACTCCCTTAAGATCTTTGGCAAAAGAACAAAAGGCCTTAGAAAGCGAAGTGCTAAACCTTTTAAGGAAAGCAGTCCTACAGGAAGTTCCCCCTCAAGAAACAGGAAGGGGATTCTACTCCCCACTATTTCTAGTGTCCAAACCAGACGGCACATATTGGACAATAATTAATTTGTGGAAATTGAACAGATACGTCAGGAACCAAAGATTCAAAATGGAATCAATGAGATCTACCATCAAAATACTATCCACAAACTGCTTTATGACTGTCTTGGATTTCAGCGATGCATATTCTCACGTCCCTATTCACAAGGAATTCCTCAGACTAGCAGTTTTCATAAATGGGGAGGTAAATGAGTTCCAGTACAGGGCCCTCCTCTTCGAATATCAATAGCCCTCCACGTATTCACAAAATTGGAAGCGGAAGTGATGGCTCATCTGAGGGAGCAATATATCTGTTGTGAACACTTTTGACCTGGCTTCTGAGTTTGGGCTCCCTCTGCTGGTTGCTGCTGGTAATGGAGCTGGTCTGGCTGACAGAAGTCAATCACCTGAGGATGATTAGAGGTCAGGTGTTACAGACTGGAGAGATTTAAGTGAGCAACCTTCCCTCAGTTGTTGCCAGTGATTTGTTTTTTGTCAGGAACACCGCACTGCACTAGCTCACTGAGCCAGTGCACGTGTTCTGAGTACAAAAACAGTGCTCAAAGATACCTGTGGAGCGGGCAGCAGCGGTGATGATGCATGCTCCAGGACCTGAAGCATGTGACTGCTAGGGGCGTGGCCTAAGCTCCACAGAGCTAGGAGCTGCAGGGAAACCCCTAGAAAGGTAACTACAGGACAATGTTACCAAGGGGCATAGACAGAGACAGAAACCAGATCAAGCCGGGTCAAAGCACGAGATAGCAGGACAGTACCAAAGGGTTAGACAGAGCGAATAGACAGGACGTAGCAATAGATCAGAAAACCAGAACAGGCAATGGACGGTACAATAGGGACAAACTGCAATGTAACAATAGCGAAGCCAGGAGGTCAGAACCGGAGAAGACAATAGTACCAAAACGAGAGACGGAGTACAGAGTGAGGGAACAGGCCGGGTCATACATGGAAATCAAACAAGTAATGCAGAATACACGCACACCAGGGGGGTCTGTCAGACACACAGCCAGAATAACAGTATAGCTGACAAAGAATGCTAGTCTGGAGTGAGTATAAATACCCCTCCCAGTTCCATAGAGAGGCCGGCAAAAGTTGACTCTGTGAGAACAGGACATTAACCATGTCCTAACCATGACAGTACCCCCCTCTCAATGGGGGGCCACTGGACCCCCAGGTTTCTCAGGGTATCTGGCATGAAAAGCCCACACCAGTCGATCAGCGTGCACCGAACTGGCCGGAACCCATGACCGATCCTCCACGGAATATCACTTCCAATAAATAAGGTACTGAAGTCTCCGGTGCACCCACCGTGAATCAATGATGCACCCTACCTCGTACTCCAGTTGACCCTCTACCAACACTGGTGGAGCCACAGATGAGGGATCTTCTCTAACTGTCCCCACAGGATTTAATAGGGACCTGTGGCAGACATTAGATATTTTGAAGGAGGTGGGCAAATGTAATCTGTATGCCACCGGGTTGATCACCTCTACAATCTTGTATTTTAAGTTTGATGTTACGCGTGGACAACCAGACTTTTTCCCCCACTGTCAACACAGGACCCAACCCCCTCCTCCTGTCCGCAAAATGTTTATACTTCTTCTGGGCTTTGCAGATGTTCCCCTGCACCTCCCTCCAGAGGGTTTTTAACTGTTGTACCATCCCCTCGGCACCAGGGCAATCCAAATCCATAGGGGAAAATTCCACAAACTGCGGAACGAACCCATAATTGACCTGAAAGGGAGACTTTCCGGTAGACTAATACGACAGTTGAATGCAAATTCTGCCATGGGCAATACCTCACACCAGTCTTCCTGTCTGGAGGAGGCCAGGCATCTCAGAATCTGCTCCAACGACTGGTTGGTGCGTTCAGTTTATCCGTTGGATTCCCGGTGATAGGCAGAGGAGAATGACAATGTGACCCCCAACTTCATACAAAACGCTCTCCAAAACCTGGCCACAAATTGCACACCCTTGTCTGACACCACGTTCACGGGCACTCCATGCAATCGAATAATGTGCTGTATAAACAAGCGGGCCAAGGTTTCCGCAGATGGTAATGCAGGTAATGGCACAAAGTGAGCTTGCTTAGAAAATCTATCAACCACTACTCATACCACTGAGTTGCCCTTGGAAGATGGAAGATTAGTGATAAAGTCCATGGACAGGTGTGTCCATGGTTTATCCAGAATTGGTGAAGGCACCAATTCCCCGGCCGGCCGGCCCTGAGAGCTTTTAGAGGGCGCGCACACCCCACAAACCTTTTTATATCAGTATCCATAGAGGGCCACCAAAAACCCCTAGCTACTGCCCCCCGGGTAGCTGCAATACCAGGGTCTGCACTTAACACAGAATCATGAAATTCTTGAAGGAGTGTGAGATGGAATTGTTTGGGTGCAAACAATTTACCTGGGGGTTTATTTCTGGGAGCTTGTGCTTCCAGAATCTCTCTCTGTAACTCAGAGGAGATTTCAGCTACAACCACTCCCAGTTGAAGAATGGAAGAAGGAGGTTCTGGAGGGGACACAGAATCAAAACTTCGGGATAAGGCATCTGCCTTTACATTTTTAGACCCTGGTCGGAACGTGATGGTAAAATGAAATCGAGAAAAAAAAAGTACCCACTGAGCCTGTCTGGGGGTGAATCTCTTAGCAGACTCGATATAGGCCAGGTTTTTACGATCAGTGATGACCGTAATGGGATGAGCGGCCCCCTCCAAAAAATGCCTCCATTCTTTGAAGGCCAATTTAACCGCTAACAATTCCGTTACCGACATCAAAGTTTCTCTCAGCCGAAGAGAACTTCTTAGAGAAAAAGGCACAGGGTTTGAGGTTAGTCAGGGTAGAGGGGCCCTGTGACAATACTGCCCCCACCCCCACCTCCGAAGCGTCGACCTCGACGATAAAAGGTCTTGACGAATCGGGTTGTACCAACACAGGGGCTGTGGTAAAACACTTCTTTAGTGTAAGGAAGGAATTTTTTGTGGCCACGGACCAATTTTTTACATCTGACCCTTTAAGAGAGGTCCGTCAAGGGTTTCACCACCTGCGAGAACCCTTTAATGAACTTCCTATAGTGAAGCCCAGAAATCGCTGAAACCCCTTCAGGTCATGAGGCTGCACCCAATCGGTAATGGCCTGAACCTTCCCTGGATCCATGCGGAATCCCTCCCCGGATACAATTACACCCAGAAAAGACAGTTCTTGCATAAAAAATGAGCACTTCTCCAGCTTAGCATACAAATGGTTCTCCCGGAGTCTCATAAGAACCGTACATAAATGGTGTAAGTGTGACTGACTGTCCTCAGAGTATATCAAGATGTCATCCAAGTAGATGACTACATAACGTGCAATCAAGTCAGAAAAAACAACATTAATGAAGTTCTGAAAAACAGCAGGAGCGTTAGTGAGGCCGAAGGGCATAACCAGGTTTTCAAACAGCCCCTCAGTTGTCAGGAACGCTGTTTTCCATTCGTCCCCCTCCCGGATCCTTATAAGGTTATAAGCCCCTCTTAGATCGAGCTTAGAAAACCATTTGGCCCCCGTTAGTTGGTTGCACAGATCAGGAATCAATGCGAGAGGGTATGTGTTCTTAACAGTAATTTTGTTCAGTTCCCGAAAGTCGAGGCCCAAACTCAGTCATTTCTCTGATGGTTTCTCTGAAGAAGGGCAGGAGGGGCAATTCCTTTTCCAATGGCCAGAGGCTCCACAGTAAAAGCATAGTAGGTTGTCTCTATGGTGCCTTCTCTCTTTCTCCTTAACCGAGACTGACCCAACCTCCATGGGCTCAGATACAGGTGCAGTGTCACACAATTTGGGGTACAAGGGAGACTCTTGTTGCATCATTCCTCTAGCATGGAGTCTCCGGTCCATACGGACTGCCTGCATCATGACATCCTCCAGGGTATCAGGGGGAGGATGTAATGCCAGAGCGTCCTGCAGACGGTCAGACAGGCTCCTGCGGAACAACCCCCTTAGGGTGGTGTCGTTCCAGGATACTTTGGCGGTCCAACATCTAAACTCTGAGCAGAACCATTCAGCAGAGTGCCTCCCCTGTGTCACACTCATCACCATATCCTCTGCCAGACGCACTCTATCAGGCTCATCATAAATGTGCCCCAGAGCCTCAAAGAACAAAATTTACAGACATATGTTCAGTAGCAGAAGAAGAGAGAGAAAGCCCATGCCTGTGGATCCCCCCGAAGTAGAGAAATGACGACCCTCACCCTCTGGAACTCATCCCCAGAGGAGCGGGGCCTCAGAGAAAAAAAAAGCTTGCATCCTTCTCTGAACGACCTGAACTCCCTTTTATCCCCTGAGAAAGGGTCTGGCAATTTGACCAGAGATTCGGGGGATGCCAATGACACATCTCTATCCCCAGCACTAGAAGCCCCTGCAGTGACAGCCCCCTGCACAGTATCCACCAACTGTTGCTGGGTATAAGCCATCGTGCACTGTTCCACATTAAGTTTGTGGAACATTTGGGTCAGGTGCTTGACCTGATCAGCCAAAGCTTGTATGGGATCCATGAGGATAACACCTTTTTTTTTTTTCCTTCAGAGAAAAAAAAACCCGAAATGGTCAGCTATAATGTCAGGAACACCGCCCTGCACTTGCTCACTGAGCCAGTGCGCGTGTCCTGAGTACAAAAACAGTGCTCAAAGATACCTGTGGAGCGGGCAGCAGCGGTGATGATGCATGCTCCAGGACCTGAAGCATGTGACTGCTGGGGGCGTGGCCTAAGCTCCACAGAGCTAGGAGCTGCAGGGAAACTCCTAGAAAGGTAACTACAGGACAATGTTACCAAGGGGCATAGACAGAGACAGAAACCAGATCAAGCCGGGTCAAAGCACGAGATAGCAGGACAGTACCAAAGGGTTAGACAGAGTGAATAGTCAGGATGTAGCAATAGATCAGAAAACCAGAATGGGCAATGGACAGTACAATAGGGACAAACTGCAACGGAGTAACAATAGCGAAGCCAGGAGGTCAGAACCGGAGAAGACAATAGTACCAAAACGAGAGACTGAGTACAGAGTGAGGGAACAGGCCGGGTCATACACGGGAATCAAACAAGCAATGCAGAATACATGCACACCAGGGGGGGTCGGTCAGACACACAGCCAGAATAACAGTATAGCTGACAGGGAATGCTAGTCTGGAGTGAGTATAAATACCCCTCCCAGATCCAAAGAGAGGCCGGCAAAAGTTGACTCTGTGAGAACAGGACATTAACCATGTCCTAACCATGACAGTACCCCCCTCTCAATGGGGGACCACTGGACCCCCAGGTTTCTCAGGGTATCTTCCTGAGCATTTTCGAAGTCTGCTTGCCCCCTGCTTTGTCCTGCATCTTTCAGATAAGTTATCTGTCTGCTTGAATCTTTTTGCATTTGATCAATTTTTTGCTTTCCTCTGATTTCTGCTTTGCTGGTGTGAGTTCAGCCTTGTTCCTGCTGGGACCTGTGCTGGACTCTGTTTCATATGCCACAGCTCATGTCAGTCTTTTCAGTATTTCTAATCCCCTGTTATATCAGTATCTTTTGTTTTGCGTCCAGTTCACTCCAGAGTTCTGGTTTAGCGAGGGAGAGGTCGTGTGGCCTCAGTATTTTTGCATATCATACGTGTTGGGTTTTTTCTAAGGGTTTTTTGCGTGATTGCAGACAGTATCCTTTCCTGTCCTATTCTATCTAGACAGTTTGGGCCCCATCATTTGCTTACTCTATTTTCTGCCTGTGTTTTGTGCCTCATCTTGTCTCACTGGCAATATATGTTCGGGGGCTATCTATTCCTTTGAGGTTCTACTCCAGGGCAGTTTAGCTTTCCCCTTTCTCTCTTTAGGCTTAGTTAATTCTTTGGCTGTGCCGAAGCGTCAAGGGCATCGTAGGTACGTCCCACGGCTAATTCTAGTTGTGTTGTCAGTTTAGAGCTCTGCAATCCGCTAAGTTACCAACCTCTCTGGTTATCTGGTTGCCTAGCCTATTCCCCTGCTATTCTTCTCGGTTACCTAATCATAGCAATATCTTAATAATCCCATACCTGGATGAATTTCTGATAGCAAGCGACTCAGCTCAAAACTGCAGAGAACAGAGGGACAGAGTAATGAGACCGTGGTGAACCTAGGATGGCTTCTAAATTTAGAGAAGTCAAGGTTGGAACTCTTCAAAATCTAAGAGTTTCTAGGGCTGACACTGAACTCAAAAACAAGAATGTCGCCTCCCAGTTTGCAAAAAAGAGAACATTATACACATGGTGGCAAAGGCCTTACGGAATCCCTCCATGACAATAAGGAAGGCAATGTCACTACTAGGCTCACTTTCGGCATGCCTACCTGAAGTCCAGTGGGCACAGCTACACACAAGAGATCTCCAGAGGGACATATTATAGAATCAGTCAGTGCTAAGAGGTCACTTAGAGGGTCACATAACTCTAAATTCTTCTTCTATTCATTCC
The DNA here is from genome assembly GCF_039654945.1 of Dendrobates tinctorius. Lineage (NCBI taxonomy): Eukaryota > Metazoa > Chordata > Amphibia > Anura > Dendrobatidae > Dendrobates > Dendrobates tinctorius. The sequence continues at coordinate 22,202,358 of NW_027361700.1, forward strand.
CTACTTTGGTGGAAGGATGCCAGCAACCTATTCAGAGGGATTCCCTGAGTAACAAAAGTGTTCCATATAATTACTACTGACGCAAGTCCCACAGGATGGGGAGCTCACATGAACAACCGAGTTTCGCAGGGGAAATGGAAAAGTCAGGAATTAAGGGCTTCCTCGAACCGGAAAGAACACTTGGCTGTGGGTCAAGCGCTTTCGGTTTTTCTACCCTTCCTACGGGGACATCATGTCCGCATATTCTCAGACAATCAAGTAGCGGCAGCTTATATGAACCATCGGGGGTACCAGATCCCGAACTCTAATGAACACTTCCTCCAGGATCTTCAGATTAGCAGAGGAAAACCGCCTATCCTTCTCTGCACTACATATTCGAGGGGTAAAAAATCAAAAGGCCGATTTTATGAGTCGCACTCAACTAATGCAAAGCCAGTGGGTTTTAAATCAGTCCGTTTTCTGCCAGATTACGAGGATGTGGGGGACTCCGGAAATAGATTTATTTACCGATTACAAAAACAAAATATCCTCAAGCACTAGACGCCTTTATGCTTCCATGGACTCAGAACCTGACATACGCCTTTCCCCCCGATCTACCTTATTCCAGCAATCATACGAAAAGTCAGAGAAGACAAAACAGGGATGATACTAATAGCCTCCTTTTGGCCAAAAATAACTTGGTTCTCCGGGCTGAGGATACTGTCTATCACCGACCCTTAGGTCTTACCGGATCTCCCGAACCTTCTGTCCCAAGGACCGATGTTGCATCCTCAGGCAGCAAACCTCCATTTAACAGCATGGAATTTGAAGGGGCATTGCTGAGAATAAGAGGGTTCTCAGAGAACCTAGTTTCTACACTGCTAAAAAGCAGGAAACCAGTTACTATTAAGGCTTATAGCAAAACCTGGAGGAAGTTCCTGTGCACCTCTAAAGTAAAAGTCCAGGATTGGGCCTCCATTAAGGAAGTACTTGAATTTCCACAGAAGGGTCTAGAAAAAGGCCTGGCAGTCAGACATCGCAGGTAACCAATGGGTAGCATGGTTCATTAAAGCCGCAGCAAGATCTTGACCATTAGTTAGCCAAAAGCTACCATCCTGGGATCTGAATCTGATCCTGTCCCCTCTAAAAGGTCCACCGTTTGAGTCTATAGATACAGCCACCATCAAAATCTTATCCTTACAGACCATTCTCCTGGTACCACTAACATCAGCCTGCAAAGTAAGCGATATTCAAGCCCTATCTGCGGGCCCCCCTTTCACAAAGATCCTAGATGATAGTTATCCTAAAACCTGACCCAGCCTATTTACCCAAGGTAGCATCTCATTTCCACAGGTCCCAAGAGGTAGTCCTTCCTTCCTTTTGCCCAAATCCTAGAAATAGTAAAGAGGAGAAATTCCACACTCTAGATGTTAAAACTTGTCTGATTTAGTACCTAGAGTCCACCCAGAGGTGTAGGAAGGATCTCTCTTTGTGTTTCCAGGGACCGAGGAAGGGACTCAAAGCATCCAAGAGTATCCTGGCAAGGTGGATAAGAGATGCGATAGCCCTGACCTATTCATCTACCGGGAACACCATTCCAGACTGGTTAAAAGCTCATTCCATAAGGGCCATAGCAACCTCATGGGCAGAGAGGTCAGAGAGGTATCGATAGAACAAATCTGTAAGGTGGCCACCTGGCCACCTTCAACCTTTTTTAAACACTCGATTAGATCTAGCCTCTACATCTGACTTGACCTTCGGAAGAAGGGTCTTTCAGGCCGTGGTCCCTCCCTAAGCTACTAATCTCTGTGATTCTCTCCATGGTGCTGTCAATGGGGGATTGAGAAAAACGTAGTTACTTACAGATAACAGTGTTTCTCAGAGTCCATGACAGCACCCCCTTATTCCATCATGCATGTGGTGAGCACATTTTACTGTTCGTAGCGTGTTTTTGTATAGGCACGGTGTTTTCTTTCTGATAAGCAGTACTATAATGTATATATATTTTTTGTTGTCGATAACCTGGAGGTCCTGTGATGCTCTGTAAACCAACAGATGTGAGTGAGAAGTACCGCCCTTTTATCTGTAGGTTTCTTGTCCTTGAAGGGCGGATCCCCTCTCTCCGTGGTGCTGTCATGGGCTCTGAGAAACAGCGTTATCGGTAAGTAACTACGTTTTTTTCATACTAGGAATTGTTCTGAGAAGAACATTTTGCACATTTTTATTCAAACATTTTCTATTACTTTCATTTCCTTGACAATATCAGATACTTTTCACTTTTAAAAATGCTATTTAACTGCAAATATAGGGTTAATCTGCAGGTAAATATTATTCCAATGCTGTCAGGCGCCTTGCTGAAAGTGCAGCTACTGGGAGAAAATTTACTTGTTTCCTCCTGGGAGCCATCTGCTTTCAGTCATAGGGGCAGTACAGGGAGCCTTTACAGTCACCGTTCACAGAACCACTCACTATACTGTAAGCACACCTCGGCACTTCAACAGCTCGTTCTGCACAAATATGCAGCACTGCTACCTGTTGATCACCGCTATCAAAGTGTTGGGGTGTGCTTATGGGGTGCCTCTGCTCATAGTCTAATGAGCAGTGCTGTGAGCGGAGACAGGAGCATGCATGCACCCATGACTGAAAACATTGTGTAAGGCTGGTTTCACATTCGCGCTTTTTAAGCGCACGCACGGCCGGGGGTAGCTCCGCCCCCGAGCCGGCTCTCTGCCCGGCGTGCCCGCCCCTTCCTTGTAGCGCCGCCTCCTAGCGCACAGCGGCGCCTGCGATCGGCGCACCCTATCTTTAGCATAGGGTGCGCAGATCGTGCGCAGGCCGTGCGCTAGTTGCGCTTTAACCTGCGCTGCGCACTTTTGACGGTGCGCCGTGCGCGCCAAAATCAAACTTTTCGGATTTTGGCGCGCACGGCGCACCGTCAAAAGTGCGCAGCGCAGGTCAAAGTGCAACTAGCGCACGGCCTGCGCACGATCTGCGCACCCTATGCTAAAGATAGGGTGCGCCGATCGCAGGCGCCGCTGTGCGCTAGGAGGCGGCGCTACAAGGAAGGGGCGGGCACGCCAGGCAGAGAGCCGGATCGGGGGCGGAGCTACCCCCGGCCGTGCGTGCGCTTAAAAAGCGCGAATGTGAAACCAGCCTTACCAAGGTTTTGTCCTTCGGGCAATTTTGAGTGTTCCTGATATATTTTTTCATGCTGATTTCAGAAATGACCTCAGATTTTTCCTATCGCGTAAGGTTTTTGAGAATTTATACGAAACATTATAATATTCTGTTATCATTTTAAAAACTCATATATGAACTTTTTCTGAAACAGTATATTCTGAATTTTCCACTGAAATAACATAAATCATTGATCTACACATATGCAAGCACTTATTATGCGAATTCCGTGCAGGCGCAGTGAATCATTCGGCTGACCGTGTACGGAGCATACCACATCTCCTGAGCAGGGGAGGAATCAAAAGACAATACTGACATACTTAGAGCATGGCTGAATGGATCACGACCTTCAATACCGTTCACTGTCCCAATGATATGGAGAGAGCAGAGAGATCATGTAACAGATTGCTACTTCTGCCTTACAAATGTAACAGGATATTCAGCAAACAAGAAATCAATAGAATATCCTAATCTTCCTTCAGCCATAAGACCAGTGCCACATGATGAAAGTCTTCGTGTTCCAAAGCCGCCCAAAGTATGGACAATGGAGGACGACGAAGATGAACTAACAATGTCAGTGGAAAATGAAACTACTGCAGACCCAGACTTTGAGCCTTCTACATCTAATCCACATCTGTTCAGTCAAGCTGATCTGAGTGACATGGCCAGAGATTTGAAATTGTCAAAGAGGAAGGCAGAATTATTGGGATCAAAGCTGCAAGAACAGAATCTCTTATTACCAGGAACAAGAGTTTCTGTTTTTCACAGTCGTCAAGAAGACCTTAATCAATTTTTCAAGCATGTCGACAGTTTAACCTTTTGCAACGACATCTTGGGGTTGTTTGGTGCTCTTGGATGCGAACATGACTGGAAGGAATGGCGACTGTTCATTGACTCATTAGTTTTAAGTCTGAAGGCTGTTTTACTAAACAACGGAAATACCTTATATACTCGAGTATAAGCTGACCCGAGTATAAGCTGAGGCCCCAAATTTTGCCACAAAAAACTGTGAAAACTTATTGACTCAAGTATAAGCCGAGGGTGGGAAATGCAGCAGCTACTGGTAAATTTAAAAAATAAAAATAGATACCAATAAAAGTAAAATTAATTGAGAGATCAGTAGGTTAAATGTTTTTGAATATTCATATTGAATCAGAAGCCCCATATAATGCTCCATAAAGGTTGATGATGGCCCCATATGATGCTCCATATTAAAATATGCCCCATATAATGCTGCACAAAGGATAATGTTGGCCCCATAAGATTCTCCACAGAAAAACATGTCCCATATAATGCTGCACAAAGGTTAATTGTGGCCCCATAACTTGCTCCATAATACAATATGCCCCATATAATGCTGCACAAAGGATAATCTTGGCCCCATAAGATGCTCCACAGAAAAGTACGCCCCATATAATGCACAAAGGTTAATAGTGGCCTCATAATGTGCTCCATAATACAATATGCCCCATATGCTGCTGCTGCGATTAGAAAAAAAATAACATACTCACCTCTTGTCGCTGGGGGCCTGGTGCCAGTGTCCTGAGCAGGCAGGGACACCGGCGCACTATGGGGGTCAGGTGCCGGTGTCGTCGCTTGCTCAGGGCCCCAGCACTGGCTATATTCACCTGTCCGTGTTTCACCGCTGCGCGCCCTTTGTATTCCGGGTCCTCTGTCAGTGACTGTTCAGGCAGAGGGCGTGCACTAACTACGTCATTGCGCCCTCTGACCTGAACGTCACAGCCAGAGGATCCGGAAAACAGAGCGGCGCACAGGGTGGAATGTGGACAGGTGAATATAGCCAGTGCTGGGGCCCTGAGCAAGCGGTGACACCGGCACCTGCTCCGCATAGAGCGCCAGGGTCCCCACCTGGCCCCCAACGACGAGAGGTGAGCATGTCATTTTTTTATCACAGGGATCATGGCTCATGTATAACCTGAGGTGGTCTTTTTCAGCCAAAAAAGAGGGCTGAAAAACTTGGCTTATACACGAGTATATACGATATCTATCCTTCTACACCTATTGGACATGCCGTACACCTGAAAGAAACGTATGAGAATATGGAGTTACTGTTGAGCCACATTAATAGAAATTATAACTGGAACATGGAGGAATGGAGGAATGGGCCAACATACCAACAACAGTGTGTGGCAACCTTGTGAAGACTTACAGAAAACGTTTGACCTCTGTCATTGCCAACAAAGGATATATCACAAAGTATTGAGATGAAATTTTGTTTCTGACCAAATACTTATTTTCCACCATAATATGCAAATAAAATGAAAAAAAAACAGACAATGTGATTTTCTGGATTTTTTTTTCTCAGTTTGTCTCCCATAGTTGAGGTCTACCTATGATGTAAATTACAGACGCCTCTCATCTTTTTAAGTGGTGGAACTTGCACTATTGCTGACTGACTAAATACTTTTTTTCCCCACTGTATGTGGTGATTAGAGTTGAGCGATACCGTCCGATACTTCAAAGTATCGTATCGGATGGTATCGGACGATCTTTAAAAAAAGTATCGGTATCGCCGATTCCGATACCGGAAGTCCCATTCAAGTCTATGGGACTTCCGGTATCGGAATAAGAAAAACCCTTTCCTGCCCTTGTACAGCCTCTCTGGGGTCTGTACGGGCCTTTCGGGGGGCTGTGCCGGCCTGCCAGGGGGTCTGTGCAGGCTCCGGTGGTCTGTGCCGGCCTGCCGGGGGGCTGTGCCGGCCTGCCGGTGGTCTGTGCAGGCTCCGGTGGGCTGTGCCGGCCTGCCGGGGGGCTGTGCAGGCTCCGGGGGGCTGTGCCGGCCTGCCGGGGGGCTGTGCAGGCTCCGGGGGGCTGTGCCGGCCTGCCTGGGGGCTGTGCCGGCCTGCCGGTGGTCTGTGCAGGCTTCGGGGGTCTGTGCAGGCATCGTCCGATGGGACTACAAGTCCCATCGGGCGATGCCTGCTACCATGACAGTGATTGACACATTAGCCAATGATGGGACAGTAGTAGTCCCATCATCCGGCTAATGTGTTAAATGTAAAAAAAAAAAAAAAAAAATTACATGCTACATACATACAACATGCATACTACATACATGCTACATTCATACTACATACTACATACATGCTACATTCATACTACATAAATACTACATGCAACATACATACTACATATATACTACATACATACTACATATATACTACATGCATGCTACATACATACTGCATGCTACATACATACTACATGCTACATACATACCACATATATACTACATACATACTACATACATACTACATGCTACATACATACCACATACATACTACATGCTACATACATACCACATACATACTACATGCATGCTACATACATACTACATGCTACATACATACTACATACATACTACATGCATGCTACATACATACTACATACATACTACATGCATGCTACATACATACTACATGCTACATACTACATATATACTACATGCATGCTACATACATACTACATGATACATACTACATATATACTACATGCATGCTACATACATACTACATGCTACATACATACTACATATATACTACATGCATGCTACATACATACTACATACATACTACATGCTACATACATACTACATACATACTACATGCATGCTACATACATACTGCATGCTACATACATACTACATACATACTACATGCTACATACATACCACATATATACTACATACATACTACATACAATACATTCATACAATACATACATAGACATACAGTACATATAACATAGAGTAACATACTTACCAATACTTGTCACATTGTTCCCCGAAGCCATTGTCTTTTCCGGAATAAATATTAACATAACAAACCACAAAAATACTCACCCACGATCCGAAGCAGTCCACGAGTGTGTCCCACGACGATCTTGGGTAGAGAACTGCAGCATCAGATGATGCTGCCGTTCTCTACGGGCTGCAGGAATCCAATGACGGAAGGTAGGTATCCTTCCGCACTGTATTCCTCCGCCACTTAAAAAAAAAAAAGTCCCTAGTCTCACTTTATGCCATTGCTGCGTGGGAAATTCCTGCAGCCCGTAGAGAACGGCAGCATCATCTGATGCTGCAGTTCTCTACCCAAGATCGTCGTGGGACACACTCGTGGACTGCTTCGGATCGTGGGTGAGTATTTTTGTGGTTTGTTATGTTAATATTTATTCAGGAAAAGACAATGGCTTCGGGGAACAATGTGACAAGTATTGGTAAGTATGTTACTCTATGTTATATGTACTGTATGTCTATGTATGTATTGTATGAATGTATTGTATGTATGTAGTATATATGTGGTATGTATGTAGCATGTAGTATGTATGTAGTATGTATGTAGCATGCATGTAGCATGCAGTATGTATGTAGCATGCATGTAGTATATATGTAGTATGTATGTAGCATGCATGTAGTATATATGTAGTATGTATGTAGCATGCATGTAGTATATATGTAGTATGTATGTAGCATGTATGTAGTATGTATGTGGTATGTATGTAGCATGTAGTATGTATGTAGCATGCATGTAGTATATATGTAGTATGTATGTAGCATGTAGTATGTATGTAGTATGTATGTAGTATGTATGTAGTATGTATGTGGTATGTATGTAGCATGTAGTATGTATGTAGCATGCATGTAGTATGTATGTAGTATGTATGTAGCATGCATGTAGTATGTATGTAGTATGTAGTATGTATGTAGTATGTAGCATGTATGTATGTGGTATGTATGTAGCATGTAGTATGTATGTAGTATATATGTAGTATGTATGTAGTATGTATGTGGTATGTATGTAGCATGTAGTATGTATGAAGCATGTATGTAGCATGCATGTAGTATGTATGTAGCATGCATGTAGTATGTATGTAGCATGTATGTAGCATGTATGTAGTATATATGTAGTATGTATGTAGCATGTAGTATGTATGTAGCATGCATGTAGTATGTATGTAGTATTTTTTTTTTTTTTTAACATTTAACACATTAGCCGGATGATGGGACTACTACTGTCCCATCATTGGCTAATGTGTCAATCACTGTCATGGTAGCAGGCATCGCCCGATGGGACTTGTAGTCCCATCGGACGATGCTTGCACAGACCCCCGGACATCAGCACAGCCCCCCGGCAGGCCGGTACAGACCCCCACAGGGTGCACAGCCCCCCGGCAGGCCGGCACAGCCCCCCGGCAGGCCGGTACAGACCCCCACAGGGTGCACAGACCACCGGCAGGCCGGCACAGCCCCCCGGCAGGCCGGTACAGACCCCGGGCAGTCCACACAGCCCCCCCGGCAGGCCGGCACAGCCCCCCGGCAGGCCGGCAGAGACCCCCGGAAGGCCCGAAATGACGGCGCATCATGATGCGCACACACCGCGCATCATGATGACGTCAGTCTGTCAATCAACTTTGAACTTCCGATTCCGATGCCGAATTCCGATATTGAAAAAATATCGGAAGTCGGTATCGGAATTCCGATACAGCAAGTATCGGCCGATACCCGATACTTGCGGTATCGGAATGCTCAACACTAGTGGTGATCTAAAAGTTGTTGCACTTCTTGGACTGCAGCTTGGATATACCAAGTATTCTTGTTTTATTTGTGAGTGGGACAGTCGTGCACGAGAAATGCACTATTTCAGAAAGGACTGGCCACTCTGCGAAAACCTGGTTGCTGGACAGAAGAATGTTAAACATAATCCTCTCATTTATCCAGCAAAGATATTTCTCCCTCCTTTGCATATTAAACTTGGCCTTATGAAGAATTTTGTCAAAGCAGTGAAAAAAGAATCGGAAGCCTTTTCTTGCAACAGAAAATTCCAAGAATAAGTGATGCAAAGATTAAAGAAGGTATTTTTATTGGCCCACAGATCAGAGATATAATGAATGACAGTAGCTTTTATGGTCTTTTGCAAGGTGCTGAACAAGTGGCATGGAGAGCCTTTAAAGATGTGTGTTGTGAGTTCATTTTCCCCTTCACTACTGAGGCCCGAGGAACTCCCTCTTCTGGTAAATAAAGGTAGTGAGCCTGATTATCAAACACCTGAGGCTGATGATGATGACTGGCTGAGTGGAGTTACTGACTGGATATAAGGCTGCCGACGCCCTTCTGCCCTGCAGGTGATTTCTCTGTGGGATCCTTGGAGGCCAGTCTGAATTCCTGCACCTCTAAAGCTAAGTTTGCTGCTCGGCTTTTTGCATTTGTGCTTTGACTTTGTTTTGCTTTGTTTTTCTGGATTTCTGCCATTCCCTGCTGGGGTGTGCTGAATTCCTTTAGCTCTGTCTTCTGAAAATACCTGAGTGCTGATTTAGTTTTTGAAGCCTAGCTGCTTCAGGGTCTTTTTCATATCAGCTTGTTGGCTTATGTCTTTGATAGGGTTTTGGCAGATTGCAGACAGCAGCCTTCCTGTCCTTTCCTATCTAGGTAGTTTTGGGCCCCGTCTTTGCTCAGTCTATCTTTCTGTCTGTGTTAGTGTTTTCATCTTGCTTCACCGTCATTATATGTTGGGGGCTGCCTATTGCTTTGGGGTCTGCTCTGGGGCAGTTTAGATTTCCCCTTTCTTTCTTTAGGCCTATTTAATTCTCCGGCTGTGATCGAGGGGTCTAGGGCATCGTAGGAACCCCCCACGGCTACTGCTAGTTGTGTTGATAGGTTCAGGGGTCTGCAATCTGATAGTTGCCAACTTCTCTGGTTTTCTGGACTTAGCTTGTATTTCTGTTTTTGCCTCCTACGGTGACTCAATCATAACAGATGTGACTTTCAACTTCCTTGGCAACAGCAGGGCACCGAACTTTGAACAACTCGTGGACAACATGCTCACAGCATATCATTTGATGAAATGCAATATGTCACTAAAAATGCATTTTCTACATTCTCACTTGGACTTTCTTCCAGTCAATCTTGGTGCCGTTAACGGTGAACACGGTGAAAGATTTCACCAAGACATTGCGCTGATGGAGAAAAGGTACCAGGGAAAGTGGAGTACGTCAATGCTGGCTGACTATTGCTGGAATCTTATTCGAGAAGCATCTGACACGGATTGTAAATGAAATTAGTCTGCAAAACACTTTTGAACAATTGCTTTTGCTACTGTCATTGATGCACATGTATGTAGTGTCTCAGATGTCATAATGTAGACTATAAACTGTTGTTTCTTAAAAACCTTATGTGATACAGACTTTTGGAGCACATATTCGTGTTCAGCATATCAAAATCTATAAGATATAATACAATTTTCTCAGGGGACAAAAACTTCCCTGAAATTTGTAGCGCAGTGAAATCAGTGATTCTCAGGAGGAAATACGTTCATTTTCTCCCAGTAGCTGCAATTTCAGTAAGGCAGCTTAGCGGCATTGAAACTCTACCTCTGTATCTGCATTAAACAAGTGTTTTTATAGTGACAGGTTTCCTTTAAAGGGAATTGGAAACTGGAAAATTACTTATTGTTTAAAAAAAAGTTACGTGTTAAAAAAATAGTCAATATATTTTTCTCCTTCGTCTCATTGGGGGACACAGGTACTGTGGGGACACAGGTACTGTGGGTGTATGCTACCACCATCTGGAGGCTGACACTAGGCAAACAACACAAGGTTAGCTCCTCCCCCGCCGTATACACCCTCGCCCTGATTGCGGGCAGAAGCCAGTTTTTTGCTTAGTGTCTATGGAGGCACACGTCTGGTCCTTTTTCTCCAGACTTTTTTTGTCCATGAAGATTAGACAGGGGCAACGGATCCTATTGAAAGGGTCCGATTTCCCCAAACCATCAACGGACGAGCACGTGTGAGTGTCGTCTCCACGCATCCTTTCCCGCGACGTGGGACAAATCTGGGCATTTTCCCCAGAGCTTTTTTATTTTCTCTTCTTTATTTTTTCTATGAAGAAGAGACAGGGGCAATGGATCCTATTGAAAGGGTCCGATTTCCCCAAACCATCAACGGGCGAGGACGTGCGAGTGTCGTCTCCACGTATCCTTTCCCGCGACGTGGGACATGATGCCGGACCTAGCCCTGACCACCCCTTGGTAGAGAAACTATGGGCTATTCAGAGGCACAAGATGGTCCGAGCGGCCCCCACTGATCCACCAACGCAAGACGAAGGTGCTGCAAGGAGGCAGACGGTCCCTCTCCTCGGCTGAAGCTGGACGGAGTTAGGGTGTCTGCACCGTCCAGGATCCCCTCACCAGCCCCCGCTCCCTGGCCGCCCTAAAGGGCCTACCTGGATCCTGTTTTCAGCGACTCAAGGTACGGGCGTGCGGGGGGGCTCCTGGGCAGCAGCGGTGTGCGTTTCCCTAGGGCCTCCTCATATCCAGAGGAAGAGTAGCAGTTCTTGCGTCAGCCGCCGCGGCGCACCACCGCCGCCGCCGCGGCATTTCACGGCGCCGCAGGCGGGGGAGAAAAATTTAGCCCCCAGCTTTTTTGCCACTGTTAGGCCGTGGTGCGCAATCACCGCCGCGGGGCGGTGGACAGTAGCCGTCGCCGCTGCGGCGCCGCGGGGGGGAATTGAGCCCCCGGCTTTTTGCCGGTGTAGGCCGCGGCGGAATCATAGAATCATAGAATCATAGAATCGTAGAGTTGGAAGGGACCTCCTGGGCCATCTGGTCCAACCCCCTGCTCAAAGCAGGATTCGCTAAATCATCCCAGTCAGATGTCTGTCCAGCCTCTGTTTGAAGACTTCCATTGAAGGAGAACTCACCACTTCTCGTGGCAGCCTGTTCCACTCATTGATCACTCTAACTGTCAAAAAGTTTTTTCTAATATCTAATCTGTGTCTCCTCCCATTCAGTTTCATCCCATTGCTTCTAGTCTTTCCTTGTGCAAATGAGAATAAAGTTGATCCTTCTACAATGTGACAGCCCTTTAGATATTTGTAGACAGCAATTAAGTCTCCTCTCAGTCTTCTCTTTTGCAAACTAAACATTCCCAAATCCTGCAACCTTTCCTCATAAGACAGGGTTTGCAGACCGGTCACCATTCTGGTCGCTCTTTTCTGAACTTGCTCCAGTTTGTTGATGTCTTTTTTAAAATGTGGTGCCCAAAACTGGACACAATATTCCAGATGAGGTCTGACCAAAGAGGAGTAGAGGGAAATAATGACTTCACGTGATCTAGACTGTATGCTTCTGTTAATACATCCTAGAACTGCATTTGCCTTTTTTGCTGCTGCATCACACTGTTGACTCATATTCAGTCTGTGATCTATTAGTATACCCAAGTCTTTTTCACATGTGCTGTCACTTAGCCCTATTCCTCCCATTCTATATATGCTTTTTTCATTTTTATTGCCCAGATGTAGTACTTTGCATTTCTCCCTGTTAAAAACCATTCTGTTAGTTACTGCCCACTTCTCCAGTTTATTTAAATCTTTTTGAATCCTCTCTCTCTCTTCTCTAGTATTAGCTATCCCTCCTAGCTTTGTGTCATCAGCAAATTTAATCAGTTTACCCTCAATTCCTTCATCTAAATCGTTGATAAAGATGTTGAACAATACAGGGCCCAGGACAGAGCCCTGTGGTACCCCACTTGAGACATTCTTCCAACTGGATGTGCAGCCATTTACGACCACTCTTTGGGTCCGATCACTAAGCCAGCTATGAATCCACCTAACAGTTGCCTTGTCCATTCCATACTTAGTCATTTTTTCAATAAGGATTGTATGAGAGACTTTGTCAAATGCTTTGCTGAAGTCAAGATATACTATATCTACAGCATTTCCTTGATCCACCCAATCAGTGATACCGTCATAGAAGGAAATTAAGTTAGTCTAACATGACTTATTAGTTACAAACCCATGCTGACTCTGTTTGATCACTTCATTCTTATCCAGGTATTGACTTACATGTTGTTTAATAATTTGTTCAAAGATCTTTCCTGGTATAGAAGTCAGACTCACCGGCCTATAGTTGCCTGGGTCCACCTTCTTCCCCTTTTTGAAGATAGGAACAACATTTGCTCTTCTCCAGTCTTCTGGCACTTCTCCTGTTCTCCAAGAATTTTCAAAGATTATGGAGAGTGGTTCAGAAATTTCTTCTGCTATCTCCTTCAGTACTCTGGGGTGTAATTCATCTGGACCTGGAGACTTGAATTCATTTAGGTTAGCTAAGTGTTTCCTCACTATCTTTCTGTTTATAGATATCCTGGATTCTTCTATTCCCTTAATAGGACAGTGAATAACAGTTGATGTTACATTTCCTTTCTGAGAGAAAACAGATGCAAAATAGGAATTTAAAAGTTCAGCCTTCTCAACATCCTGTCTTACCATTTCATCATTTTCATCCTGTAATAATCCTATAGCATCTTTGACTTTTCTTTTACTTTTGACATATCCCCAAAATCCTTTATTATTGCTTTTGACATCTCTTGCAAGCCTCAATTCATTTTCAGCTTTAGCTAATCTGATTTGTGCCCTGCAGATTCTGCAGACAGCATTATATTCTTCTTTAGATATGCCTCCCTCTTTCCATTTTATAAACATTTTTTTCTTCCTTTTTAGCATGTGCTTAAGTTCTGTGTTCACCCATCCTGGTTTCCTTAAATGCTTCCTATTCTTCCCTCTTTTCGGAATTGTTAACAACTGTGCTTTGAGAATTTCATTTTTCAAGATTTCCCATCCTTCCTGGACATTTTTGTCTTTAAGGATATCCAGCCATTGGATCCCTCCAATTATCTTTCTGAATCCCTTAAAATCTGCCTTTCTGAAATCTAACCTTGACGTCTGAGTCTTCACAGGTCTTCCGCCTCTAGTTATCCAAAATTCTAAAATAGCATGGTCGCTACCTCCTAGGGTTCCAGCCACTTTTACCTCCTCAACCATTAGTACCGCCCTCAGCGTGATGCGTCACTTCCGGTGGCCTGCCCCTTGGAGCGCTGGGCGGGTGCCGGATAAATCCAGGCCCGGCTTTAGTGCGGGGTAGGCCGCGACCAGGAAAGAGGTCGGCTTACCCCACGGAGACACAGAAGGTCAGGCATGCAGTCGGGGGGCATAGGTCGGGTAAGTGCAGGCTACGGAGACCGCTAAAACAGCAAGGGGGCCTCTCCTCCCCCACCCCTCCCCTCCCATATAGAAAAAAAAAGCATTTTTTGGTTTGGATATATAAAACGCCTAGCAGGCTCAATATGGCCAGGAAAGGGAAGACGCACACTTTTCTCTACGCTGCATGCACTTCTTGTGAGGCCCCGTTTCCATGAGCGCAGAGCGCCAAAGTGTGCGAGGCCTGCGACTCCGAACGCGCCTAGGAGCCTCCCTCGGCGACTGAATCCAGAGAAACGAATCCTCCGGAATGGGCGCTATCATTATCCCAGTCTATGGCTTCGCTTACAAAGGCGATCGAGTCCCTTCACACCCCAAAAGGAGGCAAGGATAGTGGCTCGCTTATCTGGGAAGGGTCCTCCACCTCACAGGAACCTTCGGCCTCCAGGAGCCGTTCCCATGCCAGACAGAGGCGAAGGAAACGAACCCATACGAGGTGTCCCGGCTTATCCGGTGCCGGTGCCTCGGCATCGGGTAGTTCAGCATCACGCTCCCTTTCACCAGCGAGCGGGAGTGGGCAGAGTTTGGATCGTGACCCAGACGAGCCACTTGATCTAGATACCCCGTGATGCCGGGAGACAGTGGACAGCCTCATTGAAGCTGTCAATCAAACCCTGGGGATTGAGGATGATGCTACCTTGGCCGTGAGCCATAAGGTAGCCTTTAAGTGGGCCAAGCACCTGCATAGAATATTTGGCACTCACCCAGAATTTGAGGATATAGTGCAGCGCCACAGAGAACGCCCAGACAAGCGCTTCCTGGGTCAGAAACCTATAGAGGCGAGATACCCATTTGCCCCGGAACTCTGTAAGAAATGGGCAGAATCCCCAGTGGTGGACCCGCCAGTGTCACGCCTGGCCTCGAAGTCCTTGTTGTCGGTGCCTAGCGGCTCGTCCATTAAGGACCCCACAGATCGGCTCATAGAGGGTTTGGCGCGATCAGTTTTTGAGGCATCAGGTTCGGCGCTCGCCCCTTCGTTCGCGGCGACGTGGGTAGCCAAGGCCATGATGTCATGGTCAGAGTCTTTGAATAATGCCTTGCAGGATAGAGGACTACCTGCGGAGGTGTCTGCGGTCGCAAGTCAGATTGCTATGGCTGGAGACTACTTAATGCGTCTTTGGATGCGGCTAATTGTGCAGCATTTGCGGCCGCTAACGCGATAGCCATTAGGAGAGCCCTCTGGTTGAGATCTTGGGGAGCCGATTCAATTTCCAAGAAGTCCTTGACTTCCTTGCCCTATCAGGGAGGCCGCCTGTTCGGGGAGAAGTTGGATCGGCTCATCTCCGATGCGACAGGAGGGAAAAGTAGCTTCCTCCCGCAGCAAAAGGCGAAACAGCCTTTTCGTCAGGTCCCGACATGTTTTCGAGCTTTTCGCAACACCGGATAGATGGCAGCAGCCAGTTCGACCGGCCCACCTCGCTTCAACCAGGATAGGGAGCGACAGGTCTCATATAGACCCATACTGGTGGGAAGGATGCGCGCTCGCCAGCCCAGGTCGAGAGGAGTCAGGACCCAGAGGCCCTCAGCCAAATGACTCGGAGCTTTAGGTAGGCTACAGCAGCAGGGTGGGGGGCCGCCTGCTCCTTTTTCTCAGAACTGGTGACTTTAGGGTACAAGATAGAGTTCATCAGGTACCCTCCAACACGTTTTTTTCTCTCCTGACTTCCCAAGGTGGAGTCTTGGGCGAAAGCACTGCTAGGGGCCATCGATTCACTCCTAGACAACGGAGTTATTGTTCCCGTACCAGAGCACGAAAAAGCTCAAGGTTTTTATTCCAATCTGTTCGCGGTCCCCAAAAAAGACGGGACGATCAGACCAGTTTTGGACCTGAAGCTCTTAAACAGGTTCATCAGAGTCAAACATTTCAGGATGGAATCTCTCCATTCTGTTATATCAGCCATGGAGCAGGGAGAGTACTTAGCCTCTATCGACATTCAGGATGCCTACCTGCACGTTCCCATTTTTCCTCCGCATCAAAAGTTTCTTCGGTTCGCCATCAATGGGCGACATTTTCAATTCACAGCACTCCCATTCGGAATAGCCACCACCCCCAGAGTGTTCACGAAGGTAATGGCAGTCGTGATAGCCATCTTACACTCGAGGGGCATAGTCGTCTTGCCATATTTAGACGACCACTTGGTGAAGGGTCCCTCGTTTCGGGCGTGCAAGGATAATGTCAGTATTACACTGGATACACTCTCCTGCTTAGGTTGGTTGGTCAACAGGAAGAAATCATCTCTGGTCCCAGCTCGGAGGATTGTTTTTCTAGGAATGGTCTCCGATACCTCCCAAGGGTTGGTAAGTCTCCCTCAAAACAAGGCCCTAGCGCTCCGACAGGGAGTCCAGAAGCTCCAGCAGCCGGTCCCTCACACCATTCGGTTTGGGATGAGGATACTGGGGAAGATGGTGGCAGCAATGGAAGCAATTCCGTTTGCTCAATTTCATCTTCGACCCCTACAGCACACTCTCTTGTCAGCCTGGGACAAGAATCCGTTCACCCTCGATCAGCGATGCCGGCTATCCTCTCAGGTCAGGCAATCGCTGGAGTGGTGGACAACCAGATCCTCCTTTCTTCAGGGGAAGCCATTTCCCCCAGACCACTGGCTAGTGGTCATGACCGACGCCAGTCTCCTCGGCTGGGGAGCGTTTTTTCGCAACCACACGGCACAAGGCCAGTGGTCGCAACAGGAAGCTCGTCTTCCGATAAACTTGTTGGAAATACGAGCGATCTGGCAGGCGCTGCAGCATTTCCAGTACCTCCTAGCAGGACGGTCCATTCGGATACAGTCAGACAACGCCACGGCTGTGGCTTACGTAAATCATCAGGGGGGCACGCGCAGCAGGGCAACCATGCGCGAGATAGCACAGGTGCTTTATTGGGCCGAGAAGAACCAGTCGATAATTTCGGCAGTCTACATCTCAGGCGTAGAAAATTGGGCAGCGGACTTCCTCAGCCGACAAGAGGTCGTGGCTGGGGAATGGGCCCTGCACCCCGAGGTCTTCCAGCCAATTTGCCAATGGTGGGGAACACCGGATGTGGACCTGATGGCGTCCAGAACGAACGCCAAGGTGCCTGTGTTCGTCGCTCGGTCACGAGACCCACGAGTGTTCGGGGTGGATGCGTTGGTCTTACCATGGAACCAGTTTCGCCTTCCATACCTGCTTCCTCTGTTGCCATTGCTTCTGAGAGTCATCAGGAAGATCAAAGCAGGGGGGGTCCCAGCAATTCTGCTGGCACCAGACTGGCCCCGACGTGCGTGGTACGCAGATCTTGTGCTACTGCTCACCGACGTCCCATGGCGACTACCAGAGCGCACAGATCTACTGCACCAGGGACCGATCTTCCACTCGAACTCAGGGGCCCTGTATTTGACGGCATGGCCATTGAATCTTGGATTCTAACTCAAGCAGGTTTTGAGTGTGAGGTGGTCACCACAATTGTTAGCACCAGGAAACCGACCTCAGCGAGAATTTACCATCACACCTGGAAAATTTTCTTCACTTGGTGTCGAGAGCGGGGTCATTCGCCCCTGACGTTCTCTATTCCCAACATCTTGGCCTTTCTTCAATCAGGCCTAGACTCGGGGCTAGCCCCGAGCTCCCTTAGGAGACAGATAACGCCACTGTCCGTCCTGTTCCAGCGAAAGATTGCTACTAATATGCAGGTAAAGACCTTCATCCAGGGAGTCTCTCATCTAGTACCTCCTATAAGGCGCTGATGGATACCTGGGATCTTAACCTGGTCCTGAGCGTTCTGCAGGAAGCACCCTTCGAGCCGCTGCAGGATATTTCCTTATCGTTCCTTTCTTGGAAGGTGGTATTTTTGGTAGCCATTACCTCCGTTAGGCGAGTTTCGGAGTTGGCGGCCCTATCTTGCCGAGCACCTTTTCTCGTTTTCCACAAGGATAAGGTGGTGCTTAGACCAGCTCCCCCCTTTCTTCCGAAGGTGGTGTCCTGTTTTCACATCAATGAGGTTATTGTCTTGCCTTCATTCTGTCCGGCACCGGTGCATCGCGTAGAGAAAGCTCTTCACACCTTAGACTTGGTGAGAGCACTCAGGAGGTACGTGTCGCAGACGGCACCTTTTCGCCAGACAGATACGCTGTTCGTGCTCCCTGAGGGGCGCAGGAAGGGGGCTCGCGGCCTCAAAGGCGATCATAGCCAGATGGATCCGTTTAACTATTTAGGAGGCCTATCATATCAGAGGTGCGTCAGTTCCAGCAGGGATCAAAGCGCATTCTACTCGGGCAATGGGTGCCTCTTGGGCGCTTTGGCATCAGGCCTCGGCGGAACAGGTATGCAAGGCAGCAACCTGGTCCAGCCTGCACACATTTACTAAACATTACAGTATCCAGACTCAGGCTTCGGCGGATGCGAGCCTGGGTAGAAGGATACTCCAAGCTGCAGTGGCGCACCTTTGAACAAAAGAGGTGCATGCAGCTTGGATCGGTGAATCAATCTCCCACCCAGGGACTGCTTTAGGACGTCCCACAGTACCTGTGTCCCCCAATGAGACGAAGGAGAAACATGGATTTTTGTGAGTACTCACCATAAAATCCTTTTCTATGAGACGCTCATTGGGGGACACAGCACCCACCCTGTTAGCCAGTTGGCTCGTGTTTATTTAATTAATGTGCCTTTTTTTCGTAAGTATCAGGGTGGTCCCTTGCCAGACATATTGTTTACTGCATTAAGGCTGATTGTTGTTGTTCTCCTACTGCTTTTACACTAAACTGGCTTCCGCCCGCAATCAGGGCGAGGGTGTATGCGGTGGGGGAGGAGCTAACCTTGTGTTGTTTGCCTAGTGTCAGCCTCCAGATGGCGGTAGCATATACCCACAGTACCTGTGTCCCCCAATGAGCGTCTCGGAGAAAAGGATTTTACGGTGAGTACTCACAAAAATCCATGTTTTTCATATCCTATCTATATTAAAAAGCAAAATTGGTAATCTTTCAGTTTTTGCCCTGGCCACTGGGGCTGTTTGAGACTCATAGTTTCTGTCTTTTTTTTAAAGCGTTATCGGTAATGCGCCTTCTCTGCATCGGCACGAATATATTGACGCGTAACACCACCATACACAGTTGAAATGCACCAATTATAATAGGCAATGTCACTACAACCCCTGCTCCTCCTCCTATCATAATGTACTTTGCACAATTTTCAGTTAGAAGGGAGCTGTGTCAGTGACAATGTATTTTTTGTATGTTATATAAAGATTATATATATTTTTATTCCTTGGTTCTCGTGTACATTTTTGTATGATTTGATATAAATTTTCAGGAACAACAGGAAGTTAAAATCTAAAATACCGTATTTTTCAGACTATAAGATGCACTTTTTTCCCAAAAAATTTTTGGGGAAAATGGGGGTGCGTCTTATAGTCAGAATATACTTGCAACTGAGGCGGCGGACCCTGTCCGATGCTGCAGGACGATGCAGCCTCCCTTCCCAGGCTGGTGTGGCGGTCATGCTTTGTTGTGCGGGGGGCTCCGTCGGCATTTTATGGAAGCCCGAAGGCCCCCGCAGATGCCGTGGCCTCCGGAAAAATGGCCGCCGCGGCCGTGCATGCTCAGATTGAAATCTCGGTCACGAGATCTCATTGCTGAGATCTGAATCTGAACTTGCGCCGCCCCCAGCAGCCATATTCCTGAAGGCCATCGCAGCAGATTGAGATCTCGGCAATGAGATCTTGTCCCAAGATCTTGGGAGACGTGATCTTGGAACGAGATCTCGTTGCCAAGATCTCAATATCTCAAGATCTCATGCACCGCCCCCTGTGACCATTTTCCAGGAGGCCACCACATCGCAGCAATGGATCTGTGGGAGCCTCCGGGCTTTCACAAAATGCCGGCGGAGCCCCACCGCACCACAGAGCATCACCACTGCACCTGTCACAAAATGCCGGCAGAGCCCCGCCGCACCACAGAGAACCACCACCGCACCTGTCGCAAAATGCTGGTGGAGCCCTGCTGAACCTGTCGCAAAAGAACCCCAGAGCACCACCGCCCCACCAGCCTGGGATGGGATTTACTGGAGGCCACCGCACCAGCCTGAACCACCGGACAACCCCTGTGACCATGCTCCCCTGTGACCACTCCTCCACTTGTCCCGATATCCCCCCAGTAAGCTGAATTCACACTGTAAGATGGACCCCCCTTTTGACACATTGTTTTTTATTCCCTATTTTCCTTCTGAATATTTGGGTTGCATCTTATAGTCCAAAAAATATGGATCCCCATAACTTTTTCTTATTTTTCCATTCACATAGCCAAATAAGGGCTTGTTTTTGTAGGACAAATTGTAGTTTTTAATTAGTCCATTCAATTTACTATGTAATATTCAGAAAATTGGGAGAAATTCCAGGTGCGTCAAAATTGCAGCAAAAGAAAAAAAGCATTGTTTTTGGATTTTGATTTATGGTATTATATGGTAAAAATGTTCTGTCAGCATTTTTCTCCAGGTGAGTAGGGTTACATCAATACAAAGATCCATGTGATAAAGAGAAAAAGGGTGGCACTCACTGTTTCTAAAATCCAATCTTTATTGTTGCAAATTAAAACATCTTCAGCAGGGAGAGTAGAACAAAAAGGAAAAGTCAGACGATGGCCGTTTCGCGCTCCTGCGCTTCTACTGGACCCGTAGAAGTGCAGGAGCGCGAAACGGCCGTTGTCCGACTTTTCCGTTCTACCCTCGCTGCTGAAGATGTTTTAATTTG
Organism: Dendrobates tinctorius; assembly: GCF_039654945.1. Lineage (NCBI taxonomy): Eukaryota > Metazoa > Chordata > Amphibia > Anura > Dendrobatidae > Dendrobates > Dendrobates tinctorius. Next base: position 22,223,276 of record NW_027361700.1, read on the forward strand.
CAATAATAATGATTGGATTTTGGAAACTGAGTGCCACACTTTTTCTCTTTATCACATAGATCTATGCAATTGTTTATATGAGTTGGCACTCGTGAATCCATAGGACAGTGTATTGAACAAGGTGATTTCACGAAGTGGACAATTTGGCTCAGGTGTTGTAGTGGTGTGGATTTTCTTCTCTGCAGCATTGAATTCACATCAATACCAAACTTGTACAATTTTCTTTGTTTTTTTAGTGATGTAAAGGAAATATATAATGGTAAGGGAAATGTATAGTTAGCAGATGGTCTGTAAACAAGCAAAATATTTCCCATTTACTGTATGGAGAAGTGGGTGGGGGAGGCACAAGGTTTAATATTTAAGGTACTTGCCCATAATTAGCCCACAGGCCAATTACAGCACAGCAATTTTAATATTGCAATAAAGGCTGTTCTGAAAACATGAGCCCAGGATCGAGTATATAAAAACTGGGTTACGCAAAAGAAAGAGGAGTTCACATGTGGGGATCTGCCCATGCTGATTGTGATCCATGATCAACGCAAAATTGGCTGGAATTGAGATCGGATGCCATGTCGCGTTTGGAGAACCTTTGATGTGCCTAAACAGTGGAAACCCCCACAAGTGACAGCATTTTGGAAAGTAAACCCCTAAGGAACTTATCTAGATGTGCGGTGAGCACTTTGAACCCCAAAGTGCTTCACAGAAGTTTATAAGGTAGAGCCGTAAAAATAAAAAATTATAGATTTTTTATAACAAAAATGATCTTTTCACCCACAATTTTTTATTTTTCCAATGGTAACAGGGGAAATTGAACCCCAAAAGTTGTTGTACAATTTGTTCTGAGTACGCTGATACCCCATATATGCAGGTAAATCACTGTTTGGACGCATGGCAGAGCTCGGAAGGGAAGGAGCACCTTTGACTTTTTCAATGCAGAATTGGTTGGAATTGAGATCAGACATGTCGCGTTTGGAGAGCCCCTGGTGTGCCTAAACAGTGGAAACCCCCCAATTCTAACTCCAAACCTAACCCCAACACACCCCTAATCCCAACCATAACCCTAACCACAAACCTATCCTTAACACACCCCTAACCCTAATCCCAACCCTAACCCTAATCTCAACCGTAACTGTATTCCTAACCAACTCTAGCCCCAACCCTAAACCTAACTTTAGCCCCTAACCCTAACTTTAGCCCAACTCACTTTAGCTCAACGCTAACCCTAATGGGAAAATGGAAATACTTTTTTTTATTTTATTATTTTTCCTAACTAAGGGGGTGATAAAGGGGTGTTTGATGTACTCATTTTTTTTATTTTGATAACTGTCATAGACCCTATCACAGTGATCAAAATGAACTAATAGAAAAAATCTATTGTTGCCGGGTACCGTCCGGCAGACCTTGGTGGGATCACTGCGCATGCGCCAGCCATTTTCTCCCGGAAGAAGAAGCCGGTGGCCCGGAAGATTTCAGGGGAGCCTGCAGGGACAATGGAGGTACCGGGGGGTGATCGGAGGGACCCTATTTCTCTCTCCTCTGATGTGTGATCACATCAGAGGAGAGAGAAATTAAATGGAAAATCTGACTTTTATTTGCGGTTGCCGTTAATAACGGCGATAGCAACACCGGGGTCGGTAAAAATCGACCTGAATCATTTTCTCTGGGGTCTTGGCTACCCCTGGTAGCCGGGACCCCAGAGAAATTATGACGCTGGGGGGCGCTATAACCTTAAACCTCAGCGCCTTTAAAAAGCAACGCTGTGGTTTAAGTACCCTTACCTGCCGCCGTTAAAAGTGGTCTCGGCAGTCGTTAAGGGGTTAAATGTAACTCTCATCATTCTCCCCTGCTTGCGCCGATTGCTGGTAGAGCAGGGGAGAATGATGAACGTCGTGTTCAGCACCCGTCACCGGGGAACGGCGCTTACTGTAACGCTTTTTCCCTGGTGCCCGTCCTTGTGGTACTGATGCGCCACACACATGCCACAAGTATTACACACACAGACACTGACATCTTCTGTACCGGAAATTGAAAATGAGCGAAAACCAATAATTAATGAATTTCTTTTGGGGGGGTTGTTTACACCATTCCGCGTGTGGTAAAATTGATAAGGCAGTTTTATTCTTCGGGTCAATACGGTGACAGCGATACCTCATTTATATAACTTTTTATGCTTTGCCGCTTTTATGCTGCGTAAGAACTATTTCATAGAAAAAATAATTGTTTTTACATCACTTAATTCTGACAGCTATAACTTTTTATTTTTTTGCTGATGACGCTGTTTGGCAGCTTGTTTTTTGCAGGACAAGATGTCGTTTTCAGCGGTACCATGTTTATTCATATCTGTCTTTTTGTTCGCATGTTATTCCACTTTTTGTTCAGCAGTATGATGATAAAGCATTGTTTTTTGCCTTTTTTATGATGATCACTAAAGAGGTTAACTGGTGGGACAGTTTTATAGGTTGGGTCATTATGGATGTCAGGTCATTATTATTATTATTATTATTTTTTAAAATATTTTTACAATTATTAAATTTTTTTTTTAAACTTTATTCTAATTTTACACTTAGTCCCACTATGGGACACTCATTTTTTGCTGGCTGATCGCGTCTATAGCATGCAGATGAAGCAGAATCTGCAAGCTATGGAAGCTGTCAGATCTGCATTCTGTGCACACTGACCTGAGACACTTCCTGACATGCACTGCGCATGACAGGAAGTTTCTCAGCTCTGGTAACCCAGATGTCATGACGATCAGGGTCATGCCGCGGGGTCTCCAATTGAAAGGCAGAGGTGCTGTCAGCCCTCTGCCTGCTCCTGGAATGCTGCGATCATGTTTGATTGCAGTATTCTGGGGGTTAAAGTGCCGGGAGCGGTCTGTGACCACTCCTGGCACTTAGTGCCAGGTGTCAGCTGTGAGAATCAGCTGACACCCGGCCGCGATCTCTGAGACGTACTATACCATTCAGGGTCATAGGGCCCCAGGGCACATGGACGGTAGAGTATGTCTCATGTCAGAAAGGGGTTAATCAGTATAACAGCACCAACCTGACACTGTCTGTAGGTTACTCACCACACAGAAAAAAGTGGTCTATTTTTACAGACTGTCCTGGAATTTCTGGAGGGTTGCCAACCCTGGATTAATTATGAAACAGATCCAACCACAGGGTTCATAGTTAAGACAAGGTAGCCCTATAGACCTGCTGAAGAAGTAAATGGTCCCAGCTGCGTGTAAAATTCTTTCTTCTTTATTCAAAACGTATGTGCTCTCCAAAAAGTGCTAATACAGACAGAGGCTACGCGTTTCGACCTAGATCGGTCTTTAACCAAGCCATACTAGTACCTATGCAGCTTGTCAATATGTAGAGAATTACAACCAATCACGACACAATTACATATCACTAGAGTTGAGCGAAACGGGTCGAAAAAATTCAAAAGTCGCCGACTTTTGGCAAAGTCGGGTTTCATGAAACGAAACCCGACCCTAGGATGAGGTCAGCCACGAGGTCGGCGACTTACGCGCCAAAGTCGCGTTTCAAAAGTTTGTTTTGCGCTCTTTTTCAGCCAATCAGGATCCACGGACACTGTGGGCAACGTGATGACATAGGCACGGGTCACCACCATCTTTCAGAAGGGCATGCAAGTGATTGGCTTGCTTTGGTGGGCGTCACAGGGGGTATAAAAGGGCGTGCACGCCGACCGCCATCTTACTTCTGCCGATCTTAGTATAGGGAGAGGTTGCTGCTGATTCTGTAGGGAGAGCGTTAGGCAGGGAAGAAGACAAAAAAACTGCTTCTGCTGCTAGCGATTTGGCCTGCACAACACACAAGTCACTGTGTGTGCAGTATCAGTGGTGTTGGTTGTTGGGCTGCCTTTTAAGGCTTCCTGACACGCTGGCATTGCTGTTTACCCACTGCTCCGCAAACTGCTTTTTTAAAAGCAATCCAATCTCCCTTATCCTCTCGTCACTTTGGTCACAGGCAGCTGTGCCATCGAGCGTGTCACATAGCGCTCAGATATCAGTGGGCCGCACACAATCCACAAGTGTCCACTGTCCACAAGTGTGTGCAGAAATTCTAAAACTCCCCTGTCCTATAGACACCTTGTACCTTGTTTTACATTACTATATAGTTTGTTGGATTTTGTCTACATTTCTACCAAAAATGAGGAAGGCTGGTGGAAGAGGCCGTGGAATTGGGCGGGGGTTGGCAGCTGGTAATGATGGTGTTGGTGGTGGATCTGATGGTAGTGGCAAGAGCAAAATAGGACCGAATGCAGGAGGTGCTGACCCTGCGTCATCGTCTGGCTACATAAGGACTCGAACGCTTAGTTTTCTAGGAGTTGGCAAACCGCTTTTAAAGGCAGAGCATCAGGAAAAAGTTTTGTCTTACATTGCTGACTCAGCCTCCAGCTCTATCGCCTCCTCTTCTTCAGTTGTAAAAAGTAAAAGCACTGAGTCGTCATTGGAGGCTCATGTTCATGAACCACACCTTTCCTTGTGTCCTTCACCCCAACCAAGATTGAAGGATGACGCAGGCCATACTACTGATTACTCCATGGAGCTGTTTTCACATACCATGCCTGGATTATCAAGTCAAATGGTGAATTACCCAGGCCAAGATGAATCTGACATGGAGTGCACTGATGCACAGCCGCTGATGGATGATTCTGCTGGTACATTCACTCAGAGCACTACATTGTCCTCGCAGTGTACAGAGCCAGATTTTGACCCTGATGAGACTCAGGTGCCCCTTCCCGCACACTATACCACCATACACGGTGACACAGAGAAAGGTGCACATGACATTGAAGAGGAGGTGATGGATGACCCAGTTGTTGACCCAGATTGGCATCCATTGGGGGAAGAGGGTGCTGCTTCCAATAGCTCAGATGAGGAGCATCCACAGCAGACATCGACATCGCAACAGCTGTTATCTGGCAGGCCCGGAGCACTCCAAAGACAGGTTCCAAACATCAAAAGAGTTGCTGGACAGCTTGTCCAGAGGGTCAAAAGATCACAGCGTGCTAGGCCGCAAAATGTCTGCCAAAGTAGGAAGAGTGCAGTGTGGCAGTTTTTTGAACAAAATCCTCATGATCAGGCCAAGGTTATCTGTAAGAAGTGCGCAAAGACCTTTAGCCGAGGGAAAAATCTGAAAAATTTGAATACCAGTTGCATGCTTAGACATTTAACCAGCATGCACTTGCAAGCGTGGACACAACACCAAACCTCAAGTGCCACATGTGCAACTGATCACAACGAAGGTAGTCAGCAACGTTACATTGTTTCCCCCACTGTAAGCCCACCGGTTAGCACAGCAGCAAATGTTGAGGTGTCGTTGCAAGGCCACAGCAGTCAGGGAATCCCACTGTTATATCAACGAAAGACTGATTCTAGGCCATCAGAAAGAACAACAACTCCATCACCATCATCAACCCTCTCTCAGTCCGCCCTGTCCACCGCTACTTCCACCATATGCAGCTCTCAAGTCCAGCTCACCCTCCCAGACACTATGAGTAGGTCAAGAAAGTACTCAGTCTCTCATCCGCGTACACTGGGTTTGAACGCCCACATTGCCAAACTAATCTCGTTTGAGATGATGCCCTTTCGGTTGGTGGAAAGCACAGCTTTCCGCGAACTCATGGCCTATGCAGTACCACGCTATGACCTACCCAGTCGCCACTTCTTCTCTCGCAAAGCCATCCCAGCCCTCCACCATCATGTGAAAGACCGCATTGTCCATGCACTCAAGCAGTCAGTGAGCGGAAAGGTGCACCTCACAACTGATGCATGGTCCAGTCGGCATGGCCAGGGCCGTTACGTGTCCATCACTGCGCACTGGGTTAATGTGGTGGATGCAGGGTCCACAGGGGACAGCGGTGGTGGGACAGTGCTGCCTAGCCCACGGTATAGGAAACAGTTGGCTGTAGGCGTTCGACCCTCCTCCTCCTCCTCCCCCTCCAGAAGCGAAAGCTCGTCCACAGAGCGCAGTCGTACGAGCACTCCATCTGCAGCTGCCACTGTTGCACACGATGTGTCCCCCTATCGAGCAGCTAGTGGAAAGCGTCAGCAGGCTGTGTTGCAGATGATGTGTTTGGGCGACAGACACACCGCCGAGGTGCTGGCCGAGTACTTGAAGCGACAAACTGAGTCATGGCTGGGCAGTGTACATCTTGAGGCAGGCAAGGTAGTTAGTGATAACGGCCGTAATTTTGTGGCAGCCATAGCCCTTTCAAAACTCAGCCACATACCTTGCTTGGCTCACACCTTGAACCTGGTGGTGCAGTGCTTCCTCAAAAATTATCCGGAGTTAACAGCCCTGCTCCAGAAGGTGCGAAGACTGTGCGCGCACATCCGCCGGTCGCCTGTACACTCCGTTTGTATGCAGAAGCTGCAGCGATTGCTCCACCTTCCCAACCACCGCCTCATTATCGACATTGCAACAAGGTGGAACTCCACCCTGCACATGGTGGAGCGGCTGTGCGAGCAGAGGCAGGCCATAATGCATTTGTGGGAGGATACACGGCCAGGCACTTTGAGAGCAGACATGGAGTTGACAGGCGTGCAGTGGTCGAAGCTGAAAGACCTTTGTAAAGTCCTTCAGTGTTTTGAGGAATGCACACGGCTGGTAAGCGCAGACGACGCCATCCTAAGCATGAGCATCCCACTTATGCGTCTGCTCATGCAAACTTTGACGCACCTTAAGGAGCAGGCGTCTGCAGCCAATGTTGATGAGGAGGAAGAGGAGGAGGGAATCCTTGATGACATTCAGCCATTGTCTGCTCAGGGACCTCTCCTGGACGAGGTGGAGGAAGAAGAGGAGGAGGAGGAGGAGGAGGATGATGGGGATGATTACTTAGGGGAGGAGGATGCATCTCGTGGGGCAAGTGAAAATGTTGGCGTGGCAAGGTCTGGTACAGGGTTTGTGCGTGACTGGAGGGATGTGGATTTGCCAGAAAGTGCTCCTCCACCCAGCACTCGCAGTGCATCATTGACACCGGGAACATTGGCCCACATGTCAGATTATGCCTTGCGGATCCTAAAAAGGGACCCCCGCATTGCCAAAATGATGAACGATGACGACTACTGGTTGGCCAGCATCCTGGATCCACGCTATAAAGGCAAATTACAAAACATCATGCCACAGGAGAACCTTGACCTAATATTGGCTAATAAACAAGCAACTCTGGTAAATCGGTTGCTTGAGGCATTCCCAGCACACAGCAGCGGTGATGGCTCTCACACGAGCCGTACGGGCCGGGGGCAGCTTGGCAGAGGTGTTCGTGGTGCACACAGCAGAAGTGGCGTTGGAGACAGGGGTTTCATGACAATGTTGTGGACTGATTTTTCAAATACCGCTCACACAACTGGTAATACTGCATCGATGGAAAGTGACAGGAGACAGCAGTTGTCAACTATGGTTACAAACTACTTTTCCTCCCATATCGATGTTCTCCCACACAGGTCATTCCCCTTTGACTATTGGGCCGCTAAACTGGACACCTGGCCTGAATTGGCACAATATGCCTTACAGGAGCTCGCTTGCCCAGCTGCAAGTGTGCTATCGGAAAGAGTCTTCAGTGCAGCTGGATCAATCCTGACAGAAAAAAGGACCCGTCTGTCAACCCAAAATGTGGATGATCTAACCTTCATTAAAATGAACCACGCATGGGTTTCCAAGGATTTTGTCCCACCTTCCCCTGATGACACATAGGGTGACAGAAAAATGGCTTGCTTTGGTCCACCTCTTCCTGGGACTTGACCTATTGCACCTTTTGCATCAGCTGAATGTCCAACATCAACATATGCCACTTTCTAAAACTCCCTAACTGTGCTGCTTCCCCCCCCATGGCCGGGGTCACCACCTAGCGCATGACACCGTGCGAGTGCCGTTGCCCTGGACAGGTGGGTAGGCCGACTCTTGGGCGCGGGCACTGGCACAGGGTCCCTCATAGTGCAATCAAGTGTCTCTGACGGTGGTGGTGCACACCCGCCGTCAGACACACCGCTGTACTATGAGGGGCCCAGTGCCAGTACCGACGCCCACGAGTGGGCCCCCCTTGCTTGGCCAGGGCCCCAGCATTTGCAATCTTTACCTCTCCCTGCTCCTCCGCTGTGTAATCTGGGCCGTCAAATCCATACTGTGCCTGACACCGTCTGAGCCTGCCTCCTGAGACATATATTTTGAATGTGTACGCTATCCATACATGTTATCCAGGGATACGGTACCCTTTCTAACCTTTGTGCAATGGCGTGCAATCCATACTGGGCCTAACACCGTCTGAGCCTGCCTCATGCTGTATAGACATATATTTTGAATGTGTACGCTATCCATACATGTTATCCGGGGATACGGTACCCCTTCTAACCTTTGTGCAATGACGTGCAATCCATACTGGGCCTAACACCGTCTGAGCCTGCCTCATGCTGTATAGACATATATTTTGAATGTGTACGCTATCCATACATGTTATCCGGGGATACGGTACCCTTTCTAACCTTTGTGCAATGACGTGCAATCCATACTGGGCCTAACACCGTCTGAGCCTGCCTCATGCTGTATAGACATATATTTTGAATGTGTACGCTATCCATACATGTTATCCGGGGATACGGTACCCCTTCTAACCTTTGTGCAATGACGTGCAATCCATACTGGGCCTAACACCGTCTGAGCCTGCCTCATGCTGTATAGACATATATTTTGAATGTGCACGCTATCCATACATGTTATCCGGGGATACGGTAACCCTTCTAACCTTTGTGCAATGACGTGCAATCCATACTGGGCCTAACACCGTCTGAGCCTGCCTCATGCTGAATAGACATATATTTTGAATGTGTACGCTATCCATACATGTTATCCGGGGATACGGTACCCTTTCTAACCTTTGTGCAATCACGTGCAATCCATACTGGGCCTAACACCGTCTGAGCCTGCCTCATGCTGTATAGACATATATTTTGAATGTGTACGCTATCCATACATGTTATCCGGGGATACGGTACCCCTTCTAACCTTTGTGCAATGACGTGCAATCCATACTGGGCCTAACACCGTCTGAGCCTGCCTCATGCTGTATAGACATATATTTTGAATGTGTACGCTATCCATACATGTTATCCGGGGATACGGTACCCCTTCTAACCTTTGTGCAATGACGTGCAATCCATACTGGGCCTAACACCCTCTGAGCCTGCCTCATGCTGTATAGACATATATTTTGAATGTGTACGCTATCCATACATGTTATCCGGGGATACGGTACCCCTTCTAACCTTTGTGCAATGACGTGCAATCCATACTGGGCCTAACACCGTCTGAGCCTGCCTCATGCTGTATAGACATATATTTTGAATGTGTACGCTATCCATACATGTTATCCAGGGATACGGTACCCTTTCTAACCTTTGTGCAATCACGTGCAATCCATACTGGGCCTAACACCGTCTGAGCCTGCCTCATGCTGTATAGACATATATTTTGAATGTGTACGCTATCCATACATGTTATCCGGGGATACGGTACCCCTTCTAACCTTTGTGCAATGACGTGCAATCCATACTGGGCCTAACACCGTCTGAGCCTGCCTCATGCTGTATAGACATATATTTTGAATGTGTACGCTATCCATACATGTTATCCGGGGATACGGTACCCCTTCTAACCTTTGTGCAATGACGTGCAATCCATACTGGGCCTAACACCGTCTGAGCCTGCCTCATGCTGTATAGACATATATTTTGAATGTGTACGCTATCCATACATGTTATCCGGGGATACGGTACCCCTTCTAACCTTTGTGCAATGACGTGCAATCCATACTGGGCCTAACACCGTCTGAGCCTGCCTCATGCTGTATAGACATATATTTTGAATGTGTACGCTATCCATACATGTTATCCGGGGATACGGTACCCCTTCTAACCTTTGTGCAATGACGTGCAATCCATACTGGGCCTAAAACCCTCTGAGCCTGCCTCATGCTGTATAGACATATATTTTGAATGTGTACGCTATCCATACATGTTATCCGGGGATACGGTACCCCTTCTAACCTTTGTGCAATGACGTGCAATCCATACTGGGCCTAACACCGTCTGAGCCTGCCTCATGCTGTATAGACATATATTTTGAATGTGTACGCTATCCATACATGTTATCCAGGGATACGGTACCCTTTCTAACCTTTGTGCAATGACGTGCAATCCATACTGGGCCTAACACCGTCTGAGCCTGCCTCATGCTGTATAGACATATATTTTGAATGTGTACGCTATCCATACATGTTATCCGGGGATACGGTACCCCTTCTAACCTTTGTGCAATGACGTGCAATCCATACTGGGCCTAACACCGTCTGAGCCTGCCTCATGCTATATAGACATATATTTTGAATGTGTACGCTATCCATACATGTTATCCGGGGATACGGTACCCCTTCTAACCTTTGTGCAATGACGTGCAATCCATACTGGGCCTAACACCGTCTGAGCCTGCCTCATGCTGTATAGACATATATTTTGAATGTGTACGCTATCCATACATGTTATCCGGGGATACGGTACCCCTTCTAACCTTTGTGCAATGACGTGCAATCCATACTGGGCCTAACACCGTCTGAGCCTGCCTCATGCTGTATAGACATATATTTTGAATGTGTACGCTATCCATACATGTTATCCGGGGATACGGTACCCCTTATAACCTTTGTGCAATGACGTGCAATCCATACTGGGCCTAACACCGTCTGAGCCTGCCTCATGCTGTATAGACATATATTTTGAATGTGTACGCTATCCATACATGTTATCCAGGGATACGGTACCCTTTCTAACCTTTGTGCAATCACGTGCAATCCATACTGGGCCTAACACCGTCTGAGCCTGCCTCATGCTGTATAGACATATATTTTGAATGTGTACGCTATCCATACATGTTATCCGGGGATACGGTACCCCTTCTAACCTTTGTGCAATGACGTGCAATCCATACTGGGCCTAACACCGTCTGAGCCTGCCTCATGCTGTATAGACATATATTTTGAATGTGTACGCTATCCATACATGTTATCCGGGGATACGGTACCCCTTCTAACCTTTGTGCAATGACGTGCAATCCATACTGGGCCTAACACCGTCTGAGCCTGCCTCATGCTGTATAGACATATATTTTGAATGTGTACGCTATCCATACATGTTATCCGGGGATACGGTACCCCTTCTAACCTTTGTGCAATGACGTGCAATCCATACTGGGCCTAACACCGTCTGAGCCTGCCTCATGCTGTATAGACATATATTTTGAATGTGTACGCTATCCATACATGTTATCCGGGGATACGGTACCCCTTCTAACCTTTGTGCAAAGACGTGCAATCCATACTGGGCCTAACACCGTCTGAGCCTGCCTCATGCTGTATAGACATATATTTTGAATGTGTACGCTATCCATACATGTTATCCGGGGATACGGTACCCCTTCTAACCTTTGTGCAATAACGTGCAATCCATACTGGGCCTAACACCGTCTGAGCCTGCCTCATGCTGTATAGACATATATTTTGAATGTGTACGCTATCCATACATGTTATCCGGGGATACGGTACCCTTTCTAACCTTTGTGCAATCACGTGCAATCCATACTGGGCCTAACACCGTCTGAGCCTGCCTCATGCTGTATAGACATATATTTTGAATGTGTACGCTATCCATACATGTTATCCGGGGATACGGTACCCCTTCTAACCTTTGTGCAATGACGTGCAATCCATACTGGGCCTAACACCGTCTGAGCCTGCCGCATGCTGTATAGACATATATTTTGAATGTGTACGCTATCCATACATGTTATCCGGGGATACGGTACCCCTTCTAACCTTTGTGCAATGACGTGCAATCCATACTGGGCCTAACACCGTCTGAGCCTGCCTCATGCTGTATAGACATATATTTTGAATGTGTACGCTATCCATACATGTTATCCGGGGATACGGTACCCTTTCTAACCTTTGTGCAATGACGTGCAATCCATACTGGGCCTAACACCGTCTGAGCCTGCCTCATGCTGTATAGACATTTATTTTGAATGTGTACGCTATCCATACATGTTATCCAGGGATACGGTACCCTTTCTAACCTTTGTGCAATCACGTACAATCCATACTGGGCGTGAGAACGGCTGGCGAGCTGTTAAGCAAGCTACAGCACCTGTCCAGACAAGTACAGGGATTCCCTAGCTCGGAGACTTATTTGATTGTTTTCTATGTTGGGACAGCAATTTTTGGGGAGCAGTATACTCTGGAGAATGATAGATGGGGCCCACCATACACTGGAACATTCCAAAGGTGGACATCAGACACTGGAGCAGCATTTACAGGGCCCATTATACACTAGAGCATTAGAAATGGGGCCCATTATGTTTGGAGCATTATTTGGGCCCATAAGACAGTGGAGCTTCATCCATGGGGACCAACATATACTGTAGCATTATGTGGAGCTCATCATATACTGTTTCAAACATTATATGGGACCAATGATTTTGTATAGAGAAATAGATGGGCCTCGTCATGAGATGTAAAAAGTGAGGTATTTTTCATTGTACTATACCGCTATTTCTCTGCCGTATCGGAGCATGATGAGTTGTGGTATGTGTTAAAGGGGCGCTCTTTCGCCCAGGGCACATGAAAACCTGCAGCCAGCCCTCCCCCCCCACAAATTTAGCCAAATAACCCCCATTTTTCAGTGTGTAACTTGTATTATGAAGTTAATTAAGGTTGACAAGCTTAAGTAAGAAGAATTGATGCTTTTGGCATTCAAATGGGCACTGTAGGTGTGTTTCCTGTCCTCCTCTCACTGCCGACTTTTATTCCCCATTGACTTACATTGGGTTTCGTGTTTCGGGACGACCCCGACTTTTCCCTGTAATCGGACGATCTTGCTCAACCCGACTTTTGGAAAAGTCGGGTTTCACGAAACGAAACGCGACCCTAAAAAACCAAAAGTCGCTCAACTCTACATATCACGTTTCCATGTTTCACACAAATGAAAAAAATCGCAAATATCCATGTTGGGCACTTAACACAGCACAGAAGATTGTAAAACAAAATAATCGTGCTGATCTAATCAAATCAATTAATAACAGATCAAAAGAAACTTTAACGAATAAACCATATATTTATTTCCAATATAGTCCCCAGTTCTCACAAATTAAACATATTGTGGACAAATATTTGCCTATTTTATTTGAAGACGACAAATTAGCTAAAATCCTAACTCCTGGTATTAATGTAGTGTCCAGGAGAGCTCCAACACTAGGCAATAAATTGTCACCAAGTTTGTTTTTTCTTGACTATAAAAAATCGCAGGGAAATTGGCTGAACTGTACAGGTTTCTATAAGTGTGGATCTAATAATTGCAAGACATGCAAACATGCATTTATTTCTAAGAATTTTTCTAACATTAATAATACACAAAATTTTAAAATAAATAGCTACATTAATTGTAATTCTACTAACGTAGTATACAAAATAGATTGCATGATCTGTAATTTATCATATATTGTTTGCACATCTAGGACTCTGAAAACAAGAATCAGGGAACATCTCAGTGATATCACTAATATTAATAGTATAAATCGTAATGTTTCAGCAGCTTCTTATCACCTAATATCGCAACATGCCCTCAATACAGCACAATTTCGGGTACAGGGAATAGAACGTGTCTCAATACCATTTCGGGGGGGAGATGCTAGGTGTCGACTCCTTACCCGAGAAGCTTACTGGATATACCAGTTAAACACCAGATGTCCTGGCGGATTAAATAAAAGAAATGATCGAATGTTACATTATTGCTAGATTACCATGTTTTTTAAGTTTTTCGTTTTGTTATAATGTATCGTGGTTAATGCTTTTAACAATATGTATACAGGACCTGCTGAATTTGTCACGTGATATGTAATTGTGCCGTGATTGGTTGTAATTCTCTACATATTGACAAGCTGCATAGGTACTAGTATGGCTTGGTTAAAGACCGATCTAGGTCGAAACGCGCAGCCTCTGTCTGTATTAGCACTTTTTGGAGAGCACATATGTGTATTTTAACACGTTTTGAATAAAGAAGAAAGAATTTTACACACAGCTGGAACCATTTACTTCTTCAGCATTGCTATCCCCACGTTTGTCCATACGGGCTTCCGAGGATCTGCGCAGGTGGCAGGTGAGCTGGCATACTTTTACTGTTTTTAGCCCTATAGACCACATCTGCCTTTTGTCTACGATCAAGCTTAGTACCATATGTGCTGTTATTAGTGTTTTGCCCTGACTGCTGGTATTCGACAGACACCGTAATGCACAGCGAAGGCTCCTGGGTATATTTTGGTTGGCTCTGCTGCAGCCTATATGTCCTCTCTATTAAAGCTTTGAAGTCAGGTTGTTTGAAAGCTTAAAGGTACTGTCACACTTAGTGATGCACCAGCGATCCCGACCAGTGATATGACGCGGTCAGGATCGCCGGTGCATCGCTAAGTGGTCGCTAGTGAGCTGCCACACAGGCATATCTCACCAGCGACATCGCAGGGGTCGGGGGTCACTACTTACCTGTCAGATGAGGCAATCCTGACGTCCTCCCGCCCGCGTCCACACGTCGCTCGTCTCCACAGCAGGAAGCTGACGATGAGAAACGGTCCAGGTTCGCGCGATCAGCGATAACCAGCGGGGGAGCGGTCGGAGGTAAGTATCAGACATAGCGATATCGCTAGCAATATCGCTATAACGTCACAAAAACCAGTGACGTTATAGCGATATTGCTAGCGATATCGCTTAGTGTGACAGGCCCTTAAGCTGGAGAAGTTCCTCAAGAGTGGTGACACCGTAGAACATGAACTCACTGTGTGTGGGAACTTTACTGAGGCCATCTGGCTGAGTAATATGAGGAATCATTATCATTCTAATTAGGTGTTTGGGCCATGTTTTAAATCATATAAGGTTGGTGGCTGACCCATAGCAGTTTATATTTGGATACTGTCCTTGTGAGGACAGTTTCCCCCCCTCACATTTGTCTTTCCTGTTCCTGTCTGAGGCAGAGCTGCTATGGTGAACATTTAATACAGTGGTAAGACCAAACCATTGTTTTATTGAGCAGTGACTGGTATGCACGAGCACTTTACAAATGTGGTATTACAGTTTTGTGTCACTTTTTTGTCTTGATTCTTGATTGGTTATTTTAAGATTATCCAATAAAGGTTATATTTTATCCATTTATGAGAAACTCTCCTAGCTATATTCCATGTTCACACCCCTATTATTTTTACTATGTGTTTACTGCCCATAGTGTTAGTCACAAATCATCAGAGAAGGATAAAAAAAAGCAATAAAGCAAAGGGTGCACACCCAGAAATACAGGACAATAAGTTTTATTAAACACCATATCACTTCACGATTAAAAACTAAACCATGTCAATCCTATAGATATGTATAAATCATTGTACAACAATGAAATGCAACAATAATAAATATATAACATAAGATCTCTTTTAGTTGAAATATATGCAATCAATAACATAATATGACCATATAGGCACTCATGGGTCTTAGAGTAAAATAGTTAATAGTCAAGTCCAAAACCATATGGTATTAAACTGTATTCCACAGTATGATGTAAGAAGTCTGAATATGTATACTGCTAAAAAAAATAAAGGGAACACTATTCCATTTGAAACAGGCTTTTTGTGTTCCTTTTATTTCTTTGAGCAGTATAGGAAGTACTGAAACCATAAAAAATCAATTTCAACAGCCCTGATCAGGAATATTGATATAAACATATATAGAGAGAAAATAGCGGAATCAGTCACCATAGAAATGTATGTATAAAGGATAACGCAAAGAAGATATGGTATCCAAATCACAGGGAAAATAAGAGAAGACACATATTACAAGGCCCATGGCTCCAAGGAGACTCGCTTCTCCCATAGCTCCCTTTTTGGAGCCATGGGTCTTGTAATATACTCTATTAATTATTTTCTGTATGATTTGGACACCAACTCTTATTTGCGTTATCCTTTATGCATACATTTCCACGGTTGAATACATGCACAAGGATATTTTCAGAGTTTGGTTGCCATATGAATTGTATCCCCTTGTGGTCTGAAAGGGTTTCTTGTTATCAGGTTCCAAACCCTCCTGAAACACTGGGACGGAAAACAAATACTTCTTATTGGCTCTTAGTGAACAATGGGATGACATCAGGGCTGCCATTGGGGCATTACTGTCATTACTCTTTTATGGGGTCAGGTGAGCAAAAGCAAAGAATGGGAACCCAGACTGGGTGAGACACGCCTGTGCTAAGGCAGCACAGCCAAGCCACTGTTTAAATGGCCTGGAAGACTGCGTGCCACACTGGGGCCCGGGCTAATTACTTTTCTTTGCTGCATTAACCTGCATTGCAGGACCCCAATCACTCACAGCATTGTATGGCTGCAGCAGAGCCTGCGCACTCGTCCGATTTCCCATTCGCCCACCCACTGACTCACCCATCCACTACTCTTCCTGTGCCCCCGCACTGCTCATGCAGTGTAAAGTTGGAGGCCATCTCTGTCTGCTGGCTGCCATTTTTAAAAGGTTACAGTAGAGTAGGGCCTGCCAAAAGAGTCTATCTTGTCGTGGTGGCAGCTTAAAAAATCTTTTGGCCAAAACAAAAGCTGATACTATGTATGTGATATGGTGTTCTACAGGAACTGTTAGGGCAGAGTCACATTGGTGAATTTTTCATCCGAGAATGGATCGTAAAACTCGCACTGGCCGTCTGCTCTCCTGACCTGAGCTTGACAGCTGCATAGTAATCCATCATGCTGTCATTCTCAGGTCAGGAGAGGTGCCGGCCAGTCCGTGCTATGCGATGCGATTATCGCAGGAGAAATTGGCAGTGTGACTCCAGCCTTAATGTGTGATTGGGGAGGACATGGTGCAGAAGTTTTTCCCAGAGTGGGTTGTGAGACTGGAAAGTTCGAGGGGTGGAGCCTAGACAGAGTCTCAAGGTGGCACGAAAATTTTTCCAGTTTAGAAGCAGGAAATTCCTGGTGGCAGTCCTGGGTGGCATCCCATGTGAAACTGGGAGCAAGACAGGTTCTCCGTAACATTGCATACAGGAGGCCATATAAACCTGACCTCTGATATAGCCATCTTGTTCCTTGTAGTTGATAAAGGTTTAGTGATTCTGTGATAGACCACATTCTTGTGCTCATTTTTTGTTTGCCACTGCATTTTTTATGTTTTCTCACATCATCAGCCTTTCCAAAAAAAAACATAAAATGTTAAAAATGATAAAGAAATGAAAATAAAATTTCCATTTCCTATGCACGTATTAAGTAAAAAAAACAAATAATACAAAATGCTTATAACTGGTATTGCCTGCAACAATCCCAGCTATGGAAATATCATGTTATTTAAATTCTGTAGAAAAAAATGGCCAAAATAAATGAATAAACAGCTATCAAAATAATCACATATACCCTAAAATGGTACCAATGAATACATCAACTAAGAGCGCCATCGATATTAACCCCTTCCTGACATCTGACGTACTATCCCATCCATGGGACCCGGGCCCCTATGCCCATGGACGGGATAGAACGTCATACTGATCAGCGGCGCTCAGGGGAGGAACGCCGCTGATCGCGGCTTGGTGTTAGCTGATTATCACAGCTGACACCCGGCACTATGTGTCAAACATGATCGCAGTGTACCAGGGGTTTAGGGAAGCATCGGCAGGAAGGGGGCTCTCTCCGTGCTTCCCTGAGACCCCCGCAGCAGCGCGATGTGCAGCGCTGCTGCGGGGGCCTCCTTCCCTGCAGGTCCCTGGATCCAATATGAGGCCGGGGACCTTCGGGGGCCTGCAGGGAGCCGACTTCCTCACTTCCTGCAGAGTGCAGGCATGAGGAAGCCTGCTGCAGTTTCCTGTGTCAGATCCCTGATCTGTCACAGCGCTCTGTGATGTGTCAGATCAGTGATCTGACACGACAGTAATGTCCCCCCTGTGACAATGTAATAAAGTTAAAAAAAAGTGTAAAAACTATTTATAAAAAATTCGCTAAATAGATAAAAAAAAATATTCCCTAATAAATTCATTTTTAGGAAATAAAAAAAAAACAATAAAAGTACACATATTTAGTATCACCGCGTCCGTAACGACCCACCCTATAAAACTGTCCCATTAGTTAACCCCTTTATACCCCTTTAACGAACCCCTTAAAAAATAAAAATAAAAAACAAAGCAAAAAATAATGCTTTATTATCATACCGCCGAACAAAAAGTGCAATAATGCGTGATCAAAAAGACGGATATAAATAACCATGGTACCACTGAATACATCATCTTGTCCTGCAAAAAAAGAGCTGCCACACAGCATCATCAGCGAAAAGATAAAACAGTTATGGCTCGCAGAATAAAGCGATGCAAAAATAATTATTTTTTATATAAAATGGTTTTCATTGCATAAAAGCGCAAAACATAAAAAAATGACATAAATGAGGTATCACTGTAATCGTACTGACCCGAAGAATAAAAATGCTTTATCAATTTTATCGCATGCGGAACGGTGTAAACGCACCCCCAAAAGAAATTCTTGAAATGCTGGTTTTTGTTCATTCTGCGTCCCAAAAATCGGAATAAAAAGTGATCAAATAATGTCACGTACCCTTAAAAGGTACCAATAAAAACGTCAACTCGTCCTGCAAAAAATAAGACCCCATATAACTCGGTGGGTCAAAATATGGAAAAATTATAGCTCTCCAAATGTGGTGATGCAAAAACTATTTTCACAATAAAAAGCGTCTTGACAGCTGCCAAACATAAAAACCCGCCATAAATAGTAAATCATACCCCCCCTTTATTACCTCCTTAGTTAGGGAAAAATAATGAAATTTAATGTATTTATTTCCATTTTCCCGTTAGGGTTAGGGCTGACATTAGGGTTAGTGGTGTGTTGGGGTTAGGGTTGGAGTTAGAATTGGGGGGTTTCCACTGTTTAAGCACATCAGGTGCTCTCCAAACGAAACATGGCGTCTGATCTCAATTCCAGCCAATTTTGCGTTGAAAAAGTCAAATGGTGCTCCTTCCCTTCCAAGCTCTGCCATGCACCCAAACAATGTTTTTCCCCCACATATGGGGTATCAGCCTACTCAGGACAAATTGCAAAACAACTTTTGTGGTCCAATTTCTCCGGTTACCCTTAGGAAAATAAAAAATTGGGGGCAAAAATATAATTTTTGTGGAAACAAAATATTTTTTTATTTTCACGATCCGGCGTTATAAACTTCTGTGAAGCACTTGGGGGTTCAAGGTGCTCACCACACATCTAGTTCCTTGGGGGGGTCTATTTTCCAAAATGGGGTCACTTGTGGGGAGTTTCAACAGTTTAGGCACATCAGGGGCTCTCCAAACGTGACATGACACCAGCAGACCATTCCATCAAAGTCTGCATTCCAAAATGTCACTACTTCCCTTTCGAGCCCCGACGTCTGCCCATACAGTAGTTTTCTCCCACATATGGGGTATCAACTACTCAGGACAAATTGGACAGCAACTTTTGGGGTCCAATTTCTTCTGTTACCCTTGGGAAAATAAAAAAAATTGGGGTCTAAAAGATCATGTTTGTGGAAAAAATATGATTTTTTATTTTCACACCGGGGCGTTATAAACTTCTGTGAAGCCCTTGGGGGTTCAAAGTGCTCACCACACATCTATATAAGTTCCTTGGGGGGGTCTAGGTTCCAAAATGGTGTCATTTGTGGGGAGTTTCCACTGTTTTGGCACATCAGGGGCATTCCAAACGCGACATGGCGTCCGATCTCAATTCCAGCCAAAATAGTCAAATGGCGCTGCTTCCCTTCCGAGCTCTGCCATGCGCCCAAATAGTCGTTTACACCCACATATGGGGTATCAGCGTACTCGGGACAAATTGCACAATAACTTTTAGGGTCCTGTTACCCTTGGGAAAATAAAAACTGGGGGTGAAAAGATCATTTTTGTGGAAAAAATATGATTTTTTAATTGTACGGCTGTACGTTATAAACTTCTATGAAGCCCTTGTGGGTTCAAAGTTCTCACCACATATCTAGATAAGTTCCTTGGGGGGGTCTAGTTTCCAAAATGGGGTAACTTGTGGGGGTTTTTCACTGTTTAGGCACTTCAGGGGCTCTCCAAATGTGACATGGCGTCCGATCTGAATTCCAGCCAATTTTGCATTGAAAAAGTCAAACGGCGTTCCTTCCCTTCTGAGCTCTGCCATGCGCCGAAACAGTGGTTCCCCCCTACATATCAGGTATCAGCATACTCAGAACAAATTGCACAATAGCTTTTATAGTCCAATTACTCTTGTTACCATTGGTAAAATAAAAAAAATTGGACCTGAAGCAATTTTTTGTGAAAAAAAGTTAAATGTTCTTTTTTTTTTTTTAAACATTCAAAAAATTCCTGTGAAGGACCTGAAGGGTTAATAAACTTCTTGAATGTGGTTTTGAGCACCTTGAGGGGTGCAGTTTTTAGAATGGTGTCACTTTTGGGTATTTTCTATCATATAGACTCCTCAAAGTGACTTCAAATGGTATGTGGTCCGTAAAAATAAAATGGTGTTGCATAAAAATTCAAAGATGGGAAAATTGTGAAATTTTCAAAATTTTCACCAAATTTCTGTTTTTTTCACAAATAAACGCAAGTTATTTGAATGAAATTTTACCACTAACATGAAGTACAATATGTCACGAGAAAACAATGTCAGAATCACCAGGATCCATGGAAGCGTTTCAGAGTTATTACCTCATAAAGGGACAGTGGTCAGAATTGTAAAAATTGGCCCGGTCATGAACATGCAAACCACCCTTGGGGGTAAAGGGGTTAAAAAAAACTAAATATGGTATATTCTATATTGCAATAATCATACTGACTTATAGCATAGCATAAAGTTAATGTCACTCTTACAGCATTGTGGAAAAGAAGAAAAAAGCAGCAGGAATATCAATCAAATGAAGAAAAACGAATAACGTTAAAACTTGGCTCCATACAATAGGATTTTTTAAATATGGACACCCAATATGCACTTGCTGCAAGCATGTGGATAACACAACTACATCTACTTCTACTACAACCAAAAAAATCAAATTCACAATTTTATCAATTGCAACACTACATATGTTATATATCTCCTTACTTGTCAGTCCTGCAACATTCAGTATTTAGTTTGTACCACCAACCCCGTGAAAGTTAGAATCAGTCATCATTTGTCAGATGCCTCAAATAAGACAGCCCTTAAATGTTCAGCGGCGAGCAAATACTTTTCTCAATATCATAATGGGGATACCATAAACTGCAGAGTCACGGGTATAGAGATGGTGTCAAAACCCTCGAGAGGTGGGGATCACCTTAGGAAACTTCTGAGCATAGAGACCTTGTGGATATGCATGTTACTGACTATAGCTCCCCGGGGCATGAACGTGAAACAAGATCTTTCATATTACTATGAATAATCAATGCGACTTTTGTATTAATCTATGCAATTATGTGATGGAGATAGGCTTTGTAGTCATACTTATTATTTTTTTTATGTGTTTTTTTTCTTTTATTATGTTAATTGTATTAACTTGTGTGCCTTTTAACTCATTCATAGCAGTGATTGATGTAGGTTTGGTTGAATTCAATCACCCGTTTCATGCAGGAAATGGTATATAAGGTTGAGGGGTAGGACAATATGGGATGCAATGACTAAAGATCTTGGGGTCTGAAATGCGTCTGCCAGTGTGAACTCCCTCCTATAGGGTTAGTGGCTATTATGATATTATAATGGATTTCAAGAATTTTCAACAAAAATTGCTTTTATGGGATTCCTGGAGCTGGATTTTTTTTTTTTTTTTTTTCATTCGATTGATATTCCTGCTGCCCTGTTTACCTGTCCGTGCCTTGGATCCCTGGCCTCAGTTGGGTGATCTGACTTTTTTACTATTTTTGATAAAAGAGTGTTTTTTTTTCCATTCTTCTCTCAAAAAAATAATAAAAGTTATTCAACACATTATATGTACCCCAAATTAGTGCCATTAAAAAATACAACAACAAACAAGCTCTTATACGGTTATTGGAACACAAAGAAAAATCGCAGTCCTCAAAGCCTAAAATGCAGTAGCTACATCCTTCGAAAGACTCTGTCAGCACAAAATGCTCAAACCTATCAAAGATTCTAGTATGAGACATAGCCCTAATGGAAACCATAGCATAAGCATCCAAATCCATTGTTGAATTTGCCAGAAATAGTTCCTTATTCAAATGAGGTGCTTAGTGCACTCTCAGCATGTCCAAACAAGTAGGAATCTACACTGAACTACTTGTTTTCCATCTATCCTCACCTACCTGTCTCTGGCTCCTGTAAAGGCAGAGCTGTCTGGTAAAGAGGCGGAGGAATAGACAGATGCAAAACAAGTAGGTGAGAAGGTGCACTGAACAGCTCATCCACGGCAAGGGTGCACCGAGCGCTTATTAGTATTTTTAATAAACAATTTTTGGCATACACAGTGATGGATCGGGACCACTTTAGTAATCTATCCTGACAAGACACTAATTTATGGTGATTTCCAGACACAAATGTTCAATGCTAGTTGGATAAACTTGAAGATACTTCTAGCTAACTCATTTGTTTTGGTTTGTATAATGTACTCTATTGATTCAGTGTACATGATGGGGACAGCAATAGATTTTTCTATCACTCAGGTATATTGAGAAAGTCAGATGGATGAGTGCTGAAATGTCTTTAAAATTCCTAGACACGTCCAACTGATGTTGACGTACTACTACTAGATAAACCATGATCTGGCTGAATAAAAACTCTCCTAGGCATGCTTCTGTTTTCACAGGGAACACTAAATTAAAACTTGGATAATAATCAAAGGGAATGTCCCAGTCAAACAGCCCCTGCTCAAAAGGGAGCCTTCAGAGGCTTGTTGGCAAAAACCTAGTGATTAGCTGATTTCTAACAAAAAAAATTATGAACTTTTCATTGTCGCAATACATTTCAAATGAAAAAACAACTTTTCAAATAGCCCTGATTAAAAAGTTCCCATAGTTTTGATTCTACAGTGCCTAGGTGGATTTACAGATGTGTTCTTCCTTAAAGGGGTAATCCAGTATTACAAAAAATATCTTCATCAGTGGAGGTCTGTTGTGGAAACAGGACCCGTTCCTCCCACGTCACCAATGTGACGTAACTACACAGGCACAGCTCTCGGGCGCCCCCTTTGTCTCGCAGGTCAGTAAGGGAACTGCACCTAGAGCAAATGGCCGCCAGGGAGGATGTCCTGTTACCCGCTGGGTATTCTAAGATTTGTAATCAGAGTAAAGGCATCAGCCCAATATTAATTTTATGGTTTTATTGCCTTAAGGGCGCACTAGATAATTACAGAAATATACAGTAAGCTATACAATGGAATTACAGTGGATTTGCAGTCAGAGTAAAATATAACAATAAGGGTACAAGACTTAGAGATATTAAGCTGGAGGTCAATTTACCAGATTGTAGGTTGCATGTGGGTGCCGGGAGCTCTGCAGTCCACAGGTACAAGAATCTTAGTTGCCGGACAGACCCCAAAGCGCGGCCGCTGCTCCCCTTGGCAGATCTGTCCCCAGTTCCTTCTTAGATCATCATCGTCTGGTTCTTCCAAGAGAGAGTGAGTGTCTCTGCCATGTGCTGCTGTTCTTAAGCATGCTGGGTCCCTCCCCCTGTGTCAGAGGGTGGGCTAATAATCTCCACCCTTTAGCTCCCTGCAGAACTTATTCTTAATATCTAAGAAAGGGGGTAACTTTCAACAGCATGATCGGATCAGGACATGAGAGGTACCAGTGGATGTGGTTTGTTTTGCCTGTCGTGTGGAGAGCAAACATGGCCCCTTGGGTCGCTGTGGAGGGCCAATCTCTATATCTCAGGTCCCAGAGCCCTCACCGACTCAGGAGTCGCACTGCCAGATGCGCGATTTCCTCAGGGTCACTCGGATATTTTCCATGAGTCCATAACTCGAAAGATGTGCTCATAATCCATGATCCTAGGATGGAGTCGGGGCGGCTGGGAGAGACAATGGATGTGTATTCCTGTGTCTAGCTGACAGGTATATTCTAATTGAGGCCCCCAGGTGCCTTCCTGCCCTATGCTGACGTGGCTCCTACTCAAGCTTTGAAGTTCTGTTTTGGGCCTTATCTCATTATCATACTAAAAGGCCTTGCTATTCAACATTGGAGCACTAAATCCTGCTTTGTTCATCACACCTCCCTGCTTTAGAGGGCGCTAGGGGGTATCACATTCCTGTGTTCCCCCATGCGCCCTTCCGCAACCTCTCCTTGCCGAGACAACCCATCAGCATTACCATGGTCCCTGCCGCTTTTGTGGCGAATGGTGAAGTGATAATGCTGGAGAGCGAGGCTCCAGCGTAGCAACCTCCCATTCGTCCCAGAGACTGTGTGTAACCAGCTGAGGGGGTTGTGGTCTGTTTCCAGGGTGAATTGGTGTTCGTACAAGTATGGCTGCAGACGCTGCAGGGCCCACACAATTGCCAGACATTCCTTCTCCATCGTTGAATAGGCCACTTCCCTTGGCAGGAGCTTACGGTTCAGGGCCCGTAGTGTCAACCTGGCTGAGCACAGCACCAAGGCCTAAGTCGCTGGCGTCGGTCTGCACTATGAACGGCCGCGTGAAGTCGGCTGCCTGTAGTACAGGAGAGCTAGAAAGGGCGGTCTTGAGCGCCTGGAAAGCTGTCTCGCAGGCGACTGTCCAGTCGACTGCGATGGGCAGCTTCTTCTTGGTGAGGTCCGTCAGGGGCTTGGCCAGGGCACTATAGTGTGGAACAAACCTCCTATAATACCCGGCAGTCCCCAAGAAGGACATCACCTGCTTCTTGGTCCTGGGGGTGGGCCAGGATGCGATGGCATCCACCTTCTCGGGCTCTGGCTTCAGAGCTCCCCCACCTACCCGGTGTCCCAGGTAGTGGACCTCACACATACCCAGCTGGCATTTTTCCGGCTTAATGGTCAAGCCTGCACGCAGGATCCGCTCGAGCACCTGCGCCAGGTGCTCTAGATGATCCTCCCAGGTGGGACTGAAGATGGCGATGTCATCTAGGTACGCGGTCGCATACCCTTCCAGTCCCTCAAGCAGCGTGTTGACCATCCTCTGAAAAGTGGCAGGGGCATTCTTCATGCCGAATGGCATCACCATGGACTCATACAGTCCGAATGGGGTGATAAAGGCAGAGCATTCCCGTGCCCCAGGGGTCAAGGGAATCTGCCAATACCACCTGCTCAGATCCATGATGGTCAGGTACTTGGCCCCGACCAGCTGATCGAACAGGTCATCGATGCACGGCATTGGGTACACATCGGTGACCGTCACAGCGTTGAGTCCCCGGTAGTCCATGCAGAACCGCGTACTTCGGTCCTTTTTAGGGACGAGGACTACAGGCGAAGCCCACGTGCTGTTGGACACTTGGATCACCCCCAGATTCAGCATCTCGTCTATCTCTTGGCGCATGTGCTGCTGTACCTCAAGAGAGACCCGATACGCTGAACGCTGGATCGGGGGTGATTGCTGGTGTCCACGTCATGGACGGCTGTCTCAGTCCTTCCGGGCAGGCTGCTGAACAGCTCCCGAAAGGGGTGTAGGGTGACCACCAGCTGGAAACGTTGGTCCTCCGAGAGCTGGTGGCCATCCCCCACATCCTCGATGGATCCACCCGCCTTGGCTTGGGTGAGCAGATCCAGGAGGGTTTCTACCTCTCCTTCCTCAGGAAGGTTGCACACTGGGTGGGCACAAGCCTCCCGCTCATGATGGGCCTTCATCATGTTCACGTGGAAGGCCTTCCTCCTTCCACGGGCTTGGTCCAGGGTGACCAGATAGGTGACAGCATTGAGCCGCTGGTGCACGAGGTATGGACCCTCCCAGGCCGCCTGAAGCTTGTTTTGAGGTACGGGGGCCAGTACCCACACCTTTTGACCCACCTCGTAGGTCCGCTCACAAGCATTCTGGTCGTACCACCGCATCTGGTCAGCCTGGGCTTGGGCCATATTGTCATGCACCAGCCGTGTCAAGGCCATCATTCTGTCCTGGAAGCGCATGACATACTCAATGACCAACATTCCAGGGGTGGCCAACTCCCTTTCCTATTCTTCCTTCACCAGAGCAAGGGGCCCCCGTACACGTCGCCCGTACAAGAGCTCAAAGGGGGAGAACCCCGTTGAGGCCTGTGGGACCTCCCGGTGGGAGATACCGCTCCCAGTCTCTCCCGTGGGAGTCGACCAACATCTTCAGCATCTGCTTTAAGGTGCCATTGAACCGCTCACACAGGCCATTGGTCTGTGGGTGGTACGGGCTGGCTACCAGATGTTGCACCTGTATCTGCTTACAGAGAGACTCCATCAGCTGCGACATGAACTGGGTCCCTCGGTCGGTGAGCATTTCCTGGGGAAACCCCACTCTGGAGAAAATCTCCAGTAAGGCAGTGGCCACTTTGTCTGCCCGAATGGACGACAAAGCTACCGCCTCCGGGTACCGGGTGGCATGATCCACTACCGTTAGTATGAAGCATTTCCCAGAGCGCCTGGGGGTGGACAGAGGTCCAATGAGATCCACAGCCACCCTCGAGAAAGGCTCTTCGATGATAGGCAGAGTTACCAGTGGGGCTTTGTGGCGCCGCCCCAACTTCCCCACCCTTTGACAGGTGTCACACGAACGGTAGTAGGCAATCACCTTGGTCCTCATTCCCGGCCAGTAGAAATGCTGAGCTAGCCTGGCCATGGTTTTAGCGATCCCTAGGTGTCCGGCCATGGGAATTTCGTGTGCGATCTGCAACAATTCCGCTCTGAACGGATAGGGTACCACTAACTGTCGGTCCCTGGGCCACGCCTCCGGTGAACCCTGCTGGACCGTTACCGGGTACAGCCATCCCTGGTCCCAGACCACGCGCTCGCGGTCGGACTCCACGGGAGGCTGTGCCGCCTGCTCTTTGAGAGCTTTCAGGCTAGCGTCAGCTTCCAATGCTGCCTGAAATCCCTGACTCGATGTGGCAAGAATTGACGAAACTGCCACATCCTCTGTCAGCTCTCCAGGATCTGTCTCCTGGCCGCTGTCTGACTCAGCAGCCACTTGGTCGGAGAGGGGGAAACCGTCGGACCTCCACGAGACTCCTTGGGCTCCGGTGCTCTGACTCCTGGTAACAGCGGCCACGACCGCTGAGACCACAGGTAGCGCCTGCTTCCCCTCAGCCCCCGACCAAGTCGCCGGGTCAGGCAGACTTCCCTGGCCTCCTGACATCCCGGATGCGGGGAACTCCTGCCCTGGGGTCTTACCTGGTGCCCCCTCCCCCCATGGCCTGTTCCTCTTTCTGCAGAGGCCCTAGACTCAGCAGGCTGGATTCACTTAGGGGTCCTACACGGCCCATAGCAGCCCCTCTCTCCACCTCTGAGCTCTCCCCTGATGACTTCTCACCAGTCCTCACTGTGAGCCCTGTGTGTGTAGTTTCAGTGCAAGGCTTCCCATCAGGTTTCACTCCCTCCTCCACTGTTGAAGGCACATTCAACACATTAACATTAGCATTCACAGTAGAGTCAAGACATTCTTGGGGAGACGGACTTGTGGGTTCAGAGGCCACATACTGAGACACTAGCCGCCCCAAATTGGTCCCAAGCAACACATTGGCAGGAATATTTGGCGTTACTCCCACCTCCCGCATTCCCCTCCTAGCGCCGCAGTCCAACAACACCATGGCGACGGGCAGCGCCGGTTCAACGCCTCCAATTCCAGAGACGGAAAGGGTTTTCCCAGGCACCAAGTCTTGAGGGGACACCACCTCAGGACGTACCAGGGTTCGTTCAGCGCCTGTGTCCCGCAGTCCCATGACCACTGAGCGGCCGATGGTGATGGGTTGGTAATTGTCCAGGGACCTCCCACCACTCCCTCCCACACACAAAACAGTGGACGGCTTCTGGGACAGGGATGGGGCCTTATGGCGCTGGGGACACGTAGCCTTAAAGTGTCCCGGCTGGTTGCAATGATGACAACGTCTGGGTTCTGTTCCTGGCCTACAGAGGGCAGCAGGGGGGTACACCCCTTGCACTCTGGGGGCTGGGGGAACAGGGGCAGGATTGGGCTTACCCCCTCTGTAGGTGCTGCTGGCAGGCTTCTTTGGCTCAGAGGCCCTGGTGTTAGCATATTCGTCTGCCAGGGCGGCTGTAGCAGAAGCCTCCTTTAGTTTCCGGTCACGGAGGAACTGCTGGTGGTCCTCTGGGCAGTTCCACACGAACTACTCCGTGACAAACAGTTCCTGGACCTCCTGGCGGGTGGTGAGCTCTAGACCAGAGGTCCAGTGATCCGCAGCTCTCAGCAGTGCCCGCATGTGGTCGGTTCAGGTGTCCTTTGAGCCCCGCTGCAGGCTCTGGAACTTCCTGCGGTACGACTCCGGGGTGAGGTTGTAGTGCTGGATCAGGGCCCGCTTGATGCTGTTGTAGTCCTGCTCCTCCCCGGCAGGTAAGTCCCCCAAAACTTCCAGGGACTTACCCCTCAAACGGGGGGTCAGGTACCTTGCCCACTGATCCAGGGACAGATGGTGTTGGAGGCAGGTTCTCTCAAAGGCCAGCAGAAAGGAATCCAGGTCTCCATCCTTTTCAGGCAGGGGGAAGTCCTCCGCCCGGACCTTGGAAGCCTTGGTCCCCGGTGGGGCTGGAGCGTCCAGCGGGAGCCCGTGCTGAGCCATCTCCAGTCGGTGCTGGCGCTCCGCAGCTTCATGATGTTCTGCAGCCTGTAGCACACGTTCGTCATGCTCACGCTCCGCTGCATTCTCTGCCTCCACCAGGAGTCTGTCATGGGCAGCGTCATTACCAACCTCGAGCTGTGCCATAGCCGCTTGGAAAAGGGCCTCCAATCTGGACAGGCTGGGGCGGGTAGGTGGTGGACAGTCCACTGTGGGACTGAGCACGGGGGTCTGGCTCCTTGGGGAGCCCTGGCTGAGCTCCCCCTCGCCTTCAATGGTATTGTCCTCCACCACCTACTCATAGACCATAGCATTGGCCTCCCCCTTTGCCTTACTCCTGGTGCCTTCCGCCATCTTGGGAACCTCTGGTTACTGACACAGCTGCAACCCTGACCACGCACACAACTTATTATATTTGCACTCTGACCGTCTAGTGCTGGGCTGACCTTAAGACCCCAGCAGTGAAAGTTACCGCTGGTAGTCTTTAGTGTCTGGGATTAGGGGTCCCCCACACGCTATTACTCTGATCCCACCGCTGCCACTAATGTGGAGGAAACAGGACCCGTTCCTTCCATGTCACCAATGTGACGTAACTACACAGGCACAGCTCTCTGGCGTCCCCTTTGTCTCTCAGGTCAGTAAGGGAACTGCACCTAGAGCAAATGGCCACCAGGGAGGATGTCCTGTTACCCGCTGGGTATTCTAAGATTTGTAATCGGAGTAAAAGCATCAGCCCAAAATTAATTTTATGGTTTAATTGCCTTAAGGTCGCACTAGATAAGTACAGAAATATACAGTAAGCTATACAATGGAATTACAGTGGATTTGCAGTCAGAATAAAATATAACAATAAAGCTGGAGTCACACATAGCGACTTACCAGCGATACCGACACCGATATCAAGGTGTCAGGATCGCTGGTAAGTCGCTATGTGATCGCTGGTAAGCTGTCACACAGACAGCTTCACCAGCAATCAGCACAGCGATGCCGAGCACGCGACATCGCTTGCTATCCCTGTAAATAATATTTTTTATTTTAATTCTATTGTTATTCTCACCTTCCGACATCCCGCGCAGCATTCCTGCCTCTCTCCACGCTCCGGTCCCAGTAATCCTTTGCAAGAATGACCACGAGATGTCACGGGCTCGCGGGAGCGCGAAGACTCGCGGTCATTCGTGCAAAGGATCACTGGGACCGGAGCGTGGAGAGAGGCGGGAATGCTGTGCGGGACGTCGGAAGGTGAGAATAACAATATTTTTTATTTTAATTCTATTTTTTACAGCTGACCAGCGACGAAAAATATGTCCAGAGGTTTTTTACAGCGATCAGCGATACCGGCAGGGGGGCCGCTCGCTGATCGCTGTCACACACAGCGATCTCGCTGGTGAGATCGCTGTTACGTCACAAAAGTTGTGACTCAGCAGCGATATCGCTAGCGAGATTGCTGTGTGTGACTCCCGCTTAAGGGTACAAGACGTAGAGATATTAACCCCTTCACTACCAAGGGTGGTTTGCACGTTAACACCCGGGCCAATTTTTACAATTCTGACCACTGTCCTTTTATGAGGCCATAACTCTGAAACGCTTCCATGGATCCCAGTAATTCTGACATTGTTTTCTCGTGACATATTGTACTTCATGTTAGTGGTAAAATTTCATTCATATAACTTGCGTTTATTTGTGAAAAAAACAGAAATTTGGCGAAAATGTTGAAAATTTCACAATTTTCCAACTTTGAATTTTTATGCCCCTAAATCACAGAGATATGGCACACAAAAAACTTAATAAGTAACATTTCCCACATGTTTACTTTACATCAGCACAATTTTGGAGCCAAAGTTTTTTTTTGTTAGGAAGTTATAAGGGTTAAAAGCTGACCAGCGATTTCTCATTTTTGCAACACCATTTTATTTTTACGGACCACATCACATTTGAAGTCACTTTGAAGGGTCTATTTGATAGAAAATACCCAAAAGTGACACCATTCTAAAAACTGCACCCCTTAAGGTGCTCAAAACCACATTCAAGAAGTTTATTAACCCTTTAGGTGCATCACAGGAATTTTTTTGAATATTTAAAAAAAAATGAACATCTAACTTTTTTTCACAAAAAAAATACTTCAGGTTCAATTTTTTTTACTTTACCAAGGGTAACAGGAGAAATTGGACTGCAAAAATTATTGTGCAATTTGTCCTGAGTACGCTGATACCTAATATGCGGGGGGGAACTACTGTTTCGGCGCATGGCAGAGCTCAGAAGGGAAGGAGGGCCGTTTGACTTTTACAATGCAAAATTGGCTGGAATTCAGATCGGACGCCATGTCACGTTTGGAGAGCCCCTGATGTACCTAAACAGTGGAAACCCCCCACAAGTGACCCCATTTTGGAAACTAGACCCCCCAAGGAACTTATCTAGAGATGTGGTGAGAACGTTGAACCCACAAGGGCTCACAGAAGATTATAATGTACAGCGGTACAATTAAAAAATCATATTTTTTCCACAAAATGATCTTTTCACCCCCAAATTTTATTTTCCCAAGGGTAATAGGACCCTAAAAGTTATTGTGCAATTTGTCCTGAGTACGCTGATACCCCACATGTGGGGGTAAACCACTATTTGGGCGCATGGCAGAGCTCGGAAGGGAAGCAGCGCCATTTGACTTTTTTGGCTGGAATGGAGATCGGACACCATGTCACGTTTGCAAAGCCCATGATGTACCAAAACAGTGGAATCCCCCCACAAATGACCCCATTTTGGAAACTACACCCCCCAAGGAACTTATCTAGATGTGTGGTGAGAACTTTGAACACCCAAGTGCTTCACAGAAGTTTATAACGCCCAGGCGTGAAAATAAAAAAAATCATATTTTTTTTCCACAAAAATGATATTTTTGCCCCCAATTTTTTATTTTCCTAAGGGCAACAGGAGAAATAGGTCCCCAAAAGTTGTTTTGCAATTTGTTCTGAGTAGGCTGATACCCCATATGAGGGGGTAAAACACTGTTTGGGTGCATGGCAGAGCTTGGAAGGGAAGGAGCACCATTTGACTTTTTCAATGCAGAATTGGCTGGAATTGAGATCAGATGCCATGTTGCGTTTGGAGAGCACCTGATGTGCGCAAATAGTGGAAACCCCCCAATTCTAACTCCAACCCTAACCCCAACACACCCCTAACCTTAACCCTAGCCCTAACCCTAGCCCTAACCCTAATGGGAAAATGGAAATAAATATTTTTTTAATTTTATTATTTTTCCCTAACTAAGGGGGTGATAACGGGGGGTTTGATTTACTATTTATGGCGGTATTTATATTTGGCAGCTGTCATACGCTAAAAGACGCTTTTTATTGTAAAAATAGTTTTTGCATCACCACATATTGAGAGCTATAATTTTTCCATATTTTTACCCACCGAGTCATGTGAGGCCTTATTTTTTGCGGGACGAGTTGACGTTTTTATTGATACCATGTTCGGGCATGTGAAATTTTTTGATCGCTTTTTATTTCATTTTTTGGGACGCAGAATTTACAAAAACCAGCGTTTCATGAATTTCATTTGGGTGGTGCGTTTACGCAGTTCCGCGTTTGATAAAATTGATAAAGCGGTTTTCTTCTTTGGGTCAGTACGGTTACAGCGATACCTCATTTATGTCATTTTTTTATGTTTTGGTGCTTTTATGCAATGAAAACAATTTTATATAAAAAATAATTATTTTTGCATCGCTTTATTCTGCGAGCTATAACTTTATTTTTTCGCTGATGATGCTGTGTGATGGCTCATTTTTTGCGGGACAAGATGACATTTTCAGCGGTACCATGGATATTTATATGCGTCTTTTTGATCGTGCGTTATTGCACTTTTTGTTCGGCGGTATGATAATAAATCATTATTTTTTGCTTCGTTTCTTATTTTTATTTTTTAAGGGGTTCGCTTAAGGGGTTAAATAATGGGACAGTTTTATAGGGTGGATTGTTACCGACGCAGCGATACCAAATATGTGTACTTTTATTGTTTTTTTTTTAATTTCCAAAAAATGAATTTATTGGGGAATATTTTTTTAATTTATTTAGCGATTTTTTAAAAATTATTTTTACACTTTTTTTTTTTTACTTTATTACAATGTCCCAGGGGGGACATAACTGTCATGTGACAGATCGCTGATCTGTCACATCACAGATCGCTGTGACAGATCAGCGATCTGTCACAGGCACTGCTGCAGGCTTCCTCATGCCTGTGCTCTGCGGGCAGTGAGGAAGCCAGCTTCCTGCAAGCCCCCGGAGGTCCCCGCCGCCATATTGGATCCGGGGACCTGCAGGAAAGGAGCCCACTACAGCAGCGCTGCACATTGCGCTGCTATGGGGGGCTCAGGGAAGCACGGAGGGAGCCCCCTCCCTGCCGATGCTTCCCCTTAACCCCCGGTACACCGCAATCGTGTTTGATCGCGGTGTGCAAGGGGTTAACGTGTCGGGGGCGGTCCGTGACCACCCCTGACACATTGTGCCGGGTGTCAGCTGTGATAATCAGCTGACACCCGGCCGCGATTAGCGACGCTCACCACGTGGGCGCCGCCAATTGCACTAGATGTACTATTCCGTCCTTGGGACTTAGGTCCCAGGTCACATGGACGGAATAGTACGTCCATTGTAGGAAAGGGGTTAAGCTGGAGGTCAATTTACCAGATTGTAGGTTGCATGTGGGTGCCGGGAGCTCTGCAGTCTACAGGTACAAGAATCTTAGTTGCCGGACAGACCCCAAAGCGCGGCCGCTGCTCCCCTTGGCAGATCTGTCCCCAGTTCCTTCTTAGATCATCATCGTCTGGTTCTTCTGAGAGAGAGTGAGTGTCTCTGCCATGTGCTGCTGTTCTTAAGCATGCTGGGCCCCTCCCCGTGTGTCAGAGGGTGGGCTAATAATCTCCACCCTTTAGCTCCCTGCAGAACTTATTCCCAATATCTAAGAAAGGGGGTAACTTTCAACAGCATGATCGGATCAGGACATGAGCGGTACCAGTGGATGCGGATTGTTTTGCCTGTTGTGTGGAGAGCAAACATGGCCCCATTGGGTCGCTGTGGACGGCCAATCTCTATATCTCAGGTCCCAGAGCCCCCACCGACTCAGGAGTCGCACTGCCAGATGCGCGATTTCCTCAGGGTCACTCAGATATTTTCCATGAGTCCATAACTCGAAAGATGTGCTCATAATCCATGATCCTAGGATGGAGTCGGGGCGGCTGGGAGAGACAATGGATGTGTATTCCTGTGTCTAGCTGACAGGTATATTCTAATTGAGGCCCCCAGGTGCCTTCCTGCCCCATGCTGACGTAGCTCCTACTCAAGCTTTGAAGTTCTGTTTTGGGCCTTATCTCATTATCATACTAAAAGGCCTTGCTATTCAACATTGGAGCACTAAATCCTGCTTTGTTCATCACAAGGTCCAAATGCTGAGACCCTCTCTGTTCACCAGTACAGTGT
Organism: Dendrobates tinctorius; assembly: GCF_039654945.1. Taxonomy (NCBI): domain Eukaryota; kingdom Metazoa; phylum Chordata; class Amphibia; order Anura; family Dendrobatidae; genus Dendrobates; species Dendrobates tinctorius. The sequence continues at coordinate 22,257,502 of NW_027361700.1, forward strand.
TTGGCTATCCCCACTAGTCCCATAAAGATAGTCTGCGATTTCATTCAATCGAGTGAATTGCTGTGACAGATGCCTCTTACTGGTGCCCTCCAACATCTATGCATTAGTGTCTTTTTTTTGCTACATAGTGTGCAGGATGTATCTGTCAGTCATTCACAACTTTTTAAATAAAAACATTTTATTGTACATGTTTATTACTAAATGGAGCAAGATTATATTAAAGTGTTATTATGACAAATTGTATGACAGTTCAAGAAAAGTCAATGGTGGACACAATGTTACTCACCTGTCTCAGCTCCAGGGCCAGGCGCTACGCCTTTTCCCAAAGGCTGTGGTCCATGCCAGGTTTCTCAAGATCCAGTATTCATTAAGATTTTTGATTCGTTATTATGTGCTCTGGAGTTTGCCACCATCCTATTCTCTCAGCTGGCAATCATCTCTTCATCAAGCTTCTATTTTGCTTCTTTACTGCCTGCATTTATGCCTGGCTCAGACTTGATGAATAACACTTTGTCTGCTGTAAGCCTAACAAACTCTTCTCTGGTGTTGTTCACACTACAAACACAGCTACAAGAGTGTATCTTCTCTACAATGCAAGAATTTAGTTGGTAAGTTCATCTCTGCTGCCTTCATCCATGCCAAGGACCATATGTCTGCTAGTTGCATACAACTTTCTTTTGTGTTATGCAAGCCCTGGACTGACTACACAACTACATTTTCTGTGTATGTCTTAGCTCTGTGTCTTCTAGTGTTTTCTGCTCTACTTATCAGCCTGCTGTTTTTCGTATCCTGCTGTCCTGATCCTCTCTGATCCGTTTGCCATCAAACAAATTCTTCCCAATGTGCCATCACCTTCAGTCTGTGTAGTTCACCATGACTTATGGCTCAGAGAATACACATCAGTAGGTGAGCTCATGACAATTAATTTGTAACACGCTACAGATTCACTCTGTATTCTGACCCCTACAATCATTTTCAATAAGTAAGCAGAAGTAGGTGGCTTATTTAAAGTCTGCTACAATCCTATTTATAGGAGCAGTAGATAAAAAACAATCAAAAATATTTAATCAAGGCTATCTGCAATTTTTTGTGAATGTAGACTCAACTGAAACAAATGGTTGTAAAAAAGGACATAACATTTACACATGAAATGGTATAAGAAATTACAGAAATTGCCTAGTACTATCAAACTGCATTTTAGTTGAACTATTGTTTTTTGATTAAAGGGAACCTGTCAGATGTACTGATTATCCTCAACTGCTAATAAGCACAGGAATACAGTGGTGTGAAAAAGTGTTTACCCGTTCCTGATTTCCCGTTCTTTTGCATGTTTGTCACACTTACTGTATATACTCATGTATAAGCCGAACCGAGTATAAACTGAGGCACCTGATTTTGCCACGAAAAACTGGGAAAAGTTATTACTCTAATATAAACCGGGTATGCATTGTCCTCCCATCCCTATCCTGGCATGCATGGCTCCCCATCCCTGTCCTTGTATGCATGGCTCCTTATCCCCATCCTGGTATGCATGGCTTTTTATCCTCTATCCTTGTATGCATGGCTCCCCATCCCTGTCCTTGCATGCATGGTTCTTATAAAAAAACCCACATCTTACTAACCTTCCCTGCATGCCCTCGATGCATCTCGTTCCGGTGCCAGCAGCTCTTCCGGCCGAGCGATCACGTGTCCACGCTCATTAAGGTAATGAATATTCACTCCACGCCTTTGGGAGTGGAGAAAGGTAAATATTCATTAACTTATTGGGCAGACACCTGTGATAGCCTGGTCTCTGCTGGAAGCCAGCAGCTGTGGCTGTAACTGTGCCCACTGCTAAGTGCAGTGAATTTTCATTTCTCTTCAGCAACTGGCACAGGCTTTAGCCTCAGCCACTGGCTCCTGCCTCTGTGACTCTGCTCCGCTGCTCCTCCTCCTCCCGATGTCCTTCTAGAACATTGACTTGTGTATAAGTTGAGGGGGTGTTTTCTGTGCAAAGAAACTGGGCTGAAAAGCTCTGGAAATTTCAGAGAGACCCAGCGCCTGCGCACTGCAGTACTTTACTCTGCCCTCAGCAGGGCAGATAAGTACGCCTGCCGAAGCGCAGTGCTGAGTAGTGATGAGGCAAACAGGAGGACGGCATCGCAAGAAGATGGGAGGTGCTGGACCCGGATCTGCCACACCCATCGCACCGGACCGCCCCCCATGTGAGTATAATAAAACTTATTTTTCTTATCTTGCAGGTCGATTCGGGGGCTTATTTACAGCATTATAGAGTGCTGAAGATAAGCCCTGAAATGCAGTGGGTGTATCTTATAGCGGCCAAAACAGGTGACAGATTCCCTTTAAAAAAAAATTATTATTCATCAAAATGGTGTCTGCGATGTAGCATGATACAATGCCTAATATGCATGTGTGCATTTATGCTTTTCTGCTATAATATTGTGGGGGAAAAAATAAAATAAAATTATCTTCATCAAAATGACAGCAGCGGATGCACAGTAGCAGCTATCACGTTCCAATAGATGCTGCTGCTTCCGGCACACCATTTTGCTGGAGAAAAAAAAATTGGTTGCATCAAAATCGCACCAGTGGTGCGTAGGCAGTAGCATATATCGCAAAATGGTGCTGACGGCACCATTTTGATGGATCCAATTTTTTTTCTCCAGCAAAATGGTGGTGGCACTCACGTAGAACCATCTATCAGAATGCGATAGATGTTACTGCACAGGTGCCACCGGCGCCATTTAGTAATAGATGTTACTTCACAGCCACCGGCAGAGCCATTTTCATGGAGACAATTTTTTTCCTCTAGCAAAATGGTGGCGGCACCTGCTCAATAGCATCTATTTTGATGAAGATTTTTTTCCCACAAAATTATAGGACTAAAACATAAATGCATGCATGCATATTAGCATTGTATCATGCTACAGCGCAGGTGCCGCAGGCACCCTTTTGATGAATGTTTTTTTTTTTGCAGCAACACAATATGATATGCAATATGTAAAATAGCGGGGAGGTCACTGATGGATAAGTGACCTGTCATAAGCCCATACAAATGCATATGTAAGCAGAGCACCACATAAAGCTCCGCCCACAGGCCGCCCCGAAGCACAAGAATCTCATTAACTGAAAACTGCAAATAAAGACTAAACAACAACCACAAGACAGATTTCATCAGCTAAGGTATCATTTTAACAGTATAACGGTGCCAACCTAACAGTGTCTGTAGGTTACTCAGCACAATCCTGCTGACAGGTTCACTTTAAAAAGTGCATTTTGTATTTACTTGTGTTATCTTTGTCTAATATTTACATTAGTTTGATGATCTTAAACATTTAGGCTAAGCGCAGACGTACTTTTTAGCCCTGCGGATTTTTCCGCACAGAATTGAAGAAATCCGCAGGTCAAATAACCTGCATTTTTCCTGCGGATTTCTTCCTGTTTTCTTGCGGTTTTTGTGCAGTTTTCCTCTGCGGATTTCCCCCTGCAGATTTGGAGAATGGAGCAGGTGGAAAACCGCACAAAAGAAGTGACATGCTGCATATTTTGAACCACAAGAAAACCGCATGGAAAAATCCGCAGCGTCTACACAGCGTTTTTTTTTTCAATTGACTAACATGCTACTGTACATCACAATGCGGATATGCAACGTTTCTGCGCGGAAAAATCTGCTGCGGATCCGTTGGAAATCTGCATCGTGTGCACATGGCCTTAAGTGTAACAAACATGCAAAAGAAAAGGAAATCAGGAAGGGGGCCAGCAAGTTTCCACACGACTGTATATTTGTGTTTTAGGGGGCTCACTAATGCTGTCATATTTGAAAAATGAACTATAATGCTGTAGAAAAAATTATTTGCTTGTCCCATTTATTCAAGTGAAACTTGCAGAAATCCATATGGTTGCTGTTAAATTAATTAAATTAATCAAACTGATTTTCAGATGCAGAAATGTTTGCAACAAAATCTGTGAAGTCACCCTAAGGCCATGTGCACACACTGAGTATTTGGTGAGTTTTTTTACCTAAGTATTTGAAAGCCAAAACCAGGAGTGGAACGGTCAGAGGAAAAGCATAAGGCCGGAGTCACACTAGCGATTAACCCCTTCACCCCCAAGGGTGGTTTGCACGTTCATGACCGGGCCAATTTTTACAATTCTGACCACTGTACCTTTATGAGGTCATAACTCTGGAACGCTTCCATGGATCCCGGTGATTCTTACATTGTTTGCTCGTGACATATTGTTCTTCATGTTAGTGGTAAAATTTAATTCAAATAACTTGCGTTTATTTGTGAGAAAAACGGAAATTTGGCGAAAATTTAGAAAATTTCTCAATTTTCCAACTTTGAATTTTTATGCCCTTAAATCACAGAGATACAGCACACAAAAAACTTGATAACTAACATTTCCCACATGTTTACTTTACATCAGCACAATTTTGGAACCAAAATTTTTTTTTCTTAGGAAGTTATAAGGGTTAACAGTTGACCAGCGATTTCTCATTTTTACAACACCATTTTATTTTTTAGGACCACATCACATTTGAGGTCACTTTGAGGGGTCTATATGATAGAAAATACCCAAAAGTGACACCATTCTAAAAACTGCACCCCTTAAGGTGCTCAAAACCACATTCAAGAAGTTTATTAACCCTTTAGGTGCGTCACAGGAATTTTTTTGAATATTTAAAAAAAAAAAATGAACAACTAACTTTTTTTCACAAAAAAAATATTTCAGGTTCAATTTTTTTTATCTTACCAAGGGTAACAGGAGAAATTGGACTGCAAAAGTTATTGTGCAATTTGTCCTGAGTACGCTGATACCTGATATGTGGGGGGGAATGACTGTTTCGGCGCATGGCAGAGCTCAGAATGGAAGGAGCGCCGTTTGACTTTTTCAATGCAAAATTGGCTGGAATTCAGATCGGATGCCATGTCACGTTTGGAGAGTCCCTGATGTACCTAAACAGTGGAAACCCCCTACAAGTGACCCCATTTTGGAAACTAGACCCCCCAAGGAACTTATCTAGATATGTGGTGAGAACTTTGAACCCACAAGGGCTTCACAGAAGTTTATAACGTACAGCTGTACAATTAAAAAATCATATTTTTTCCACAAACATGATCTTTTCACCCTCAATTCTTATTTTTCCAAGTGTAACAGGACCCTAAAAGTTATTGTGCAATTTGTCCTGAGTACGCTGATACCACACATGTGGGGGTAAACCACTATTTGGGCGCATGGCAGAGCTCGGAAGGGAAGCAGCGCCATTTGACGTTTTTGGCTGAAATTGAGATCGGACACCATGTCGCGATTGGAAAACCCCTGATGTACCTAAACAGTGGAAACCCCCCACAAATGACAGCATTTTGTAAACTAGACCCCCCAAGGAACTTATCTAGATGTGTGGTGAGCACTTTGAACCCCCCAGTGCTTCACAGAAGTTTATAACGCCCGGGCGTGAAAATAAAAAATTTGTATTTTTTCCACAAACATGATCTTTTAGTCACCATTTTTTTATTTTCCCAAGGGTACCAGGAGAAATTGGACCCCAAAAGTTGTTGTCCAATTTGTCCTGAGTATGCTGATACCCCATATGTGGGAGAAAACTACTGTATGGGCACACGTCGGGGCTCGGAAGGGAAGTAGTGACGTTTTGGAATGCAGACTTTGATGGAATGGTCTGCGGGTGTCATGTTGCCTTTGGAGAGCCCCTAATGTACCTAAACAGTGGAAACCCCCCACAAATGACCCCATTTTGGAAACGAGACCCCATAAGGAACTAATCTAGATGTGTGGTGAGCACTTTGAACCCCCAAGGGCTTCACAGAAGTTTATAATGCCCGGGCATGAAAATAAAAAAATCGTATTTTTTCCACAAACATGATCAATTAGTCCCCAATTTTTTCATTTTCCCAAGGGTAACAGGAGAAATTGGACCCCAAAAGTTGTTGTCCAATTTGTCATGAGTACGCTGACACCCCATATGTGGGAGAAAACTACTGTATGGACACACGTCGGGGCTCGGAAGGGAAGCAGTGACATTTTGGAATGCAGACTTTGATGGAATGGTCTGCGGGTGTCATGTGCGTTTGGAGAGCCCCTGATGTGCCTAAACTATTGAAACTCCCCACAAGTGACCCCGTTTTCGACACTAGGCCCACCACAGAACTTATCTAGATGTGTGGTGAGCACTTTGAACCCCCAAGTGCTTCACAGAAGTTTATAACGCTCGGGCGTGAAAATAAAAAAATCATTTTTTTCCACAAAAATGATATTTTTGCCCCCAATTTTTTATTTTCCTAAGGGTAACAGGAGAAATTGGACCCCAAAAATTGCTTTGCAATTTGACCTGAATAGGCTGATACCCTACATGTGGGGGTAAAACACTGTTTGGGCGCATGGCAGAGCTTGGAAGGGAAGGAGCACCATTTGACTTTTTCAACTCAGAATTGGCTGGAATTGAGATCAGACGCCATGTTGCATTTGGAGAGCCCCTGATGTGCCCAAACAGTGGAAGCCCCCAATTCTAACTCCAACCCGAACCCCAACACACCCCTAACCCTAATCTCAGCCCTAACCCTAGCCCTAACCCTAGCCCTAACCCTAACGGAAATAAATACATTTTTTTTATTTTATTATTTTTCCCTAACTAAGGGGGTGATAACGGGGGGTTTGATTTCCTATTTATGGCGGTTTTTATGTTTGGCGGCTGTCACACGCTAAAAGACGCTTTTTATTGTAAAAATAGTTTTTGCATCACCACATATTGAGAGCTCTAATTTTTCCGTATTTTGACCCACCGAGTCATGTGAGGTCTTATTTATTGCGGGACGAGTTGACGTTTTTATTGGTACCATTTTCGGGCACGTGACATTTTTTGATCGCTTTTTATTCCGATTTTTGGGACGCAGAATGAACAAAAACCAGCGTTTCATGAATTTCTTTTGGGGGGGTACGTTTACACCGTTCCGCGTGCGATCAAATTGATAAAGCGGTTTTATTCTTCTGGTCAGCACGGTTACAGCGATACCTCATTTAGGTCTTTTTTTATGTTTTGGCGCTTTTATGCAATGAAAACTATTTTATATAAAAAATAATTATTTTTGCATCGCTTTATTCTGCGAGCTATAACTTTATTTTTTTGCGGATTATACTGTGTGGTGGCTCGTTTTTTGTGGGACAAGATGACGTTTTCAGCGGTACCATGGATATTTATATGCGTCTTTTTGATCGTGCGTTATTACACTTTTTGTTTGGCGGTATGATAATAAATCATTATTTTTTGCTTCGTTTTTTATTTTTATTTTTTAAGGGGTTCGCTAAAGGGGTTAACTAATGGGACAGTTTTATAGGGCGGGTCGTTACGGACGCGGCGATACCTAATATGTGTACTTTTATTGTTTTTGTTTTTTTTTATTTCTAAAAAATGGATTTATTTGGGGGAATATTTTTTTTTTCTAATTTATTTGGCGATTTTTTTTAATTTATTTTAACACTTTTTTTTATTTTTTTTTTACTTTATTAAATAGTCCCAGGTGGGAAATCACTGTCCTGTGACAGATCGCTGATCTGTCACATCACAGATCACTGTGACAGATCAGCGATCTGTCACAGGCACTGCAGAAGGCTTCCTCATGCCTGCGCTTTGCAGGCACTGAGGAAGCCAGCTTCCTCCAGGCCCCCGAAGGCCCCCGTCACCATCTTGGATTCGGGGGCCTGCAGGAAAGGAGCCCCTGGCAGCAGCGCTGCACATTGCGCTGCCGTGGGGGGCTCAGGGAAGCAAGGAGGGAGCCCCCTCCCTGCCGATGCTTCCCTTTAACTCCCGGTACACCGCGATCATGTTTGATCGCGGTGTGCAAGGGGTTAACGTGTCGGGACACATTGTGCCGGGTGTCAGCTGTGATAATCAGCTGACACCCGGCCGCGATCAGCGGCGCTCACCACGTGGGCGCCGCTGATCGCGGTAGATGTACTATCCCGTCCATGGGCATAGGGGCCCGGGTCCCATGGACGGGATAGTACGTCTCATGTCAGGAAGGGGTTAAATCGGACGAATGCAATGCGATAAAAAAAATCGCATTGCATTCGTCCCAATGTTATTCTATGGGGCAGCTCCCATCAAGCGACTTTTTATCGGATCCAATCATCGGACCAAGACAATCACAGCATGCTGCGATTGTCACAGATTTTCGGATCGGATTCGACAATACAAGTCTATGGATGCGATTAAAAATCGCATTGAAAACGCACCACACGTGTGACTTGCGATTAAATCGCAAAACTTCTCCTGGGCAACAGGAAAGAGCAGGAGGCATGGCCAGGAAGCTTGGGTATGCAAATTTCTCTTGCTGCATAAAAAAAAACAAGGAAGAGCCCTTCAACGGAGTCTTCCATCATGTCCACGCCAGTCAATGTGGAAATGCTGATAGTTCTGGTCCAGGAGAGGCCAGAACTATGGGACCAGAGAGATCCCCACTATGCTGACCGCAGACGCAGGGAGGCAGCGTGGACAAGAATCTGTGGCCAGATGTTCCCTGGATATGCGGCAAGACCTTGTGAGGAGCGTGACCAAATTAGTAAGTGAAAGAATGTGTACACATAATCAAATCCCCAAATCTAATCTGCACAATGTAAGGCCCAATAAGTGTCGTCATTGCTCAGATATCAGTAATTAATTCGCCTTTTTTTTTTTGGCTCATATTTACAGCATCTACATTCCAACTCTCTGACTGGTGGCAGCATGAAGATTTTGCCTTAAAAAAATTTGAATTATTTAGCTATTTGTTCTGCCACCAAATGCAGTGATCTTTTTTTTAGGACCCGTATCTTAGCCAAAATATAACTAGTGTTTTTGTAATAAAAAACATCATAGATGTTCGCATTAATGCCACAGGATTTTTTACTTTTTTTTTAGCAATTATGTTGTTTCGAAGGTCCTTTGTAGTAGGCCTCAACCATTTTTTTTTTTTTGGATTGGTGTGGAGTCAACAGGAATATAAATCATATCATTTGTAAAATGTGTGCCTAAGCATAGGTTAACCCTGGATACCATAGCCATATGTGTGTTGTAACAAAATCCTGTGTTTTTGTGAACATTGTAGTGACTGATGTGACAAGGCGTTGGCGCAGCTGCAAGAACACATATAGGAGGGAGAGACAGCTGAGGTCCCGTAGTGGAGTGGCCGGAACCACCAAGAGGAAATACCTCTATTACGACCGCCTACATTTCCTGGCTCCTGTGATGGAGCGGAGACCGTAAGTACATGGTTTAATGTAGTACTTTGTATATTCTGTATGCACAATTTACTTGATCTTATTTTTACCATTGTAGCACCGAGTCAAACCTCACAGAGAGGGAGATGGGTTCCGACTCTGAGGTGCTGAATGATCCTGAGTCGGATGTTGCTGCAGGCTACAGCCCATCTGCAGGACTTCAAAGAGCAACACCACCACCACCACCAAGCTCACCACCACCAGAATAAGTTTGCCAGCCAGCACAGCCTGATGACCAGGGCAACAGTAGCAGCCCCACCATGCCACTGAAGACCTCGCCACAGCCTTCTGCCCTACCACGACGAGGCAGGTGCAGGAGAGAAGGAGCAGCTTCGGGAACAAGGATGCAGGTTGACCGAGGTGTATTGGACTACTTGTCCGCAGCTGCTCATGATGATGGGGAGGAGGCTTATGGGCGCAGTCTCGCACAGTATTTGAGGGCAATTCCCCGTGGGTACAGGCTGCGTACGAGAGGGGCTCTCCAAATTGTTTTGGATGCCAGCACACCACCCAATAATCCCCGCAGTGTCTTTCAGTTTCTTGAATGGTGGCAGCTGTCAGATGAGAATCAGATTGATAGGATGGTTGGACTTGATGTGACAAGTCAACCTTCCTTGGAACCTGTTCCTCCTCCATCTCCACGGGTGCCAACACCTCCTCCTCAGCCTGCACACATCCCCAATGTGGCTCCACAGGTCCAATATATGGGCCAGGGCGCACATGCCCAATATGGCCACTTTAACTTACCCAATTTTGGTGGTTGGCCCCAACATGGGTATGTTAGACATGGACATATTGGGGGATATGGGCAATTTGGGCAGCCCTACCAGGACTACCCACAACAATAGCCAAATTACCCCTACCAAAACCAACAAATTGATCCTGGCAGGATGCAACAGATGCCACAGATGCCACAGCCAGCTGCCAGTGCACAGGGGGACAGATGTGGGCCAGCAACCAAGGCCAAATGTACAAACAGGCCCCCCACCTTCACCACCCCCAACCTACCATGACTTGTAGGTTTTCCTTTTTACCTTGTTGGTAGGTTTTGTGTATTTTACATGATGTTTAATTTTTTGATTGTATTGTTTAATACTAATGTGCTGATAAGATTAGGCCATAGGCCAGTACTATGGTTATTTGGTACGGCAATAAGCCAAAAAAAAAAAACAAGTAATAAACTTGGTTACATTCACTATGTGTGTCTGTTCATGTACGTACATGTTCTGTTATGTGTTAGATAGATATAGTAACAAGTACTGGTTAAAAAATATAAACAAAAAGGTGAAGCAAACAATCTTTATGAGAACACAACACTACCAAACCACTACATAGATAAGGCATCATCTTGCCATGGAGTTGCACCCTGAGGTGTTAGGAAATAATTTGCAAACACATCATGTACTTTGAGTCCGGAAATTGGGCGACGGGGTGGGTTTACATGTGTCCTAGGCCTAGACACATTAGCAGAGTCCACTTCAGCATCATCATATGAGGGGCAGTCATGAATTCTTGTGAAGTTATGTAGGACAACACAGGCTTTAATAACTTCATTGACATTAGCTTCACTCAGCCGAATTGCAGACTGTAGGACCCTCCATTTGGCCGTAAGAATGCCAAAGGCACACTCCACCAGTCGCCGAGCACGTGATAGGCGATAGTTAAATATTCTACGCCGGTGGTCAAGGGTTCGTCGTGGATATGGCCTCATGACATGTCTGCTCAATTGAAATGCCTCATCTGCTACAATAACATAAGGCACCGGTTCCAGATTTGAGTTGGGAAGCTGACGTGGTGGTGGTAGGTCAAGCTCATTATTACGCAGCCGCCGACCCATAATGGAAGAATTGAAGACTCTGGAGTCTCCAGTTCTTCCATAGGCCCCAATATCTACAATTATAAACCTGTAGTGAGTGTCAACTAAAGCCAACAATACTACTGAAAAATATTGTTTATAATTATAGAATTGGGACCCTGAGTTGGGCGGCTTACGCACACGGATGTGCTTCCCATCTAGGGCTCCAATACATTGTGGAAACTGGCACGTGTCCTCAAATCCACCGGAGATACGCAACCAGTCAGGCATTTTGGGCTCCGGCATTACCACATGATGGAGTGTGGTCCAGATTTCGGAGCATGTAGACCGTACAATGCCAGAGATTGTTGATTTCCCAATTAAAAATTCTAATGCAGACCAGCATATGAAAGGCCAGGTGAAAGGAACCTAAAAAAAAGAAAAAAAAAACATTGAGTACACAGCCCAACAAACAGATACAGTTTCAAAAACATTTAAAGTCGAGGAAGTCTAAAGTAGGCATGATGAACATTACATTACATGCCATGGTTTGGTTCCGTAAGCCACAAGCATAAAATTTGTTTTGGTAAATGTTTTCTACATCATTTAAGATAACAGGGCAATACGAAATAAGATTCAAGGTGTGTTAAATAAATATGCAGCTTCACACATCATCAACATATTGGTTTGAGACATACCGTAAGGTGAGGAGTAGACGCTCCTCTGCAGAAATAGCTTTGCACATCCTTGTGTCCTGAAACGTGATCCCAGGACGCACAATCTCCAGCAAAATATCAAAGGTAGCAAGGCTCATCTGACAATATTGATAAAACTTCTCCGGATGGCTACGCAGAGATGTATAGAGACGGTGGAAATGACCTTTAGATATCCTTTGGAGCAAAAGGGGATGGACCCACATTCGCCTACGCCTCCTCGGATCCACAATCATAGGGTATTGCTCCCCAAAACGTCGGGATAAAACCCAATAGAAAAGAACACGCTCAGTGGTGTTAAAAGTGAGCCTGTCTGTCATGTTTAGCACAAAGCAGAGCTAACCAAATCCAAGCAGTGACTATGTCAAAGGTAGCAGCCTCACACCTGTAGGAGAAGCCATAAATATAGGGTGCGATGATTTTTTAAATGAGTTTCTGGCCTAAAAACCGTTATTTGTCAATTTTGGAATGGTCAGATAAAAAAAAAAAAAAAATCAGCAGACGGATGTGAAACGGATCCTTACATGCGATTAAAATCGCATCAATGAAGAAAAATCGCATCAAAAACAGATCACTGGTTAAGATACCTTTGTGCGATTTCGGGCCGTTAAAATCGGACCATTTTTTTCATCGTTGTGTGTGACTCCAGCCTAATAGAAACATTTGCACCACTTCTGCGTTTTTCACCCATTTCTGGTTTTGGCTTACAAATTCATAGGTAAAAAACTCACTAAATACTGAATGTGTGCATGTGGCCTAAAAAGGCAACTCCACCTAATTAAATGGAACCATGAATTTAAGAGGTAGGCTGGAGACACACTAGCGATTTTAAAATCGGTCCGATTTTGTTGTAGGAGAGTCGGACAAGTGTAATGCAAGTGTCATGTGTTTTTATGCAAGTACAATCCAATTTTTAACACCTAGCATCCAATTTACATCAGAATGCAGTGCGATTGCTATCTGATTGCTATACGATTTTAACATGAACTTTTACATACAGCAATTCTCTGTCATTTACACATTGTTTTCTAATGAAATATTCTTCAAAACACACACACACACACACATATAGAATATATAGAATAGATATATACACATAGAATAGACGTGTATATATATATATATATATATATATATATATATATATATATATATATATATACATACACACACACACAATATATATGTATACTATATATATATATATATGTGAGTGTCACACACATATGTATGCATTTATATTACATAGAGAGATAGCTACAAGAAAAGCCGGTAATTTATCTGCCGGATTCTGTAAAATCACAGCAGGACCCGACAAGACAGAAAAGATGGATTACATACATTAAATACAAATGGAATAGGTAGATATATGGATGTCACTGACAAATACAAATAGTACAGTGTGTGTGCAAATTACCGGACATGTATTTAATTAAAGATTATTTTTTGGAAAAAAATGGCATGAACTCCCGCACAATTTTCATAATCAGCAGAGGGAAAGATGACGTCTTGGGGCAGATCTTTTTTTGCATGGGAAGGGGATAATACCCATGGAGCTTCCCAGGCTATTAATATCCTCTCAAAGCTGTATACTTAGTCTTTAATAGCTATAAAAATGGAGGACCCCCCAAAAAAGGACGTAGGGTCCCCCTATAATTAATAACCAGCAAAGGCTATGCAGACAGCTTCGGGCTGATATTAATAGCCTAGGTAAGGGCCATGGATACTGCCCCCACAGGCTAAAAACATCAGCTCTCAGCCACCCCAGAAAAGGCACATCTGTAATTCTGGCACTTAGCCTTGCTCTTCCCACTTGCCCTGTAGCGGTGGCAAGTGAGGTAATAGTTGGGGAGTTGATATCACCGTTGGTGACATCAAGCCCCGAGGTTAATAATGGAGAGGTGTCAATAAGACGCCCCCATTACTAACCCCATAGTCACATTGTAAGAAAACACAGACACCCAGAATAAATTCCTAATTCCTGCGAAGCGCTCGATCGCCTGTAATAAAAGTAAAATTAAAAAAACAACAATATACCATACATGTCCATCGTTCTGTCCCATGCCGTAATCCATGTCTCGGGGATATATAATTTTCAACCTGGACGGTGCCAAGATGCGACCATGCCAGCCGAAAACCACTGGTGAATGAGATGCTGGGAGTGCAGCCTCAGTGAATAGCGGTGATGTCACTGAGGATTCCCTTGCAGCCGGGCTGAGCTGTGGTAACCTCTGGACCATGGGAAAATGCCACTGATGAGGCGACCGCAGTTCAAACTCAGTGTCTTCACAGCACATCACCGCCATCACTCTGTACCTGGCTCCTCCTAACTCCTCCTTTCTAGTCCTTCACTGCTCCCAGCTGAACTCTCTGGCTGGATGTAACGCCACAGAGAAGCAAGCGCAAGAGTGGACCCTCTGGACCATGGAACAGACCTACCCCTGGGTGAGCTGACCTAGTGGAGGCCGACCCTTATACAGGGATTGTCAGGAGCAAGCCCAGAGCTCACTGGACCATAGCAGCCAAAACCAAGAGGGACGGCTCAAGCAGTGAATGGAGACCGAGACTGAGTGGAACCACGGGAGGGCAGAAGCTTCAGAGGTACAGGAGCCAGAGATATGGATCCCAGGACACAGGCAGGTACAGGAGGAACTCTGGGAGTAGATGTCAGGACTGGACTACAGGACTGCTGCAGCAGGACGTTGCTGTGGAGAGTAGGAGTTATATGGGAAGGGGAATACTGCCAGGGCAGAATATGGAAGTACGGGTATATAGCGGGCTTGAAGAAGCACTTGGACACGAGCGTGCGGTTGCAAGCAGGGCAGCGCAAGTGTACTCAGAGAACAGTAGGAACGCGAGCGCACAAGGCAGCAGCCGCAGGCCACAGTTACAGAGCAGATGAGAACTGAACAACCAGGCACCTCCCCATAGAGGAGGTGTCCAGAAATACACAATGACTTACCTGGATTGGCTAACGAGTTTTGGGGCTGAGGCTTCCAATGGTATAAAACATTGAGAAATGTGTGGGTGCCCTTTAAGGGACCCGGCGCATGCGCAGACGCCGGGAAGAGCTTGAGGCCGGAAGCAGTGGGGAAACGCGGCGGAGCCAAGCAGGGACAGCGCGCCAGAACCAGGGAGAGTAGCCAGAGGGACCGTTGCCTGTAGCAGGAGGGCGGACCAGGTAAGTGACTGACGGGCAGGGACGGTGGCGACAGGCACGGCAGCGGTGGCGGCAGGCATGGCAGTTGTGACACAGGATTTGCATAAGTATGCCATGCCTCCTGGCTGACGTAGCTTTCCAGCCAAAGAGAGCTGATCCTGGCTGGAAGTAATTGTTCATGTGAGGGCGGCTACCGGCTGTTGGAGAAGGAGCGTGAGGAGCTGAGGCTGTGTGGAGAACCAAGACGGCAAGCCGGGCCTGGAGGTGAATTTTTTTTGGGGGGTGCATTCAGACTTTTGCTGTGAGGCCCCATGATTTCTATGTATGTCCCTGCGCCTCTCCATTACTAACCTCGGGGCTTTATGTCACCTGACAGTGATATCAACCCCCCAAACAATTACACCACTTGCCATTGCTACAGGGCAAGTGGGAAGAGCGAGGCTAAGTGCCAGAATTGGAGCATCTTACAGATGCGCCTTTTCTGGGGTGGCTGAGAGCTGATGTTTTTAGCCTGGGAGTTCAGTATCCATGACCCCTTCCTAGGCTATTAATATCAGCCCACAGCTGTCTGCATAGCCTTTGCTAGTTATAGGGGGACCCATGTCATTTTTTGGGGGGTCCCCCATTTTAATAGCCAATAAAGGCTAAGTATACAGTTGTCAGCTGATATTAATAGCTTGGTAAGCTCCTTGGGTATTACCCCCTTCCCAGGCTATAAACATCTGCCCCTAGTCACTGGCTTTCCTTCTGCTGGTTACGGAAATTGAGTGGGAACCCACGCCATTTTTTCCCGAAAAATAATCTTTTATTAATTAAATACATGTACATTAAGCTGCACACACACTGTACTAATTGAATTTGTCACTGACACCTATATATCTACCTATTGTATTTGTATTTACTGCATGTAATCCATCTCTTCTATCCTGTCGGCTCCTGCTGTGGTTTTACACTACCACGGCTGCTGAATTACTGGCTTTTCTTCTATGTAATATAAATACAAACTGTATATATGTGTGTGTCACTGACATATATATTGTGATGCAGTGACCCCTGTGAAAGCTAGGGGGCGCTGTATGGGCTGCCCGGGACATGCATACAGGCATTCCCTTTATTGTGATGGGGAAATGATGAGCGGCAGGATTATAAATGGCCGATATGTATCACAGGGGTGGGAGCCCTGTGATGGAAGCTGGAATATGTATTAATCAGCAGAGATATACTGCTGAGGATTTGCTGCACTGTAATAGGGAGAGCTTCCAGGTGGCTGGTGAGATAGGTGGGACCAGTCACCTACAAACCCACCCAGGGGCATGTGTCTGAATGCCCAAAGTATGTATGTGTATGGTTTGGTGTCTGAAAGGACCTGCAGTGAGGTCATAGCCATGTGATCACCTGTGGGTGTGGCTATGTACCATATAATGTGCCTGAGGTCTGATCACATAGGGAGAGAGTGCCTGGGTCTGATTGGTCTGTGTGGAAGGTCCCGGACGGCCACGTGTGAGAACAGCGTCTGTGACAGACTGCATTTGGGGAGCCACTGTCTGGCTGTAGTTATGAAACCGTGAGGCGGCCTAGTGAATAAGGCACTGTCCGGAACAGTGAGCCCAGTGTGGCCGCTCCCCTGAGAGAAAGGACTGACAGCGAGTCGGCATCTGGAGCAGGAGCTCCAAGAAGTAACCCGGACAGGGGGAATAAACTGAGAGACTGTTGAGTCTGATTGCTGGACAAAGCACAGCCTGGGTGAACACAAGGCTACGGGAGCGGAGTTCCAGTATGAACATTTGTTTGGTCTGCTGTAAGACTGTTATCATTTCCTCATGCTGCCATGGTTTATGCCGTATACAATAAACCGTATGGACTGTCTTATGTGAAAAGCCTGTGCCGGACCTGGTTTATCTGCAGCCAAGTGAGTGTCCCCCAATACACTCAGTGAGCGCTACCTTACAAATATATATATTATATATATATATATATATATATATACATACATACACACACATACATTATATATATATATATATATATATATATATTTTCTATGTGTATATACTGTATCTATTCTACCTATTCTACTATAACCTGTCAGTGTGATTTTACTGTAGCCGCATATGAATTGCCGGCTTTTCAAATACGATCAGTGTGTAAAAATCGGACAGCACTCACATGTCCGAGTGCTGTGTGATTTTTTTTTTTTCCCTCGCACCCATTGAGTTCTATTGCGGGATGCAACCCCATTTCCGATTACAATCACAGCATGCTGCAATTTTTTTTCCAGTCCGATCGTGAACCAATCCGACCTGGAAAAAAAAATGCAGATGAAGACACAATCATAGAATAATATTGGTCTGAATTCAATCCGATTTTTTATCAGATTGCATTCGTCCGATTTCATCGCAAGTTGCAATGAGCCTGTACCGTAATAATGGCTCTTGTTTAGAAGGCAGGGCAGTAACTTTTGCTGAAATGTTTTGGCCTCTGCTTGTCTAAACGGAACAGATCTTAACATGTATGTTATTTTTAATAGGTTACAGTGTCTTTTCTAAACAATATTTCTCTCTTTAAAAATTCCTCACAAAGTTACTGTTCTGTGTTATACTTTGAAATGTCGCAAGCCCAGAGAGTCTGAAGAGTCAGAGAGTCTGAAGTCTTTCTGGCAGAAGTTGGGTCCAATTGATAATGGATTTTAGGCTTTTACCTCCCTTTTTCATTCTGAAAACCAAACATTTATTTTCAGTAGACTAAACTCATTTAGTAATACCCCAAGGCAGTCTTGTAATTATAAATCAAGTCTAAAATGACATAGTTATTGTTATTTCTACACTTAGCATAGCCAAGTAATTACATGCTTTTCGTGAGCATTGTTTTGTGAAAGAATTTTACATTTAGTATGAGAATTACAGGATGATGAGCTACAGATACAGTATAACAAGTTTTTTAACCACGTTACATTGTCGACTGTGAAGCTCTTTAGAGCCATGTGCTACTTTTGAAATCACAGATTCCATTAACCTAAGCCATCTGCATTGCTATTACTTGGGCTGGGATTGTGGGTATACCTGGGATAATATGCTGTGCAAATTACCTGTCATTCTACAACGCAAATTAGTTAAATTTCATAGTTTTTATCCTGTGAAGGAAAAATAGTTGATGGAGAATAGCAGTATAAACCTTGTCCCTATTGATTTGATTAGTACTGAACTTCAAATGTTTAAAAAAGCAATATGTCAAGAGGTTTTATCACAAAGAACCTTTTTTAAATCAATGTCAATTTGACATGTGACCGTCACAGCTCTAATTTTAGCCCCTTAATGACTCTACCAGTTTTCTTTTTTGTCATTTGTATTTTTCTTCCTCTTCTTTCATAAGCCAGAATCTTTGCATTTCTCCATTGATATAGCCATGTGAGGGCTTAATTTTTATTGGATAAATTAATGTATTTGTGAATAGGGATAAGGGGGACCCGTGGATGTTCGAGTTCGGTCGAACTGTAGTCCAAAGTTGTGTTCAGGTACCAGAATTTGACCTGAACTTGACCATGAACCCGAACCCCAGAGAAGCCCATGGGGCCTTGAACTCAGGTGCTGCAAAATCTCTTTCTCAGAGTTCTGTGAGACGTCCGTGTTGGGAGTTCTGCAGTGGACAGTGTCCGGTACAAACGGAATTCCGAACTTTGCAGTTTGTGTTCGCTCATCTCTGTGAATGACACCATTTGAATTGACAAAATAAGTTGACTTTTTAAGCGCAAATTTGGCTGGAATAGATTGCGCTGTTTTGCATTTACAGAGTCCTTGAGTTGCAAGAACAGCAGAAAGCTACAAAAAGTGAGCCCATTTTGAAAATTATACTCATCAAGGAATTCATCTAGGGGTGTAGTGAACATTTTGAACAAACAGATGTTTCACAAACATTTAAAACATTCAGACTTGGACAAAAATTAAATATAGTCTAAACAGTAAACTGTTTTTTTTAGATCCAATTCTATTTCATGTTAACAAGTAGTAATAGTTGAAAATAAACCCCACAATTTGTTACTCAATTTCTATTGAATGTGGCAATAACAAATATGTGGCTAGAAAATACTGACAGGTAACATGGCAGGACTTGAAAGGCTCTCATTTTGTTGGAATAGTTTGCTTTCCCCACAGTCCCTAAGCTGACAGAAAAGCAGAAAACATTCAAAAAGTGATCCCATTAGATCCCATTATAAAAATTAAAGTCCTCAAGTAATTCATCGACAGGTGTACTGCAAATTTTTACCCCACCAGTGTTTTATACAAAACAGCACAAAGTATATGTAACAGAGTGTATATTACAAATATACTTTTCTAGCACCCACAACATTGTGTCCCACTTGTGGAGAAGATGTGCACCCCGTGAATGGGTAAATATGTGCTCCAAGCTACAGCAATGTCATACATAAGGACGTTAATTGCAGTTTTGACACAATATAGGAATTGGAAGGGAAGGGGGATATTTGGCTTGGGGAGCTCCGATTTTCCAGGATTGTTTTCTTTGACCCAATGTTAGTTTTCTAGACCATTTGAACTACCAATATATTGAAATTCCAATCAAGACTTAATGATAACTTTCTTCCTGACTCATTGAAGAGGACTGCAAGCATCATTGTATTCATTGGATCAAATCTGCAGCCTCTAATCCATTTTAAATCCCATCGTAGAGACCTTCTGAAATGTTGTCTTCTGACATCTTCATAAATTGTTCTTAGGTTTTCTCCAAATAGAGGCATATCTATTGTTGCTTCCTTTTAAAGATTTGTTCTGCTGTCCTGTTATAGAGACTATAGATCACCAGGTCCGCTACTTGAAGGTAGATGGGATGGAAGTTTTACAGTTTATCTTGATGGTTTCACTTAGGGCTCAGTCACATGAACTAATAACAAGGCTGAGTGCTATCCGATGTTTTATCGGACCAATGTCATACTATGGGACAGTTCAGATCTGCAGGTCTTTTTTTTACTGACTAAATTGGTCTGTCGAAAAAAAAAACTCTGCATACTGCGAGTGGGTGCATAATTTGGATCTCGTCCACCCATACACGTCTATGGGTGCATGTGAACCCTCGAACTGCACTAAGATGTCATCTGAATGCAGTCCGACATCCAAACAATGGCGAAGAAGAAATTAAAAGGGAACCTGTCACCTCGTTTTTCACCTATAAGCTGCGGCCACAACCTTTTGGGTCTTATCTACAGCATTCTGTAATGCTGTAGATAAGCCCCCGATCTAACCTGAAAGATAAGAAAAACAAGTTTTATTGTACTCACCCGGGGGCGGTCCGGTCCGATGGGTGTCGCAGGTCCGGGTCTGGCGCCTCCCATATTCATGTGATGTCATCATCTTCCTTGCTTCGTGTCGTGACTCCTGCACAGGCGTACTGTTGAGGGTAGAGCCAAGTACTGCAGTGCGCAGGTGCCAGGAAAGGTCAGAGAGGCCCAGCGCCTGCGCACTGTAGTACTTGGCTCTGCTCTCAGCAGGGCAGATAAGTACGCCTGCGCAAGGAAGATGACAACATTGCATGAAGACGGGAGGCCCCGGACCTGCGACACCCATCGAACCAGACCAGATCTTTCAAGTTAGATCGGGGGCATATCTGAATGCTGTAGATAAGCCACGAAAGACAATGGCTGCATCTTATAGCTGAAAAACGAGGTGACAAGTTCCTTTTAAGTTCCCTCTCTTCTCCACACTTGTGCTCCAATTCTTGCATGCAAGAGAATCTGATCACACTAAGGTGGCACTCATCTCAAACTCTGATCAGAGTCATTAACATAATCAATCCGATACTCTTGCACAAGAGATTCTACGATCGTGTGACCCCGGTCAAAGGGGAACATTCACATATTTAGTATGGGTGAAAAAAAAAAAAAACATGTCCGTCAGGTTCAACCAAATGGTTTATAGACCCTCTTCGGTTCTTTAAAAAAAATTGGTTAAAACAAGACTCATTATGCACAAGATGTATTACCCCAGAGACTTCTTCACTACATGAAATGTGGAATTGCCTACATTTCTTGATAGAATTACTGGATTTGCTTAATACCATATATTATTGCCATCTGATTCTTTATGTGTGTACTTAGTTATAGTGTTGAGATTCCTGTATTAGAGAGTCACTGTCTAGCTATCTCACGTTTACTATATCAAGCACATAAACACATTGTTTCCTACTGGAAAAATCCACAGCCACCTGTTCTCCCTGTTATCACGGAGTATGTAAACAAAGTTAATAATATACCAAGACTTGAAAAGGGGGCTGCCATGCAAAAGTTTGACGATTTATGGGATCCTTGGCTACCTACACCAGTCCTCTTGTTTTATTTGACAGCATTTTTTTACATTTCTATTTATGTATTACTATATACTAGAGTGGTGTTCTGTCCTTAGCAGGTATAGACAGATATGTGTGTTGGTCATTTGCTTTCTTGGCATGACTTTAGGCTTGGACTGGCTCAAAGGTGAACAGGTGAAATCCCCTGTAGGTCCGCTACATAAGCAGTTGTTTGCACAATACACTTGATTTGCTATGTAACAAACTACCTAGTTTATTAGTATGCAGTGAAGTATAGAAATACCATTTTTGATGGTGGAAGTTGCTATAACAATTTTAACAAACTCTATCATACTAATAATGACAATAATGTCAGTCAGGTAATGGTGTCTTAGTCCTAATACCCTGGTCTATAGTGTATCACTGTCAGTTTTATGCTATTGACTGTTGTCACTTAGTCAATACGTCGGCAGTAACAAAAACAATACAGGGCATTTTCTGCGTCCGCCTCCGTCTCCTGAAGTACGACTAAAGGTCCTCTCTGTACCGTAATTTACACTGCAGTCTTCTGAGTTCTGGTCATCTCTATATCGATTCCTCTGATCATCTGTCTTTCTCAGGTCATCTTGATTCCTCTGGTTGGCTCTCTATCTCTCAGATTCTTCTGTTCAACTCTCTCTCAGATCCCTCTGGTCAACTCTCTCTCTCAGATCCCTCTGGTCAGCTATCCTGTCTTTATTCCTCTGATCGTCTCTATTTCTCAGGCCGTCTCAATTACTGAAGCAAAATTCCATCTTATCAAAAACAATCCACAGGATGTTCTATTCAACAGCATTGAATGCATTGGTAATATCCAAAGACAACACTTCTCTTGATGAATTACCTTGGGAGCTTATCTGAAGATTCAAGTTAAAGGGAATCTGTCGCCATATTTTTACCACCTAATCTGAGAGCAACATAATGTAGAGACAGAGACCTGATTTCAATGATGTGTTACTTACTGGGTTGCTTGCTTGCTGTAGTTTTGATAAAATCACTGTTTTATCAGCAGGAAATAATCACTAGAGACAAGTAAACTTGCTGCCAGGTAGTCCTCCATATTAATTAGCTCTGTATAACCTCGCTTCCACCAGTGATTGGCAGATTTCTGTGTAAACTGTGCATGGGAAGAAAGCTGCCAATCAGTGATGTAATGTTGTAATACAGAGCTCAGCATTTAGAGAACTGCTAGATCTGCAGCAGATAAAACAGGGATTTTATCAAAATGGCAGCATGCAGCCTGTTACTACAGCCGGGGATACTCACCTTCCTTCCCAGGTCCCTCACCACATCTCGCCTGCTCTTCCAGGTCCTCAGCCGCGCTGGGATCCTGCTCTTCGCGCATGCACGCTAGGCCGCTTAGGTCGTGGTCATGCACACTCCCGGCTTCTTTATGATGCCAGGTTGTACTGACCCGGAAGCGCTGTCCTGCCTGGGCTGCGGTCTCCGGTCTCCGGGTGTATCAGGTCGCTTCCTGCTAGAGGAAGCACCTGATTATTATTGTGTCTTTCAGTGCCTCCTCTAGGTCCTCTCAGGGTACTGTCCCCTCTGGTACCTTCACCGTTATACTGTCCTTGTGCTCTGCCCCTGTACGCTCCCAGTGCCTGCTCTGCTCGGTACCTGTACGCTTCCAGTGCCTGCTTTGCTCAGTCCCTGTACGCTTCCAGTACATGCTCTGCCCCTGTACGCTTCCAGTGCATGCTCTGCTCTGTCCCTGTACGCTTCCAGTGCGTGCTCTGCTCCGTCCAGGATCCAGTACCCTCTGTGTGAACCCTGCCGAGTCATGTGTCCCGGGTCTCTCTGTGGCTGCTTTGCTCCATCTGGTTCTCGGTGAGTACCCTGATTCTTCTCGTTGTCCTCGAGCCGCCCCTCTGGCAATAGCTTTTGCGGTGTAACTCCCTCCTAGGCCTGTCCCTAACGGTCCCTGTATAGGGGTCGGTTCCAACTGGCCAACTTGCCTGGGATCGGTCGTCACCATGATCCAGTGGGTCCACAATCATAACACAGCCCAGCAAGTGATATATTGCGGTAATCAGCCCCTACATTGCACTGCTCTCAGATTTTGCAGCAAAAACCTAGTGTCAGATTCCCTTTAATAACCTTAGATTTACAGTGGGGAAAAAAGTATTTAGTCAGTCAGCAATAGTGCAAGTTCCACCACTTAAAAAGATGAGAGGCGTCTGTAATTTACATCATAGGTAGACCTCAACTATGGGAGACAAACTGAGAAAAAAAAATCCAGAAAATCACATTGTCTGTTTTTTTTTCATTTTATTTGCATATTATGGTGGAAAATAAGTATTTGGTCAGAAACAAGCAATCAAGATTTCTGGCTCTCACAGACCTGTAACTTCTTCTTTAAGAGTCTCCTCTTTCCTCCACTCATTACCTGTAGTAATGGCACCTGTTTAAACTTGTTATCAGTATAAAAAGACACCTGTGCACACCCTCAAACAGTCTGACTCCAAACTCCACTATGGTGAAGACCAAAGAGCTGTCAAAGGACACCAGAAACAAAATTGTAGCCCTGCACCAGGCTGGGAAGACTGAATCTGCAATAGCCAACCAGCTTGGAGTGAAGAAATCAACTGTGGGAGCAATAATTAGAAAATGGAAGACATACAAGACCACTGATAATCTCCCTCGATCCGGTGCTCCACGCAAAATCCCACCCCGTGGGGTCAGAATGATCACAAGAACGGTGAGCAAAAATCCCAGAACCACGCGGGGGGACCTAGTGAATGAACTGCAGAGAGCTGGGACCAATGTAACAAGGCCTACCATAAGTAACACACTACGCCACCATGGACTCAGATCCTGCAGTGCCAGACGTGTCCCACTGCTTAAGCCTATACATGTCCGGGCCCGTCTGAAGCTTGCTAGAGAGCATTTGGATGATCCAGAGGAGTTTTGGGAGAATGTCCTATGGTCTGATGAAACCAAACTGGAACTGTTTGGTAGAAACACAACTTGTCGTGTTTGGAGGAAAAAGAATACTGAGTTGCATCCATCAAACACCATACCTACTGTAAAGCATGGTGGTGGAAACATCATGCTTTGGGGCTGTTTCTCTGCAAAGGGGCCAGGACGACTGATCCGGGTACATGAAAGAATGAATGGGGCCATGTATCGTGAGATTTTGAGTGCAAACCTCCTTCCATCAGCAAGGGCATTGAAGATGAAACGTGGCTGGGTCTTTCAACATGACAATGATCCAAAGCACACCGCCAGGGCAACGAAGGAGTGGCTTCGTAAGAAGCATTTCAAGGTCCTGGAGTGGCCTAGCCAGTCTCCAGATCTCAACCCTATAGAAAACCTTTGGAGGGAGTTGAAAGTCCGTGTTGCCAAGCGAAAAGCCAAAAACATCACTGCTCTAGAGGAGATCTGCATGGAGGAATGGGCCAACATACCAACAACAGTGTGTGGCAACCTTGTGAAGACTTACAGAAAACATTTGACCTCTGTCATTGCCAACAAAGGATATATCACAAAGTATTGAGATGAAATTTTGTTTCTGACCAAATACTTATTTTCCATCATAATATGCAAATAAAATGACAAAAAAACAGACAATGTGATTTTCTGGATTTTTTTTTCTCAGTTTGTCTCCCATAGTTGAGGTCTACCTATGATGTAAATTACAGACGCCTCTCATCTTTTTAAGTGGTGGAACTTGCACTATTGCTGACTGACTAAATACTTTTTTTCCCCACTGTATTATGCATGAAACCCTACTGGTCACTAGGAATGATTTCATTAATGACACCAGCATGTCTATTTAGCAGCATCTTAGAAAGCAACTTCACATCAATTGGGTGTAATGAGATGGGTCTGTAAGAGTCAGTAACAAATGGGTACTTACCCTGTTTAAGAGTAACTACTACTGCCTCCATCTTGGATTCTGGGAGATAGCCTGTAATAAAAGCTTCCTGAAAGACTATGATAGTTGAGATACTAGCATTTTGTGACATGCTTTATATTCTATTCAGTTACCTTCATTGCCCCTAAACACTATGCTACTTATTAATCATGCAATTTATGCGTGGGTGGAATGTTGTAAAAAATTTGACTTTAGGTGCAGAAAAGTTTCCAGTTTGTGAGGTCTCACACTGTACAAATAAGGGTGCTTTCACATTGTTATCTGTGCCCCCATCGGGACAAATGTCCCAAATCCCTCACAAAACGGGGTCTGGACGCATGTGCCGACGAGGCCATAGACTGTAATGGTGACGGCATAGCAAACATGAGCTCTCCTGTGCACTTTTTTCAGGCGCGAGCTCTTGCAGGAGACGGATACTCTTACGCAGTCTACTACGTCTGAGTTTACGCCTCCTGTAGACGTACACACTCGAAAATTATGCGTGTCAGAGCACATGTCTGCTCTACTATCACCATTACAGCCTATGGCACTGTTGGCACCTGCGTCCAGACACCGTTTTGCTGGGGATTTAGAACGTATGTCCCAACGGGGACACAACATAATGTGAAAGCACCCTAAGTCTCTTGATGAATATACCTCTGGGTGTCGTTCAGTGCAGCAATTTACCTAAGGGTGAAGGCTGAGCTGCATCAAAATATAATCCCCTTCATTGCTTGTGCACACTGTGGAAATGAAGCCCTGTGCATATAATGAAAGCTCAGATGTGTCAACACAAATCACACATGACTTACAAAAGCAGATGCAATGCATTGCCAAATCCCGAGGGCTCCAGTCTGGCCTGTGAAAGGCTTCAACTAATGCCAAAATGACCTTTCCCAGAATATCTGAGTGAATGCTGTGGACTTTTTGCAGGAAAAACCTTTTCTCTGCGGAGCACTCCAGCAGGAGTTTCCTTCAGGTATTGCTTTTTATAGGCAATGTCAGGGGCCACAAAGGCTTAAGGTGTCAGCGCGTTGACCTTGACAGACTATAGCTAAGCAAGGTGCCACAGCATGGGCTCTTAACAAAGACATTGTTAAAGGCATTGGTTTATGTCTCATATTTAATGTATTCAAGATCATTTTATGTTGGTTTTATTATGCCTTAAATATTACATAAACGTCTGGAAACATAATGGCTAAAAGAGTCCATAAACACCGCAGCTTCAGAAATGAATAACACTGCAGCTGCTTGGAGACTAGTCAGTGAAGTTGATAGAAGTTTTGAGAACTTCCATGTATAATATGTAGTGTAGGCAAGCAATCAATTCCCCTCAAAGGACACATCTTTGACTTATTCTTTCCTTCTCCGAAAAAAAACAAACTAAAAATTTAAAAAACAGAGGACACAATGTTCACGATTCATTAAGACTAGCATTTTGTATGCTAGTCCTGAAATAAAATTCATTAAGAGGTGCATGTCACTTAATGAATTGGGTACATTTTATCAGTGGCGTGCACTTCCGTGAACCTCACTGGAGAGTTATTGCAGCCAGAGACTGGAGTAGCATTTCTGTATTAAGACATTTTTTAAGAAATTGATCAGTGTGCTATTCTTATGATGTGCTATTGACATGCCTTGTCTTGGCTCTTCCCCAGCACCAACCATTTTGGCAGAGATTGGTGAAACTGGCGAGAAAACTCCAAAAGTTACAAAAATTTTGCAACTCGTCAAAGTGTTATACATCAGTTTTCCAGCATAATTACCTTGATGAATCAAGGCCAAAGTCTTTTATTCCCTGCTCCGGTAATGGTCTATTCATATTTTATTTTGACTATATTGTTAACGTGTACTCATCCTGTAAGCATTCATAGGCCAATAGGCACCATGTTCCACTTTTTCGCTATACTTTAGAATATTTATGAGGCTTTTGTTGAAGGTATTCATTGCTTATTATTTGTGATACAGTGGATATACAAAGTTTACATACCACTGTTAAGATGCTAGGTTTTTGTCATACCAAGAAGAATTTAAGAACTTTTAAAACCTTTAATGTCACCCAAAATCTGTACAATTTAATTGAAAAAAAAAAACTTTTCGGGTGATAAAGGAAAAATAAAGAACTAAAATAATGTGGTTGTATAAATATGTACAACCTTAAAGGGAACCTGTCACCAGGTTTTCCCCATATAAAGTACAGCCACCAACATTGAGGCCTTTTTAACAGCATTCTGGAATGCTGGTAAAAAGTCCCCAATCCAGCCTGCAGATCCCCAAAAGACCTTTTATTATACTCACATATGGCGCAGTCCGGTCCAGTGGAATTCTCTGTTCTTGATTTGGCGCCTCCTCTATTCTTACAAGCGCTCTCCTCCTTCCCTGCTGTGGATGACATGTCCTATGTCATACGCACAGTGTCCCTCATCATGCATCTGCACAAGTGCACTTCTCTCTTCCCTCTAGTTTAATAAAAGGTATTTTGTGATCTGCACAGAATAAACTGTTCAAACCAAGTGTAGGCGAATTAAGTGCACCTTCCCACCTGCTTGTATTCCTGCTATCTCCATCCATCTCTGACTCTATGAGGCCAGGTGGGGGAGAAAGAGGGAAAACAAGCAGGTGGGTAGATTCACTTAATTGTTTGGCTATGCAATGAAGCACCAAGTGCCTGTGCTTGGTTTGAACACTCTTTCTGTGCTGACAGATTCCCTTTAAACTAATGCTTTGTTGAAGTACCTTTTGAATTTATGATTGCATTCAGTCTTTTTGTGCTGGAATCTATCGGCATGGCAAATCTAGAATTGGAAATCTTTGCCCATGCTTTTTTGCAATAGTACTTCAAATCTGTCAGATTTTGAGTGCATCTCCCATGTACAGCCCTTATCAGGTTGGATTCAGGTCTGGACCCTGGCTGGGTATTCCAAACTTTTGATCATCTGGCAAAGTCATTGTTATGTTAATTTGGAGATATTCTAAAGGTGCTGTCACACTTAGCGATGCACCAGCGATCCCGACCAGCGATATGACGCGGTCAGGATCGCTGGTGCATCGCTAAGTGGTCGCTAGTGAGCTGCCACACAGGCAGATCTCACCAGCGACATAGCAGGGGTCGGGGGTCGCTACTTATCTGTCAGACGAGGTGATCCTGACGTCCTCCCGCCCGCGTCCACGCGTCGCTCGTCGGCACCACAGGAAGCCCAGCAGGAAGCTGACGGCGAGAAATGGTCCAGGACGTTCTCGCGCAATCAGCGATAACCAGCGGGGAGCCGGTCGGAGGTAAGTATCAGACATAGCGATATCACTAGCAATATCGCTGCTGCGTCACAAAAACCAGTGACGTTACAGCGATATTGCTAGCGATATCGCTTAGTGTGACAGGCCCTTTAGTGTCATAGTTTTAATGAAAAGTGAAATTTCTCTTTAGCTTTTTGGCAGAGGTTTTGTTGAGAACTTGACTGAAATTTGAAACTAATGAAAAAGGTAGCAAAAAATGATATTTGGAACTTTTTATAATTCCCTCCACCTTGACCAAAGCCAGCTGGAAAAAGCAGCCCCAAAGCATAATGTTGCCTTCACCATGCTTCACTGTGAGTATGGTGTTCTTTTGGTGATGCGCAGTGTTGGCTTAGCCAAACCTACATTTGTATAATTGGCTAACAGATAAAATGCCACTAAGCACAGTAATAAAACCTACATAAGTGGAATGTGAGGAATTAAGTTTAACTAGATTAGAAAATTATTAAAGACATATTTACAGTGCAATGTTACAACATAAAATTACTACAGACCAGGGAGTATTGACATCATCCACTGACAGACATGTACAAAAGTATGGAGAAAATATATAGTCAGCAATATTGAAAAGTGATGCGTCAATGAAGGCTGCATCCAACATAGTAAATAAAAGACATATAGTATGTAAAATGGACCACAGACAAAAAATATACAGGAGTAAAAAAGAGTAGACGATGTCAAATGTAACAAATACAGAGATAGATGTAAAGGTCAACATATGTAAAAATGCATAGTGTCGTATAGAGAACCTCACCAGTCCAAGAAAACACACCAAGCTTCATCAGGGTGTGTCAGTGTTGGCTTTGTGCTGAATATACCTTTTGGAATTACAGCCAAAAAGTTCAACTTTTGGCCCCATCAGACCATAATACGTTTTCGCACATGCTTTTGGCAAAATATAGCTGGGATGGGATGTTTTTGTTTGTAAGAAAAGGCTTTCATCTTGCCACTCTGCCCGACAGGCCATAGATATGAAGTACAGGAGATTATGGTAACATTGAATGCACAACCAGTAATTGCCAGAAATTCCTGGAGCTCCTTTAATGTTGCTTTAGACCTCTTGGCAGCCTCCGGGACCAATTTTCCTCTTGTCATTTCATCAAATTTTGAGGAACATCCCGTTCTAGGTAATGCCACTGTTGTGAAAAATTTAATCCAATTCTTGATGACCATCTATTCACAGTGTTCCATGGTATACACATGTGGTTAAATTTGTTGGTACCCCTTGTTTAGTAACAGTAAAACCCACAATGGTTGAAAAGCAATGTCTGACTTTCATTTGTTCATTTTCATAGATTTTTGATTTATGATTACTTTTGTCAGATTCAAGCTATTTCTGTGACCATTGTGGGTTTTTTCTGTCATTAAACGAGGGGTACCAACAATTTTGACCACTTGTGTATCTAATGCCTTGAAAGTTTTTTGTACTCTTCTACTAACTTATTACTTTCAACAATGAAATTCTTTTTCTGTGTTGTAAGCCGTTTACGGACCATGAACACCTAAACTTTATTTGAGATTAATCAGAATCACTGTAAATGATGGCAGTTGGGCAGGGCCGCCATCAGGGCATGACAGCCCTTACTGCTGTATGGGGCCCGATGAACATCAGTACAGAAGGGGGCCCGCAGATCAGGGCCCCGCTCCTGTGCTGCCAGTCATCGGGCCCCAAGTGCTGTGCATCATAGGGGCGCCGGGCAGGCCCCAAGTGTGCGCTGCGATCGGGCCTGCAGCGCACACATCAGCAGAGCCGCCACAGCGCCCAACATCTGAAAGATAGAGAAGAGCTGAAGGACCTGTGGTGACGTCATCATTATCACAGGCCTTCAGCATTGATCAGATCCGCCCCCTGATCACATGACGATGACATCACCACAGGTCCTTTCAGCTCACACAGCAGCAGCTCCATCTTCAGCGCAGGAGCGAGGTCAGGTAAGAAGAAAGTTTTTATTTTTGAAAGGGGCAATATGTATCCCTGGCAGAATGGAGACACGGGGGCAGGATTGGAGACACACAGGGGCAAATATGGAGACGGGGCAGGATTGGAGTCACACACGGGCAAATAAGGAGACAGGGGGCAGGATTGGAGTCACACAGGGGCAAATATGGAAACAGGGGGCAGGATTGGAGACACAGGGGCAAATATGGAGACAGGGGGCAGGATTGGAGACACAGGGGCAAATATGGAGACAGGGGGCAGGATTGGAGTCACACAGGGGCAAATATGGAGACAGCGGGCAGGATTGTAGTCACACAGGGGCAAATATGGAGACGGGGCAGGATTGGAGACACGGGCAAATATGGAGACGGGGCAGGATTGGAGTCACACAGGGGCAAATATGGAGACAGGGGGCAGGATTGGAGACAGCGGGCAGGATTGTAGTCACACAGGGGCAAATGTGGAGACGGGGCAGGATTGAAGTCACACAGGGGCAAATGTGGAGACAGGGGGCAGGATTGAAGTCACACAAGGGCAAATGTGGAGACAGGGGGCAGGATTGGAGTCACACGGGGCAAATGTGGAGACAGGGGGCAGGATTGGAGTCACACAGGGGCAAATATGGAGACAGGGGGCAGGATTGGAGTCACACAGGGGCAAATATGGAGACAGGGGGCAGGATTAGAGACACACAGGGCCAAATATGTAGACACGGGGGCAAAATGCAAGACATGGGGGTAGAATGCAAGACATGGAGGCAAAATGCAAGATATGGGGGCAGAATGCAAGACATGGGGGCAGAATGCAAGACATGGGGGCAGAATGCAAGACATGGGGGCAGAATGCAAGACATGGGGGCAGAATGCAAGACATGGGGGCAGAATGCAAGACATGGGGGCAGAATGCAAGACATGGGGGCAGAATGCAAGACATGGGGGCAGAATGCACACATGATGGGGTAGAATGCAGACATGGGG
Organism: Dendrobates tinctorius; assembly: GCF_039654945.1. NCBI lineage: Eukaryota > Metazoa > Chordata > Amphibia > Anura > Dendrobatidae > Dendrobates > Dendrobates tinctorius. Next base: position 22,288,842 of record NW_027361700.1, read on the forward strand.
GCAGAATGCAAGACATGGGGGCAGGCAGAATATGACAGTGAGACACAGGATGGGGCTGAATGTGACAGTGAGACATGGGGCAGAAAGGACATGGGGCAGAATGTGAGACATGAGGCCAGAATGTGAGACATGAGGGCAGAATGCAAGATATGGGGGCAGAATGTGACAGTAAGACACAGGGGGGCAGATTGGGACATTGAGACACAGGAGGGGCAGAATGTGAGACATGGGGCAGAATGTGATAGTGAGACACAGGAGGGGGCAGAATGTGACAGTGAGACACAGGAGGGGGCAGAATGTGAGACATGGGGCAGAATGTTACAGTGAGACACAGGAGGGGGCAGAATGTGACAGTGAGACACAGAAGGGGGCAGAATGCCCATGGGGGCAGAATGTGAGACATGGGGTCAGAATGGACATGGGGGCATAATGTGACAGTAAGACACAAGAGGGGGCAGAATGTGACAGTGAGACACAGGAGGGTGCAGAATGTGACAGTGAAACACAGGAGGGGACAGAATGTGAGGCACGGGGGCAGAATGTGACAGAGACACAGGAGGGGGCAGAATGTGACAGTGAGACACAGGAGGGGCAGAATGTGAGACACAGGGTACAGGATGGGAGACACATGGTGCAGGATCATGGGGCAGGATGGATACGATGTAGACAGATGGGGCAGGATCTGGAGATCATGTGGGGGCAGAATGGATACTCATGAGGGCAGGATGAGAGAAAATATGGCTGGAGCCAGGATGGGGGATATTATTACCATAGGGGCTAATTAAGGGATATTATTACTGCAGTGATGTATTTATTTTATTTTTTTGAGGATACCGTTTTAAATGGGGGGAGGTTCTGTTACTGTGCAGAGCGACAATATGTCGCCTTTTTTCCTTTTTTTCTTCTTCATCTGGCGTAGTGTAGAAGTTGGGAAAAAAATTAAGTAATGTGTTCTGCAAGTGGAGCTCTAGATAACTGTGTTAATTCCTCCAGAGACAAGCCCTGGCTGGAAGACGTGATGGCGATCTGTGCTGGATGAAAGATGAAAAGCAAAGATGAAGAACTTCACCTAGAGACATCACTGGTGAGTTTGTGTTACCTGTACAATGACACTATACACTATATACAGAGTGCCTTTGTACAATGTCACCAGTGATCACTGTATTACCTGTACACTGACACTATATACAGAGGTCCTGTGCATAATGTCACCAGTGATCACTGTATTACCTGTACACTGACACTATATACAGAGTTCCTGTGTATAATGTCACTGGTGATCACTGTATTACGTGTACACACACTACATACTAAGTACAGATCTCCTGTGTATAATGGCACTTATGGTGATAGTAATATGTTTTTTTATTAATGATCAGTATTGTAGTATTCAGTCACCATTTGCTGGTAATATGTGGTCTGGTCATGGTGCGATGGTATTTGTCCCTTGTATGTGCTATTATTCTGTCACTGGTGGTAATATGTGGCCTGGACATGGTATGGCTGTATTTGTTCCCTGTATGTGGTATTATTGGTCACCATGTGGTGGTAATATGGTGTCTGGGCATGGTGTGGTGGTATTTGTCCCTTTGGATGTGATATTATTGGTCATTTTAAAAATTGAAAAATAAATAAAAAAATATACCTAAATTGTATTGGATATTTTAGCAAATGTTTAATAGGTTAGAGTAGAATAGGGCACAGCCAAAAGAGTCTACCTAGTGGTGGCAGATTTAAAAAATCTTTTGGTCATAACAAGAGCTGCTGGCTATGTGTGTGATCTGGAGATGGGAACTGTTAATGTGTGATTGGTGAAAAGTGGAATTTTTCTAAGAGAGAGCGGTGGGCTGTGGACAGTTTGAGGGGTGGAGGGCGGGGTTGGGGTGGAGCCTGGGTGGAGTCTCAAGGGGGCCCAAAAAATGTTGCCAGTATGGGGCCCCAAAATTCCTAGTGGCAGCCCTGCAGTTGGGTACTAACTACTATTTTACATGAGTTTAAATGTGATTATTAATTATGAACACAATCACATCCCCAAATATAAATCACACTTATGCAACCGTATTATTTTAGTTTTGTTCTTTTGATTTTGCCACGTAAAATGATTTCAGCTTGTCTCTCAATAAATTTGTACAGATTATAGGTGACAGAGGTGAAAAAATTTCTAAAATTATTCTCATTGGTATAATTTTTTACAAACATGTGGCATTATAACAGGGGTGCGTAGACTTTTTATATTTACTGTATATAACTCGAATGTAAATGAGATGTGAGCAGAGCCTAAGCTGGACACTTAGAGAGAGTTTGCCAACAAAATGACTGTTCAAATCAAGCACAGGCGCACCATGCTCCTTTGGCGTTCCCAAGTCTCTTGCCCATACTTGTTTTGCATCTACATTTGTTCCACTGAATCCTTCCTTGATTGACAGCGCTGGCTTTATAGGAGATAGCCATAGACGAGAACGGAGATAGAAAGAAAATAAGTAGGTGGGATCGTGCACTCAACAGATTAGCCATGCCAAGGGTGCACCATTCCCTTTTGCGGGCCGATTTTTTCAATATTCTGATATGTCGCTATGTTAGCTTAAACTTTTCATTAAAAAAAACGCAGCAAAAAAAACCAACATGTGAACATAGCCTAAGAGTGGTTCTGTCTATTTTTGTTCTCATCTCACAGTCTGAGAACAAGTGGTGACTTTTTTTTAGATCTATTCTTTGTAGCGGCTGTTGGTGTTGTGCCTGTGGGGCAGTGTGGCTTGGAGTAATGGGGGCTTTACCTTGCTGCATGGGTGCTGGGGGGCACCAGGTTGCTCCCACTGTTGATGCGCTGTCACTTCACTGGCATATGGCACTACACCTTTTAGGTTAAGGATCTACAGAGAGGTTCACCGTGACGTGGCAGTGGGCTTCATACAGTCTCATCAGAATGTTAAACAAAGAACCTCATGTTCAGTTTTGTACATTTTTACTTAGTGGCATTAAATCAATGTATGGTTTTTGGATGTGTGGTCCATGTTTTTTTTCTACAATTATAGCCTAATTAGACATTTGTACTCCAGCCTGTTGCTGCTGCTTTTTTATTTAAGTGTCCCTAGCATTTTGTGTTCAGTCCTACTTGAGAAGAGAATAATTAGTATTAAATGGAAATTTTTTTAAATTCTCTTTTGCATTTTTTATGTGCAATTTCTACCTCTAAGTGTAAGGCCGGGATCACATATGCAAGAAACTCATGCGAGTCTCACATGTTAACACCGCTGGCACTCGGAAGCGGAGCGTGCGGCTGCATAGAAATACATGCAGCCGCACGCTCCTGTCTGAGTGCCAGTGCCGAGTATTGACATGCGGGACTCTTGCATGTCTGACCCCGGCCTAAGTGTCAGAAAATACTGTTTTTTTTCCCATTTTTTACATACCCAATTAATTAGTCAAAATTGACATCCATATATGCCACACCAATACTGTGACAAGGTGCCGCTGCTGCTTTTAAACATGTACCCAGCATTTATTATAGGACACAGCTTCTAAACATACATTCATTGGTTGTAGTGGTAACATTATGGCTGTCTACATCTACAACTAGGGTAGCTTACAGAATATGGATTTATACAGCTCATTCTCATTGAACTCATTAGGAGATGTATAAATGTGTATGCAGTGAGCTCCATTTAATGGTGGATATGCACAGAAGAGATATAGCATTAGAAATTCAATGTTATGCCTCCTTTTACCATAGCCCCCTTAGTAGTGGCACAATGATCTGGCAGTGCAAGGCTGTTATACTGCAATATATTTATACTGCAATATATTTATTTTTGTAGCATGCTAAGTAATAAAACAATATTCTTCTTTCAAGCAAAATACATTGTTTAACCCTTTCTTAACATAGAATGTACTGATATGTGTGGAATGTATGTCTGGGCTCAGGAGCTGAGCCCAGAATGCAAATGACGCATCCTGGCACGTGTCTCCAACAGCAGCAAATAGAGCTAGCTAACCCCTTAATGGTGCTGTCAATCTCTGACTGTGGCATTTAAAGGGAATCTGTCAACAGATTGATGCTATGTAAGCTGAAGATTAAACAGCAGAAAAAAGGCAGCACCACTTACCTGCCTAGAACTTAGAACAAATGCACTACAGGGTGCAGGCAGCCCATATAGCAAGATATTAGCAACACAGGTGCAAAATACTGGATCAACAGCCAGTCTCCACCTACCCATTCCTGGAAGGGGTGACTGCCCAGTATGCAATTGCACAATGAAGGCCTGCATAGGGCACTGGTCACATAAGCATACTGCATAGTGTCTGGTTCACAGCCTATTAGTCACGCCTCTACTTTTCAATTAGGTGCGCTGGCCAACACACTCTTAATGCATCCCAGTGTGAACACCTCTCATGCGAGACCAGACGTGTTTGGGCTTGGCTGCACCTCAAAAAAATAGTGCAAAAAATACATAAATAGTGGGGTATTGGTCGATATTTTGGCCAAAATACGTAAGCTCGTAACCCTCGTCAAGGGTCCCCACGCCCACGAGTCCCCAACACTAAACTAATAGCAAAGCCACAAAAGAAGGCTAAAAAAATCCAAAAATTCAGATTAAACAGCAGAAAAAAAGACATCACTGCTTACCTGCCCAGATCTTAGAACAAATGCACTACAGGGTGCAGCCAGCCCATATAGCAAGATGTTAGCAACACAGGTGTAAAATACTGGATCAACAGCCACTCTCCACCTACCCATTCCTGGAGGGGGTGACTGCCCAGTGTGCAATTGCACAATGAAGGCCCGCATAGGGCGATGTTCACATAAGGGTACCGCATAGTGTCTGGTTCACAGCCTATTAGTCATGCCCCTATTTTTCGATTAGGCGGGCTGGCCAGCACACTCCTAATGCATCCCAGTGTGAACACCCCTCATGCGAAGCGAGACATGTTTGGGCTTGGCTGCACCCTGAAAAAATAGTGCAAAAATACATAAATAGTGGTGTGTTGGTCGAAATTTTGCCCAAAATACATAAACTCGTAACCCTCATCAAGGGTCCCCACGCCCACGAGTCCCCAATGTAAGCTGAAGATAGCATTCTGTAGGGGTTAAAACACAGATTTTAGGGATGCCTCTCTTATCAACCTCAATGGTTTTGTCTGCCTGCAATGATTGTTTTAGCACTAGTAGCTTATCATTGCTATGCCCCTGCATCTCGTGGCTCCTTGGCTGGCAATGCCCCCCTCTGTGACAGGCAGCTCACTGTCTATAGACATAGTGCATGCAGGACCAGTTGGGGCGAGGTTAGAGTTTTAGCTCCTTTTCATTGCTAAATCTGTAAGCTCTGATCTAAGTGATACCTAGTTGGATTCAGCTTATGTTTGCCTACATCAGGCTGCTCTTAGATGAGGTAGCAAAAGCCTGCTGACAGATTCCCTTTAAGGAACATAATCCCACTGTTGCACTATTTGAGATGCTAATCAACCCTCACACAACTCGATTTTGGGGTTTTGATGGGTTGCCATAAAAGCTTGGAGCCTACTTATGGCTCACATTCCAGAAACCACTGTAGCCATAGGCAGAGGAGGGCATGACTTGGGGATGGGTGGACCTTTACTCCTGCAGCTTTTTTTGTATAGTGGTGTAGATTTTAAGCAAGAGTGATGTTGCTTTCAGAGTAAGAAGCACAGTATGTATGTGCTTGGTGGGTTACTGTGAGGAAGTTGGGGCTTATATAAAACAGGAAATCTGTCTCTCTCCCTCTTTCTTACACAGGATGAACAGGAGGAAGCATTTCCCGCCCTGTATATTTTGTACCAGGTTCAATTTTATCATGGCTATAAAGAGTTAACAGCATTAACCTTCTAAGCCCAAGGGAAGGGCCATCCTTCAGCCATGGTTCCCTAGAGGTTTCCTCCACAGGGGGTTTTTCCTCTCCTGAGCACTGTAGGATGACTCTTTGTGAGTCGGAGGTTTGCCAAGTTAGTCCCCTTAATGCTTTTGCAGGGTCTTCTAGTTTATAAGTTTACTTAAGTGGTTTATTAAAAAAAAAAAAAAGTGTCAAATGTGAATTTATAACCCATCACAGCTTTGCGGTTTAGGAGTCAGGTGGAAGTTGCAGACAAGTTAAGGTGGACTCATTTTAACTAATAGAGGATGTAAAACTTCATGGTGGTGAACAGGCTCGGCTTTGGTGGCCAGCCTCAAGGACGTTGTAATGGTAACGACAATCAGGGGCGGGCACAGTGGTTAAGCACAAGAGTGAGGATAATAGGGTCATTGGTGCCCTGAAAGTTTACTGGCTCTGCTTGAATGGCAAGCCAGTGCGTGCCACCCCTTTATGACTGTCTGTCCTGGTGCTGTATGTCAGGCAGCTGGGGATATCATAGTACTTGTGAATCCCAATGTACTAGCACTTCACCTGACTCCTACTGTGATTGTTCTAATCCTGTGATTTAAATAAAGCTGTGGCCATTTTGACAACCAAAATAATGTGTTGTGCATTTATTCTAGTGCCTAGGTTTACGGTAGTTATGGTGGTTTTAAGATGGAGTAGGGGTCCGTCCCATATCCAAAAGTCATGCCATTGTGGAACTCATGTGAATCCCAGCCACAAGCTAGGATTGATTTAAACAGGGGAGAGTGGATGATTATATATATATATATATATATATATATATATATATATACACACACACACACAGTGTATATATATATATATATATATATATATATATATATATATATATATATATATATATATATATATATATATATATACACAGTAAATATAGTGACAGGGTCACTGGCACTGTATCTGAGGGGAGGTATGTATCACGGAGATTGCTTTCTTCTGTGACCTAGAAACCCATACGTTTCTCTCCAGCATGCTATGTGCTGAAGGAGTTAGCCATGATAAGGAACGGTTTTGTAGGTTAGAAATGGGCGGGATGCCTACTCACCATATCTTCACCTCAAGGGTGTGGCTGGGATGTTAAATGTACAGCCACTGTTTTTTTTTTCTCTGTGTTGTGGTTTGGAGAGGAGAGACTCCAGACGTGGGTTCAGGAAAAGCTGAAAAGCTGAAGACACATGGTGGTCTGTGTGGGCAAACCCCTCAGATATAAAGACTTTGCTATACGTTTATCTTTTGTTTTGTTGTTATGCCAGAAAAGCCACGTTTACTTTTCTGAGCCCTGATATGGCTTATGCTGTTTCAACAACAGCCGCGACAGCAACGGGTAGCAGAGGTGGTTCGTGGGAGTCCGGCGGTCTCCTCCTCAGTTCCAGGTGATGACTTGCACGTCCGGAAAGCGGTAAGACAAGCCATGCAAAAAATTACCCCAGGGGATGTTGTGGAAGCTTTTCTGACTGTTTTCAAGAGGTTGGCTGAACGGGAGAAACTTCTGGCACAGCAGTGGGTGGATGTGCTGGCGCCATATTTATTGGGAGAACCTCAAAAGGCATATTATGACTTAGCACTCCAGGAAGCTAAAGAATGCACCAAATTAAAGACTGAAATCTTTGCACGTCTAGGAGTCGCTATGTCCGTTAGAGCTCAATGAGTCCACTGCTGGGCGCATGCTGGCAGCAACCTCCCTAGCTCGCAGATGTTTGATTTTTTGCACCTGGTTTAAAAGTCGTTGCAGCCAAAGACTTCCTCTCCGGCCCAGATGGTTGAGCGTGTGGTGATAGACAGGTTCATACACCCCCTTCCCAGGTCAATACAGACCTGGGTTGCGCAGGGCGACCCTCGGAATGCGGATGACCTGGTTAGCCTGGTGGAGAGATACCAGGTTGTTAAAAAATCCCTCGGGAAACCAGACATCGCCACTTCTCCGTGATGGGATACCCAAAGGAGGCAGGCTCACTGTGGAGGGTGCTAGACTCACAAATGGGGGGAATCCCAATCCCGCTGAGGGGTCCCCTAAGGCTGTTATTAATGACATGATTTGTTAGTGATGTCACAATCCTTGACACGTAGCTACCCGGTGTCATATGTCCCCTGAACCAATGGACTGCAGCCTAGGCAGGTGTTGCTGCTATTATGCCTATCTGGCCTACAGTGTGGACTGTCAACCTGGCAAGGGGCTGCAGGCATGTACTGTGTCCATGAGTAGGGTACTGGTTCTTGGACTTTGGGACTCTGAAACACTAATAACTCTAATCAGTGCTGCATTGCCCCACCAGTTGAACACAAAAAAGTTTGTGGGCATCCGCTGCATATATGGAGATGCGAAGGACTACCCTGTGGCCAGAGTGACCATGGGAACAGACAGTGGTACTAAGTCCCTTGAGGTTGGGGTAGACTTGATACATCCTGTCATACTGGGGTGGGATTTTTCATCATTTTGGAACTTATGGCAAGAGGAGGTTGCACAGAGTGTCCCGGACAAAAGCCAGGTCCCTCTGGAATAGACTCCATCAAAAGCCAAGATGGAGGAGTTTCCTGTTATGAATGAGTCACCGTAGGAGGCAAAAGCAGAAATACAAGCTAAGTCCAGAAAACCAGAGAAGTTGGCAACTATCAGATTGCAGACCCCTGAACCTATCAACACAACTAGCAGTAGCCGTGGGGGGTTCCTACGATGCCCTAGACCCCTCGATCACAGCCGGAGAATTACATAGGCCTAAAGAAAGAAAGGGGAAATCTAAACTGCCCCAGAGCAGACCCCAAAGCAATAGGCAGCCCCCAACATATAATGACGGTGAAGCAAGATGAAAATACTAACACAGACAGAAAGATAGACTGAGCAAAGACGGGGCCCAAAACTACCTAGATAGGAAAGGACAGGAAGGCTGCTGTCTGCAATCTGCCAAAACCCTATCAAAGACATAAGCCAACAAGCTGATATAAAAAAGGCCCTGAAGCAGCTAGGCTTCAAAAACGAAATCAGCACTCAGGTATTTTCAGAAGACAGAGCTAAATGAATTCAGCACACCCCAGCAGGGAATGGCAGAAATCCAGAAAAACAAAGCAAAACAAAGTCAAAGCACCAAAGCAAAAGGCCGAGCAGCAAACTTAGCTTTAGAGGAGCAGGAATTCAGACTGGTCTCCAAGGATCCCACAGAGAAATCACCCGCAGGGCAGAAGGGCGTCAGCAGCCTTATATCCAGTCAGTAACTCCACTCAGCCGGTCATCATCATCAGCCTCAGGTGTTTGATAATCAGGCTCGCTACCTTTCTTTACCAGAAGAGGGAGTTCCTCGGGCCTCAGTAATGAAGGGGAAAATGAACTCACAACAGTTTCCCCTATGTGTCCTCGCTGGAGAGGGGGATGAGTTGGTGACAGGGGAGCCCATCTTCCCTGAGTTAGAAGTGCCCAAAGTGAACTTTGGGGCTGCTCAACTTAGAGATGTTACCTTAAAGGGGTATTTGATAATGCTACTGTATGTAATGGGGTTGCTCAAGAGCCAGAAGCTGATTCCAGGTTCCCACACTTTGCAGTCAATGGCGATTTGTTGTATTGAATGAAAAAGAGATAAGCGGCACAGCTGCACCAATCCGAGGACACGAGGGAAATCAAAACTCCAGGGATATGGGTGCCAATCAACTGTAGAAAAGCATATACTGTATCCAAATTCGCCATGAAACAAAGAGAGCATGGCACTCACCGATCAAAAAAAGTCCTTTATTTCTATACAACAGAGGCAGGGAGGCTTGCAAGTGTATAATGCAACAGACGACAGCTGTTTCACGCTAAATTGTGCTTCTACAGGTCTAATTTGTTTTGTCGTATTGGGTGACCAAACTGAGGGGAGGTGAGTTAGTGGAGCAGCTGTTAGTTTCTTGATCCTACCAGCGGAGGGCCTTAGACATGGCCCATTTGCATGCTTTGGGGGGACACCTGTGGTAGAGAAAACTTAGGAGAGAGTAGTTCGGAGGTTCTATTGGCCAGGATGTTACAGGGAGATCCTAAATTATTGAAGGTTCTAAGGAACTCTTCAGCTAAGAGTATTGCCTGGGAGCTTGTCCATGTCTTTGCTAGGATGGGCCTGCCAAAGGAGATTTTGATGGACCAGGGAAGCCCCTTCATGAGCAAAGGGATGAGGGAGCTATGTAGAGTCCTCCAGATTGCCCAGCTGCGAACCTCAGTTTACCATCCGCAGACCGATGGCCTGGTGGAGCGCTTCAATAAGACCTTTAAGGCCATGCTCAAGAAGGTCGTTGAGAAGGATGGTCGAGCCTGGAACTATCTGCTTCCATTTCTGCTCCTTTCCACCAGAGAAGTCCCTCAAGCCTCCACTGGCTTCTCGCCATTCAAGCTCCTGTAAGAGCGACCCTAAGTGTACCATGTGAACTTGTTCAAACCATGGCAAGATCAGAAATCGCTGGAAGCAACAATATCAGGAACTGTTGCAGCAGAACAGTGACCTGTTCTCAGAGTTGCCAGGGCATACACAGGTGGTGAGGCATGACGTGTTAACAGAGCAATATGTAAGGGTGAACCTCAAGCCCTATAAGATTCCCGAAGCATACCGAGAGATAATATTAAAGGAGGCTAAGAGAATGCTAGACCTCAGTGTGATACAGGAGTTAAAAAGTGGATGGTTGAGTCCCATTGTCCTCTTGCCGAAGCCCGATGGTGGCAGTTTTGTAATGACTACCACAGACTGTACGAGGTGTCCAGTTTTGATGCGTATCCGATGCTTCGAGTAGACGAACTCATTGAGTGATTTGGGCCTGCTAGGTACATTACAACCCCTGACCTGATGGAGTACTGGCAGTTCTCCTTGGCACTCTAGGACATGGGGAAGACAGCCTTCTCAACACCTGATGGGTGTTTCCAGTACACCAGAATGGTCTTCGGACTACAGAGGGCTCCAGCTACCTTACAGATGGCAATGGATCAGATCTTGGCTCCATAGAAGAAGTATGCCGCAGCGTACCTTGATGACACTGTCGTCTTCAGCCCTGACTGGAGTAGTCATCTACCAAAGGTACAGGTCATCCTGGATGCGTTAAGAAAAGCTGGGTTCAACGTAAATCAAAAAAAGTGTGCGATAGGGAAGGAGGCCAAGTACTTGGGTTACGTTACCGGGAGAGGTGAGATCAAGCCACAATTAAAGAGTTAGTCAGCCACACCTCAAGGGTATGGCTGGGATGTTAAATGTACAGCCACTGTTTTTTTTCTCGGCGTTGTGATTTGAAGAGGAGAGACTTGGGTTTGTAACTAATAAGTCATGTCAGACTAACTTAATTTCCTTCTATGACGGTATCACTGATTGGGTGGATCAAGGAAATGCTGTAGATATAGTATATCTTGACTTCAGCAAAGCATTTGACAAAGTCTCTCATACTATCCTTATTGAAAAAATGACTAAGTATGGAATGGACAAGGCAACTGTTAGGTGGATTCATAGCTGGCTTAGTGATCGGACCCAAAGAGTGGTCGTAAATGGCTGCACATCCAGTTGGAAGAATGTCTCAAGTGGGGTACCACAGGGCTCTGTCCTGGGCCCTGTATTGTTCAACATCTTTATCAACGATTTAGATGAAGGAATTGAGGGTAAACTGATTAAATTTGCTGATGACACAAAGCTAGGAGGGATAGCTAATACTAGAGAAGAGAGAGAGAGGATTCAAAAAGATTTAAATAAACTGGAGAAGTGGGCAGTAACTAACAGAATGGTTTTTAACAGGGAGAAATGCAAAGTACTACATCTGGGCAATAAAAATGAAAAAAGCATATATAGAATGGGAGGAATAGGGCTAAGTGACAGCACATGTGAAAAAGACTTGGGTATACTAATAGATCACAGACTGAATATGAGTCAACAGTGTGATGCAGCAGCAAAAAAGGCAAATGCAGTTCTAGGATGTATTAACAGAAGCATACAGTCTAGATCACGTGAAGTCATTATTTCCCTCTACTCCTCTTTGGTCAGACCTCATCTGGAATATTGTGTCCAGTTTTGGGCACCACATTTTAAAAAAGACATCAACAAACTGGAGCAAGTTCAGAAAAGAGCGGCCAGAATGGTGACCGGTCTGCAAACCCTGTCTTATGAGGAAAGGTTGCAGGATTTGGGAATGTTTAGTTTGCAAAAGAGAAGACTGAGAGGAGACTTAATTGCTGTCTACAAATATCTAAAGGGCTGTCACATTGTAGAAGGATCAACTTTATTCTCATTTGCACAAGGAAAGACTAGAAGCAATGGGATGAAACTGAATGGGAGGAGACACAGATTAGATATTAGAAAAAACTTTTTGACAGTTAGAGTGATCAATGAGTGGAACAGACTGCCACGAGAAGTGGTGAGTTCTCCTTCAATGGAAGTCTTCAAACAGAGGCTGGACAGACATCTGACTGGGATGATTTAGCGAATCCTGCTTTGAGCAGGGGGTTGGACCAGATGGCCCAGGAGGTCCCTTCCAACTCTACGATTCTATGATTCTATGATTCTATGACTCCATATGTGGCTCCAGGAGAAGCTTAAAGACACATGGTGGTAGCCTAAGCAGCCGAACCCCTCAGACATAAGGGCTTTGCTTTACATTTATATTTTGTTTTGCCATTATGCCATAAAGGCCATGTTTACTTTGCTGAACACTGCTGTGGTTTATGCTTTTCCATAATAAACCAGCAGGCGATTTTACCACAAGAAGCGTTCCTGTGTTTACCTCTGCAAGCAGCTGAGTGAGTCAACCCCTTACAATATATATATATATATATATATATATATATATATATATATATATATATATACTGTATATATATATATATAAAAATATATACATATTTAGTATCTAAGTCTCCATAGAAATTCCATCTATAAAAATATAAATTTATTTAGCTAATTCTGAAAATTACATAAAACAAGTAAAAAATAAAAAAATCACAATGTCAACTCACCACCCAAAAAAATGCCATGTTGCCAGGTTATTTTTTAACCCCTTCACGACCCATGATGCCTACGTAGGCATCATGAAAAGTCGTGCCCAAACGACCCATGATGCCTACGCAGGCGTCATGCTATAAATCGCCCTCCTGCGGGTCGGGTGACCGGGGTCACAGAAAGGTCACCTGACTCGCACACAGAGGACACTCTATGGTTAATCCCAGGGGGCGTGGCTTAGCCCCCACGTGCCTACGATCGCTCTGGCTGTTAAAAGTGAAAACAGCCAATCAGAGCGATTTGTAACACTGCATTTCACCAATGAAATTTGGTGAAATATTACAATCCAGCCATGGCCGATGCTGCAATAGCATCGGACATGGCTGGACACTGACACCCAACCCCCCCACACTGACTGGCGGGGCCGATCGGCCCCCGCCACCGATGGCGGCGATCGGTCGCCGCCATCATCATCTGCTCCCCCTCCCCTTCCTATCGCTCCCCCCACCTTCCGATTCCCCCCCGATATCTCTGATGTCCCATCGTGGCTCCCGGTGTCCCGCCGTGGCTCCCGGTGTCCCGACGTCCGGATGATGGGCGCCGCCATCTTGCAAAATGGCGGGCGCAAGCGCAGTGCATTGTCCAAGATGGCGGCGCCCATGAATTTGCTGGCTGCCCATTCATTTTGATCACTGTGATACACTCTCACAGTGATCAAAATGAAAAAAAAAGCAAATACACCCCCTGATTATCACCCCCATAGCCAGGCACAAATAACAAAATAGAAAAAATATATTTTTTTTCCATTTAGGGTTAGAGATAGGGCTAGGGTTGAAATTAAGGTTAGAGATAGGGCTAGGGTTGAAATTAAGGTTAGAGATAGGGCTAGGGTTGAAATTAAGGTTAGAGATAGGGCTAGGGTTGAAATTAAGGTTAGAGATAGGGCTAGGGTTGAAATTAAGGTTAGAGATAGGGCTAGGGCTGGAATTAAGGTTAGAGATAGGGCTAGGGCTGGAATTAGGGCTAGGGCTGGAATTAGGGCTAGGGCTGGAATTAGGGCTAGGGCTGGAATTAGGGCTAGGGCTGGAATTAGGGCTAGGGCTGGAATTAGGGCTAGGGCTGGAATTAGGGCTAGGGCTGGAATTAGGGCTAGGGCTGGAATTAGGGCTAGGGCTGGAATTAGGGCTAGGGCTGGAATTAGGGCTAGGGCTGGAATTAGGGCTAGGGCTGGAATTAGGGCTAGGGCTGGAATTAGGGCTAGGGCTGGAATTAGGGCTAGGGCTGGAATTAGGGCTAGGGCTGGAATTAGGGCTAGGGCTGGAATTAGGGCTAGGGCTGGAATTAGGGCTAGGGCTGGAATTAGGGCTAGGGCTGGAATTAGGGCTAGGGCTGGAATTAGGGCTAGGGCTGGAATTAGGGCTAGGGCTGGAATTAGGGCTAGGGCTGGAATTAGGGCTAGGGCTGGAATTAGGGTTAAGATTAGGGTTAGGGTTAGGCTTGTGGTTAGGGATAGAGTTGGGATTAGATTTAGGGGTGTGTTGGAGTTAGGGTTGTGGTTAGGGTTATGATTAGCGTTGGGTTAGAGTTAGGGGTGTATTGGGGTTAGAGTTGGAGTTGGAATTGAGGGGTTACGACTGTTTAGGCACATCACGGGGTCTCCGAACGTGACATGGCGCCCCGATTTATTCCAGCCAATTTTGCATTCAAAATGTCAAACTGCACTCCCTCCATTTCGAGCCCCGACGTGTGCCCAAACAGTGGTTTACCCCCACATATGGGGTATCAGCGTACTCAGGAAAAATTGCACAACAACTTTGGGGGTCTAATTTCTCCTGTTACCCTTGGGAAAATAAAAAATTGGGGGCTAATATGATTTTTGTGAAAAAAAATGATTTTTTTTATTTTCACGGCTCTGCGTTATAAACTTCTGTGAAGCACTTTGGGGTTCAAAGTGCTCACCACACATCTAGATAAGTTCCTTGGGTGGTCTAGTTTCCAAAATGGGGTCACTTCTGGGGAGTTTCCACTGTTTAGGCACATCAGAGGCTCTGCAAACATAACATGATGCCCGCAGACCATTCCATCAAGTCGGTATTTCAAAACGTCACTACTTTCCTTCCGAGCTCCGATGTGTGCCCAAACAGTGGTCCCCCTCCACATATGGGGTACCAGCATACTCAGGACAAACTGGACAACAGCTTTTGGGGTCCAATTTATCCTGTTACCCTTGTGAAAATAAAAAATAGCGGGCTAAAAAATCATTTTTTGAGGAAAAAAAATATTTTTATTTTCACGACTGTGTTATACACTTCTGTAAAGCACCTGGGGGTTCAAAGTGCTCACTATGCATATAGATAAGTTCCTTAGGGGGTCTAGTTTCCAAAATGGTGTCATTTGTGGGGGAGCTCCAAAGTGTAGGCAGACAGGGCCTCTCCAAACACGACATGGTGTCTGCCAACGATTGGAGCTAATTTTCCATTCAAAAAGTCAAATGGTGCTCCTTCCCTTCTGAGCCCTGCCGTGCGCCCAAACAGTGGTTCTCCCCCACATATGGGGTACCAGCGTACTCAGGACAAACTGAACAACAACTTTAGGGGTCCAATTTATCCTGTTACCCTTGTGAAAATAAAAAATAGCGGGCTAAAATATCATTTTTGAGGAAATAAAATTATTTTTTTATTTTCATGGCTCTGGGTTTATATACTTCTATGAAGCACTTGGGGGTTCAAAGTGCTCACTACACATCTAGATAAGCTCCTTTATGGGTCTAGTTTCCAAAATAGGGTCACTTGTGGGGGGTTTCTACTGTTTAGGCACATCAGGGACTCTGCAAACGCAACATGATGCCCGCAGAACATTCCATCAGTCTGCATTCCAAAATCGCTCTCCTTCCCTTCTGAGCTCTCCGATGCGCCCAAACAGTGGTTCCCCCCACATATGGGGTACCAGCGTACTCAGGACAAATTGCACAACAACTTTTGTGGTCCAATTTCTCCTGTTAGCCTTGTGAAAATAAAAAATAGCGGGCTAAAATATCATTTTTGAGGAAAAAAATGATTTTTTATTTTCACTGCTCTGCGTTATAAAGTTCTGTGAAGCACTTGTGGGTTCAAAGTACTCACCACACATCTAGATAAGTTCCTTGTGGGGTCTAGTTTCCAAAATGGGGTCACTTGTGGGGGAGCTCCAATGTTTAGGTACACAGGGGCTCTCCAAACACGACATGGTGTCCGCTAACGATTGGAGCTAATTTTCCATTCAAAAAGTCAAATGGTGCTCTTTCCCTTTCGGGCCCTGCCGTGCGCCCAAACAGTGGTTTATGACCACATATGAGGTATCGGTGTACTCAGGAGAAATTGCCCAACAAATTTTAGGATCCATTTTATCCTGTTGCCCATGTGAAAATGAAAAAACTGAGGCTAAAAGAAAATTTTTGTGAAAAAAAGTCCTTTTTTTTACGGATCAATTTGTGAAGCACCTGGGGGTTCAAAGTGCTCACTATGCACCTAGATAAGTTCCTTGGGGGGTCTAGTTTCCAAAATGGGGTCACTTGTGGGGGAGCTCCAATGTTTAGGCACACAGGGACTCTCCAAACTCAATATGGCAACCGCTAAATATTCCAGCATATTTTCCATTCAAAAAGTCAAATGGTGCTCCTTCCCTTCCGGGCCCTGCCATGCGCCCAAACAGGAGTGTATAACTAGAGTTGAGCGACTTTTGTTTTTTTAGGGTCGAGTTTCGTTTCGTGAAACCCGACTTTTCCAAAAGTCGGGTCGAGCAAGATCGGCCGATTATAGGGAAAAGTCGGGGTCGTCCCGAAACACGAAACCCAATGTAAGTCAATGGGGAATAAAAGTCGGCAGTGAGAGGAGGACAGGAAACACACCTACAGTGCCCATTTGAATGCCAAAAGCATCAATTCTTATTACTTAAGCTTGTCAACCTTAATTTACTTCATAATACTAGTTACGCACTGAAAAATGGGGGTTATTTGGCTAAAGTTGTGGGGGGTTAGGGCTGGCTCCAGATTTTCATGTGCCCTGGGCGAAAGAGCGCCCCTTTAACACATACCACAACTCATGATGCTCCGATACGGAAGAGAAATAGCGGTATAGTACAATGAAAAATACTTCACTTTTTACATCTCATGACGAGGCCCATCTATTTCTCCATACAGAATCATTGGTCCCATATAATTTTTGAAACAGTATATGATGCGCTCCACATAATGCTACAGTATATGTTGGTCCCCATGGATGAAGCTCCACTGTCTTATGGGCCCAAATAATGCTCCAAACATAATGGGCCCCATTTCTAATGCTCTAGTGTATAATGGGCCCTGTAAATGCTGCTCCAGTGTCTGATGTCCACCTTTGGAATGTTCCAGTGTATGGTGGGCCCCATCTATCATTCTCCAGAGTATAGTGCTCCCCAAAAATTGCTGTCCCAACATTGAAAACAATCAAATAAGTCTCCTCGCTAGGGAATCCCTGTACTAGTCTGGACTCCTCGTCGTCCCCATCTTCCATCTCACTGCACAGTATTTCAACCTTGCAAGTGCTGTGATCCTGAGCAAGCAGGGGGGCCCACTCGTTGGCGACGGCACTGGCACAGGGCCCCTGATAGTACGGTGGTGTGTCTGATGGCGGGTGGGCCGAACCTGCACTTTCATCTGCAGCTTCCTCTTTGTCACCGTGTAAGATGGAACTGTATATGGGAAGGGTAACCTGAGTTTCATCAGGGTCAGATTCAGGCCGGGTAGCGTGCGAGGGGAATGTAGTGGTCTGGGTCAATGTACCAGCAGATTCATCGAGCAGTGGCTGGGCATCAGTGCACTTGTGTCGCCCCCAGGAGTACGGTCGCCACAGTGGCATTACCTTCCTCCTAGGGAGTGTGATGTCATGCTTGGGAGCAACGAAGGATCTCTCTAGCAGGTTAACTGATTAGGCGGCGTTATTCCCACGAGTCATGACCCTCCAAACAGCGTTCATGAAGGCAAAGTGTTTGTTTTACGTGGGCAGTATGGTTGCAAAGCTGAACCTTAAAGGAATGTCCAGAAGGGCACCACCAGGAGTGGAGCCTATGGCGTAATTTGACTCAACACGGGCAACCTCAACCATGCCAGCTACAGAACAGATGCACACATTGCAAGCTTAATTCCGTTAACGAACGAGACTCCGTCATGCCCCGCGGTCCGAGTCCGGCTTACTAGAGGGACACGTGAGGCTCTGGCACATGAGATTGGCCAATAACTGGTGTGTCATGCCCTTACATGTCCGTGGCTGCATGTGCGCTACACTGAAAAGGCCAGCGTTTGTCGTTTACAGGTGCAGATAACCCGCTGAACAACGTTAGTGATGGGGATCTGTGATTACAATTATTACCCGCGAACGATGATTTCCCAGTAAGTGCAGGTCAACCGCAGTTCCGGAATAAGGCCTAACCGTCATTCCTGAAAAAATGAAAAACTTACGTGTGCAAACCACAGGTGCTATAGCTTGCTTAACAGCTCGCCAGCCGTTCTCACGCCCAGTATGGATTACACGTGATTGCACAAAGGTGAGAAAGGGTGCCGTATCCCCGGATAACATGTATGGATAGCGTACACATTCAAAATATATGTCTATACATCAGGAGGCAGGCTCAGACGGTGTTAGGCCCAGTATGGATTGCACGTGATTGCACAAAGGTTAGAAAGGGTACCGTATCCCCGGATAACATGTATGGATAGCGTACACATTCAAAATATATGTCTATACATCAGGAGGCAGGCTCAGACGGTGCTAGGCCCAGTATGGATTGCACGTGATTGCACAAAGGTTAGAAAGGGTACCGTATCCCCGGATAACATGTATGGATAGCGTACACATTCAAAATATATAGAAAGCAAAAAGCAAAAAACACAAATATCCTGAACTAAAAGTAAAAAATATACTGCAAATAATGCATAAAGGTAATAATAATAATAAGGGTATTTAGTAAACATAATTTTGATCAAAATAATGTACAAGCCATCCCGCCACGTCACGGCAACCCTTGTGGGACAGTCCCTACTCTAGTATTAAAAACCTTTTCACTTGCCAAGTGGCGTGAATGTGAATAAGGGTCGAGCGGCTGAACCACTAGTAACAGCTTAGGCCAGACTGGATGGCTTTCCCAGCTCAGAAAGAGGGCGGTCACACCCATATATGCACTGAATGCACAATGAAATGAATAAAAAACAAATCCGAACTGAGAAAAGTAAGTTAATGTGTATGCACAATGTAAGTGCATATTAACACATGACCATTAACCATAGAAAGCAAAAAGCAAAAAACACAAATATCCTGAACTAAAAGTAAAAAATATACTGCAAATAATGCATAAAGGTAATAATAATAATAAGGGTATTTAGTAAACATAATTTTGATCAAAATAATGTACAAGCCATCCCGCCACGTCACGGCAACCCTTGTGGGACAGTCCCTACTCTAGTATTTAAAACCTTTTCACTTGCCAAGTGGCGTGAATGTGAATAAGGGTCGAGCGGCTGAACCACTAGTAACAGCTTAGGCCAGACTGGATGGCTTTCCCAGCTCAGAAAGAGGGCGGTCACACCCATACATGCACTGAATGCACAATGAAATGAATAAAAAACAAATCTGAACTGAGAAAAGTAAGTTAATGTGTATGCACAATGTAAGTGCATATTCACACATGACCATTAACCATAGAAAGCAAAAAGCAAAAAACACAAATATCCTGAACTAAAAGTAAAAAATATACTGCAAATAATGCATAAAGGTAATAATAATAATAATAAGGGTATTTAGTAAACATAATTTTGATCAAAATAATGTACAAGCCATCCCGCCACGTCACGGCAACCCTTGTGGGACAGTCCCTACTCTAGTATTTAAAACCTTTTCACTTGCCAAGTGGCGTGAATGTGAATAAGGGTCGAGCGGCTGAACCACTAATAACAGCTTAGGCCAGACTGGATGGCTTTCCCAGCTCAGAAAGAGGGCGGTCACACCCATACATGCACTGAATGCACAATGAAATGAATAAAAAACAAATCTGAACTGAGAAAAGTAAGTTAATGTGTATGCACAATGTAAGTGCATATTAACACATGACCATTAACCATAGAAAGCAAAAAACACAAATATCCTGAGCTAAAAGTAAAAAATATACTGCAAATAATGCATAAAGGTAATAATAATAATAAGGGTATTTAGTAAACATAATTTTGATCAAAATAATGTACAAGCCATCCCGCCACGTCACGGCAACCCTTGTGGGACAGTCCCTACTCTAGTATTTAAAACCTTTTCACTTGCCAAGTGGCGTGAATGTGAATAAGGGTCGAGCGGCTGAACCACTAGTAACAGCTTAGGCCAGACTGGATGGCTTTCCCAGCTCAGAAAGAGGGCGGTCACACCCATACATGCACTGAATGCACAATGAAATGAATAAAAAACAAATCTGAACTGAGAAAAGTAAGTTAATGTGTATGCACAATGTAAGTGCATATTAACACATGACCATTAACCATAGAAAGCAAAAAGCAAAAAACACAAATATCCTGAACTAAAAGTAAAAAATATACTGCAAATAATGCATAAAGGTAATAATAATAATAAGGGTATTTAGTAAACATAATTTTGATCAAAATAATGTACAAGCCATCCCGCCACGTCACGGCAACCCTTGTGGGACAGTCCCTACTCTAGTATTTAAAACCTTTTCACTTGCCAAGTGGCGTGAATGTGAATAAGGGTCGAGCGGCTGAACCACTAGTAACAGCTTAGGCCAGACTGGATGGCTTTCCCAGCTCAGAAAGAGGGCCACTTGGCAAGTGAAAAGGTTTTAAATACTAGAGTAGGGACTGTCCCACAAGGGTTGCCGTGACGTGGCGGGATGGCTTGTACATTATTTTGATCAAAATTATGTTTACTAAATACCCTTATTATTATTACCTTTATGCATTATTTGCAGTATATTTTTTACTTTTAGTTCAGGATATTTGTGTTTTTTGCTTTTTGCTTTCTATGGTTAATGGTCATGTGTTAATATGCACTTACATTGTGCATACACATTAACTTACTTTTCTCAGTTCAGATTTGTTTTTTATACATTCAAAATATATGTCTATACATCAGGAGGCAGGCTCAGACGGTGTTAGGCCCAGTATGGATTGCACGTGATTGCACAAAGGTTAGAAAGGGTACCGTATCCCCGGATAACATGTATGGATAGCGTACACATTCAAAATATATGTCTATACATCAGGAGGCAGGCTCAGACGGTGCTAGGCCCAGTATGGATTGCACGTGATTGCACAAAGGTTAGAAAGGGTACCGTATCCCCGGATAACATGTATGGATAGCGTACACATTCAAAATATATGTCTATACATCAGGAGGCAGGCTCAGACGGTGTCAGGCACAGTATGGATTTGACGGCCCAGACTACACAGCGGAGGAGCAGGGAGAGGTAAAGATTGCAAATGCTGGGGCCCTGCCCAAGCAAGGGGGGAGCACTCGTGGGCGTCGGTACTGGCACTGTGCCCTTCATAGTACGGCGGGTGTGCACCACCACCGTCAGAGACACTTGATTGCACTATGAGGGACCCTGTGCCAGTGCCCGCGCCCAAGAGTCGGCCTACCCACCTGTCCAGGGCAATGGCACTCGCACGGTGTCGTGCGCTAGGTGGTGACCCCGGCCATGGGGGGGGGGCAGCACAGTTAGGGAGTTTTAAAAAGTGGCATATGTTGATGTTGGACATTCAGCTGATGCAAAAGGTGAAATAGGTCAAGTCCCAGGAAGAGGTGGAACAAAGCAAGCCATTTTTCTGTCACCCTATGTGTCATCAGGGGAAGGTGGGACAAAATCCTTGGAAACCACATTTTGGGTTGACAGACGGGTCCTTTTTTCTGTCAGGATTGATCCAGCTGCACTGAAGACTCTTTCCGATAGCACACTTGCAGCTGGGCAAGCGAGCTCCTGTAAGGCATATTGTGCCAATTAAGGCCAGGTGTCCAGTTTAGCGGCCCAATAATCAAAGGGGAATGACCTGTGTGGTAGAACATCGATATGGGAGGAAAAGTAGTTTGTAACCATAGTTGACAACTGCTGTCTCCTGTCACTTTCCATCGATGCACACCAGTTGTGTGAGCGGTACTTGAAAAATCAGTCCACAACATTGTCATGAAACCCCTGTCTCCAACGCCACTTCTGCTGTGTGCACCACGAACACCTCTGCCAAGCTGCCCTCAGCCCGTACGGCTCGTGTGAGAACCATCACCACTGCTGTGTGCTGGGAATGCCTCAAGCAACCGATTTACCAGAGTTGCTTGTTTATTAGTCAATATTAGGTCAAGGTTGTCCTGTGGCATGATGTTTGGTAATTTGCCTTTATAGCGTGGATCCAGGATGCTGGCCAACCAGTAGTCGTCATCGTTCATCATTTTGGCAATGCGAGGGTCCCTTTTTAGGATCTAAAAGGCATAATCTGACATGTGGGCCAATGTTCCCGGTGTCAATGATGCACTGCGAGTGCTGGGTGGAGGAGCACTTTCTGGAAAATCCACATCCCTCCAGTCACGCACAAACCCTGTACCAGACCTTGGCACGCCAACATTTTCACTTGCCCCACGAGATGCATCCTCCTCCCCTAAGTAATCATCCCCATCATCCTCCTCCTCCTCTTCTTCCTCCACCTCGTCCAGACAATGGCTGAATGTCATCAAGGATTCCCTCCTCCTCTTCCTCCTCATCAACATTGGCTACAGAAGCCTGCTCCTTAAGGTGCGTCAAAGTTTGCATGAGCAGACGCATAAGTGGGATGCTCATGCTTAGGATGGCGTTGTCTGCGCTTACCAGCCGTGTGCATTCCTCAAAACACTGAAGGACTTTACAGAGGTCTTTTAGCTTCGACCACTGCACACCTGTCAACTCCATGTTTGCTCTCAAAGTGCCTGGCCGTGTATCCTCCCACAAATGCATTATGGCCTGCCTCTGCTCGCACAGCCGCTCCACCATGTGCAGGGTGGAGTTCCACCTTGTTGCAATGTCGATAATGAGGCGGTGGTTGGGAAGGTGGAGCAATCGCTGCAGCTTCTGCATACGAACGGAGTGTACAGGCGACCGGCGGATGTACGCGCACAGTCTTCGCACTTTCTGGAGCAGGGCTGTTAACTCTGGATAATTTTTGAGGAAGCACTTCACCACCAGGTTCAAGGTGTGAGCCAAGCAAGGTATGTGGCTGAGTTTTGAAAGGGCTATGGCTGCCACAAAATTACGGCCGTTATCACTAACTACCTTGCCTGCCTCAAGATGTACACTGCCCAGCCATGACTCAGTTTGTCGCTTCAAGTACTCGGCCAGCACCTCGGCGGTGTGTCTGTCGCCCAAACACATCATCTGCAACACAGCCTGCTGACGCTTTCCACTAGCTGCTCGATAGGGGGACACCTCGTGTGCAACAGTGGCAGCTGCAGATGGAGTGCTCGTACAACTTCGCTCTGTGGACGAGCTTTCGCTTCTGGAGGAGGAGGAGGAGGAGGGTCGAACGACTACAGCCAACTGTTTCCTATACCGTGGGCTAGGCAGCACTGTCCCACCACCGCTGTCCCCTGTGGACCCTGCATCCACCAAATTAACCCAGTGCGCAGTGATGGACACGTAACGGCCCTGCCATGCCGACTGGACCATGCATCAGTTGTGAGGTGCACCTTTCCGCTCACTGACTGCTTGAGTGCATGGACAATGCGGTCTTTCACATGATGGTGGAGGGCTGGGATGGCTTTGCGAGAGAAGAAGTGGCGACTAGGTAGGTCATAGCGTGGTACTGCATAGGCCATGAGTTCGAGGAAAGCTGCGCTTTCCACCAACCGAAAGGGCATCATCTCAAACGAGATTAGTTTGGCAATGTGGGCGTTCAAACCCAGTGTACGCGGATGAGAGACTGAGTACTTTCTTGACCTACTCATAGTGTCTGGGAGGGTGAGCTGGACTTGAGAGCTGCATATGGTGGAAGTAGCGGTGGACAGGGCGGACTGAGAGAGGGTTGATCATGGTGATGGAGTTGGTGTTCTTTCTGATGGCCTAGAATCAGTCTTTCGTTGATATAACAATGGGATTCCCTGACTGCTGTGGCCTTGCAACGACACCTCAACATTTGCTGCTGTGCTAACCGGTGGGCTTACAGTGGGGGAAACAATGTAGCGTTGCTGACTACCTTCGTTGTGATCAGTTGCACATGTGGCACTTGAGGTTTGGTGTTGTGTCCACGCTTGCAAGTGCATGCTGGTTAAATGTCTAAGCATGCAACTGGTATTCAAATTTTTCAGATTTTTCCCTCGGCTAAAGGTCTTTGCGCACTTCTTACAGATAACCTTGGCCTGATCATGAGGATTTTGTTCAAAAAAGTGCCACACTGCACTCTTCCTACTTTGGCAGACATTTTGCGGCCTAGCACGCTGTGATCTTTTGACACTCTGGACAAGCTGTCCAGCAACTCTTTTGATTTTTGGAACCTGTCTTTGGAGTGCTCCAGGCCTGCCAGATAACAGCTGATGCGATGTCGATGTCTGCTGTGGATGCTCCTCATCTGAGCTATTGGAAGCAGCACCCTCTTCCCCCAATGGATGCCAATCTGGGTCAACAACTGGGTCATCCATCACCTCCTCTTCAATGTCATGTGCACCTTCCTCTGTGTCACCGTGTATGGTGGTATAGTGTGCGGGAAGGGGCACCTGAGTCTCATCACGGTCAGAATCTGGCTCTGTACACTGCGAGGACAATGTAGTGCTCTGAGTGAATGTACCATCAGAATCATCCATCAGCGGCTGTGCATCAGTGCACTCCATGTCAGATTCATCTTGGCCTGGGTAATTCACCATTTCACTTGATAATCCAGGCATGATATGTGAAAACAGCTCCATGGAGTAATCAGTAGTATGGCCTGCGTCATCCTTCAATCTTGGTTGGGGTGAAGGACACAAGGAAAGGTGTGGTTCATGAACATGAGCCTCCAATGACGACTCAGTGCTTTTACTTTTTACAATTGAAGAAGAGGAGGCGATAGAGCTGGAGGCTGAGTCAGCAATGTAAGACAAAACTTTTTCCTGATGCTCTGGCTTTAAAAGCGGTTTGCCAAATCCTAGAAAACTAAGCCTTCGAAGCCTTATGGAGCCAGACGATGACACAGTTTCAACACCTCCTGCATTCAGTCCTATTTTGCTCTTGCCACTACCATCAGATCCACCACCAACACCATCATTACCAGCTGCCAACCCCCGCCCAATTCCACGGCCTCTTCCACCAGACTTCCTCATTTTTTGTAGAAATGTAGACAAAATCCAACAAACTATATAGTAATGTAAAACAAGGTACAAGGTGTCTATAGGACAGGGGAGATTTTGAATTTCTGCACACACTAGTGGACACTGGACACTTTTGGATTGTGTGAGGCCCACTGATATCTGAGCGCTATGTCACAGGCTCGATGGCACAGCTGTGACAAAAGTGACTAGAGGATAAGGGAGATTTTGAATTTCTGCAGACACTTGTGGACACTGGACACTTTTGGATTGTGTGAGGCCCACTGATATCTGTGCGCTATGTCACAGGCTCGATGGCACAGCTGTGACAAAAGTGACGAGAGGATAAAGGAGATTTTGAATTTCTGCAGACACTTGTGGACACTGGACACTTTTGGATTGTGTGAGGCCCACTGATATCTGAGCGCTATGTCACAGGCTCGATGGCACAGCTGTGACAAAAGTGACGAGAGGATAAGGGAGATTTTGAATTTCTGCAGACACTTGTGGACACTGGAAACTTTTGGATTGTGTGAGGCCCACTGATATCTGAGCGCTATGTCACAGGCTCGATGGCACAGCTGTGACAAAAGTGACTAGAGGATAAGTGAGATTTTGAATTTCTGCAGACACTTGTGGACACTTTTGGATTGTGTGAGGCGCACTGATATCTGAGCGCTATGTCACAGGCTCGATGGCACAGCTTGTGACAAAAGTGACTAGAGGATAAGTGAGATTTTGAATTTCTGCAGACACTTGTGGACACTGGATACTTTTGGATTGTGTGAGGCCCACTGATATCTGAGCGCTATGTCACAGGCTCGATGGCACAGCTGTGACAAAAGTGACGAGAGGATAAGGGAGATTTTGAATTTCTGCAGACACTTGTGGACACTGGAAACTTTTGGATTGTGTGAGGCCCACTGATATCTGAGCGCTATGTCACAGGCTCGATGGCACAGCTGTGACAAAAGTGACTAGAGGATAAGTGAGATTTTGAATTTCTGCAGACACTTGTGGACACTTTTGGATTGTGTGAGGCCCACTGATATCTGAGCGCTATGTCACAGGCTCGATGGCACAGCTGTGACAAAAGTGACTAGAGGATAAGTGAGATTTTGAATTTCTGCAGACACTTGTGGACACTGGACACTTTTGGATTGTGTGGGGCCCACTGATATTTGAGCACTATGTCACAGGCTCGATGGCACAGCTGTGACAAAAGTGACTAGAGGATAAGGGAGATTTTGAATTTCTGCAGACACTTGTGGACACTGGACACTTTTGGATTGTGTGAGGCCCACTGATATCTGTGCGCTATGTCACAGGCTCGGTGGCACAGCTGTGACAAAAGTGACGAGAGGATAAGGGAGATTTTGAATTTCTGCAGACACTTGTGGACACTGGACACTTTTGGATTGTGTGAGGCCCACTGATATCTGAGCGCTATGTCACAGGCTCGATGGCACAGCTGTGACAAAAGTGACTAGAGGATAAGTGAGATTTTGAATTTCTGCAGACACTTGTGGACACTGGACACTTTTGGATTGTGTGAGGCCCACTGATATCTGAGCGCTATGTCACAGGCTCGATGGCACAGCTGTGACAAAAGTGACGAGAGGATAAGGGAGATTTTGAATTTCTGCAGACACTTGTGGACACTGGACACTTTTGGATTGTGTGAGGCCCACTGATATCTGAGCGCTATGTCACAGGCTCGATGGCACAGCTGTGACAAAAGTGACTAGAGGATAAGTGAGATTTTGAATTTCTGCAGACACTTGTGGACACTGGACACTTTTGGATTGTGTGAGGCCCACTGATATCTGAGCGCTATGTCACAGGCTCGATGGCACAGCTGTGACAAAAGTGACTAGAGGATAAGGGAGATTTTGAATTTCTGCAGACACTTGTGGACACTTTTGGATTGTGTGAGGCCCACTGATATCTGAGCGCTATGTCACAGGCTCGATGGCACAGCTGTGACAAAAGTGACTAGAGGATAAGTGAGATTTTGAATTTCTGAAGACACTTGTGGACACTGGACACTTTTGGATTGTGTGAGGCCCACTGATAGCTGAGCGCTATGTCACAGGCTCGATGGCACAGCTGTGACAAAAGTTACGAGAGGATAAGGGAGATTTTGAATTTCTGCAGACACTTGTGGACACTGGACACTTTTGGATTGTGTGAGGCCCACTGATACCTGAGCGCTATGTCACAGGCTCGATGGCACAGCTGTGACAAAAGTGACTAGAGGATAAGTGAGATTTTGAATTTCTGCAGACACTTGTGGACACTGGACACTTTTGGATTGTGTGAGGCCCACTGATATCTGAGCGCTATGTCACAGGCTCGATGGCACAGCTGTGACAAAAGTGACTAGAGGATAAGTGAGATTTTGAATTTCTGCAGACACTTGTGGACACTGGACACTTTTGGATTGTGTGAGGCCCACTGATATCTGAGCGCTATGTCACAGGCTCGATGGCACAGCTGTGACAAAAGTGACTAGAGGATAAGGGAGATTTTGAATTTCTGCAGACACTTGTGGACACTTTTGGATTGTGTGAGGCCCACTGATATCTGAGCGCTATGTCACAGGCTCGATGGCACAGCTGTGACAAAAGTGACTAGAGGATAAGTGAGATTTTGAATTTCTGCAGACACTTGTGGACACTGGACACTTTTGGATTGTGTGAGGCCCACTGATATTTGAGCGCTATGTCACAGGCTCGATTGCACAGCTGTGACAAAAGTGACTAGAGGATAAGGGAGATTTTGAATTTCTGCAGACACTTGTGGACACTGGACACTTTTGGATTGTGTGAGGCCCACTGATAGCTGAGCGCTATGTCACAGGCTCGATGGCACAGCTGTGACAAAAGTGACTAGAGGATAAGGGAGATTTTGAATTTCTGCAGACACTTGTGGACACTGGACACTTTTGGATTGTGTGAGGCCCACTGATATCTGAGCGCTATGTCACAGGCTCGATGGCACAGCTGTGACAAAAGTGACTAGAGGATAAGTGAGATTTTGAATTTCTGCAGACACTTGTGGACACTGGACACTTTTGGATTGTGTGAGGCCCACTGATATCTGAGCGCTATGTCACAGGCTCGATGGCACAGCTGTGACAAAAGTGACTAGAGGATAAGTGAGATTTTGAATTTCTGCAGACACTTGTGGACACTGGACACTTTTGGATTGTGTGAGGCCCACTGATATCTGAGCGCTATGTCACAGGCTCGATGGCACAGCTGTGACAAAAGTGACTAGAGGATAAGGGAGATTTTGAATTTCTGCAGACACTTGTGGACACTTTTGGATTGTGTGAGGCCCACTGATATCTGAGCGCTATGTCACAGGCTCGATGGCACAGCTGTGACAAAAGTGACTAGAGGATAAGTGAGATTTTGAATTTCTGCAGACACTTGTGGACACTGGACACTTTTGGATTGTGTGGGGCCCACTGATAGCTGAGCGCTATGTCATAGGCTCGATGGCACAGCTGTGACAAAAGTGTCTAGAGGATAAGGGAGATTTTGAATTTCTGCAGACACTTGTGGACACTGGACACTTTTGGATTGTGTGAGGCCCACTGATATCTGAGCGCTATGTCACAGGCTCGATGGCACAGCTGTGACAAAAGTGACTAGAGGATAAGGGAGATTTTGAATTTCTGCAGACACTTGTGGACACTGGACACTTTTGGATTGTGTGAGGCCCACTGATATCTGAGCGCTATGTCACAGGCTCGATGGCACAGTTGTGACAAAAGTGACTAGAGGAAAAGGGAGATTTTGAATTTCTGCAGACACTTGTGGACACTGGACACTTTTGGATTGTGTGAGGCCCACTGATATCTGAGCGCTATGTCACAGGCTCAATGGCACAGCTGTGACAAAAGTGACGAGAGGATAAGGGAGATTGGATTGCTTTTAAAAAAGCAGTTTGCAGAGCAGTGGGTAAACAGCAATGCAGTGGTAAGGAAGCCTTAGAAGGCAGCCCAACAACCAACACCACTGATACACCACAATATAGCCTCCCCTTGCACTGCACACACAGTGACTGGTGTGTTGTACAGGCACAATCGCTAGCAGCAGAAGCAGTTTTTTTTTCTTCTTGCCTGCCTAACGCTCTCCCTACAGAATCAGCAGCAGCAACCTCTCCCTATGCTAAGATCGGCAGAAGTAAGATGGCGGTCGGCGTGCACGCCCTTTTATACCCCCTGTGACGCCCACCAAAGCAAGCCAATCACTTGCATGTCCTTCTGAAAGATGGTGGTGACCCGTGCCTATGTCATCACGTTGCCCACAGTGTCCGTGGATCCTGATTGGCTGAAAAAGAGCGCAAAACAAACTTTTGAAACGCGACTTTGGCGCGTAAGTCGCCGACCTCGTGGCTGACCTCATCCTAGGGACGGGTTTCATTTCATGAAACCCGACTTTGCCAAAAGTCGGCGACTTTTGAAATTTTTCGACCCGTTTCGCTCAAATCTATTTATAACCACATATCAGGTATCGGTGTACTCAGGAGAAATTGCCCAACAAATTTCAGGATTCATTTTATCTTGTTGCCCATGTGAAAATGAAAAAATTGATGCTAAAAGAAAATTTTTGTTGGAAAAATTAAAATGTCCATTTTTTCCTTCCACATTGCTTTAGTTGCTATGAAGCACCTGAAGGGCTAATAATCTTCTTGAATGTAGTTTTGAGTAGCTTGAGGGGTGCAGTTTTTAGAATGGTGTCACTTTTGGGTATTTTCTGCCATATAGACCCCTCAAAGTGACTTCAAATGTGAGGTGGTCCCTAAAAAAATGGTTTTGTAAATTTTGTTGTAAAAATGAGAAATTGCTGGTCAACTTTTAACCCTTATAACTTCCTAGCAAAAAAAATTGTGGGAAATGTTATTTATTAACTATTTTGTGTAACATAACTCTGGTTTAACGGAATAAAAATTAAAAATGTGAAAATTGCGAAATCTTCTCCAAATTTCCTTTTTTTTCACAAATAAATGCAAACATTATCGACCTAACTTTACCACTAACATGAAGCCCAATATGTCACGAAAAAACATTCTCAGAATTGCTAGGATCCGTTGAAGCGTTCCTGAGTTATTACCTCATAAAGGGACACTGGTCAGATTTGCCAAAAATGGCCAAGTCATTAAGGTCAAAATAGGCTTGGTCGTGAAGGGGTTAACACGCTGTAAAACAAAATTGCTTTTTTTTCACGCACTTATGAAAGAAGTGGTTAATTATCTTAAATTTTTCACGTATATTCACATCGTATAGATGCTCTTTGAGCTCATTTTTCAAGTGTATTTTTGTGAATTTCAAAAAAACTGAAGCTGTGCACCATAGCAGTAATTGCTTTAGGAGATGTAAAAACATGACTATTACCAGTTTGTCTTCCAGCCAGGCTAGAACCAGCAGGACAGCAAGCACTCTACAACACGTGGGGAGATGTGACACTGCTGGCAGCTTGCAGACAAATGGATAAAAGCAGGGCCTGAAGGCTTGAAGAGCGAGATAGCATTTGGTCTTGCAATGCTACTCGATTATTGGATGATCTCATGGCCAGTCTGATGGAGAGCAGGCTCCCCTTCACTAAAATCCAGACCACTAACTGCTAAATGATTTTTCTTCTCTCCAGAAGATTAATAACAACTTGAAGAACTGTATGAAGATGTCTATATGCAGCATTTTATTGAAATAATCTTATGAAAGCTCTTAAGGAGCAAAGAAGGAGGATTCGTACGTAGTCAGACTTTATGCTGATCATTAAATCCTTAGTGCACACATTTCCATAACTGACGGTAAAACTGGTAATACAAGGCCAGAGTCAGTGATGCATTTTGTCAAACAAACAAGGCAGCACACTGCAGCGCTATAGCATGCAAACATAAAACATGAAAATTGAATTGCATTGCTGCACTAGAAATATGAAAAATTGAGAATGCTTAGCGCATAAATTGGCCAATTCATGTGTACCTGGTAGCCACGGTAAGGCGATTCTCGTATACCAGGACCTAACAATGCCAATCCTCTCTTAGACAGTCTACAATTCTATGGGAACCTAATGTGAATTCTCTCCTAGACTAAATTCTAATATCTTCGTGGAAGGGTAGTTATCCTGCTGTGATTAAAAAAAAAACGCCTGAGGTTAAGGAGCAGAGTGCTCAGTCAACGCATACAAATCAAAAAACTGACCGTCACATCCAAACATGAATTAGGTGTGAACAGGTGCTTACCTAGGTTCGCCAACTCATATACAATCAAACAAACAAGGCAGCACACTGCAGCGCTATAGCATGCAAACATGACTGAGCACTCCGTCCCTTAACCTTAGGTGTTTTTAATCACTGCAGGATCACTACCCATTGTAAGGTAGCGCTGTCATTCAAGGTTGGGGACACTCGCTTGGCAGCCAATAAATCACATCCGGCACAGGTTTTCCATAAAGCAATCACAGTCCATGCTGTTTATTTAGGCATCATAAACCATGACCAGCAACATAAAGTTCATATTAACAGCATAGTGTCCATGACAGAGCTTCACTCTGTTATCCCTGTGGTCACACAGGTTATGCCATACGCAGGCTCTCTTAGCCTCACAGTTATATCCCCTCTCAGGGTTTACCTCATGGCTGCTCTCCATACTGCAGACATTCATTCCCTCCAGGGAACTATCAGGCACTTGCAGCCATTAACACAGTGTTCACTTGCTGTCAGGAAGACAGCCCCATCTCTCTCAGATGGGACCTTCCAAAACGGACCAACCAGGTCCCAGCATTCGCTCATGTGACCTACCCTGGCCAACTTATGTGGTCCGTAGCCATGCCCACCAGGTCACATGGCTATGACCTCATCACAGGTCCTTCAACCACTCATACACACTTTACAATAGCGTTCTTAAACACA
This sequence comes from Dendrobates tinctorius, assembly GCF_039654945.1. Lineage (NCBI taxonomy): Eukaryota > Metazoa > Chordata > Amphibia > Anura > Dendrobatidae > Dendrobates > Dendrobates tinctorius. Next base: position 22,320,894 of record NW_027361700.1, read on the forward strand.
CCCCCTGGGTGGGTTTGTAGGTAACTGGTTCCGCCCATCTCACCAGCTACCTGGAGACTTCCCAAAACACATTGAAACAGCACCTCAGCAGTATCACTGCTGATCAACACACATATAAGTCTCCATCCCAAGGCCACCCACTTTGAGATACATAACGCCCATTCAGAATTCTGCCACTCATCCTCTCTCCTGGGACATCCACACAGCGCTCCCTAGCGGACACAGTGGTCACTACACCACACCCTCCGCAAAGATATTAGACTTTATTCTAGGAGAGAATTCACAATAGGTTCCCATAGAGTTGTATACTGTCTAAGAGAGGATTGGCATTGTTAGGTCCTGGTATACGAGAATCGCCTTACCGTGGCTACCAGGTACACATGAATTGGCCAATTTATGCACTAAGCATTCTCAATTTTTCATATTTCTAGTGCAGTAATGCAATTTAATTTTCATGTTTCATGTTTGCATGCTATAGCGCTGCAATGTGCTGCCTTGTTTGTTTGATTGTAGGCACCTATTCACAACTAATTCATGTTTGGATGTGACAGTCATTCTTTTTTATTTTTTATTGATGCATTTTAGGCTTGTACGCCAGCATAAATAATCCCACGTACTGGAGCAGTCAAATAAGACAGGCCCTAAAAGGGTGTAAGGGAGAAGACCGGGTTGCGGGTACTTGCTTGAGGTCTGCAAGCACTGCATTTTTTGTTCTTTAAACCATTTCTCATTTTCTGAAAATAAATACAAAATGTAGTGCTTGGAAATTAGAACACATGTTGTCAGTAGTTTATAGAATAAAAGAGCAATTTACATTTTACTTAAAAATATATCTACAGTTAGGTCCACATATATTTGCACAGAGACAACATTTTTCTAATTTTGGTTCTAGACATTACCACAATGAGTTTTAAACAAAACAATTCAGATGCAGTTGAAGTTCAGACTTTCAGCTTTCATTTGAGGGTATCCACATTAAAATTGGATGAAGGGTTTAGGAGTTTCAGCTCCTTAACATGTGCCACCCTGTTTTTAAAGGGACCAAAAGTAATTGGACAGTTGACTCCAAGGCTATTTCATGGACAGGTGTGGGCAATCCCTTCATTATGTCATTCTCAATTAAGCAGATAAAAGGCCTGGAGTTGATTTAAGGTGTGGTGCTTGCATTTGGAAGGTTTTGCTGTGAAGGAAACAAGCGGTCAAAGGAGCTCTCCATGCAGGTGAAACAAGCCATCCTTAAGCTGCAAAAACAGAAAAAACCCATACAAGAAATTGCTCCAACATTAGGAGTGGCAAAATCTACAGTTTGGTACATCCTGAGAAAGAAAGAAAGCACTGGTGAACTCATCAAAGCAAAAAGACCTGGGCGCCCACGGAAGATAACAGTGGTGGATGATCACAGAATAATCTCCATGGTGAAGAGAAACCCCTTCACAACAGCCAACCAAGTGAACAACACTCTCCAGGAGGTAGGCGTATCAACACTGGCATAACTACCGGGGTAGCAGCCGAAGCGGTTGCTTTGGGGCCCGGCCCATATAGGGGCCCGGGTCCCCGGCTCCGATCGGCGCTACCCGGTAGTGCAATTAGACCATTACCCAGAATCCCCGGCTATGGCCTCTCATGCTGGGGCATTATGAGAGTTGTAGTGAGGTGACCGTCACTCTGGGCTGGGGCAGTCAGTCCCACATTACACTGCTAGAGGGAGCCTGGCTCTGGCCCGTACACGGGCGGCACTTCCGCTTCCGGTGAGGCGGCTGCTGCTGAGGTCCCGGTGTGCTCCGTCTCCTGTGTCCCCCAAGTCCTGAGCCGCCATGCTGTCCCTCCTGTGTCGGCTGCTGGAATGGTTCCGCTCCCTGTTCTGGAAGGAGGAGATGGAGCTGACACTGGTCGGGCTGCAGCACTCGGGGAAGACCACCTTTGTCTTGTCAATGTCATAGCGGTGAGAGAGCGGTCAGCGCGGGGGGCAGCGTGTGTACTACAACTCTCAGCATGTAATAAGCCAGGGGTGCCAGCATTGCAGGGACTACTACTCCCAGCGTGTAAAGGGGGACTACCAGTCCCAACATTTTATGAAATACAAATGCCAGCATTATATGGACCACAAGACCTGGCGTGCAAAAGTGGGACTACAAGTCCCAGCATATATTGAACCACACTTGTCTTCATGCCTTGACTCCAGTGAACTACAAGTCTCATAATGCAATACTTACACACTGCGGTATATAAGGGACTGTAAGTCCCAGCACCTATGGACGCTGTCTGTTTCTTTCGTCCCGCAGCCTCTGCGTCTGTCCGACGGTGGCTGATACACTGATCACAGCGCAGTGATGTCTGTGGCAGGGAGATCCACAGGTGGTGCTGTGCGATGGTGGCTGCGCTGTGCAGTGGTGGTGGCCCTGAGAAGTGGTGACGGTGCTGTGCGATGATGGTGGCAGCGCTGTGCGGTGGTGACGGTGCTGTGCGATGATGGTGGCAGCGCTGTGTGGTGGTGACGGTGCTGTGCGATGATGGTGGCAGCGCTGTGCGGTGGTGACGGTGCTGTGCGATGATGGTGGCGGCGCTGTGCGGTGGTGATGGTAACGATGCAGGATTACAGGATTAGGAATAATTGTGTTACTTTATTTCTAATTCTGTTACTTAATGTGACTCTAGTATGCATTATCGGTAAGAGGGTGCGTCTTGAAGGGGGTGCATCTTGAAGGGGGTGCGTCTTGAAGGGGGTGTGTCTTGAAGGGGGGTGTCTTTGAGGGGGCCCCGTTTAAAAGTTTGCTATGGGGCCCAATCAGTTCTAATTACGCTCCTGCGTATCAATATCCAAATCTACCATAAAGAGAAGACTGCATGAAAGTAAATACAGAGGGTTCACTGCACGATGCAAGCCACTCATAAGCATCAAGAATCAAAAGGCTAGACTGGACTTTGCTAAAAAACATCTAAAAAAAGCCAGCACAGTTCTGGAAGAACATTCTTTGGACAGATGAAACCAAGATCAACCTCTACCAGAATGATGGAAAGAGAAAAGTATGGCAAAGGCGTGGCACAGCTCATGATCCAAAGCATACCACATCATCTGTAAAACACAGCAGAAGCAGTGTGATGGCTTGGGCATGCATGGCTGCCAGTGGCACTGGGTCACTAGTGTTTATTGATGATGTAACACAGGACAGAAGCAGCCGAAAGAATTCTGAGGTATTCAGAGCCAAACTGTGTGCTCAGATCCAACCAAATGCAGCCAAACTGATGGGTCGTCATTTCATACTACAGATGGACAATGATCCAAAACATAAAGCCAAAGCAACCCAGGAGTTTATTAAAGCAAAGAAGTGGAATATTCTTGAATGGCCAAGTCATTCAAATGATCTCAACCCAATTGAGCATGCATTTCACTTGTTAAAGACTAAACTTCATACAGAAAGGCCCACAAACAAACAGCAACTGAAAACCACCCCAGTGAAGGCCTGGCAGAGCATCAAAAAGGAAGAAACACAGCGTCTGGTGATGTCCATGAGTTCAAGACTTCAGGCAGTCATTGCTAACAAAGGGTTTTCAACCAAGTACTAGAAATGAACATTTTATTTACAATTATTTAATCTGTCCAATTACTTTTGGTCTCTTTAAAAACAGGGTGGCACATGTTGAGGAGCTGAAACTCCTAAACCCTTCATCCTATTTTAATGTGGATACCCTCAAATGAAAGCTGAAAGTCTGAACTTCAACTGCATCTGAATTGTTTTATTTAAAATTCACTGTGGTAATGTCTAGAACCAAAATTAGAAAAATGTTGTCTCTGTCCAAATATATATGGACCTAACTGTATAAAGAGAAAAATCAGACAAACTGAAAATCTTGCAGCGGTCCCTTAATTTTTGCCAGAGTTGTATTTCAGCTATTGTACTCATTGTTGGATGCTACCCTGGTGACTGTCAAGACTAGACTTCTGTTCTCACCCAGCTGTGTTCCTTGTTATTCACCTGACTAAAGCCTAGATGACCTTACTGAACTGCCTGAGGTCTCTTATGCCTATTACTTCAGATTGACCACCTAGTCTTGGACCGTTTCCCCTGACTAAACAAAACGTGGTTCTGATCTTTTACTTGTCCTTCACGTATGCAGCTGTGGTGCCCCGGGAGGGTAGGCCATTTTCCTTTATAGCATGGGCTTCATTGCAATTGGAGATTATTATATGTAAATTCTTGATCACAGCCTACTGAAAACATTAAAACTCTTTATATTTAACCTTATATCCAAAATTTTGTGATCAGAGCCCAAATTTTCTGATGCTGCTCCAAGTCTGCATAGTCATAGATTTAGAAGAAGGCAATGCTGGATGCCTGCAGCTGTCACAAGGGAAAGCTTAGGACCTTGATGCATACTATGTTCCTATCACTATGCAATGTAACGCTCTGCTCCCTCTGGTGGCATCTGCAGGTGTCCAGAATGCTTTATTCAAAACCAACTCAATGCAGGGAATTTGGAACTCTGTGCCAGAAAAACAGAGCTCCCATCACCAGAAAGATATTAATAAAAATATAAATCAGTTCTGAAGTCTGAACTTTTTCAATACAAAAAAAATTTCATTCAAAGGTAAAAATTCATTTTGAGGAAAAAGAAATAACTTTTTTAAATGTAACATTTTGAAAGAAAGTCTTTGAACTTTACTGTAAATTGTGGCAAGTTACATTTGTACAAGGCTATTTTATGGCATTTTTATTTAATTAATAATATTTTTCGGATCAGTCACAGATTTTCCCAATATAAACTAAAGTCATCACTAGAGTTGAGCGAAACGGGTCGAAAAAATTCAAAAGTCGCCGACTTTTGGCAAAGTCGGGTTTCATGAAACAAAACCCGACCCTAGGATGAGGTCGGCCACGAGGTCGGCGACTTACGCGCCAAAGTCGCGTTTCAAAAGTTTGTTTTGCGCTCTTTTTCAGCCAATCAGGATCCACGGACACTGTGGGCAACGTGATGACCTAGGCACGGGTCACCACCATCTTTCAGAAGGGCATGCAAGTGATTGGCTTGCTTTGGTGGGCGTCACAGGGGGTATAAAAGGGCGTGCACGCCGACCGCCATCTTACTTCTGCCGATCTTAGTATAGGGAGAGGTTGCTGCTGATTCTGTAGGGAGAGCGTTAGGCAGGGAAAAAGACAAAAAAACTGCTTCTGCTGCTAGCGATTTGGCCTGCACAACACACAAGTCACTGTGTGTGCAGTGCAAGGGGAGGCTATATTGTGGTGTATCAGTGGTGTTGGTTGTTGGGCTGCCTTTTAAGGCTTCCTGACACGCTGGCATTGCTGTTTACCCACTGCTCCACAAACTGCTTTTTTAAAAGCAATCCAATCTCCCTTATCCTCTAGTCACTTTTGTCACAGCTGTGCCATCGAGCCTGTCACATAGCGCTCAGATATCAGTGGGCCTCACACAATCCACAAGTGTCCAGTGTCCAAAAGTGTGCGCAGAGATTCAAAATCTCCATTATCCTCTCGTCACTTTGGTCACAGGCAGCTGTGCCATCGAGCGTGTCACATAGCGCTCAGATATCAGTGGGCCTCACACAATCCACAAGTGTCCAGTGTCCAAAAGTGTGCGCAGAGATTCAAAATCTCCATTATCCTCTCGTCACTTTGGTCACAGGCAGCTGTGCCATCGAGCGTGTCACATAGCGCTCAGATATCAGTGGGCCTCACACAATCCACAAGTGTCCAGTGTCCAAAAGTGTGCACAGAGATTCAAAATCTCCATTATCCTCTCGTCACTTTGGTCACAGGCAGCTGTGCCATCGAGCGTGTCACATAGCGCTCAGATATCAGTGGGCCTCACACAATCCACAAGTGTCCAGTGTCCAAAAGTGCGCGCAGAGATTCAAAATCTCCATTATCCTCTCGTCACTTTGGTCACAGCTGTGCCATCGAGCCTGTCACATAGCGCTCAGATATCAGTGGGCCTCACACAATCCACAAGTGTCCAGTGTCCAAAAGTGTGCGCAGAGATTCAAAATCTCCATTATCCTCTCGTCACTTTTGTCACAGGCAGCTGTGCCATCGAGCCTGTCACATAGCGCTCAGATATCAGTGGGCCTCACACAATCCACAAGTGTCCAGTGTCCAAAAGTGTGCGCAGAGATTCAAAATCTCCATTATCCTCTCGTCACTTTGGTCACAGGCAGCTGTGCCATCAAGCGTGTCACATAGCGCTCAGATATCAGTGGGCCTCACACAATCCACAAGTGTCCAGTGTCCAAAAGTGTGCGCAGAGATTCAAAATCTCCATTATCCTCTCGTCACTTTGGTCACAGGCAGCTGTGCCATCGAGCCTGTCACATAGCACTCAGATATCAGTGGGCCTCACACAATCCAAAAGTGTCCACTGTCCACAAGTGTGTGCAGAAATTCTAAATCTCCCCTGTCCTATAGACACCTTGTACCTTGTTTTACATTACTATATAGTTTTTGTCTACATTTCTACCAAAAATGAGGAAGGCTGGTGGAAGAGGCCGTGGAATTGGGCGGGGGTTGGCAGCTGGTAATGATGGTGTTGGTGGATCTGATGGTAGTGGCAAGAGCAAAATAGGACCGAATGCAGGAGGTGCTGACCCTGCGTCATCGTCTGGCTACATAAGGCCTCGAACGCTTAGTTTTCTAGGAGTTGGCAAACCGCTTTTAAAGGCAGAGCATCAGGAAAAAGTTTTGTCTTACATTGCTGACTCAGCCTCCAGCTCTATCGCCTCCTCTTCTTCAGTTGTAAAAAGTAAAAGCACTGAGTCGTCATTGGAGGCTCATGTTCATGAACCACACCTTTCTTTGTGTCCTTCACCCCAACCAAGATTGAAGGATGACGCAGGCCATACTACTGATTACTCCATGGAGCTGTTTTCACATACCATGCCTGGATTATCAAGTGAAATGGTGAATTACCCAGGCCAAGATGAATCTGACATGGAGTGCACTGATGCACAGCCGCTGATGGATGATTCTGCTGGTACATTCACTCAGAGCACTACATTGTCCTCGCAGTGTACAGAGCCAGATTTTGACCCTGATGAGACTCAGGTGCCCCTTCCCGCACACTATACCACCATACACGGTGACACAGAGAAAGGTGCACATGACATAGAAGAGGAGGTGATGGATGACCCAGTTGTTGACCCAGATTGGCATCCATTGGGGGAAGAGGGTGCTGCTTCCAATAGCTCAGATGAGGAGCATCCACAGCAGACATCGACATCGCAACAGCTGTTATCTGGCAGGCCCGGAGCACTCCAAAGACAGGTTCCAAACATCAAAAGAGTTGCTGGACTGCTTGTCCAGAGGGTCAAAAGATCACAGCGTGCTAGGCCGCAAAATGTCTGCCAAAGTAGGAAGAGTGCAGTGTGGCACTTTTTTGAACAAAATCCTCATGATCAGGCCAAGGTTATCTGTAAGAAGTGCGCAAAGACCTTTAGCCGAGGGAAAAATCTGAAAAATTTGAATACCAGTTGCATGCTTAGACATTTAACCAGCATGCACTTGCAAGTGTGGACACAACACCAAACCTCAAGTGCCACATGTGCAACTGATCACAACGAAGGTAGTCAGCAACGCTACATTGTTTCCCCCACTGTAAGCCCACGGGTTAGCACAGCAGCAAATGTTGAGGTGTCGTTGCAAGACCACAGCAGTCAGGGAATCCCACTGTTATATCAACGAAAGACTGATTCTAGGCCATCAGAAAGAACACCAACTCCATCACCATCATCAACCCTCTCTCAGTCCGCCCTGTCCACCGCAACTTCCACCATATGCAGCTCTCAAGTCCAGCTCACCCTCCCAGACACTATGAGTAGGTCAAGAAAGTACTCAGTCTCTCATCCGCGTACACTGGGTTTGAACGCCCACATTGCCAAACTAATCTCGTTTGAGATGATGCCCTTTCGGTTGTGTCGCCACTTCTTCTCTCGCAAAGCCATCCCAGCCCTCCACCATCATGTGAAAGACCGCATTGTCCATGCACTCAAGCAGTCAGTGAGCGGAAAGGTGCACCTCACAACTGATGCATGGTCCAGTCGGCATGGCCAGGGCCGTTACGTGTCCATCACTGCGCACTGGGTTAATGTGGTGGATGCAGGGTCCACAGGGGACAGCGGTGGTGGGACAGTGCTGCCTAGCCCACGGTATAGGAAACAGTTGGCTGTAGGCGTTCGACCCTCCTCCTCCTCCTCCTCCTCCTCCAGAAGCGAAAGCTCGTCCACAGAGCGCAGTCGTACGAGCACTCCATCTGCAGCTGCCACTGTTGCACACGATGTGTCCCCCTATCGAGCAGCTAGTGGAAAGCGTCAGCAGGCTGTGTTGCAGATGATGTGTTTGGGCGACAGACACACCGCCGAGGTGCTGGCCGAGTACTTGAAGCGACAAACTGAGTCATGGCTGGGCAGTGTACATCTTGAGGCAGGCAAGGTAGTTAGTGATAACGGGCGTAATTTTGTGGCAGCCATAGCCCTTTCAAAACTCAGCCACATACCTTGCTTGGCTCACACCTTGAACCTGGTGGTGCAGTGCTTCCTCAAAAATTATCCGGAGTTAACAGGCCTGCTCCAGAAGGTGCGAAGACTGTGCGCGCACATCCGCCGGTCGCCTGTACACTCCGTTCGTATGCAGAAGCTGCAGCGATTGCTCCACCTTCCCAACCACCGCCTCATTATCGACATTGCAACAAGGTGGAACTCCACCCTGCACATGGTGGAGCGGCTGTGCGAGCAGAGGCAGGCCATAATGCATTTGTGGGAGGATACACGGCCAGGCACTTTGAGAGCAGACATGGAGTTGACAGGCGTGCAGTGGTCGAAGCTGAAAGACCTTTGTAAAGTCCTTCAGTGTTTTGAGGAATGCACACGGCTGGTAAGCGCAGACGACGCCATCCTAAGCATGAGCATCCCACTTATGCGTCTGCTCATGCAAACTTTGACGCACCTTAAGGAGCTGGCGTCTGCAGCCAATGTTGATGAGGAGGAAGAGGAGGAGGGAATCCTTGATGACATTCAGCCATTGTCTGCTCAGGGACCTCTCCTGGACGAGGTGGAGGAAGAAGAGGAGGAGGAGGAGGATGATGGGGATGATTACTTAGGGGAGGAGGATGCATCTCGTGGGGCAAGTGAAAATGTTGGCGTGGCAAGGTCTGGTACAGGGTTTGTGCGTGACTGGAGGGATGTGGATTTGCCAGAAAGTGCTCCTCCACCCAGCACTCGCAGTGCATCATTGACACCGGGAACATTGGCCCACATGTCAGATTATGCCTTGCGGATCCTAAAAAGGGACCCCCGCATTGCCAAAATGATGAACGATGACGACTACTGGTTGGCCAGCATCCTGGATCCACGCTATAAAGGCAAATTACAAAACATCATGCCACAGGAGAACCTTGACCTAATATTGGCTAATAAACAAGCAACTCTGGTAAATCGGTTGCTTGAGGCATTCCCAGCACACAGCAGCGGTGATGGTTCTCACACGAGCCATACGGGCCGGGGGCAGCTTGGCAGAGGTGTTCGTGGTGCACACAGCAGAAGTGGCGTTGGAGACAGGGGTTTCATGACAATGTTGTGGACTGATTTTTCAAATACCGCTCACACAACTGGTAATACTGCATCGATGGAAAGTGACAGGAGACAGCAGTTGTCAACTATGGTTACAAACTACTTTTCCTCCCATATCGATGTTCTCCCACACAGGTCATTCCCCTTTGACTATTGGGCCGCTAAACTGGACACCTGGCCTGAATTGGCCCAATATGCCTTACAGGAGCTCGCTTGCCCAGCTGCAAGTGTGCTATCGGAAAGAGTCTTCAGTGCAGCTGGATCAATCCTGACAGAAAAAAGGACCCGTCTGTCAACCCAAAATGTGGATGATCTAACCTTCATTAAAATGAACCAAGCATGGGTTTCCAAGGATTTTGTCCCACCTTCCCCTGATGACACATAGGGTGACAGAAAAATGGCTTGCTTTGGTCCACCTCTTCCTGGTACTTCACCTATTTCGCCTTTTGCATCAGCTGAATGTCCAACATCAACATATGCCACTTTCTAAAACTCCCTAACTGTGCTGCCTCCCCCCCCATGGCCGGGGTCACCACCTACCGCACGACACCGTGCGAGTGCCGTTGCCCTGGACAGGTGGGTAGGCCGACTCTTGGGCGCGGGCACTGGCACAGGGTCCCTCATAGTGCAATCAAGTGTCTCTGACGGTGGTGGTGCACACCCGCCGTCAGACACACTGCTGTACTATGAGGGGCCCAGTGCCAGTACCGACGCCCACGAGTGGGCCCCCCTTGCTTGGGCAGGGCCCCAGCATTTGCAATCTTTACCTCTCCCTGCTCCTCCGCTGTGTAATCTGGGCCGTCAAATCCATACTGTGCCTGACACCGTCTGAGCCTGCCTCCTGAGACATATATTTTGAATGTGTACGCTATCCATACATGTTATCCGGGGATACGGTACCCTATCTAACCTTTGTGCAATCACGTGCAATCCATACTGTGCCTGACACCGTCTGAGCCTGCCTCCTGAGACATATATTTTGAATGTGTACACTATCCATACATGTTATCCGGGGATACGGTACCCTTTCTAACCTTTGTGCAATCACGTGCAATCCATACTGTGCCTGACACCGTCTGAGCCTGCCTCCTGAGACATATATTTTGAATGTGTACGCTATCCATACATGTTATCCAGTGATACGGTACCATTTCTAACCTTTGTGCAATCACGTGCAATCCATACTGGGCCTGACACCGTCTGAGCCTGCCTCCTGAGACATATATTTTGAATGTGTACGCTATCCATACATGTTATCCAGGGATACGGTACCCTTTCTAACCTTTGTGCAATCACGTGCAATCCATACTGGGCCTAACACCGTCTGAGCCTGCCTCCTGAGACATATTTTGAATGTGTACGCTATCCATACATGTTATCCGGGGATACGGTACCCTTTCTAACCTTTGTGCAATCACGTGCAATCCATACTGTGCCTGACACCGTCTGAGCCTGCCTCCTGAGACATATATTTTGAATGTGTACGCTATCCATACATGTTATCCAGGGACACGGTACCCTTTCTAACCTTTGTGCAATCACGTGCAATCCATACTGGGCCTAACACCGTCTGAGCCTGCCTCCTGAGACATATATTTTGAATGTGTACGCTATCCATACATGTTATCCGGGGATACGGTACCCTTTCTAACCTTTGTGCAATCACGTGCAATCCATACTGGGCCTAACACCGTCTGAGCCTGCCTCCTGAGACATATATTTTGAATGTGTACGCTATCCATACATGTTATCCGGGGATACGGTACCCTTTCTAACCTTTGTGCAATCACGTGCAATCCATACTGGGCCTAACACCGTCTGAGCCTGCTTCCTGAGACATATATTTTGAATGTGTACGCTATCCATACATGTTATCCGGGGATACGGTACCCTTTCTAACCTTTGTGCAATCACGTGCAATCCATACTGTGCCTGACACCGTCTGAGCCTGCCTCCTGAGACATATATTTTGAATGTGTTCGCTATCCATAAATGTTATCCAGGGATACGGTACCCTTTCTAACCTTTGTGCAATCACGTGCAATCCATACTGGGCCTGACACCGTCTGAGCCTGCCTCCTGAGACATATATTTTGAATGTGTACGCTATCCATACATGTTATCCAGGGATACGGTACCCTTTCTAACCTTTGTGCAATCACGTGCAATCCATACTGGGCCTAACACCATCTGAGCCTGCCTCCTGAGACATATATTTTGAATGTGTACGCTATCGATACATGTTATCCGGGGATACGGTACCCTTTCTAACCTTTGTGCAATCACGTGCAATCCATACTGGGCCTAACACCGTCTGAGTTTGCCTCCTGATACATATATTTTGAATGTGTACGCTATCCATACATGTTATCCGGGGATACGGTACCCTTTCTAACCTTTGTGCAATCACGTGCAATCCATACTGGGCCTAACACCGTCTGAGCCTGCCTCCTGAGACATATTTTGAATGTGTACGCTATCCATACATGTTATCCAGGGATACGGTACCCTTTCTAACCTTTGTGCAATCACGTGCAATCCATGCTGGGCCTGACACCGTCTGAGCCTGCCTCCTGAGACATATATTTTGAATGTGTACGCTATCCATACATGTTATCCAGGGATACGGTACCCTTTCTAACCTTTGTGCAATCACGTGCAATCCATACTGGGCCTAACACCGTCTGAGCCTGCCTCCTGAGACATATATTTTGAATGTGTACGCTATCCATACATGCTATCCGAGGATACGGTACCCTTTCTAACCTTTGTGCAATCACGTGCAATCCATACTGGGCCTAACACCGTCTGAGCCTGCCTCCTGAGACATATATTTTGAATGTGTATGCTATCCATACATGTTATCCGGGGATACGGTACCCTTTCTAACCTTTGTGCAATCACGTGCAATCCATACTGGGCGTGAGAACGGCTGGCGAGCTGTTAAGCAAGCTACAGCACCTGTCCAGACAAGTACAGGGATTCCCTAGTGAGGAGACTTATTTGATTGTTTTCAATGTTGGGACAGCAATTTTTGGGGAGCACTATACTCTGGAGAATGATAGATGGGGCCCACCATACACTGGAACATTCCAAAGGTGGACATCAGACACTGGAGCAGCATTTACAGGGCCCATTATACACTAGAGCATTAGAAATGGGGCCCATTATGTTTGGAGCATTATTTGGGCCCATAAGACAGTGGAGCTTCATCCATGGGGACCAACATATACTGTAGCATTATGTGGAGCTCATCATATACTGTTTCAAACATTATATGGGACAAATGATTCTGTATGGAGAAATAGATGGGCCTCGTCATGAGATGTAAAAAGTGAGGTATTTTTCATTGTACTATACCGCTATTTATCTGCCGTATCGGAGCATGATGAGTTGTGGTATGTGTTAAAGGGGCGCTCTTTCGCCCAGGGCACATGAAAACCTGCAGCCAGCCCTCCCCCCCACAACTTTAGCCAAATAACCCCCATTTTTCAGTGCGTAACTTGTATTATGAAGTTAATTAAGGTTGACAAGCTTAAGTAAGAAGAATTGATGCTTTTAGCATTCAAATGGGCACTGTAGGTGTGTTTCCTGTCCTCCTCTCACTGCCGACTTTTATTCCCCATTGACTTACATTGGGTTTCGTGTTTCGGGACGACCCCGACTTTTCCCTATAATCGGACGATCTTGCTCGACCCGACTTTTGGAAAAGTCGGGTTTCACGAAACGAAACGCGACCCTAAAAAACCAAAAGTCGCTCAACTCTAGTCACCACCTTTAATGCCTCTTTTACAACAGTTCAGCAACTTGCGTATAAGCTTCCTCTGCATATCCAAAAAAATACCTAAATGTGCTCTCACAGTGTATCAGACACTGGTTGAATGATTTCTGCCACGTAAGTTTGGCCGTCCAAAGACAATCATACTTTAACCCTTTACTGACCATGACAATTTTGACCTTAATCCCTTTAGCCCCAAAGGTGGTTTTTGCATGTTAATGACCAGGCCAATTTTTACAATTCTGACCACTGTCCCTTTATGAGATAATAACTCTGGAACGCTTCCATGGATCCTGGTGATTCTGACATTGTTCTCGTGACATATTGTAATTCATGATAGTTGTAAAAGTTCTTTAATATAACTTGCGTTTATTTGTGAAAAAAACTGAAATTTGGCGAAATTTTTGAAAGTTTCACAATTTTCCAACTTTTAATTTTAATTCTCTTAAATCACAGATATGTGTCACACAAAATACTTAATAAGTAACATTTCCCACATGTCTACTTTACATCAACACTATTTTGTAATCAAATTTTTTTTTGTTAAGAAGTTATAGGGGTTAAAATTTAAACAGCAATTTTTCATTTTTACATCATTGTGTTTTTAGGGACCACATCACATTTGAAGTCACTTTGAGGGGTTTATATGATAGAAAATACCCAAAAGTAACACATTCTAAAAACTGCACCCCTGAAAAAAATTTACTCCAGATCCATTTTTTTTATTTTAGCAAGGGTAACAGGAGAAATTGGACACCAAAAATTGTTGAGCAATTTCTCCTGAGTACGCTGATAACCCATGTATGCAGGTAAACCACTGTTTGGGCGCATGGCAGAGCTTGGAAGGGAAGGAGCGCCGTTTGACTTTTCAATGCAAAATTGGCTGGAATTGAGATCGGATGCCATGTCGTATTTCAAGAGCCCCTGATGTGCCTAAATAGTGGAACCCCCCCCACAAGTGACACCATTTTGGAAAGTAGACCCCCTAAGAAACTTATCTAGATGTGTGATGAGCACATTGAACCCCCAAATGCTTCACAGAAGTTTATAACATAGCACCGTAAAAATAAAAAATCATATTTTTTCCACAAAAAAATGATCTTTTTGACCCCAAATTTTCATTTTCCCAAGGGTAACAGAAGAAATTGGACCCCAAAAGCTATTGTGCAATTTGTACGCTGATACCCCATATGTGGGGGTAAACCATTGTTTGGGCACATGGCAAAGCTCAGTAGGGAAAGAGCACCAGATTTTACTGTTATGGTTTGCAGGTGCCATGACCCACTGGGAGAGCCCATGAGGTGCCTAAACAGCAGAACCCCCATAAGTGACCCCATACACCTCTCAATCAATTCTTCTAGGGGTGCATTGATCATATTAACACCATGGGTGTGTCACAGAAATTTATACCATTGGGCAGTGAGGACAAAATAACTTCATTTTAAACCACCAAAATTTTGTTCTAGTCAAAGATTTAACATTTTCACACAAGATGTGGGTAAAAATGGCAACAAAATTTGTCCCACAATTTCTACTGAACGTGGCAATACCCCATATGTTGATGTACAGTACTACTTAGCCATGCAGAGAGACTCGGGAGGAACGGAGCGCTATTTGACTATTCAAGTTGAATGGGTCTGTGCACATGTCAGTGTGTTTCCACAGACCATGTGTCCGTGGGCAAAATACGCTGACATGTCCCTTTTTTAATGTCAGCACGGGCCACAAAACATCCAGCACACGTGCACACGCATAACACACATGGATGTCATCCATGTGACACGCATCTGCGCTAGGAATGAAGCATTACAGTAAGCGCTGTTCCCCGGCCCCAAGTGCTGAGCATGGCTCTCATCATTCTCCCCTGCTTGTGCCGATCGCCCTGGCGCCGGTCTGTTTGATACTGATGCGGCACACGCATGCCACACAGGTGCCACAAGTATTAAACACGGACGATGACATCTCCAGTACCGTAAATATCAGGACGTGTGAAAGAGGGGTTATACAGTTGTGGCCAAACGTATTGACACCCCTGCAATTCTGTCAGATAATACTCAGGTTCTTCCTGAAAATGATTGCAAACACAAATTCTTTGGTATTATTATCTTCATTTAATTTGTCTTAAATGAAAAAACACAAAAAGAATTGTCCCAAAGCCAAATTGGATATAATTCCACACCAAACATAGAAAAGAGGGTGGAAAAAAGTATTGGCACTGTTCGAAAAAGCATGTGATGCTTCTCTAATTTGTGTAATTAACAGCACCTGTAACTTACCTGTGGCACCTAACAGGTGTTGGCAATAACTAAATCACACTTGCAGCCAGTTGACATGGATTAAAGTTGACTCAACCTCTGTTCTGTGTCCTTGTGTGTACCACATTGAGCATGGAGAAAAGAAAGAAGACAAAAGAACTGTCTGAGTACTTGAGAAACCAAATTGTGAGGAAGCATGAGCAATCTCAAGGCTACAAGTCCATCTCCAAAGACCTGAATGTTCCTGTGTCTACCGTGCGCAGTGTCATCAAGAAGTTTAAAGCCCATGGCACTGTGGCTAACCTCCCTAGATGTGGACGGAAAAGAAAAATTGACAAGAGATTTCAGCGCAAGATTGTGCGGATGTTGGATAAAGAACCTCGACTAACATCCAAACAAGTTCAAGCTGCCCTGCAGTCCGAGGGTACAACAGTGTCAACCCGTACTATCCGTCGGCGTCTGAATGAAAAGGGACTGTATGATAGGAGACCCAGGAAGACCCCACTTCTTACCCCGAGACTTAAAAAAGCCAGGCTGGAGTTTGCCAAAACTTACCTGAAAAAGCCTAAAACGGTTTGGAAGAATGTTCTCTGGTCAGATGAGACAAAAGTAGAGTTTTTTGGGCTAAGGCATCAACATAGAGTTTACAGGAGAAAAAAAGAGGCATTCAAAGAAAAGAACACGGTCCCTACAGTCAAACATGGCGGAGGTTCCCTGATGTTTTGGGGTTGCTTTGCTGCCTTTGGCACTGGACTGCTTGACCGTGTGCATGGCATTATGAAGTCAGAAGACTACCAACAAATTTTGCAGGTCAATGTAGGGCCCAGTGTGAGAAAGCTGGGTCTCCCTCAGAGGTCATGGGTCTTCCAGCAGGACAATGACCCAAAACACACTTCAAAAAGCACTAGAAAATGGTTTGAGAGAAAGCAGAGACTTCTAAGGTGGCCAGCAATGAGTCCAGACCTGAATCCCATAGAACACCTGTGGAGAGATCTAAAAATGGCAGTTTGGAGAAGGCACCCTTCAAATATCAGGGACCTGGAGCAGTTTGCCAAAGAAGAATGGTCAAAATTCCAGCAGAGCATTGTAAGAAACTCATTGATGGTTACCGGAAGCAGTTGGTCGCAGTTATTTTGGCTAAAGGTTGTGCAACCAAGTATTAGGCTGAGGGTGCCAATACTTTTGTCTGGCCCATTTTTGGAGTTGTGTGTGAAATTATCAATGTTTTGCTTTTTGCTTCATTCTCTTTTGTTTTTTCATTTAAGACAAATTAAATGAAGATAATAATACCAAAGAATTACAGGGGTGTCAATACTTTTGGCCACAACTGTAGCAGGTTTTTCTGTTTGGCTGCTGTCACACGCTAAAAGATGCTTTTTATTGCAAAAAATAGTTTTTGCGTCACCATATTTTGAGAGCTATAATTTTTCCATATTTTGGCCCACAGAGTATTGTGAGGTCTTGTTTTTTGCCGGACAAGTTGACGTTTTTATTGGTATCATTTTCGGGCCCATGACATTTTTTGATCGCTTTTTATTCCGATTTTTGGGAGGCAGAATGAACAAAAACCAGCAATTCATGAATTTTTTTTTTTTTTGGGGGGGGGAGGGGCGTTTATACCATTCCATGCAATGCATCATCATTTATATTTTTTTTAATGTTTTGGCGCTTTTATACAATAAAAACTATTTTATATTAAAAAAAATGATTATTTTTGCATCGCTTTATTCTGAGAGCTATAACTTTTTTATTTTTCTGGTGATGGAGCTGTATGGGGTTTGTTTTTTGCGGGACAAGATGATGTTTTCAGCAGTACCATGTTTATTTATATTCGTCTTTTTGATCGTGTGTTATTCCACTTTTTGTTCGGCGGTATGATGATAACGCATTGTTTTTTGCCTTGTTTTTTTATGATGTTCATTAAAGGGGTTAACTAGTAGGACATTTTTATAGGTCGGGTCCTTACGGACGTGGCAATACCAAATATGTGTACTTTTATTGTTTAGATTTTTTTTCATTCAAATATTTATTTAATGAGAAAATAAATATTGATTTATTATTGTTTTATTTTTTTACAATTATTTAAAAAAATATATATATTCTAGCTTTTATACTTTGTCCCACTATGGGACAATCATTTTTTGCAGGCTGATCACTTCTATAGCATGCAGATGAAGCAGCATATGCATGCTATAGAAGCTATCAGCACTGCACTTACTGCACTGACCTGAGAGACTTCCTGATCATGCACTGCACATGACCGGGAAGTTTCTCAGCTCTGGTGACCTGGATGTCGCCATGACGACATCGGGTAACCATGGCAGCGATTGGGACCCCGCGTCACGCCGCAGGGTCTCCTATCCCAAGGCAGAGGTGCTGTCAGCCCTCTGCCTGCTCCCAGAATGCTGCGATCGTGTTTGATTGCAGCATTTCAGGGGTTAAAGTGCTGGGAGCAGTCTGTGACCACTCCTGGCATTTAGTGCCGGGTGTCAGCAGTGACAATCAGCTGACATCCGTCCGCGATCGGCCGCACACCACCCATGTGCATGGCCAATCGCTATGACGTACTATACTGTCCATGGTCAAATTGTGCCAGGGTACATGGATGGTATAGTACGTCAGATGGCAGAAAGGGGTTAATGATCAAGCCAAATTTTACAATTATGACCACTGTCACTTTATGAGGTAATGGATTCCACTGATTCTGAGAATGTTTTTTCGTGACATATTGTACTTCATAATACTTGTAACATTTGTTGCGATTATTTGTGAAAATGTCGGAATTTTTGAAAACACTTTACAGTTTTCAAACTAGACCCCTCAAGGAATTCATCTAGGGTTGTAGTGAGTATTTTGAACCCATAGGTGCCTCACAGAATTTTATCACATTCAGACGTATGTAATTTTTGTATTTGCTGCAAATTTGTCAGGTATACAAGGGATAATAGGTGAAGCTAGACCCCCACAATTTCTCCTGAACGCAGTGCTGCCTTATATATGTTGTCAGAAATTACTGTTAAGCCATATATCAGGGCTGAGAACGGGCGCTATTTGGCTCTTGGAGCTGATATATTGCTAGAACAGTTTACGGGCGAGATTTGCGGAGCTTCCTAAGGTGCCAGAACAGCAAAAAAAACAAAAGTGAACCTCTCAATGAATTTATCTGCGACTGCAGCCAGTAACTATTTTGTAACATCCATACCAGGCTTTTTTTTCTGGAGAATCTGCCAGTCTAGTACCCATACATTGTGCCCCCATACAGTGTAAAGCCCCCATATATTGTAGCTCCCCCATACATTGTGCCCAGCTTGTGCTTCTGGTGATACTCACCCATAAATTAAGAGCCTTCTCGCCATTAAATAATGCCAAACATGTGGCTGCTTACTGTGGTTTACATAGTAACATAGTAACATAGTTATTAAGGTTGAAGGGAGACTTTAAGTCCATCTAGTTCAACCCATATCCTATCCTACCTTGCCCTAACATGTTGATCCAGAGGAAGGCAAAAAAAACCCATGTGGCAACAGTAAGCTTCACATTGGGGAAAAAAATCCCTTCCCGACTCCACATACGGCAATCAGACTAGCTCCCTGGATCAACGCAATATTAAGGAGGCTAGTGTATATACCCTGTAATTAGAGTTGAGCGATACCATCCGATACTTCAAAGTATCGTATCGGATGGTATCGGCCGATCTTTAAAAAAAGTATCGGTATCGCCGATTCCGATACCGGAAGTCCCATTCAAGTCTATGGGACTTCCGGTATCGGAATAAGAAAAACCCTTTCCTGCCCTTGTACAGCCTCTCTGGGGTCTGTACGGGCCTTTCGGGGGGCTGTGCCGGCCTGCCAGGGGGTCTGTGCAGGCTCCGGTGGTCTGTGCCGGCCTGCCGGTGGTCTGTGCAGGCTCCGGGGGGCTGTGCCGGCCTGCCGGGGGGCTGTGCCGGCCTGCCAGGGGGTCTGTGCAGGCTCCGGTGGTCTGTGCCGGCCTGCCGGTGGTCTGTGCAGGCTCCGGGGGGCTGTGCCGGCCTGCCGGGGGGCTGTGCCGGCCTGCCGGGGGGCTGTGCCGGCCTGCCAGGGGGTCTGTGCAGGCTCCGGTGGTCTGTGCCGGCCTGCCGGTGGTCTGTGCAGGCTCCGGGGAGCTGTGCCGGCCTGCCGGGGGGCTGTGCCGGCCTGCCGGGGGGCTGTGCCGGCCTGCCGGTGGTCTGTGCAGGCTCCGGGGGTCTGTGCAGGCATCGTCCGATGGGACTACAAGTCCCATCGGGCGATGCCTGCTACCATGACAGTGATTGACACATTAGCCAATGATGGGACAGTAGTAGTCCCATCATCCGGCTAATGTGTTAAATGTAAAAAAAAAAAAATTACATGCTACATTCATACTACATACTACATACATGCTACATTCATACTACATACTACATACATACTACATATATACTACATGCATGCTACATACATACTACATATATACTACATGCATGCTACATACATACTACATATATACTACATGCATGCTACATGCATACTACATGCTACATGCATGCTACATACATACTACATACATGCTACATATATACTACATACATACTACATATATACTACATGCATGCTACATATATACTACATACTACATACTACATACATACTACATATATACTACATGCATGCTACATACATACTACATGCTACATGCATGCTACATACATACTACATACATGCTACATATATACTACATACACACTACATATATACTACATGCATGCTACATATATACTACATGCATGCTACATACATACTACATATATACTACATGCATGCTACATACATACTACATGCTACATGCATGCTACATACATACTACATACATACTACATACATGCTACATATATACTACATACATACTACATATATACTACATACATACCACATACATACTACATGCATGCTACATATATACTACATGCATGCTACATACATACTACATATATACTACATGCATGCTACATACATACTACATGCTACATGCATGCTACATACATACTACATACATGCTACATATATACTACATACATACTACATATATACTACATGCATGCTACATATATACTACATACATACTACATATATACTACATGCATGCTACATATATACTACATACATACTACATATATACTACATACATGCTACATATATACTACATGCTACATACATACCACATACATACTACATACATGCTACATATATACTACATGCATGCTACATACATACTACATATATACTACATGCATGCTACATACATACTACATGCTACATGCATGCTACATACATACTACATACATACTACATGCTACATACATACCACATATATACTACATACATACAATACATTCATACAATACATACATAGACATACAGTACATATAACATAGAGTAACATACTTACCAATACTTGTCACATTGTTCCCCGAAGCCATTGTCGTCTACGGAATAAATATTAACATAACAAACCACAAAAATACTCACCCACGATCCGAAGCAGTCCACGAGTGTGTCCCACGACGATCTTGGGTAGAGAACTGCAGCATCAGCTGATGCTGCCGTTCTCTACGGGCTGCAGGAATCCAATGACGGAAGGTAGGTATCCTTCCGCACTGTATTCCTCCGCCACTTAAAAAAAAAAAAGTCCCTAGTCTCACTTTATGCCATTGCTGTGTGGGAATTTCCCACACAGCAATGGCATAAAGTGAGACTAGGGACTTTTTTTTTTTTAAGTGGCGGAGGAATACAGTGCGGAAGGATACCTACCTTCCGTCATTGGATTCCTGCAGCCCGTAGAGAACGGCAGCATCATCTGATGCTGCCGTTCTCTACCCAAGATCGTCGTGGGACACACTCGTGGACTGCTTCGGATCGTGGGTGAGTATTTTTGTGGTTTGTTATGTTAATATTTATTCCGGAAAGACAATGGCTTCGGGGAACAATGTGACAAGTATTGGTAAGTATGTTACTCTATGTTATATGTACTGTATGTCTATGTATGTATTGTATGTATGTAGTATATATGTGGTATGTATGTAGCATGTAGTATGTATGTAGTATGTATGTAGCATGCATGTAGCATGTAGTATGTATGTAGCATGCATGTAGTATATATGTAGTATGTATGTAGCATGCATGTAGCATGTATGTAGTATGTATGTGGTATGTATGTAGCATGTAGTATATATGTAGCATGCATGTAGTATATATGTAGTATGTATGTAGTATGTATGTAGCATGTATGTAGCATGTATGTAGTATATATGTAGTATGTATGTAGTATATATGTAGCATGCATGTAGTATATATGTAGCATGCATGTAGTATATATGTAGCATGCATGTAGTATATATGTAGTATGTATGTAGTATATATGTAGCATGTATGTAGTATGTATGTAGCATGCATGTAGCATGTAGTATGTATGTAGCATGCATGTAGTATATATGTAGTATGTATGTAGCATGCATGTAGTATATATGTAGCATGCATGTAGTATGTATGTGGTATGTATGTAGTATGTATGTAGCATGCAGTATGTATGTAGTATGTATGTAGTATATATGTAGTATGTATGTAGCATGCATGTAGTATGTATGTAGCATGTATGTAGTATGTATGTAGTATATATGTAGTATGTATGTAGCATGTAGTATGTATGTAGTATTTTTTTTTTTTTTTTTAACATTTAACACATTAGCCGGATGATGGGACTACTACTGTCCCATCATTGGCTAATGTGTCAATCACTGTCATGGTAGCAGGCATCGCCCGATGGGACTTGTAGTCCCATCGGACGATGCTTGCACAGACCCCCGGACATCAGCACAGCCCCCCGGCAGGCCGGCACAGCCCCCCGGCAGGCCGGTACAGACCCCCACAGGGTGCACAGCCCCCCGGCAGGCCGGCACAGCCCCCCGGCAGGCCGGCAGAGACCCCGGGCAGTCCACACAGCCCCCCGGCAGGCCGGCACAGCCCCCCGGCAGGCCCGAAATGACGGCGCATCATGATGCGCACACACCGCGCATCATGATGACGTCAGGCCGTCAATCAACTGAACTTCCGATTCCGATGCCGAATTCCGATATTGAAAAAATATCGGAAGTCGGTATCGGAATTCCGATACAGCAAGTATCGGCCGATACCCGATACTTGCGGTATCGGAATGCTCAACACTACCTGTAATATTATACTTTTCAAGAAAGGCATCCAGTCCCTTCTTAAATTTTAGTAGTGAATCACTCATTACAACATCATATGGCAGAGAGTTCCATAGTCTCACTGCTCTTACAGTAAAGAATCCGCGTCTGTGAGTATGCTTAAACCTTCTTTCCTCCAGACGTAGAGGATGCCCCCTTGTCCCTGTCACAGGTCTAAGAGTAAAAAGATCATTAGAAAGGTCTTTGTATTGTCCCCACATATATTTATACATTGTAATAAGATCACCCCTAAGCCTTCGATTCTCCAAACTAAATAACCCCAAGTGTAATAACCTGTCTTGGTATTGCAGACCCCCTAGTTCCCTAATAACCTTGGTCGCTCTTCTCTGCACCCGCTCCAGTTCAGCTATGTCTTTCTTATACACCGGAGACCAGAACTGTACACAGTATTCTAAGTGTGGTCGCACTAGTGACTTATATAGAGGTAAAATTATGTTCTCCTCATGAGCATCTATGCCTCTTTTAATGCATCCCATTATTTTATTTGCCTTTGCAGCAGCTGCTTGACTCTGGCCACTAAATGTGAGTTTGTCATCCACCCAGGTCTTTTTCAGTGACTGTTTTGCCCAGTGTTTTACAATTAAGCACATAATTATACAACTTGTTCGTTCTACCCAAGTGCATGACCTTACATTTTTCCCAATTAAAGCTCATTTGCCATTTATCAGCCCAAGCTTCTAGTTTACATAAATCCTCCTGTAATATAAAATTGTCCTCCTCTGTATTAATTACCCTGCAGAGTTTAGTGTCATCTGCAAATATTGAAATTCTACTCTCTATGCCCCCTACAAGGTCATTAATAAATATGTTAAAAAGAAGCGGGCCCAAAACTGACCCCTGTGGTACCCCACTGCTAACCGTGACCCAGTCAGAGTGTGCTCCATTAATAACCACCCTTTGTTTCCTATCCCTGAGCCAGCTCTTAACCCACCTACACATATTTGCCCCTATCCCCATTGTTCTCATTTTATGTATCAACCTTTTGTGTGGCACCGTATCAAAAGCTTTTGAAAAGTCCATGTACACCACGTCCACTGCATTCCCTTGGTCCAGTCCGGAACTTACCTCTTCATAAAAGCTTATCAGATTAGTCTGACAGGAACGGTCTCTTGTAAACCCATGTTGATATTGGGTCATAAGGTTATTCTTCTCCAGATACTCCAGTATAGTATCTCTTAGAAAACCCTCCAGGATTTTACCCACAGTTGAGGTTAAACTTACTGGCCTATAATTTCCAAGTTCAGTTTTTGTCCCCTTTTTGAATATTGGCACCACATTTGCTATACGCCAGTCCTGTGGTACAGACCCTGTTATTATGGAATCTTTAAAGATTAAAAATAGTGGTCTATCTATGACTGTGCTTAATTCCTGCAGTACTCGGGGGTGTATCCCATCCGGGCCCGGGGATTTGTCAATTTTAGTGATTTGTAGACGCCGCCGTACTTCCTGCTGGGTTAAGCAGGTGACATTTAATGGAGAATTTTTATCCCTGATCATGTTATCCGTCATGGGATTTTCTTGTGTAAATACTGTTGAAAAAAAGTCATTTAGCATATTGGCTTTTTCCTCATCCTCATCCACCATTTCACCCAGACTATTTTTAAGGGGACCAACACTATAATTTTTTAGCTTCTTACTATTTATGTAGTTAAAGAATATTTTGGGATTATTTTTACTTTCTCTGGCAATGAGTCTCTCTGTCTCAATCTTTGCTGTCTTGATTTGCTTTTTACAAAATTTATTTAATCTTCTGTATTTATTTAATGCCTCATCACTACCTACTTGCTTTAATTCTCTAAATGCTTTATTTTTATCTCTTATTGCGCCCCTTACAGCTCTATTTAGCCATAGTGGTTTCCTTCTATTTCTCGCATGTTTATTCCCATACGGTATATATTGTGCACAGGTCCTATTCAAGATGCTAATAAACGTCTCCCATTTTCTTTGTGTATTTTTAAGTCTCAGGATATCGTCCCAGTTAATTGCACCAAGATCATCTCTCATCCGTTGGAAATTTGCCTTCCTGAAGTTTAGTGTCCTTGTAACCCCTCTACTACACATC
The DNA here is from genome assembly GCF_039654945.1 of Dendrobates tinctorius. Lineage (NCBI taxonomy): Eukaryota > Metazoa > Chordata > Amphibia > Anura > Dendrobatidae > Dendrobates > Dendrobates tinctorius. Next base: position 22,345,824 of record NW_027361700.1, read on the forward strand.
TTATTAAAGGATACATGAAAACTTATTAATTTGTGATCACTATTACCCAAGTGACCCTCAACCCTTATATTTGATATGCGGTCTGGCCTGTTGGTTAATATTAGGTCTAGCAGTTCCCCCCCTCTTGTTGGGTCCTGAACCAGTTGTGAAAGGTAATTGTCTCTCATCGTTGTCAGAAACCTATTACCTTTGCTGGAACTGCAGGTTTCGGTTCCCCAATGTATTTCAGGGTAGTTGAAGTCCCCCATAATAATGACTTCTCCTTGAGTTGCTGCTTCATCTATTTGCTTTATGAGGATATTCTCTGTAGCTTCCATTATTTTTGGAGATTTATAACAAACGCCTATCACTAATTTATTATTTTTCCCCCCTCCCCTTATCTCTACCCACAGGGACTCTACATTTTCATTAGATTCATATATATTATCACGAAGGATGGGTTTTAAGGATGATTTTACATATAAACACACGCCTCCCCCTCGCTTATTTGTACGGTCATTTCTGAACAGACTATAGCCCTGTAAATTAACAGCCCAGTCATGGCTCTCATCCAGCCATGTCTCAGATATCCCCACCATGTCATAATTATGTTCCAACAACATTAACTCCAATTCCTCCATTTTGTTGGCGAGACTTCTGGCATTAGTATACATGCACTTTATGTATCTCTCTGTACCTCTATTCTTTCTTAAATTATTAACTGTTCTAACCCCACCCCCCATGACACCTCCACCCCCAATGTCATTATTTGTGCCCAGGTCTCTATCTGCACTGTCTTCCCCTCCTATAAAAGGAATACCCTCCTCCCCCGTCCCTAGTTTAAACACTCCTCCAACCTTCTAGCCATTTTCTCCCCCAGCACAGCTGCACCCTCCCCATTGAGGTGCAGCCCGTCCCTAGCGTAGAACCTGTAGCCAACTGAGAAGTCGGCCCAGTTCTGCAGGAACCCAAACCCCTCCTTCCTACACCAATTCCTGAGCCACTTATTAACCTCCCTAATCTCCCGTTGCCTCTCTGGCGTGGCACGTGGTACAGGAAGTATTTCTGAAAATACCACCTTGGAGGTCCTTGCTTTAAGCTTACAGCCTAATTCCCTGAAATCATCTTTAAGGACCTTCCACCTACCTCTAACTTTGTCATTTGTGCCAATGTGCACCATGACCGCTGGATCCTCTCCAGCCCCTCCCAGTAATCTGTCAACCCGATCAGCGATGTGTCGGACTCGAGCGCCAAGTAGGCAGCACACCGTTCGACGATCCCTGTCTTTGTGACAGATTGCCCTATCTGTTCCCCTAATAATTGAGTCTCCCACTACCAGAACCTGTCTGGCCTGCCCTGCTCTCCTATTTCCCCCCTTACTGGAGCAGAGACTCCTCCGGCTTTCAGAGGACATGCCTTGCTGCAGCAGTGCTACTCCTGCACTAACACTCCCCTCATCTGCCAACTTAGCAAACTTATTGGGGTGTGCCAGATCAGGACTAGCCTCCCTGGTGCTCTTCCCTCTACCCCGCCTTCTAACTGTCACCCAGCTAGCTGCTTCATTGTCCTGCAGCTCCAACCTAGCATCCCCCCCCTCATCTATCCCATTGAGCGTCTGCTCAGTGAGCAGAAGACTCCTTTCCATATTGTCTATGGATCTCAGTGTTGCCAGCTGCACATTTAGATCCAGTATCTGGGCTTCCAAATGCACAACGTGCTCACATCTCGCACAGCAGTATGCACCCTCAACCGACTGTTCAAGGATTTCATACATGCGGCAAGACGTGCACTGGATGGCATTGGCAATAGTGGAGCACATCCTAATGGGGATTGCACCAGACAATAAGATAAGCAAAAATAAATTAATAAAAAAAAAAAAAAAAAAGTATTAATATAACAGCAATTCAGTAAGACCTCCCTTGGAAACTCCCTGAATCTAAAGTCACTGAATTTCAAGTCACACACTTACCACAGTTCGCACTTACGCTCAGGAAGAAGATTTAAAAGAGTTTTTTTTTTTTTTTTCCCCTTTTACCAGCACACCACCTTGCTGCTCAATGCACTTCCAAAAGGAGTTGAGCCCCAACCAGCTGCCCCTTATAAACCCTTAATTACTGTATGAACTCCCACCCTTAATTAACCCCTTGTGAATATAGTTACACCTCAAGATTTAAATGCAATAAAGTTTACCCTTACAAACACAGATAGTAAAATAAGAGATTAACCCTGAAGAGAGAAAATATAGGTTAAACAAGCCCCCAAAGCCCCGCAAAAATTGAACAGGTAGAAAGCACTCAGCAACTTACAATTCAGCAACTCACACAGGTATTTGTTATAGGTTTTCCAAATACCTCTTCACTGAATTTCAAGTCACACACTTACCAGAGTTCGCACTTACGCTCAGGTCACACTCAGCTCGTTCACACTCGCTCAGGAAGAAGATTTAAAAGAGTTTTTTTTTTTTTTTTTCCCCCCTTTTACCAGCACACCACCTTGCTGCTCAATGCACTTCCAAAAGGCACAGGCACAGTGGGGCTCAGAAGGAGGGGAGCATTTGGATTTTGGAGCGCAGAATTCACTGCATTTTATTAGAGGGGGCAGGAGCCATGCCGCTTTTGCAGAGTCTTTGTTCTACTAATAATGTGAGAACCCCCTAATAATGAGAGATGATGGACCTGAGTGGGAGCTTGTTTTGTGCAAGATGAATTAGGGGTTATATTGATAACATTTTGGGATACATTATATTTTTTTCGATCGCTTCCAAAATAAGGCTGGATCACATTCTTGTGTTCTACGCTAAGCACTTACATTGTGGTTGTGGTGTTTGCAGGTACACAGGATGCAGTGACGAGTCGCGAGACAATTTGGTGCTCTCTACGAGAGCACCAAATCGTGATTATACGATTATCTCTCGTATAATCACGTTTATAAGACTAGAGGGAACTTTCCTCAGTCACGGCCTGATCACCAAAAGGGGTAACACGGGTTGCCCTCGCAGGGGCTCTATACAAGCAAACACAAACGGGTAGAACACGACTACTTCCGGCAATAGCCGCTCACTATAGGGCCGCGGTATGGCCGACTACGGGTCCTTAAATATATAGTCAACTTAGCCACCCAGACGTCCCTCGCCGTTAGGGATGGTGGTCTTTCGGCGTAGTAGTTGCTGGGCCCAGTTGCTGAGGTGTTGACGAAGTCTTCGCGCGCTCCGGCGCGCTGATGACACTGGAGCCCCACAGGCCCCGGCGGAGTCCTTGGACAGATGGGCCGCAGCCCCCGGACTGAAGCAAGCGGCAGCGATGTGTGGTGGCGAATGACAGGCCACCTGCGCAGCTAACGGCTGCGACGGGGAGTCCGCGGTCAGCAGAGGCCTGGCCCCTGCTGTGGACCGGAGCCAGACAGTGGTGGCCACCGACGGCACTGGGCTTGCCGCGACCACGGGTGAGGGCAGAGCAGCTGCGGGCAGCAGGAGGGCAGGCCGCAGCCACGGGCAGGAGCGAGGTGGCAATGGCCGCTGGTGGCCGCGGGCAGGCTGCAGCCGCGGGCAGGAGTGAGGCGGCAGCAGCCGCGGGCAGGCCGCAGCCGCTGGCTGGAAGAAGGCGGTGGCCGCCGCTGGTCGACGTGGGGCAGCGGTTCTCGGACGGTCGTCTCGGTGCTGTCCCGCTGATGTCCAGGGGAATTATCTCTCCAGTCTCTGGCCTCCTTCCTGGCTCTGGTGAATTGCTCTGGCTCTCAGTCACTCCTACGATCTCCTGCTCCTTCTGTCTCGTTCTGCTGACTCATCGTCCCGGGAATTCCCCGCCTCCTTTATACTGGTCCCTCCCCCAGCCCATCTGTCTGTCACAGTGGTCGTCCCCGAACTCTGTCCCCCGGAAACAGTTTCCCCCGGAACCCAGGTGACGGTCCCCTTGGTTCCGACCCGGACACTCGACGGGGACCCTCTCTCCCACACTCCCCCACCGTGTATGCTCGCCAGTCCTCGGGCGAGGGCTTTAGTAGACTCGAGTTAGTCTTTGGAGACGACAGTTCTTGTTGCCATATGAACTGGTCCTGTTCGTAACGTTCAGGGGGTTTGCCAACTGTTGACCGCTCGGAGCGTCTAAGGGGTGGAGCTTTGTGCGGTGGTGGATGGTGGTGGGTTGGTCGATTCTGGCAGGCTAACTGGGTCCGTTGCAATGTCATTACTTGGAGGGCCCACGGATGTGGCTGGGAAGTCCTCTTCGTCATTGTGACGAGTGTCAGCTTATGCTGAGTCGTTTTCCTTTTTAGAGTGGACCCTATGGGCCATGGCACCCACCCACATGATCAGGGGTTTCAGACATGCAGAGATGATTGCAAAACCAGACAATGCTGGAACCCAGGAAAGGTCACATTATCAGGGGTTTCAGACATGCAGAGATGATCACAGAAGGCAGAGCAGAAACGCAGGCATCTTGCAGCCCAACAGTCATGAGGTGAGTATGCACACTGCTCTAGGGAACATGCAGGATAGCAGACATGGGATGCGCGTGCACACCGCTCCAGGGGTCATGAGGCAAAACAGACATGGCGGACAAAACAGACATGGCGAGCATGACAGTACCCCCTCCTTAAGCCCTCTCTTACCGGGGCTGGAAAGAAGAAAAAAAAATTCTTCAGCAGAATCCAGAGTTATTACAAACCACTCCAACAACGTTGATCCGACATCTTGAAACGGACACCCGCACCGGTCAAGATACAGGAGCCGTGGATGAGACACGGAGATCCAGTGGGGAGGACTTTGAGTAGACAAGCAAGTCGTCTTACTCTGGCTGCCATAATTTCCAAATGAGTTCAGAGGACAGGGGCCGGGTCTGATTCACAACAGAAGAGTGGCCAGGGTACCGCCATTTTCCAAGCGAGTTCAGAAGACATAGACCAGATCAGATTCTTCATCAGAAGGGTGGCCGAGGTACCAGCGGAGTCCATGGCCTGAGTATTCTGTGACGAGTGTCAGCTTACGCTGAGTCGTTTTCCTTTTTAGAGTGGACCCTCTGGGCCGTGGCACCCACCCACCTAGGGCGAGCTGACCTAGTGAGAACCCACCCCCTATACAGGGAGTGTCAGGGGCAAGACCAAGGGGGTGAGCCAACACAGCAGCTGGACCAGTCGGCCGGCTCAAGGGGACACTATTGAGTGTCTGGCAATAGGACGGACAGGATACAAAACAAAGCGAAGTCAAAGGGTTTCTTCAGCAAACATGGCTACACACTTTATTCAGGTGCAAGGCATAAACAGGGAATCAGGTGCAGGGCACAAACGGTGAAGCACGGCAAGGTGCGTGCAAGGGCGCCCCAAATGTTCCAGACATAACACGTGCATAAAACATACCAGGGTCCAGGGCAGAGTACGTGTTAGGGGTCACGTGCAGAGAGGCACGCCAGGGTCAGGCGAGGCAGAGTCCTGCACGTGCAGAGAAGCACGCCAGGGACAGGCGAGGCAGAGTCCTGCGCGTGCAGAGAGGCACACCAGGGACAGGCGAGGCAGAGTCCTGCGCGTGTGGAGAGGCACACCAGGGTCAGGCGAGGCAGAGTCCTGCATGTGCAGAGAGGCACGCCAGGGTCAGGCGAGGCAGAGTCCTGCGCGTGCAGAGAGGCACACCAGGGTCAGGCGAGGCAGAGTCCTGCGTGTGCAGAGAGGCACACCAGGGTCAGGCGAGGCAGAGTCCTGCGCGTGTGGAGAGGCACGCCAGGGTCAGGCGAGGCAGAGTCCTGCACGTGCGGAGAGGCACTCCAGGATCAGGCGACGCAAAGTCCTGCTCGTGCAGAGAGGTACGCCAGGGTCAGGGTTCAAGGACAGGGTTAGGACCTGTGTGTGCAAGAGGGAGGTATGCCAAGGAGCAGGCGAGGGCCTGCTCGTGCTTTAGAGATCACGTAGAGCGCAGTGCAGACACAGTGTGAGGTGCAAGGGAGCACAGAGAGCACGGCTGGGGCACTGGCTAGCTGATCGGGCTGCGGCACTGACAGACGGGCAAGACTCCAGCGAACCCGGCTGAGGCATGGCAGGCGACACAGCTGTCACTGACCGACGAGCACGGCTGAGGCACAGGCAGGCGGGCACGGCTAGGGTGGGCATGGCTGAGGCACAAACAGGAGGCTAGGAAGGCCAGGTGCATGCAAAGAGCACACAAAGCAACAAGGCAAAGCAAGACGAGAAACAGGACAGAGCTTAGGCAGAGTACGGAACCAGGATCGGAAGCATAGGCAGAAACACGGAATCAGGTCAGAGCAAGAACAGAGCTAGCAGCGGAGCGTTGGCCGAAGCCCAGGGCCGGGCCAAGGCAGAGCCTTGGGACTAGCCTAGAAACGTGCAAAAGAGCACAATAGGAAAGAGTCTAGCAGCGGAGCGTATGCCGAAGCCAGTGGCGGATTAAGTGGACTATGGGCCCGGGGCTGTTCATAAAACCTGGGCCCCTGTACCCCCCTTCCCACCTGAGCGCTGCGGTCCCCGTGCGGGAATTGACAGCCGTACGGACCGCAGCACTTGGTTTGCTGCGGGTCCATACGGAAAACCCGCCACCATTCCACCACGTGTGGACATGGCCTAAAAAGACGTTGCACATAAGCTGTAGGCCTACGGCCAATACGCACAAAATCGCCCAACGTGATCCTGGCCATAGGGGATCCACTTTAATGTCCCCACTTTAATTTGAAGTCCCCTTACTTCATCCATTGCAGTCCCCTATCACCCACTCACTTCATCTGCAGTGCCGCTTCATCATTTGCAGCCCCTTATCCCCCCTTCCATTTCATCATGTGCAGTCCCCTTCCCCCCCAACTTCATGTGCAGCCCCACTACCCCATCATCATGTGCAGTTAATTTTACCCCCACCATCATGTGCAGTCCCCCTTACCCCCAATTCATCATGTGCAGCCCCACTCACCCCCCCTTCATCATGTGAAGCCCCCACTCATCCCCCCTTCATCCTGTGAAGCCCCCACTCACCCCCTTCATCCTGTACAACCCCAGTCACCCCCCCTTCATCATATACAGCCCCCAGTCACCCCCCCTTCATCATATACAGGCCCCAGTCACCCCCCCTTCATCATATACAGGCCCCAGTCACCCCTCCTTCATCATATACAGGCCCCAGTCACCCCCCTTCATATACAGCCCCCAGTCACCCCCCCTTCATCATATACAGGCCCCAGTCACCCCTCCTTCATCATATACAGCCCCCAGTCACCCCCCCTTCATCATATACAGGCCCCACTCATCCCCCCTTCAACATATACAGGCCCCAGTCACCCCTCCTTCATCATATACAGGCTCCAGTCACCCCTCCTTCATCATATACAGGCCCCAGTCACCCCCCCTTCATATACAGCCCCCAGTCACCCCCCTTCATCATATACAGGCCCCAGTCACCCCCCTTCATCATATACAGGCCCCAGTCACCCCCCCTTCATCATATACAGCCCCCAGTCACCCCCCCTTCATCATATACAGCCCCCAGTCACCCCCCCTTCATCATATACAGGCCCCAGTCACCCCCCTTCATCATATACAGGCCCCAGGAGCCGAGCCGAGCCGAGGGAGCAGCCAGGGAGGCTGGGGAGAGGCAGAGCATCCTCCTCCCAAATGGTGACGCCGACCGACGGTGAGTGTCAGAGTCAGACTGTCAGTGACTCACCTCCCTGCCGCCTCTTCTCTTCTCTCCGAGTCCTCCTCACTGTGCTCTGCCAGTCGGCCGGCCGCCGCCTCCACGCTTCTCAGTCCTGACCGCCCACAGCACACAGAGAGAGGAGGAAGGAACTTCTGCTCCTGCCTGGGACTGCCCGCCCCCCTTCCAAGTTCCTACGCCACTGGGCGGTGGCGGGCGGCTCACACAGTGAGCAGTGACATGACAGTCTCAGATCATATGCGATGCGATGCCGACCGACCGGATTGGCCCCTGCCTGGGCGGGTGGGCCCCCTAAAAACCTTGGGCCCGGGGCGACCGCCCCATCCGCCCCTATTAAGATCCGCCACTGGCCGAAGCCCAGAGCCGGGCCAAGGCAGAGCCTTGGGACTAGACATGGAAAAGAGCACAAAAAGAGAGCGAGCTCTGCCTCGCTCTCTCCTATGGTGCTCTGTAGTGCCAGGGAGCACTACAGAGCACCATAGGAGAGAGCGAGGCAGAGCAAGCAAAGACAGAGACCATAGGGAGAAAGAAGGCAGAGCAAGGCAAAGTATGGAACAAGGAGCGGAAGCTAGACTGAAGCACAGAATGGAATCAGAGCAAGGAGGGACTACAAGGCAAAGCAGAGCAGAGACAAAACATGGCACGAAGGACAAACACTAGACAAGGCACGGGACAAGAGACGGAGTATGAGCACGGAGCGTGTGCAGAGACGCACGACAGGGCAGAGTGCAAGGGCACAGAATAGAGGGAGCAACCCAGCAGACCAAGCAGCCATGCAGGGAAGCAACACAATACTCAGGCCCTGAGCATAGCGAGCGGCAGTCTTATATAGGGCATTAGCACCTCCACTTCCGGGTCAGGACCAGGGGAGAACTTCCAGTTCAGATCCTCCAGGATCACAGAGAGCAGTCACATGACCATGGATTCCAGACATGCAGAGATGATTGCAGAACCAGACGGTGCTGGAACCTAGGAAAGGTCACAAGATCAGGGGTTTCAGACATGCAGAGATGATTGCAGAACCAGACAATGCTGGAACCTAGGAAAGGTAACATGATCAGGGGTTTCAGACATGCAGAGATGATTGCAGAACCAGACAATGCTGGAACCCAGGAAAGATCACATGATCAGGGGTTTCAGACATGCAGAGATGATCACAGAAGGCAGAGCAGAAACGCAGGCATCTTGCAGCCCAACAGTCATGAGGTGAGTGTTCACACTGCTCTAGGGAACATGCAGGATAGCAGACATGAGATGCGCATGCACACCGCTCCAGGGGTCATGAGGCAAAACAGACATGGCGGACTTAAGACATGGCGAGCATGACAGTCATCCAGGTTCCAGGCCGTTTACGGGGGGTCGGGGAGCTGAGTGATCGGCTCGGGTCGCATGGGATCAGTGGACGCACAGGGGCGCAACATATTTCGGTGCACAGTACGAGTGAGAGGTGCACCGTCTCTTTCCGATTGTATTTCATACACAGGCCCGTTGGGGCTTATCCGGCGCAACACTCGGTACGGGTTCTCCTCCCACCATAGTTCTAACTTGTTTTGGGGGCGTTGATCTAGTACGAGTACCCGATCCCCAGCCTGGAAGTCAATTGGTGGGGGCAGCGCTCACCCCGGGTGTTCTAGATCCTGGAGCTTTCTATGGACGATTCGGTGGAGGGTCTGCAGCTGGTGCCGGTGGTTTCGGACCCACGAGGATACTCCGGTCCAGGGTAGAGGTTCCTCCGGGTTTAACTCCACTTCCATGATTCCTTTGCCTTCCCGTCCAAACAGCAATGAGTAGGGGGTGTAACCAGTCACCCGGTGCACCCGGTTATTATATACCCACACCAGCTCAGGGACGTATTCAGGTCAGCGGGCCTTTCGGTCGCTCTCCAGGGTATGCAGCATTTGGATTAGTGTCCGATTGAATCGTTCGCAGGCTCCGTTTCCCTGCGGGTGGTATGGTGTGGTCCGAGACTTATCGATACAGTAGAGATGATGTAGTTCTTCCTTGACTTTTCCTAGGAAGCACGCCCCTTGGTCCGAATGTATTCATTGCGGACAGCCGTACACTTGAATAAAGTTCTTACAAATCACATAGGCGGCCGACTCCGCTGTTTGGTCTCGGGTGGGGGTGACCACGGCGGACTTGGTGAAGTGGTCCACCATAACGAGACAATGTTCATACCCCTGATAGGCAGGACTTATGGTCAGATAGTCCACCGTAAGAAGCTCCAGAGGGGCTGATGTTACAATAGTTTGCACCGGGGCTCGTTGCCCGGGGGGGTTTAGCGAGCTCGCACGGGCGGCAGGTTCGACAAACTTCTTCTACAGCAGCGTGCAAGCGTGGGTGGTACACTATCTGCTGCAACCATTGTAAAGTCTTTTGAGCACCAAAATGAGCCCCTTTTTCATGGGCTTCCCGGGCCAGTTGGTCAAGATGGGCTCCGGGCACGATCACCTGCCATATCGTAGCTGACGTGGTTCGTGACATGGCATTTCGGTATAAAAGTCCCTTTTTGATGGCTAGTTTTTCCCACTGGCACAACATCAGCAACATATCTTGGGTCAAAGTCTGTCTTTGTGAGCCCATGGGCAATTTACCGGTGGCCACCCATCGGCGCAGGAGTCCAATTTCTGTATCTTCTTGTTGCTGCTGGATCCAGTTGTCACGGGGCTGTTCCAGCATCCCTCCTAGGTGTCCCGGATGAGGCGCTTCTTGCATGTGGACTGTAAGCGCGGCGGTGGTGAGGGCGAACGACGTCTCGTCTGCCTCTAATTCGTCATCGCGACTTCTCCCTGGGGTGGTGTGTCGGATTCTGGAGAGCGCGTCAGCGTGCACGTTTTCAGCTTCCCGTTTGTAGATGATCTTATAATTGAATTTGGCCAACCAAGCCACCCACCGCTGCTCGAGGGCCCCCAGTTCGGCATTCTCCAAATGGGCTAACGGGTTGTTATAGGTCCACACTACTACCTCGGAGCCCGCCAGGTACTCTGCGAACCACTCCGTCATTGCCCACACTACCGCGAGGAGCTCGAGCTTAAAGGAGCTGTAATTGTCCGGGTTGCGTTCTGAGTCGTGCAGCGACCGGCTACCATAGGCGATCACTTTCTCCCGGCCGTCCTGCTCCTGTGACAACACAGCTCCTAGTCCCTGGAGGCTCCCGTCGGTATGCAGGATGAACGGTTGCGAGAAATCCACATATGCCAATACCGGGGCGTCCGAGAGAGCAGCCTTGAGATCTTGAAACGCATCCTCTTGCGGTTGCTGCCACTGGATCTTCCGTCCATTCGCCCCGGCGGGAGCCCCCTTCAGCAGGTCCTGCAGGGCTCGAGCTCGGTGTGCAAAATTCTTCACGAACTGACGGTAATAGCCGGCCAACCCCAATAAGGCCTGCACGTCCTTCACCGTCTCGGGGGTAGGCCACCCATGGATGGCCGCGACCTTTTCCAGGGATGGTCGGACGCCCTCCGCCGAGACGGTATGCCCCAGGTACTTGATTTTGGTGTAGAACAGGTGGCATGTCTGGGGCTTTACCTTTAACCCGTACTTCTGCAGCCGGCCGAGCACCTGCCCCAACCGCTTCAGGTGGTCATCAAACATGGCGGAATAGATGATAATATTGTCCACGTATTTCAACGTGGCTTCAAAGTTGAGGTCTTCCAGACACCGCTCCATCAACCGCTGGAAAGTTCCTGGGGCGTTGGCCAGCCCAAACGGCATCCGATTGAACTCGAACAGTCCCATGGGTTGGATGAATGCCGTCCTGGCCCTGTCTTCCTCCAACATCGGCACCTGCCAGTACCCACTGGCCAGGTCAAGGGTTGAAAAGTACGTCGCGTTCCCCAGGGCGGACAGAGACTCTTCTATGTGGGGCAGTGGATACGAATCCTTGATGGTGCAGGCGTTCAACTTCTGATAATCCAGGCAAAAACGCAGAGTGCCATCTTTTTTCCGAACCAGGACAATAGGGGCCGGAGCATTTGGGCTAACAGAGTTTTCACTTCCTGGTATAGCTGCGGTGGTATTTGCCGATATCACTCCCCGATGGGGGCCGCTCCTGCCGTGGTACATCCGAAGTCGTCCTCGTGGCTGGCGAAGACACTGTAAAATTGTCCAAGAAGTGTCTCTACTTGGAGAAGCTGGGCTGGCGCTAGGCCAGAAAGTTCCGCCCGCATTCTCTCCAGGATGACTCGACCTTTTTCTTGGGCCGAGGATGCGGCAGCCTGTTGGGTTCGTACCGTTACTGCCCAGGGATCTTCAGGTTGCACCCTCAACTGGACCGTGGGGTACAGCAGCATGTCCTCCAAAGGCCTCACTAGTTTGGCCATTTCGGCCCGGGGCTTCAGGGCAATATCTTGGTCTTCCAGGTTGACACAATGCACCAGGACGGTCCCCTCCCGCACCGTGGCCAGGGAGCGGGCTACCAGTATGCCAGGGTGCAGGCACTCCGAGTAACATGGATCCACCTGCACCTCCACGCCCTCCACTGGCATCGGGGCGCTGATCGGCAGAGGTACCACCGTCTGCACTGGAGGAAGCACGAGCGGGGGGCTGCCGGCGCGATGACCTTGCCCAGCGCCTCACCCTCCTGGCACTCCTGGAGCACTCGTGCCTCCCGCACCAACCGCTGGAAGACCTGCCCTTGGGCCATGCGAGAACCCCAGTGGCTCAGAGTCTCTTGTGTGGGTTCGTTGAGGAGTAGGTTGCCGAACTCTCGTAGTATGTTCATACCCAGAATGACCGGATGTTTGCTGTCTGTGTCTCCCTGAGTCAGTACCACTCCCCGGCGGTCGAGTGATTTGCCACTTATTGAAATCTGCATCCAGGCTACTCCGACGACAGGAACTGGTAGCTGGTTGGCGGCTACCAACTTTGTCACTGTCCCCCACTGAGGTTTCACTGCTTTGGGAAAAAGCTGCCGAAAATAAGTCTCTGGCATGGTCGTAACCTGCGATCCCGTATCCACTAGGCATCGCACGGCACGGCCTTTGATCTCTGCCCATACCACTGGGCACCGCGCGACCAGGTCTTCGTGACTTCCTCCACCCCGTGTGATGGGCTCCAGCTCCTGGCCGTGTCTCCACGGCTTAGGGTCCTCTGCTCTTCTTGGCCAGCGGGGCGAGTTTCCCCTGGAACGTGGGCACTCTCGGGCGGAGCGTCCCAATTCTCCACAATCGTAACAGGCGAATGGTCGTGGGGATCGACTTGGGTGGGGGCCGCGATGGTTCATGCCTCCTTTACCTGGCCCTGGCCGACTCCTTGTGGCCGCTTTCTTGGCTTCGGCCAGATCACCTTTAATACTCTGCATCTCTTGCTTCACCTCTTGTACCCAGTGGGGTTCGCTCAGGGCGCTTACGGATGCTTTGATACTCCGAGCCATCCCCACGAGGACCGTCACCTCTTGCTCATGTTCCCGAACCCGTGCCTCCTTCCCTATCTCTGAAAAGGTCAGATGTGGGTCCATTTACACCCGCTCTCGCAAAGCCTGTCTTGTCAGGGTGTCTCGTAGCCCGGTCACTAACAGGTCACGTAATGTTACGTCCACGGTCCCCACGCCGACTCCATCCTTCCTTTCAATGGCTAAAAACAGTTCCTGCAAAACATTCATATACTGGGTCACTGTTTCCCCCTCTTTATGCATGCGTCCAAATATCTGGGTTCTCAGTTCCCCCACATCGGTCGGGTCCCCATAGGTCTCTTCTAAGATCTGTAATACCCTGACGAAGGTGTTTCGCTGCCCCCGGGGCCTCAACATTATGGTATCCCGGGCTTCCCCGTCCAGCGCCATCAGGGCCACTTCTGCCTCTAGGTCAGGGGTAAGCGGATGCATCCTGAATAACCCACGCATTCGCTCCGTCCAATTCCACAGCATAGTATTGCTGCCGGAGAACCTGGGCAGATTGCTTAGCATAGCCCCCAAAGAAATGCTGGGTCGGGGGCCCTCCTTGTCCGTGCTCAGAGACTGCATCCTGCCAACTACGCCAAATGTGGTGCTTGCAGGTACGCAGGATGCAGTGACGAGTCGCGAGACAATTTTGTGCTTTCTATAATAACGTTTATAAGACTAGAGGGAACTTTCCTCAGTCATGGCCTGATCACCAAAAGGGGTAACACGGGTTGCCCTCGCGGGGGCTCTATACAAGCAAACTGAAGACTGAGAGGAGACATAATTGCTGTCTACAAATATCTAAAGGGCTGTCACATTGTAGAAGGATCAACTTTATTCTCATTTGCACAAGGAAAGACTAGAAGCAATGGGATGAAACTGAATGGGAGGAGACACAGATTAGATATTAGAAAAAACTTTTTGACAGTTAGAGTGATCAATGAGTGGAACAGGCTGCCACGAGAAGTGGTGAGTTCTCCTTCAATGGAAGTCTTCAAACAGAGGCTGGACAGACATTTGACTGGGATGATTTAGCGAATCCTGCTTTGAGCAGGGGGTTGGACCAGATGGCCCAGGAGGTCCCTTCCAACTCTACGATTCTATGATTCTATGATTCTATGAAACACAAACGGGTAGAGCACGACTACTTCCGACAATAGCCGGTCACTATAGGACCGCGGTATGGCCGACTACGGGTCCTTAACCCCTTTCCTACATTGGACATAATATTCCGTCCATGTGACCTGGGCCCTAAGTCCCATGGACGGAATATTACGTCTAGCGCGATCAGCGGCGCCCAAGTGGTGAGCGCCGCTGATCGCGGCTGGGTGTCAGCTGATTATCACAGCTGACACCCGGCACAATGTGTCAGGGGTGGTCACGGACCCCGCCCCCGATACGTTAACCCCTTGCACACCGCGATAAAACACGATCGCGGTGTACCGGGGGTTAAAGGGAAGCATCGGCAGGGAGGGTGCTCCCTCTGTGCTTCCCTGAGCCCCCCACAGCAGCGCAATGTGCAGCGCTGCTGCAAGGGGTCTCTTACCCTGCAGGTCCCCGGATCCAATATGGCGACGGGGACCCTCGGGGGCCTGCAGGGAGCTGGCTTCCTCAGTGCCTGCAAGCCTGCAGATCGCTGATCTGTCACAGTGATCTGTGATGTGACAGATCAGCGGTCTGTCACAGGACAGTGAGGTCCCCCCTGGGACAATGTAATAAAGTTAAAAAAAAAGTGTAAAAATAATTGTAAAAAAATCGCTAAATAAATGAAAAAAAAAAAAATATTCCCAAATAAATTCATTTTTTGGAAATAAAAAAAACAAAACAATAAAAGTACACATACTTGGGATCGCCGCATCCGTAACGACCCACCCTATAAAACTGTCCCATTAGTTAACCCCTTTAGCGAACCCCTTAAAAAATAAAAATAAATAACGAAGCAAAAAATAATGATTTATTATCATACCACCGAACAAAAAGTGCAATAACGCTCGATCAAAAAGACACATATAAATATCCATGGTACCGCTGAAAACGTCATCTTGTCCCGCAAAAAACGAGCCACCACACAGCATCATCAGCGAAAAAATAAAAAAGTTATAGCTCACAGAATAAAGCGATGCAAAAATAATTATTTTTTATATAAAATTGTTTTCATTGCATAAAAGTGCCAAAACATAAAAAAACGACATAAATGAGGTATCGCTATAACCATACCGACCCGAAGAATAAAACCGCTTTATCAATTTTACCGCACGCAGAACGGTGTAAACACACCCCCGAAAAGAAATTCATGAAATGCTGGTTTTTGTTCATTCTGTGTCCCAAAAATTGTAATAAAAAGCGTTCAAAAGATGTCATGTGCCCGAAAATGGTATCAATGAAAACGTCAACTCGTCCCGCAAAAAATAAGACCTCACATGACTCGGTGGGTCAAAATATGAAAAAATTATAGCACTCAAAATGTGGTGATGCAAAAACTATTTTTACAATACAAAGCGTCTTTTAGCGTGTGACAACTGCCAAATATAAAAACCGCCATAAATAGTAAATCAAACCCCCCGTTATCACATAAAATTAAAAGAAAATGTATTTATTTCCATTTTCCCATTAGGGCTAGGGTTAGGGCTAGGGTTAGGGTTAGGGCCGAGATTAGGTTTAGGGGTGTGTTGGGGTTGGAGTTATAATTGGGGGGTTTCCACTGTTTGGGCACATCAGGTGCTCTCCAAATGCAACTTGGCGTCTGATCTCAATTCCAGCCAATTCTGCGTTGAAAAAGTCAAATGGTGCTCCTTCCCTTCCAAGCTCTGCCATGCGCCCAAACAGTGGTTTACCCCGACATATGGGGTATCAGCCTACTCAGGACAAATTGCAAAACAACTTTTGGGGTCCATTTTCTCCTGTTACCCTTAGGAAAATAAAAAATTGGGGGCAAAAATATCATTTTTGTGGAAAAAAATGATTTTTTTATTTTCATGCCCGGGCATTATAAACTTCTGTGAAGCACTTGGGGGTTCAAAGTGCTCACCACACATCTAGATAAGTTCCTTAGGGGGTCTAGTTTCCAAAATGGGGTCATTTGTGGGGGGTTTCCACTGTTTAGGTACATTAGGGGCTCTTCAAAGGCAACATGACTCCCGCAGACCATTCCATCAAAGTCTGCATTCCAAAACATCACTACTTCCCTTCCGAGCCCCGACGTGTGCCCA
This sequence comes from Dendrobates tinctorius, assembly GCF_039654945.1. Classification (NCBI taxonomy): domain Eukaryota; kingdom Metazoa; phylum Chordata; class Amphibia; order Anura; family Dendrobatidae; genus Dendrobates; species Dendrobates tinctorius. The sequence goes on from NW_027361700.1 coordinate 22,362,034, forward strand.
TACAGTAGTTTTCTCCCACATATGGGGTATCAGCGTACTCAGGACAAATTGGACAACAACTTTTGGGGTCCAATTTCTCCTGTTACCCTTGCGAAAATAAAAAAATTGGGGACTAAATGATCATTAGAGTTGAGCGAAACGGGTCGAAAAAATTCAAAAGTCACCGACTTTCACCAAAGTCGGGTTTCATGAAACGAAACCCGACCTCAGCGTGAGGTCGGCCACGAGGTCGGCGACTTTAGCGCCAATGTCGCATTTCAAAACATGCTTCTGCGCCCTTTTTCAGCCAATGAGGAAGAACGGACACTGTGGGCAATGAGATGACATAGGCAGCGGTCCCCACCATCTTTGAGATGGGCATGCAAGTGATTGGCTTGCTTTGGGGGGTGTCACAGGGGGTATAAAAGGGCGTGCACACCGACCACCATCTTACTTCTGCTGATCTCAGTATAGGGAGAGATGCTGCTGCTGCAGATTCTGTAGGGAGAGCGTTTGGCAGGGAAGAAGAAAAAAAATCAGCTGCTGCTGCTAGCGATTTTGCCTGTACAACACACCAGTCACTGTGCAGTGCAAGGGGAGGCTATATTTTGGTGGATCAGGTCTGTTGGTTATTAGGCTGCCTTATAAGGCTACCTGATAGCTGCATTGCTGGTTTCACACTGCTTTTCAAACTGCTTTTTTAAAAGCAATCCTTTTTTTTTTGTCCTGGTGAGATACTGAGCGTGCATTTTTTCACACCGTACAGCGGTGTACGCTGCTCTCTCAATACCGTGTAACGGCTGTTATCACTGCCACAGTGAAGCTATGGGTGTGACTCTGTAAGGATAAGTCGAGGAGTTGTTCCGTTCTAACAGACCTCCACCTTATAGTTTTGTCTGTTTTTCAAACAGTCTAGTCTATTTGCTGTTTGATTACATTCAAAACTATAGAGAGACAGCGTGTGTCAGTCCGTATACTAAAAAAACACGGAGCTTGACAATTTAGCATACACCGGACAGCGGTGTACGTGCACGCTGCTCTCTCAGTACCATGTAACGGCTGTTATCACGGCCACAGTGAAGCTAAGGGTGTGACTCTGTAAGGATAAGTGGAGGAGTTGTTCCGTTCTTACAGACCTACACTCTAGGGAGATTCCAATCCTGCCCTGTCCTATATAACATTTTTCACACCTGCCAAATTCATCCTCTCATACAGCGGTGTGATATACACTGGGCCTGACACAATACATCAGTGTCCAGAAGTGTGTAAGGACATTCCATTTCTCCCGTCCTATATAACATTTTTCACACCTGCCAAATTCATCCTGTCATACAGCGGTATGATATACACTGGGCCTGACACAATACATCAGTGTCCAAAAGTGTGTAAGGACATTCCATTTCTCCCATCCTATATAACATTTTTCACACCTGCCAAATTCATCCTGTCATAAGCGGTGTGATATACACTGGCCTGACACAATACATCAGTGTCCAGAAGTGTGTAAGGACAATCCATTTCTGCCGTCCTATGTCACATTTTTCACACCAGCCAAATTCAGCCTGTCATACAGCGGTGTGATATACACTGGCCTGACACAATACATCAGTGTCCAGAAGTGTGTAAGGACAATCCATTTCTGCCGTCCTATGTCACATTTTTCACACCAGCCAAATTCAGCCTGTCATACAGCGGTGTGATAAACATTGGGCCTCACACAATACATCAGTGTGCAGAAGTGTGTAAGGACAATCCATTTCTGCCATCCTATGTCACATTATTCACACCAGCCAAATTCAGCCTGTCATACAGCGGTGTGATATACATTGGGCCTCACACAATACATCAGTGTCCAGAAGTGTGTAAGGACAATCCATTTCTGCCATCCTATGTCACATTTTTCCCACCAGCCTAATTCAGTCTGTCATACAGCGGTGTGATATACATTGGGCCTGACACAATACATCAGTGTCCAGAAGTGTATAAGGACATTCCATTTCTCCCGTCATATATCACATTTTTCACACCAGCCAAATTCAGCCTGTCATACAGCGGTGTGATATACACTGGCCTGACACAAAACATCAGTGTCCAGAAGTGTGTAAGGACATTCCATTTCTCCCGTCATATATCACATTTTACACACCAGCCAAATTCAGCCTGTCATACAGCGGTGTGATATACACTGGCCTGGCACAATACATCTGTGTCCAGAAGTGTGTAAGGACAATCCATTTCTGCCGTCCTATGTCACATTTTTCACACCAGCCAAATTCAGCCTGTCATACAGCGGTATGATATACATTGGGCCTCACACAATACATCAGTGTCCAGAAGTGTGTAAGGACAATCCATTTCTGCCATCCTATGTCACATTTTTCACACCAGCCAAATTCAGCCTGTCATACAACGGTGTGATATACATTGGGCCTCTCACAATACATCAGTGTCCAGAAGTGTGCAAGGACAATCCATTTCTGCTGTCCTATGTCACATTTTTCACACCAGCCTAATTCAGTCTGTCATACAGCGGTGTGATATACATTGGGCCTCACACAATACATCAGTGTCCAGAAGTGTGTAAGGACATTCCATTTCTCCCGTCATATATCACATTTTACACACCAGCCAAATTCAGCCTGTCATACAGCGATGTGATATACACTGGCCTGACACAATACATCAGTGTCCAGAAGTGGTAGGAGAATTAAATTCTCCCCTGTCCTATATACACCTTGTACCTTGTTTTACAGTTCCATATCATTGGTGGAATTGTGGGTAAATTTTTCAAAAAAATGAGGAAGTGTGGTGTAAGAGGCCGTGTTAGTGGGCGGGGGTTGCCAGCTGTTAATGATGGTGTTGGTGTTGGATCTGCTGGTAGTGGCAAAAGCAAAATAACACCTAATGCAGGAGGTGTTAAACCTGCATCATCGTCTGGCTCCACAAGGCCTCGAAGGCTCCCTGGGAGTAGGTAAACCGCTTTTAAAGCCGGAGCTTCAGGAACAAGCTTTGGCCTACATTGCTGACTCGGCCTCCAGCTCTATCGCCTCCTCTTCTGAACTTGTAAAAAATAAAAGCACTGAGTGGTCTTTGGAGGCTCATGGTCATGAACCACACCTTTCTTTGTGTCCTTCACCCCAACCAAAATGGAAGGATGCGGCAGGCCACACAACAGATTACTCCATGGAGCTGTTTTCACATACCATGCCTGGGTTATCAAGTGAAATGGTGAATTACCCAGGCCAAGATTAATCTGACATGGAGTGCACTGATGCACAGCCACTGATAGATGATTCTGCTGGTACATTCACTCAGAGCACGACATTGTCCTCGCAGTCTACTGAGCCAGATTCTGACCCTGATGAAACTCAGGTGCCCCTTCCCGCATACTATACCACCGTACACGGTGACACAGAGGAAGGTGCACATGACATTGAAGAGGAGGTGATGGATGACCCAGTTGTTGACCTAGATTGGCATCCATTGGGGGAAGAGGGTGCCGCTGCCAATAGCTCCGAAGAGGAGGAGGAGCATCCACAGCAGGCATCGACATCGCAACAGCTGTTATCTGGCAGGCACGGAGCAGTCCAAAAACGGGTTACAAAAAGCCAAAAAGTTGCTGGACTGCTTGGCCAGACGGTCAAAATAGCACAGCGTGCAAGGACGCAAAATGTCTTCCATAGTAGGAAGAGTGCAGTGTGGTACTTTTTTGAACAAAATCCTACTGATCAGGCCAAGGTTATCTGTAAGAAGTGTGCAAAGATCTTTAGCTGAGGGAAAAATCTGAAAAATTTGAATACCAGTTGCATGCTTAGATATTTAACCACTATGCACTTGCAAGCGTGGACGGAACACCAAACCTCAAGTACCACATGTGCAAATGCTCCCAAAGAAGGTAGTCAGCAACGCTACATTGTTTCCCCCACTGTAAGCCCACCGGTTAGCACAGCAGCAAATGTTGAGGTGTCGTTGCAAGGCCAAAACTGTCAGGGAATCACAATGTTATATCAACGAAAGAATGAATCTAGGCCATCAGAAAGGGCACCAACTCCATCACCATCATCAACCCTCTCTCAGTCCGCCCTGTCCACCGCTAGTTCCACCATAGGCATCTCTCAAGTCCAGCTCACCCTGCCAGAGATTATGAGTAGGACAAGAAAGTACTCATCCTCTCATCAGCGTACACTGGGTTTGAACGCCCACATTGCCAAACTAATCTCGTTAGAGATGATGCCCTATCGGTTGGTGGAAAGCGCAGCTTTCCTCGAACTCATGGCCTACGCAGTACCACGCTATGAACTACCCAGTCGCCACTTCTTTTCTCGCAAAGCCATCCCAGCCCTCCACCTTCATGTGAAGGACCGCATTGTCCATGCACTCAAGCAATCAGTGAGTGGAAAGGTGCACCTCACAACTGATGCATGGTCCAGTAGGCATGGACAGGGCCGTTACGTGTCCATCACTGCGCACTGGGTTAATGTGGTGGATGCAGGGTCCACTGGTGACAGCGGTGGTGGGCCTGTGCTGCCTAGCCCACGGTATAGGAAACAGTTGGCTGTAGGCGTTCGACCCTCCTCCTCCTACTCCTCTAGAAGCGAAAGCTCGTCCACAGAGCGCAGTCGCAGCAGCACTCCATCCGCAGCTGCCAGTGCTGCACACGAGGTGTCCCCCTATCGATCAGCTAGTGGAAAGCGTCAGCAGGCTGTGTTGAAGATGATGTGTTTGGGCGACAGACAAACCGCGGAGGTACTGACCGACTACTTTCAGCAACAAACTGAGTCATGGCTGGGCAGTCTACATCTTGAGGCAGGCAAGGTAGTCAGCGATAACGGCCATAATTTTGTGGCTGCCATAGCCCTTTCAAAACTCAGCCACATACCTTGCTTGGCTCACACCTTGAACCTTGTGGTGCAGTGCTTCCTCAACAATTATCCAGAGTCGCCCGTACACTCCAGTCGTATGCAGAAGCTGCAGCGATTGCTACACCTTTCCAAGCACCGGCTAATTATCGACGTTGCAACAAGGTGGAACACCACCCTGCACATGGTTGAGCGGCTGTGCGAACAGAGGCAGGCCGTAATGCATTTGTGGGAGGATACCCGGACAGGCACTTTGAGGGCAGACATGGAGTTGACAGGTGTGCAGTGGTCAAAGCTGAAAGACCTCTGTAAAGTCCTTCAGTGTTTTGAGGAATGCACACGGCTGTAAGCGCAGACGACGCCATCATAAGCATGAGCATCCCACTTATGCGTCTGCTCATGCAAACTTTGACGCACATTAAGGAGCAGGCGTCTGCAGCCGAGGTTGTCGAAGAGGAAGAGGAGGAGGAAATCCTTGATGGCAGTCAGCCATTGTCTGCTCCGGGACCTCTCCTGGACGAGGTGGAGGAAGAAGAGGAAGAGGAGGAGGAGGGTGATGATGGGGATGATTATTTAGGGGAGAAGGATGCTTCTCGTGTGTCTAGAGAAAATGTTGGCGTGGCAAGGTCTGGTACAGGGTTTGTGCGTGACTGGAGGGATGTGGATTTGCCAGAAAGTGCTCCTCCACCCAGCACTCGCAGTGCATCATTGACACCGGGAACATTGGCCCACATGTCAGATTATTATTATTATTATTATTATTTATTGTTATAGCGCCATTTATTCCATGGCGCTTTACATGTGAGGAGGGGTATACATAAAAACAAGTACAATAATCTTAAACAATACAAGTCATAACTGGTACAGGAGGAGAGAGGACCCTGCCCGCGAGGGCTCACAATCTTCAAGGGATGGGTGGTAATACAGTAGGCGAGGGTAGAGCTGGTCGTGCAGCGGTTTGGTCGATCGGTGGTTACTGCAGGTTATAGGCTTGTCGGAAGAGGTGGGTCTTCAGGCTCTTTTTGAAGGTTTCGATGGTAGGTGAGAGTCTGATATGATGTGGTAGAGAGTTCCAGAGTAGGGGTGATGCGCGAGAGAAATCTTGTATGCGATTGTGGGAAGAGGAGATAAGAGGGGAGTAGAGAAGGAGATCTTGTGAGGATCGGAGGTTGCGTGCAGGAAAGTACCGGGAGACGAGGTCACAGATGTATGGAGGAGACAAGTTGTGGATGGCTTTGTATGTCATGGTTAGGGTTTTGTAATGGAGTCTCTGGGCAATTGGGAGCCAGTGAAGGGATTGACAGAGGGGAGAAGCTGGGGAATAGCGGGGGGACAGGTGGATTAGTCGGGCAGCAGAGTTTAGAATAGATTGGAGGGGTGCGAGAGTGTTTGAGGGGAGGCCACAGAGCATGAGGTTGCAGTAGTCAAGGCGAGAGATGATGAGGGCATGGACTAGGGTTTTTGCAGATTCTTGGGTGAGGAATGAACGGATGCGTGAAATATTTTTGAGTTGAAGTCGGCATGAAGTGGAAAGGGTTTGGATATGTGGTTTGAAGGAGAGATCAGCGTCAAGGATTACTCCGAGGCAGCGAGCTTGTGGGACTGGGGAGAGTGGGCAGTCATTTACTGTAATTGATAGGTTCGTAGGGGGGGTCGCGTGAGATGGGGGAAAGATGATGAATTCTGTTTTGTCCATGTTGAGTTTCAGATATCTAGTGGAGAAGAAGGATGAAATAGTGGACAGACATTGAGGGATTCTGGTTAGTAGGGAGGTGATATCTGGTCCAGAGATGTAGATCTGTGTGTCATCAGCATAAAGATGATACTGAAAGCCATGAGATTCTATGAGCTGTCCCAGGCCAAAGGTGTAAATAGAGAACAGCAGGGGCCCAAGGACTGAACCTTGTGGGACTCCGACAGATAGGGGGCGAGGTGAGGAGGTGGTGTGTGAGTGGGAGACGCTGAATGTCCGGTCTGTTAGGTATGATGAGATCCAGGAGAGGGCCAAGTCTGTGATGCCGAGGGATGAGAGGGTCTGTAATAATAGGGAATGGTCCACTGTGTCAAAGGCAGCCGACAGGTCCAGGAGGAGGAGGACAGAGTAGTGTCGCTTGCTCTTGGCAGTTAAGAGGTCATTGGTGACCTTAGTAAGGGCTGTTTCAGTGGAGTGGTGTGACCGGAAGCCAGATTGTAAGCGGTCGAAGAGGGAGCAAGAAGAGAGATGGGAGGACAGTTCAAGGTAGACGTGTTGTTCCAGTAGCTTGGAGGCGTATGGGAGAAGTGATATAGGGCGATAGCTAGATACAGAGGATGGGTCAAGAGAGAGCTTTTTGAGGATAGGTGTGATGGAGGCATGTTTAAAGCTTGAGGGGAAAACACCAGTTGTTAGTGATAGGTTGAAGAGATGGGTTAGGGTTGGGATGAAGACTGTGGTGAGGTTTGGGATGAAGTGGGATGGGATCGGGTCGAGTGCACAGGTGGTGAGATGTGATCTTGAGAGTAGAGTGGAGAGTCGATCTTCTGTAATGCCTTGCAGATCCTAAAAAGGGACCCCCGCATTGCCAAAATGATGAACGATGATGACTACTGGTTGGCCAGCATCCTGGATCCACGCTATAAAGGCAAATTCCAAAACATAATGCCACAGGAGAACCTTGATCTAATATTGGCTAACAAACAAGCTACTCTGGTAAACCGGTTGGTTGAGGCATTCCCAGCACACAGCAGCGGTGATGGTTCTCACACGAGCCGTAGGGGCCAGGGGCAGCTTGGAAGAGGTGTTCGTGGTGCACACATCAGAAGTGGCGTTGGAGACAGGGGTTTCATGACCATGTTGTGGACTGATATTTCAAGTCCCGCTCACACGACTGGTAATACTGCATCGATGGAAAATGACAGGAGACAGCACTTGTCAACTATGGTTACAAACTACTTTTCCTCCCATGTCGATGTTCTCCCTCACAGGTCATTCCCCTTTGACTATTGGGCCGCTAAACTGGACACCTGGCCTGAATTGGCACAATATGCGCTACAGGAGCTCGCTTGCCCAGCTGCAAGTGTGCTATCGGAAAGAGTCTTCAGTGCTGCTGGATCAATCCTGACAGAAAAAAGGACTCGTCTGTTGACCCAAAATGTGGATAATCTAACCTTCATTAAAATGAACCATGCATGGGTTTCCAAGGATTTTGTCCCACCTTCCCCTGATGACACATAGGTTGACAGAAAAATGGCTTGCTTTGGTCCTCCTCTTCCTGGGACTTGAAAAATTTCGCCTTTTGCATCAGCTGAATGTCCAACATCAACATATGCCACTTTCTAAAACTCCCTAACTGTGCTGCCTCCCCCCCCATGGCCGGGGTCACCACCTAGCGCACGAAACCGTGTCAGTGCCGTTGCCCTGGACAGGTGGGTAGGCCAACTCTTGGGCGCGGGCACTGGCACGGGGTCCCTCATAGTGCAATCAAGTGTCTCTGACAGTGGTGGTGCACACCCGCCGTCAGACACACCGCCGTACTATGAGGGGCACAGTGCCAGTACCGACGCCCACGAGTGGGCCCTCCTTGCTTGGGCAGGGCCCCAGCATTTGCAATCTTTACCTCTCCCTGCTCCTCCGCTGTGTAGTCTGGGCCGTCAAATCCATACTGGGCCTGACACCGTCTGAGCCTGCCTCCTGATCTATAGACATATATTTTGAATGTGTACACTATGCTATCCATACATGTTATCCGGTGATACGGTACCCTTTCTCACCTTTGTGCAATCACGTGTAATCCATACTGGGCCTGACACCGTCTGAGCCTGCCTCCTGATCTATAGACATATATTTTGAATGTGTACACTATGCTATCCATACATGTTATCTGGTGATACGGTACCCTTTCTCACCTTTGTGCAATCACGTGTAATCCATACTGGGCCTGACACCGTCTGAGCCTGCCTCCTGATCTATAGACATATATTTTGAATGTGTACACTATGCTATCCATACATGTTATCCGGTGATACGGTACCCTTTCTCACCTTTGTGCAATCACGTGTAATCCATACTGGGCCTGAGAACGGCTGACGAGCTGTTAAGCAAGCTACAGCACCTGTGGTTTGCACACGTAAGTTTTTCATTTTTTCAGGAATGACGGTTAGGCCTAATTCCGGAACTGCGGTTGACCTGCACTTACTGGGAAATCATCGTTCGCGGGTAATAATTGTAATCCCAGATCCCCATCACTAACGGTGTTCAGCGGGTTATCTGCACCTGTAAGCGACAAACGCTGGCCCTTTCAGTGTAGCGCACATGCAGCCACGGACATGTAAGGGCATGACACACCAGTTATTGGCCAATCTCACGTGCCAGAGCCTCGCGTGTCCCTCTAGTAAGCCGGACTCGGACCGCGGGGCATGACGGAGTCTCGCTCGTTAACGGAATTAAGCTTGCAATGTGTGCATCTTTTTTGTTGCTGAATGGTTGAGGTTGCCCGTGTTGAGTCAAATTACGCCGCAGGCTCCACTCCTGGTCTTGCCCTTCTGGACATTCCTTTAAGGTTCAGCTTTGCAACCATACTGCCCACGTAGAGCAAACACTTTGCCTTCATGAACGCTGTTTGGAGGGTCGTGACTCGTGGGAATAACACCGCCCAATCAGTTAACCTGCTAGAGAGATCCTTCGTTGCTCCCAAGCAAGACATCACACTCCCTAGGAGGAAGGTAATGCCACTGTGTCGACCGTACTCCTGGGGGCGACACAAGTGCACTGATGCCCAGCCACTCCTCGATGAATCTGCTGGTACATTGACCCAGACCACTACATTCCCCTCGCACTCTACACGGCCTGAATCTGACCCTGATGAAACTCAGGTTACCCTTCCCATATACTGTTCCATCTTACACGGTGACAAAGAGGAAGCTGCAGATGAAAATGCAGGTTCGGCCCACTCGCTGTCAGACACACCACCGTACTATCAGTGGCCCTGTGCCAGTGCCGTCGCCAACGAGTGGCCCCCCCCTGCTTGCTCAGGATCACAGCACTTGCAAGGTTGAAATACTGTGCAATGAGATGGAAGATGGGGACGACGAGGAGTCCAGACTAGTACAGGGATTCCCTAGCGAGGAGACTTATTTCATTGTTTTCAATGTTGGGACAGCAATTTTTGGGGAGCACTATACTCTGGAGAATGATAGATGGGGCCCACCATACACTGGAACATTCCAAAGGTGGACATCAGACACTGGAGCAGCATTTACAGGGCCCATTATACACTAGAGCATTAGAAATGGGGCCCATTATGTATGGAGCATTATTTGGGCCCATAAGACAGTGGAGCTTCATCCATTGGGACCAACATACACTCACTGGCCACTTTATTAGGTACACCATGCTAGTAAGGGGTTGGACCCCCTTTTGCCTTCAGAACTGCCTCAATTCTTCGTGGCAGAGATTCAACAAGGTGCTGGAAGCATTCCTCAGAGATTTTGGACCATATTGACATGATGGCATCACACAGTTGGCGCAGATTTGTCGGCTGCACATCCCTGATGCGAATCTCCCGTTCCACCACATCCCAAAGATGCTCTATTGGATTGAGATCTGGTGACTGAGGAGGCCATTTGAGTACAGTAAACTCATTGTCATGTTCAAGAAACCAATCTGAGATGATTCGAGCTTTATGACATGGCGCATTATCCTGCTGAAAGTAGCCATCAGATGTTGGGTACATTGTGGTCATAAAGGGATGGACATGGTCAGCAACAATACTCAGGTAGGCTGTGGCGTTGCAGCGATGCTCAATTGGTACCAAGGGGCCCAAAGAGTGCCCAGAAAAAATTCCCCACACCATGACACCACCACCACCAGCCTGAACCGTTGATACAAGGCAGGATGGATCCATGCTTTCATGTTGTTTACGCCAAATTCTGACCCTACCATCCGAATGTCGCAGCAGAAATCGAGACTCATCAGACCAGGCAACGTTTTTCCAATCTTCTACTGTCCAATTTCGATGAGCTTGTGCAAATTTTAGCCTCAGTTTCCTGTTCTTAGCTGAGAGGAGTGGTACCCAGTGTGGTCTTCTGCTGCTGTAGCCCATCTGCCTCAAAGTTCGACGCACTGTGCGTTCAGAGATGCTCTTCTGCCTACCTTGGTTGTAACGGGTGGCAATTTGAGTCACTGTTGCCTTTCTATCAGCTCGAACCAGTCTGCCCATTCTCCTCTGACCTCTGGCATCAACATGGCATTTCCGGCCACAGAACTGCCGCTCCCTGGATTTTTTTTCTTTTTCGGACCATTCTCTGTAAACCCTATAGATGGTTGTGCGTGAAAATCCCAGTAGATCAGCAGTTTCTGAAATTCTCAGACCAGCCCTTCTGGCACCAACAATCATGCCACGTTCAAAGGCACTCAAATCACCTTTCTTCCCCATACTGATGCTCGGTTTGAACTGCAGGAGATTGTCTTGACCATGTCTACATGCCTAAATGCACTGAGTTGCCGCCATGTGATTGGCTGATTAGAAATTAAGTCTTAACACACAGTTGGACAGGTGTACCTAATAAAGTGGCCAGTGAGTGTATACTGTAGCATTATGTGGAGCTCATCATATACTGTTTCAAACATTATATGGGACCAATTACTCTGTATGGAGAAATAGATGGGCCTCGTCATGAGATGTAAAAAGTGAAGTATTTTTCTTTGTAGTATACCACTATTTCTCTGCCGTATCGGAGCAGCATGAGTTGTGGTATGTGTTAAAGGGGCGCTCTTTCGCCCAGGGCAAATGAAAACCTGGAGCCAGCCCTACCCCCCACAACTTTATCCAAATAACCCCCATTTTTCAGTGCGTAACTAGTATTATGAAGTAAATAAAGGGTGACAAGCTTCAGTAATAAGAATTTATGCTTTTGGCATTCAAATGGGCACTGTAAGTGTGTTTCCTGTCCTCCTCTCACTGCCGACTTTTCTTCCCCATTGACTTACATTGGGTTTCGTGTTTCAGTCGGACCCCCGACTTTTCCCTATAGTCGGCCGATTTCGTTTGACCCGACTTTTGCGAAAGTCGGGTTTCGCGAAACCCAACTCGACCCGAAAAAAGGCAAAGTCGCTCATCTCTATGATCATGTTTGTGGAAAAAATACAATTTTTTTATTTTCATGCCCGGGCATTATAAACTTCTGTGAAGCACTGGGGGGTTCAAAGTGCTCACCACACATCTAGATAAGTTCCTTAGGGGGTCTAGTTTCCAAAATGGGGTCACTTGTGGGGGGTTTCCACTGTTTAGGTACATCAGGGGCTCTCCAAAAGCAACGTGACACCCGCAGACCATTCCATCAAAGTCTGCATTCCAAAGCGTCACTACTTCCCTTCTGAGCCCTGACGTGTGCCCATACAGTAGTTTTCTCCAACATATGGGGTATCAGCGTACTCAAGACAAATTGGACAACAACTTTTGGGGTCCAATTTCTCCTGGTACCCTTGGGAAAATAAAAAAATTGGTGATTAAAGATCATGTTTGTGGAAAAAATACGATTTTTTTATATTCACGCCCGGGCGTAATAAACTTCTGTGAAGCACTGGGGGGTTCAAAGTGCTCACCACACATCTAGATAAGTTCCTTTGTGGGTCTAGTTTCCAAAATGGTGTCATTTGTGGGGGGTTTTGACTGTTTTGGTACATCGGGGCTTTCCAAACGCGACATGGTGTCCGATCTCAATTCCAGCCAAAAACGTCAAATGGCGCTGCTTCCCTTCTAAGCTCTGCCATGCGCCCAAATAGTGGTTTACCCCCACATACAGTTGTGGCCAAAAGTATTGACACCCCTGCAATTCTGTCAGATAATACTCAGTTACTTCCTGAAAATGATTGCAAACACACATTCTTTGGTATTATTATCTTCATTTAATTTGTCTTAAATGAAGAAACACAAAAAGAATTGTCCTAAAGCCAAATTGGATATAATTCCACACCAAACATAAAAAAGAGGGTGGACAAAAGTATTGGCACTGTTCGAAAAATCATGTGATGCTTCTCTAATTTGTGTAATTAACAGCACCTATAACTTACCTGTGGCACCTAACAGGTGTTAGCAATAACTAAATCACACTTGCAGCCAGTTGACATGGATTAAAGTTGACTCAACATCTGTCCTGTGTCCTTGTGTGTACCACATTGAGCATGGAGAAAAGAAAGAAGACCAAAGAACTGTCTGAGGGCTTGAGAAACCAAATTGTGAGGAAGCATGAGCAATCTCAAGGCTACAAGTCCATCTCCAAAGACCTGAATGTTCCTGTCTACCGTGCGCAGTGTCATCAAGAAGTTTAAAGCCCATGGCACTGTGGCTAACCTCCCTAGATGTGGACGGAAAAGAAAAATTGACAAGAGTTTCAATGCAAGATTGTGCAGATGTTGGACAAGAACCTTGACTAACATCCAAACAAGTTCAAGTTGCCCTGCGGTCCGAGGGTACAACAGTGTCAACCCGTACTATCCGTCGGCGTCTGAATGAAAAGGGACTGTATGGTAGGAGACCCAGGAAGACCTCACTTCTTACCCCGAGACATAAAAAAGCCAGGCTGGATTTTGCCAAAACTTACCTGAAAAAGCCTAAAACGTTTTGGAAGAATGTTCTCTGGTCAGATGAGACAAAAGTAGAGCTTTTTGGGCAAAGGCATCAACAAAAAGAGGCATTCAAAGAAAAGAACACGGTCCCTACAGTCAAACATGGCGGAGGTTCCCTGATGTTTTGGGGTTGCTTTGCTGCCTCTGGCACTGGACTACTTGACCATGTGCATGGCATTATGAAGTCAGAAGACTACCAGCAAATTTTGCATCATAATGTAGGGCCCAGTGTGAGAAAGATGGGTCTCCCTCAGAGGTCATGGGTCTTCCAGCAGGACAATGACCCAAAACACACTTCAAAAAGCACTAGAAAATGGTTAGAGTGAAAGCACTGGAGACTTCTAAGGTGGCCAGCAATGAGTCCAGACCTGAATCCCATAGAACACCTGTGGAGAGATCTAAAAATGGCAGTTTGGAGAAGGCACCCTTCAAATATCAGGGACCTGGAGCAGTTTGCCAAAGAAGAATGGTCAAAATTCCAGCAGAGCATTGTAAGAAACTCATATCACAGTTATTTTGGCTAAAGGTTGTGCAACCAAGTATTAGGCTGAGGATGCCAATACTTTTGTCTGGCCCATTTTTGGAGTTTTGTGTGAAATGATCAATGTTTTGCTTTTTGCATCATTCTCTTTTGTGTTTTTTCATTTAAGACAAATTAAATGAAGATAATAATGCCAAAGAATTTGTGTTTGCAATCATTTCAGGAAGAAACTGAGTATTATCTGACAGAATTGCAGGGGTGTCAATACTTTTGGCCACAACTGTATGGGGTATCAGCGTACTCAGGACAAATTGCACAATAACGTTTAGGGTCCTGTTACCCTTGGAAAAATAAGAATTGAGGGTGAAAAGGTCATTTTTGTGGAAAAAATATGATTTTTTAATTGTACCGCTGTATGTTATAAACTTCTGTGAAGCTCTTGTGGGTTCAAAGTTCTCACCACACATCTAGATAAGTTTCTTGGGGGGTCTAGTTTCCAAAATGGGGTCACTTGTGGGGGTTTCCACTGTTTAGGTACATCAGGGGCTCTCCAAACGTGACATGGTGTCCGATCTGAATTCCAGCCAATTTTGCATTGAAAAAGTCAAACAGCGCTCCTTCCCTTCTGAGCTCTGCCATGCGCCGAAACAGTGGTTCCCCCCCACATATCAGGTAACAGCGTACTCAGGACAAATTGTACAATAACTTTTGCAGTCCAATTTCTCCTGTTACCCTTGGTAAAATAAAAAAAATTGAACCTGAAGTATTTTTTTTGTGAAAAAAAGTTAAAAGTTCATTTTTTTTTAAATATTCAAAAAAATTCCTGTGACGCACCTGAAGGGTTAATAAACTTCTTGAATGTGGTTTTGAGCACCTTAAGGGGTGCAGTTTTTAGAATGATGTCACTTTTGGGTATTTTCTATCATATAGACCCCTCAAAGTGGCTTCAAATGTGATGTGGTCCGTAAAAATAAAACGGTGTTGCAAAAATGAGAAATCATTGGTCAACTTTTAACCCTTATAACTTCCTAACAAAAAAAATTTTGGTTCCAAAATTGTGCTGATGTAAAGTAAACATGTGGAAAATGTTACTTATTAAGTTTTTTGTGTACCGTACCGTATCTCTGTGATTTAAGAGCATAAAAATTCAAAGTTGGAAAATTGCGAAATTTTAAAATTTTTTGCCAAATTTCTGTTTTTTTCACAAATAAACGCAAGTTATTTGAATGAAATTTTATCACTAACATGAAGTACAATATGTCACAAGAAAACAAGAATCACCGGGATCCATTGAAGCGTTTCAGAGTTATTACCTCATAAAGGAACAGTGGTCAGAATTGTAAAAATTGGCCCGGGAGTTAACGTGCAAACCACCCTTGGTAGTGAAGGGGTTAAATATATAGTCAACTTAGCCATCCAGACGTCCCTTGCCATTAGGGATGGTGGTCTTTCGGCGTAGTAGTTGCTGGGCCCAGTTGCTGAGGCATTGACGAAGTCTTCGCGCACTCCGGCGCGCTGATGACACTGGAGCCCCACAGGCCCTGGCGGAGTCCTTGGACGGATGGGCCGCAGCCCCCGGACTGGGGCAAGCGGCAGCGATGTGTGGTGGCAAATGACAGGCCACCTGCGCAGCTAACGGCTGCGACGTGGAGTCCGCAGTCAGCAGAGGCCTGGCCCCTGCTGAGGACCGGAGCGGGACAGTTGTGGCCGCCGACGGCACTGGGCTTGCCACGACCACGGGTGAGGGCAGAGCAACTGCGGGCAGCGGAAGACAGGCCACAGCCGTGGGTTGGAGTAACGCAGCAGCGGCCGCTAGTGTCCGCGGGCAGGCCGCAGCCGCGGGTGGGAGCAAGGCAGCAACGGCCGCTGGTGGCCGTGGGCAGGCCGCAGCCGCGGGCAGGAGCGAGGTGGCAATGGCCGCTGGTGGCCATGCGCAGGCCGCAGCCACGGGCAGGAGCAAGGCGGCAACGACCACGGGCAGGCCGCAGCCGCTGGCTGGAAGAAGGCGGCGGCCGTTAGTCGACGCGGGGCAGGGGTTCTCAGACGGTCGTCTCGGCGCCGTCCCACTGATGTCCAGGGGAAGTATCTCTCCTGTCTCTGGCCTCCTTCCTGGCTCTGGTGAGTTGCTCTGGCTCTCAGTCACTCCCATGATCTCCTGCTCCTTCTGTCTCGTTCTGCTGACTCATTGTCCCGGGAATTCCCCGCCTCCTTTATACTGGTCCCTCCCCAGCCCATCTGTCTGTCACAATGGTCCGTCCCCAAACTCTGTCCCCTGGAAACAGTTTCCACCGGAACCCAGGTGACGGTCCCCTTGGTTCCGACCCAGACACTCGACGGGGACCCTCTCTCCCACATGGTTTACATGTAAATCACACAAAAATGCGATTAACACAAAACCCCAAACAGAACCACCCACCAGGAGGCATATGGAGACACTTTGTGCTCCGTTTGGCATCTGTTCCAGTGGTATCCATCTTTTTAGGCATGCACAGAACTGTGGTCACCCTCACTTGTGCTCTAAAAAGATGCCGAAAATGGTGGGACACTGCTGGAACACAAACCAGTCCAAAGTGACTCCATCTGCCTCATAAGTGAGTGGTTCCATGCAAGGTTTTGTCTGAATTGTGGTTTTGAGGAATTTACATGGAAAACCCGATGTAAGCGCTCACCCAAGAGCACAGGATAACTGTGAGTTGAGCCTTATTCTGATTTTTGTGAGGTAGAATGAACAAATAGACAGCAGTACAAGAATAGTTCTTATTTTTATTTTTGCGTAATTCACCCGCAGTAGGGTTCTTTTGTCGCCATATTCAGAGAGCTGTAACTTTTTTTATTTTTTGGCGAGCAGAGCTGTATGTGGGCTTATTTTTTGCTGGATGAGTTGCTGTTTTTGGTACCATTTTGAGGTACATAACATTTTTGTTCGCTTTTTTTTGCATATTTTTCAGACACAGAATAAGCAAAACCAGCAATTCAGGTATTGTTTTTATTTTTATTTTTTTGCGCCATTCACCATGCGGTAAAAGTGGTAAGATCGATTTGGTGTTTTCTTTTATACCTTTTTTTTTTATATGAATTTTTGATTCAGCAATTGAAGTATGTTTTTCTCTGAAATTCTGCAAGATTTCAGAGTTAAATATATATGGCTGAAATCATGCAGACAGTGCCTGAATCATACTGTCCAGGGATCGACAGCATGCATCAGCTCTCAGGTTCCCTTGAAGTCATTATTCTTCCAACACCATTGACAGCAGATAGTTAACACACATCTGGATATAAGTGATATAACCAGCTGCTGAAAAATTCATGCTAATGATGTACTTTGGGTGCAGTGTGCAAAGAGGGATTCTCTAGAGAAGAGAGTGAATTACTTCCCCTTATGTGGGTTATAAATCTATTGACATGCATATACTATCAGAAATGGGACATTCAGCTATGTTTCAATACTAGCAATCTACTGCCTCTAAAACCTTGTATCTTTCTCAGGTACTGCAACAGTGTCTGAAAATTCTATTGTTCCCTTTATTTCTAACACACAAATTAATTTAATTGAAAATTTTCAAAATCATTATTGATACATTTACAAATGGCATTTTCTTATTCGGATTTACTGTATATAGCTATTCGTGTTGAGCTAGCACCAAAATGCTCAGGTGCTCGACCCAAGCAATGAGCCCAATGTAAGTCTATGTCCTGACGTGTTATCCACTCAACACTCTCCTGCCTCTGCTTCATTTTATGATGTTCCAATAAAAGGCGTTTTTAAAGGGACGGTGAGTGCCACTATTCTCCTTATTTCATTTGCAAAGCTGTATATCTTGTTTTCCAAATGTTTTATTTGAGTTTCAATAAATGGGGAGGATGGGGGAGGAAAGATGGGGGGAAAAAAAGAGGGGGAGGGAAAAATGTAAAGGGAAAGAAGGAAAAAGGGAGGACAATAACGTCCAAATATAAAGAAGACATAAAATGAAACAAGTTAATGCAGAAGCATATTATGCAGTGAATTATTACAAAGGTAGGGATTTAAGCATATAATATATTAATATATACACTCACTGGCCACTTTATTAGGTACACCTGTCCAACTGTGTGTTAAGACTTAATTTCTAATCAGCCAATCACATGGCGGCAACTCAGTGCATTTAGGCATGTAGACATGGTCAAGACAATCTCCTGCAGTTCAAACCGAGCATCAGTATGGGGAAGAAAGGTGATTTGAGTGCCTTTGAACGTGGCATGATTGTTGGTGCCAGAAGGGCTGGTCTGAGTATTTCAGAAACTGCTGATCTACTGGGATTTTCACGCACAACCATCTCTAGGGTTTACAGAGAATGGTCCGAAAAAGAAAAAAAATCCAGTGAGCGGCAGTTCTGTGGCCGGAAATGCCTTGTTGATGCCAGAGGTCAGAGGAGAATGGGCATACTGGTTCGAGCTGATAGAAAGGCAACAGTGACTCAAATTGCCACCCGTTACAACCAAGGTAGGCAGAAGAGCATCTCTGAACGCACAGTGCGTCGAACTTTGAGGCAGATGGGCTACAGCAGCAGAAGACCACACTGGGTACCACTCCTCTCAGCTAAGAACAGGCATCTGATGGCTACTTTCAGCAGGATAATGCGCCATGTCATAAAGCTCGAATCATCTCAGATTGGTTTCTTGAACATGACAATGAGTTCACTGTACTCAAATGGCCTCCTCAGTCACCAGATCTCAATCCAATAGAGCATCTTTGGGATGTGGTGGAACGGGAGATTCGCATCAGGGATGTGCAGCCGACAAATCTGCGCCAACTGTGTGATGCCATCATGTCAATATGGTCCAAAATCTCTGAGGAATGCTTCCAGCACCTTGTTGAATCTCTGCCACGAAGAATTGAGGCAGTTCTGAAGGCAAAAGGGGGTCCAACCCGTTACTAGCATGGTGTACCTAATAAAGTGGCCAGTGAGTGTATGTTCCAAAGACCCAAACATAAGGGGTCTTAGGCAGGTGCACTCTGGGTGAAGACTTAAGAGAACAACTCCAGCCATCTAGACCATTTCCTAGAATATTTAGCAAATTGATCATGCACATTCGCAAATTTCAATTCAAAAGAATGATGAAGGCTAAGTTTGTCTATAATTTCATTAATTTGTGGGGGTTTTGGGTTTTTCCAAAGAAAGGCAATACTATGTTTGGAGACTAGTAAAATGTGCATAATCAATAGCCTGTTAGAAGTATCAATTTTGTCTGCGTCCAGAGACAGAAGGGCCAGACGAGGAGACAAAATAAGTCGTGTTCCTAGGATAAAATCGATAAGGTTAGAAATCTTTCTCGAAAAGGGAACAATTTGGGGACATTGCCAAAATATATGCAAGATATTTCCTGGCCTTCCACAAGCCCTCCAACAGAGCGGAGAATTGTCAGGGTTGATTCTATGAAGTCTAACGGGGGTATAATACCATCTCGTTAAAAACTTGAAGTGGGTCTCTTGTAGTGATAAGGAAATGGAAGAGGCATACGAGAGGGTACATGCCTGTTCAAGGTCAGAAGGGTCAATTGTCATGTGCAATTCGGTTTCCCATTTGACAATATTTTGAGTCTTTACCGCTTTAAAGCTATTGTTACACCATTTGTACGTGTATTCAAAACTCCAAAAAATATTATGATCTATATTACAAATAAGGTTAACTGCTGGTTCAGAGATTCTCGGGTAGATAGTAAGGAACTCATGGATTATGTCTTTGAGGATAACATATTGTAAGAAAGCAGGGGTAGTAGATTGAAATCTTTCCTTGAGTTTATTGTAAGGTGTACAAGTAACGCCATCGTATAAATCTTTAATTTTTTTAAGTCCAAGTTCAGACCAAATGGGGTCAATGGTCTGATTAGATGCTTGAAAGATAACTGATAGAGCCAGATTTTTTTATTGTGACTTCTTTGTTAGAGCCTCTTTTTGGAGCAGAAATTTTTTTCCAAGCTTCAGAAATAGCTTGAAAAATCGGATGAGAATTTGTAATTAATTTTTTATGAAGGAATTGGTTCAGAATTAGTAGGTGAAGAGGTTTATAATTATTAAAGAACAGTTCTAGTTCATGCCAAGCTGGTGTCGTATCATGAAGCCACCAGTATGAGCTTTGTTTAACTAAATTTGCAATGTAATAGGCCGTAATATTTGGGGAACCAGCTCCACCATAAGATTTATAGTTGTATAGAATATTTTTTGCTATTCTGGGTCTTTTGTTATTCCATATAAAGGAGTTTAATGAGGCTTGAAGGTTTGTGAGAGAGGAAGTGGGTATTTTTAAAGGCAGTGAGCGAAGTAGGTATAGGATTTTTGAGAAAATATACGACTTGACCATCATGATTCTTCCCCACCAAGAAAGCCCATCAACTCTAGATGTATGGAATTCATAAAAAAGCTTTTTAGTAAGCAGCTCTAAGTTTATTTTTATTAGAGAGTTTACGTTTTTGACGAATTTTAGGCCTAGATATGTCAGCACATCAGTGGCCCACCCCCAAGGTGAGAGGCCCTCAATTTCCTCTTGGTCTGATCCTAGGTTAAAGCCAAGTATTTTGGATTTTGAGTTGTTTATTTTAAAATAAGAGATTTTAGCAAAAGTCTGGATTAAGGTTTGTAAGGCAGAGATAGAGTTGCTTGGATCTGTGAGGGTAAGAATAATATCGTCTGCATACAACGCTATTTTAAAATCTCTGTGCAAAGTTTTGATTCCCGAGATCTTTGTGCTGTTCCTGATTAGTTGGGCCAGAGGTTCAATAGCTAATGCAAAAAGCAAAGGTGTCAATGGGCAACCCTGTCTGGTCCCATTAGCTATATTAAACGTAGAGGAAAGATGATTGTTGGAATAAACCCTCGCACCAGGGCCAGAATACAAAGCCATAATACCTCTCGTGATCTGAGAAGCCATTCCAAATTTTTTGAGCGTTGCTTCGAGATATGACCAATTAAGGCGGTCGAACGCTTTCTCAGCATCAAGAGAGATAGCAATGGCCCTGAGTTTGTTGGAGGAAATAAGCTTAATTATGTTAATGAGTCTTCTCATACCATCTATGGATTGTCTTCCTTTGATGAAGCCTATCTGATCATTGGAAATTAAACTCGGGAGGAATTGATTTAGTCTATTGGCCAGGATCTTTGCATAAATTTTTAAGTCTGTATTGATGAGGGATAAAGGTCTATAATTAAAAATTTGGCTAGTGTCAGAATTTGGTTTTGGGATTGCGATAATTGTCGCTTCCAGCATCTCTTTAGGAAATTGACCTGTTTGGAAAGCTGAGTTAAATACTTTGACAAGGTGGGGGGTTAATATATTACTAAAAGACTTGAAATAATCACTACTAAACCCGTCTGGGCCGGGTGATTTGAATGTTTTAAGTTTGTTTATGGTATCTAGGACTTCTTGTTCATTGAAGGGAGAAGACAAAAATGATAAGTCTTCAGGGTTAAGCTTTGAAAGGTTCATGCTGGAAAGAAATGATCCAATCTCTGAGGTAGATGGCTGCATATTGTGGTTGTCTTGGTTGATATTGTACAGATTTTTGTAATAATCGTCAAAAGCTCCTACAATATCTTAGGGTGGACTAGGGATGTACCATTAGAGGAAGTTATACTGTCAATTCTATTCCGTTTCCATATATTCTTAATTCTGTTTAACATGTATTTTGAAGGGCAATTTATACATAAGTAATGTTTGCATTTTGCTGATCTAATAGCTGAGTCGTAAAAATTGAATATGATTTTCCTTAACTGCAACCTGAGATCAGTAAGTTCTGATAATACAGCTTGTTTGTTAGAGGAAACAGAGGATCGACATAGTTCCTCTTCTTTAGATTTAATAAACTGTTGTAGGGTAAGGATTTTATCCCTATTAATTTTTTTTTGTCTGGAGGAAATTTGAATCAAGACTCCCCTCAACACCGCCTTGTGAGCATTCCAATAGGTAAACGGATTGAGGAGGTTTGATTCGTTTTCACTAAAATAATTTTGTAAGGCTGAGCTGATTTCAGATTTGATGGTGGGATTATGAAGCAGAGAGGAGTTGAATTTCCACATGAATTGTGGATGAATTGGGGACCCTATTATCAGTTCTGCAGTTACCAGGGAATGATCTGAAATAGATTTATTAAGTATGGAGCTGGAGGAGAACCTTGGCAAGGAGAAGACATCTGTGAGTATCAGATCTATTCTAGATGCCGACTGATGGCCATCAGAAAAATGAGTAAATTCTCTAGATGTGGTGTTCAAACAGCGGAATGAGTCGAATAGCTCGTGATTATAAATCCAGCTGTTCAAGAATTGCGTTTTTTATCTGCTGGGAGAGGTGGAGTCTAGTACACCATCTGGCACCATATTAAAGTCCCCTAACAAAAGTAGGGTTCCTGATCGTAAGGTGTCTAATTTTTTCATTAGCTTATTCAAGAAGCTAATTTGTCTGATGGTGGGAACATAAGTATTAAGTATTGTGAAGGTTTGGCCGTTCAATTTGCACAGGAGAATATGATAATGTCCTTTTTCGTCTTTTACTTCAGAAAGCAATTCAAAGGAAATTGAGTTACTAATCAGGGGTAAAACCCTAGCTTTCTTTTGTGGGCCGCAAGATTCAAATACAAATGGGAAATTTTTGAGATTTATAGAATGGTGGCTGTCTTTTTTGAACATGGTTTCTTGAAGGCATACAACCTCAGGATGCATCCCGTTAATCTCCCTACCAATGGAAAATCTCTTCCAAGGGCTATTTAGCCCCCTGACATTGTATGATACAAATTTTATTTTCATGTTACAAGGATGGCTGGGTTCGTATGAAGTGGGGTAGAGGAAATGCAGAAACCAGAGTGCACCTACCTTTGTAGAACTTAAATATACCAATGTTGTCCCAAAAATGATTATTAGAGTCTGGCACTTTCAAAATACATATAAACACAACAATATTCCGGACTTACATATGAACCCTTGCCGAAATAAGGTAAAGAGATCCAGAAAAGGTAATCTTAAAATACCATGTTTATTAATACACATAAAAACATGAAAAACTGAAAAACTGCCCAGTAGAAGGCGCAATATACCCTAAATATATATATTTAGACACACATAAACCAAAATATTATAGCATAGACACAGCATGCTCTTACCAAGAAGTTTCCCCCTCAGGTGACATAAAGTAATTTGTGAAAATATCACGCACTTTGAGGCCAGAGAGTGGTCTACGTTGAGGGTTGCTAGGTGGTCTCGCCCTACGCACATTGTCCAACCCACGCACAACACCAGCAGAGGAGGAACAATCATGTATCCTGGTGAAGTTATGAAGAACCACACAGGCTTTAACTACTTCATTAACATTTTGTTCACTCGGCTGAATGGCAGACTGGAGTACCCGCCATTTTGCACAAAGAATGCCAAAGGAACACTCCACCAGTCGCCGGAGCGCGCAAAGACTTCGTCAACGCCTCAGCAACTGGGCCCAGCAACTACTACGCCAAAAGACCACCATCCCGAACGGCGAGGGACGTTTGGACGGCTAAGTTGACTGTCTATTTAAGGACCCGTAGTCGGCCATACCGCGGCCCTATAGTGACCGGCTATTGCCGGAAATAGTCGTGTTCTACCCGTTTGTGTTTGCTTGTATAGAGCCCCTGCGAGTGCAACCCGTGTTACCCCTTTTGGTGATCAGGCCGTGACTGAGGAAAGTTCCCTCTAGTCTTATAAACGTTATTATAGAAAGCACCAAATTGTCTTGCGACTCGTCACTGCATCCTGCGTACCTGCAAACACCACAAATGTAAGGCATGTCCAAAATTTGGAAGCACCTCAAAATCTCTTTGATGAGACATACAAGAGGGCCTCCTGAAAACAATGTTCCCATTGTTATGAAGTGGGTCTCCCATACTGTTTGCCTATGCAGTGAATGCAATGGCTGCCCAAAATTTGGAGACACCAATGCCCCTTTGAAGAGAAGTGGAGGAGGGCCTCATAAAAAATGTTCCTATTAGAAAGGAGCTGGTCTGCTATACTTGTAATGCCCATGCAATAAGGGTATGGGCTGACAAACATTTACCCCTGGGGGGTATACATGAGCATACTGTATACTGTATTTTTTTGTACGGTCATCATAAACAACCTTTAAAAAAATTAAGTGGGTGTTGCATCACGGAGCACAGTCACCCTGGTGATATGGTGGTGGAGGATGAGGAGAAGGAGAAGGGCAACAGCAAAATCAGGATGTGTATAACCATTTGTGGGTGTGAATATACCTCCCAAAAAAAGACACTGCATTTGAGTTTGTTAGGCTGATATCATTCGGTGGTGTTGAGAAGTCTGGCCCAATCCAGCCCTTGTTCGTTTTTATAAGAGTTAGCCTGTCAGCATTTGCAGTTGACAGGCGGATGCGCTAATCAGTTATATTTCCACCAGCAGCACTAAAAACCTGCTCTGACAAAACGCTAGCGGCAGGGCAGGCCAGGACCTCCAAGGCGCAGTGTTGTGAGTTCATTTTCCCATTCACCATTGAGGTCTGATGAACTCCCTCTTCTGGTGAAAGAAGGTAGTGTGGCTGATTACCAAGCACCTGAGCTGAATGATGATGACTGGGTGACGGGAATTGCTGACTGGATATAAGGCAGCCAACGCCCTTCTGCCTTGCTGGTGATTTCTCTGAGGGATTCTAGGAGACCAGTCTGATTCCTGCTCCTCAAAAGCTAAGTTTTCTGCTCTGCTTTTTGCATTTGTGTTTTGGTTTTGTTTTGCATTGTTTTTCTGGATTTCTGCCATTCCCTGCTGGGTAAGCTGAATTCCTTTTTGCCTTTTTGCTCTGTCTTCAGAAAATACCTGAGTACTGATATAGTCTTTTTGAAGCCTATCGTCTTCAGGGTTTTTTTTACCTATCAGTCCAGTGACTCATTCATAACAGCGTAGTGAGCCAGTTCATGCCCCGTGTCCAGCTTGGATACCCAATAATTTTAAGCCACAGAGGAATCACGGAGGATGTTGGTACTGTCAGTAAGGTACTCCCTCAGCATCTTCCAAAACATTGTACTCCTTGTGAGAGAACCCCGCGCCTCAGGGCCTGTGTGATGGGAGGGTCTGAGAGAACTCTCCCAGAACTTTGCCAGTGTTCCCCTGCCTGTGCTGGATTGGAGTTGTCTCTCTCGCCTGTATTCCTTGGTTGTCCAACGAACTGTGACCTCTGCCACCAGCATTTTCTGATGGGAATTTTTTTGATAATAAGGGCCCTCTGATACTGCCCCATTTTAGTAGACCTGCCTGCCTCTTGAATAAGAGATAGAAAGTTCTCCTTGTAGCATGGGTCTAGAAGTGTCACCAACCAGTAATAACTGTCATTCAAAATTTTGAGAATGCGCGGGACATGGGAAAGGCAGCATAACATAAACTCAGCCATGCGTGCCAAACTGCTAATAGGCAAGACTTCTGTGTCCTCAACAAGAGGATAGGAAAAAACACCGTGTGCACAACTGTGGTTGTGCCGAGGTAGGTTCCCAAACCATATATAGTATAATGAAAACCTGGCACTCAACTTAAATGCTTAAATGGAACAGTTTATTTGTAGTACCAAACAAAATGTTTCGGTCAGTGCAGACCTTCATCAGTTAAGTGCTCAAAGATTGTCTGTACTTAGATTGGAGGGCGCTTTTTGTATGTCCCTGTAAAGCCAAATGTCAGTGTGTTGCTGGAGAGTGGTTAAGTCTTATCTGTCTGGCAGGGAAAGCGCAAGCCTGGTCCTCCTGGATGCTGTGGAACAAAAAAAGCGCCCTCCAATCTAAGTACAGACAATCTTTGAGCACGTAATTGATGAAGGTCTGCACTGACCGAAACGTTTTGTTTGGTACTACAAATAAACTGTTCCACTTAAGCATTTAAGTTGAGTGCCAAGTTTTCATTATACTCACCAAAAGGATGACTTACCGTGCTCTCCTCCTCCTCCCTGTCCTCAGGCCATCCACGCTGAACAGTCGGTATGACAGTTGTGCAGGTAGTGCCATCTATAGTGCATTAAACTAGCTCCTCTTCTTCCTCCTCCTCTTCCTCATTGTCACCCAATCCACGGGATGAGATGAGGCTGGACTGTGTGTAATCACCCTGTATGGTTCCTTGCTCCATCTCATCGTGCTCCGCCTGCAATGCATCCTCTTTGATTGTGAGAAGAGATCATTTCAGAACACAGAGAAGCGGGATAGTGACACTAATTATGGGGTCATCGCCCCTCACCATCTTGGTGGAGTCCTCAAAGTTTTGGAGGATGGTCCATATATATTTGGACAGAGACAACATTTTTCTAATTTTGGTTCCAGACATTACCTCAATGAATTTTAAACAAAACAATTCAGCTGCAGTTGAAGTTCAGACTTTCAGCTTTCATTTGAGGGTATCCACACTAAAATTGGATGAAGGGTTTAGGAGTTTCAGCTCCTTAATATGTGCCACCCTGTTTTTAAAGGGACCAAAAGTAATTGGACAATTGACTCCAAGGCTATTTCATGGACAGGTGTGGGCAATCCTTTCGTTATGTCATTCTCAAGCAGATAAAAGGCCTGGAGTTGATTTGAGGTGTGGTTCTTGCATTTGGAAGGTTTTTCTGTGACGGAAACACGCGGTCAAAGGAGCTATCCATGCAGGTGAAACAAGCGATCCTCAAGCTGCAAAACCAGAAAAAACCCATCCGAGAAATTGCACCAACATTAGGAGTGGCAAAATCTACAGTTTGGTACATCCTGAGAAAGAAAGAAAGAAAGCACTGATGAACTCATCAATGCAAAAAGACCTGGGCTCCCACGGAAGACAACAGTGGTGGATGATCATAGCATAATCTCCATGGTGAAGAGAAACCCCTTCACAACAGCCAACCAAGTGAACAACACTCTCCAGGAGGTAGGCGTATCAATATCCAAATCTAGCATAAAGAGAAGACTGCATGAAGGTAAATACAGAGGTGTTGTGAATTCGCTTTCTGGCCTACCTCTGGTTACTGCTGAAGGTGGTGGAGCAGGTGAGGTTGACAGAGGGGTTGCGAGTTCTCTTTCTGGGCTCCCTCTGGTGGTTACTGGAGGTAATGGAGCTGTTCTGATTAACAGAGGTTTGCCACCTGATAATGAGGACAGCGATTGGAGATCTGGGGTTTCAGACGCGATTTAAGACAGCCGACTCCCTCTATCCCTGCTGGTGATTTTTTCCTACCTCCTGAGGTCTTAGTTTCCAGCTCAGTTCCTGCATGCTCAGCTAAGTGTTCTTTTGCTATTCTGTTCACATTTGATCTGGTTTTGTCCATTTCAGTTTTGTGTGGGTCAGCCAGCTCCGGCTGGGGCTGAGCTGAATCACAATCTATATGTTACTGCTTGTGCCAGTTTCTTTTTGTCACTTATTAGATTGGCCTCTTTTTGCTCTGCTTTCAGAATATACCAGAGTGCTGATATAGTGGGCGAAGTCGTGCAACTTCAGTTTTTTTGCATCAGACGTGTTAGACCTTTTTGCAGGGTTTTTTGCATGATTGCAGACAGTGTCTTTCCTTTCCTGTCCTGTCTTGTCAGTGTGGGCCCCATGGTTTGCTCAGTCTATTTTCCTACCTGCGTTTGTGATTTCATCTTGTCTCACCGACAATATAGGTTTGGGGGTTATCTATTCCTTTGGGGTCTGCTCTGGGGCAGTTTAGATTTTCCCTTTCATGCTTTAAGCTTAGTTAGCTCTCCGGCTGTGCCGAGGCGTCTAGGATCATCGTAGGCACGCTCCACAGCTACTGCTAGTTGTGTGGATAGGATCAGGGGTCTGCAATCTGCTTAGTTACCAACCTGTTATGAATGGGTCACTGAGGAGAAAAGAAACAAAACAAAGCTAAGTCACAGAAAACCAGAGAGGTTGGTAACTAAGCAGATTGAAGATCCCTGATCCTAATCACACAACTAGCAGCAGCCGTGGAGCGTACCTACGATGGTCCTAGACGCTTCGTAAACAGCTGGAGGACTAAATAAGCCTGAAGCAAGAAAAGGGGAAAGCTAACTGCCCCAGAGCAGACCCCAAAGGAAAGACAGCCCCCACACATGTATTGATGGTGAAACAAGATGAAAGCACAAACACAGGCAGGAAAATAGGCTGAGTAAACGATGGGGCCCAAACTAACTAGAAAGGATAGGAAAGGAAAGGCACTGTCTGCAATCTGCAAAAAACCCTACAAAAATAAAGTCCAACACTTCTGATAGCAAAATTAACCCTGAAGTCACTAGACTTCTCCCACTATATCAGCACTCTGAAATATTCTGAGACAGAGCAAAAAGAGGCCAATCTAATAAGGGACAAAAAGCAAATTGGCAATTTACAGATAAATAAGAGTGGAAATTTAGCGCAGCCCCAGCCGGGGCTGGCAGACCACACAAGAAAATGAATAGACCAACAAAATCAAGTGTGAACATTAGCAGAAAAACTTAGCTTTAGATGACTGGAACAGAGCTGAAACAAAGACCTGACAAGCCAGAAGGAATCACCAGCACCAGAGTAGGGCGTCGGCTGTCTTAAATCCAGTCTGAGATTCCTGAGGTCCAATCGTCATCCTCATTATCAGGTGGCAGATTACTACTGATTAAATCAGCCTCACTACCTCCAGTTACCACCAGAGGGAGCCTGGAAGGAGAACTGACAACTGGTGGACCGGAAAATGAACTCACAACACCAACCTCTCTGGTTCTCTGTGGCTTACCTTGGGCTTGCTCTTCTCCTTGGTGACCCAATCATAACACAGAGGGTTCACTGCACGGTGCAAGCCACTCATAAGCATCAAGAATAAAAAGGCTAGACTGGACTTTGCTAAAAAACATCTAAAAAAGCCAGCACAGTTCTGGAAGAACATTCTTTGGACAGATAAAACCAAGATCAACCTCTACCAGAATGATGGAAAGAGAAAAGTATGGCGAATGCGTGGTGCAGCTCATGATCCAAAGCATACCACATCATCTGTAAAACACGGCAGAAGCAGTGTGATGGCTTGGGCATGCATGGCTGCCAGTGGCACTGGTCACTAGTGTTTATTGATGATGTGACACAGGACAGAAGCAGCCAAATGAAATCTGAGGTATTAAGAGCCATACTGTGTGCTCAGATCCAGCCAAATGCAGCCAAACTGATTGGTCGTCGTTTCATACTACAGATGGACAATGACCCAAAACATAAAGCCAAAGCAACCCAGGAGTTTATTAAAGCAAAGAAGTGGAATATTCTTGAATGGCCAAGTCAGTCACCTGATCTCAACCCAATTGAGCATGCATTTCACTTGTTAAAGACTAAACTTCAGACAGAAAGGCCCACAAACAAACAGCAACTGAAAACCACCGCAGTGAAGGCCTGGCAGAGCATCAAAAAGGAGGAAACACAGCGTCTGGTGATGTCCATGAGTTGAAGACTTCAGGCAGTCATTGCCAACAAAGGGGTTTCAACCAAGTACTAGAAATGAACATTTTATTTACAATTATTTAATTTGTCCAAATACTTTTGGTCCCTTTAAAAACAGGGTGGCACATAGAGTTGAGCGAAACGGGTCGAAAAATTTCAAAAGTCGGGTTTCATGAAATGAAACCCGACCCTAGGATGAGGTCGGCCACGAGGTTGGCGACTTAAGCGCCAAAGTCGCGTTTCAAAAGTTTGTTTTGTGCTCTTTTTCAGCCAATCAGGATCCACGTACACTGTGGGCAACGTGATGACATAGGCAGGGGTCACCACCATCTTTCAGAAGGGCATGCAAGTGATTGGTTTGCTTTGGTGGGCGTCACAGGGGGTATAAAAGGGCGTGCACGCCGACCGCCATGTTACTCATGCTGATCTCAGAATAGGGAGAGCTGCTGCTGCTGATTTTGTAGGGAGAGCGTTAGGCAGGGAAGAAGACACCAAAAACTGCTTCTGCTGCTAGCGATTTTGCCTGTACAACACACCAGTCACTGTGTGTGCAATGCAAGTGGAGGCTATATTTTGCTGGATCAGCAGTGTTGGTTGTTAGGCTGCCTTCTAAGGCTTCCTGACGGCTGCATTGCTGTTTACCCACTGCTCTGCAAACTGCTTTTTTAAAAGCAATCCCAATTTTTTTTTTTGTCCTGGTGAGGTACTGAGCATGCATTTTTTCACACCATACAGCGCTGCTCACTCCTCACACAGTACCGTGTAACAGCTGTTATCACGGCCACAGTGAAGCTATCTGTGTGTCGCTCTGTAAGGATAAGTCGAGGACATGTTTCGTTCTTACAGACCTGCACCTTCTAGTTTTGTCTAGTTTTCAAACAGTTAAATATATTTGCTGTTTGATCACATTCAAAACTATAGAGAGATGGCGTGTGTCAGTCCGTATGCTTAAAAAACACGGAGCTTGACAATTTTACGTACACCGGACAACCGTGTACGTGCACGCTCCTCTCTCAGTACCGTGTAACGGCTGTTATCACGGCCACAGTGGAGCTATCTGTGTGTCGCTCTGTAAGGATAAGTCGAGGACTTGTTCCGTTATTACAGACCTACACTCTAGGGAGATTCCTATTCTGCCCAATTCTATATACACCTTGTAGTTTGTCATACACTAGCCAATTTCTGCCTCTGACATAGCGCTGTGATATTCACTGGGCCTCACACAATCCAAAAATGTCCACAAGTGTGTGCTGAAATTCAAAATCTCCGTTATCCTCTAGTGAGATTTTTCACACCTGCGACATCGAGCCTGTGACATAGCGCTGTGATATTCAGTGGGCCTCACACAATCCAAAAGTGTCCAGTGTCCACAAGTGTGTGCAGAAATTCAAAATCTCCGTTATCCTCTAGTGATATTTTTCACACCTGCGACATCGAGCCTGTGACATAGCGCTGTGATATTCAGTGGGCCTCACACAATCCAAAAGTGTCCAGTGTCCACAAGTGTGTGCAGAAATTCAAAATCTCTGTTATCCTCTAGTGACATTTTTCACACCTGCGACATCGAGCCTGTGACATAGTGCTGTGATATTCAGTGGGCCTCACACAATCCAAAAGTGTCCAGTGTCCACAAGTGTGTGCAGAAATTCAAAATCTCCGTTATCCTCTAGTGAGATTTTTTACACCTGCGACATCGAGCCTGTGACATAGCGCTGTGATATTCAGTGGGCCTCACACAATCCAAAAGTGTCCAGTGTCCACAAGTGTGTGCAGAAATTCAAAATCTCCGTTATCCTCTAGTGACATTTTTCACACCTGCGACATCGAGCCTGTGACATAGCGCTGTGATATTCAGTGGGCCTCCCACAATCCAAAAGTGTCCAGTGTCCACAAGTGTGTGCAGAAATTCAAAATCTCCGTTATCCTCTAGTGACATTTTTCACACCTGCGACATCGAGCCTGTGACATAGCGCTGTGATATTCAGTGGGCCTCACACAATCCAAAAGTGTCCAGTGTCCACAAGTGTGTGCAGAAATTCAAAATCTCCGTTATCCTCTAGTGAGATTTTTCACACCTGCGACATCGAGCCTGTGACATAGCGCTGTGATATTCAGTGGGCCTCACACAATCCAAAAGTGTCCAGTGTCCACAAGTGTGTGCAGAAATTCAAAATCTCCGTTATCCTCTAGTGACATTTTTCACACCTGCGACATCGAGCCTGTGACATAGCGCTGTGATATTCAGTGGGCCTCACACAATCCAAAAGTGTCCAGTGTCCACAAGTGTGTGCAGAAATTCAAAATCTCCGTTATCCTCTAGTGAGATTTTTCACACCTGCGACATCGAGCCTGTGACATAGCGCTGTGATATTCAGTGGGCCTCACACAATCCAAAAGTGTCCAGTGTCCACAAGTGTGTGCAGAAATTAAAAATCTCCGTTATCCTCTAGTGAGATTTTTCACACCTGCGACATCGAGCCTGTGACATAGCGCTGTGATATTCAGTGGGCCTCACACAATCCAATGTGTCCAGTGTCCACAAGTGTGTGCAGAAATTAAAAATCTCCGTTATCCTCTAGTGACATTTTTCACACCTGCGACATCGAGCCTGTAACATAGCGCTGTGATATTCAGTGGGCCTCACACAATCCAAAAGTGTCCAGTGTCCACAAGTGTGTGCAGAAATTCAAAATCTCCCCTGTCCTATAGACACCTTGTACCTTGTTTTACATTACTATATAGTTTGTTGGATTTTGTCTACATTTCTACCAAAAATGAGGAAGGCTGGTGGAAGAGGCCGTGGAATTGGGCGGGGGTTGGCAGCTGGTAATGATGGTGTTGGTGGTGGATCTGATGGTAGTGGCAAAAGCAAAATAGGACCGAATGCAGGAGGTGTTGAGCCTGCGTCATCGTCTGGCTCCACAAGGCCTCAAAGGCTTAGTTTTCTAGGAGTTGGCAAACCGCTTTTAAAGCCAGAACTTCAGGAAAAAGTTTTGTCTTACATTGCTGACTCAGCCTCCAGCTCTATCGCCTCCTCTTCTGAAGTTGTAAAAAATAAAAGCACTTAGTCGTCATTGGAGGCTCATGTTCATGAACCACACCTTTCCTTGTGTCCTTCACCCCAACCAAGATTGAAGGATGACGCAGGCCATACTAATGATTACTCCATGGAGCTGTTTTCACATACCATGCCTGGATTATCAAGTGAAATGGTGAATTACCCAGGCCAAGATGAATCTGACATGGAGTGCACTGATGCACAGCCACTGATAGATGATTCTGCTGGTACATTCACTCAGAGCACTACATTGTCCTCGCAATGTACAGAGCCAGATTCTGACCCTGATGAGACTCAGGTGCCCCTTCCCGCACACTATACCACCATACACGGTGACACAGAGGAAGGTGCACATGACATTGAAGAGGAGGTGATGGATGACCCAGTTGTTGACCCAGATTGGCATCCATTGGGGGAAGAGGGTGCTGCTTCCAATAGCTCAGATGAGGAGGAGGAGCATCCACAGCAGACATCGACATCGCAACAGCTGTTATCTGGCAGGCCCGGAGCATTCCAAAGACAGGTTCCAAAAATCAAAAGAGTTGCTGGACAGCTTGTCCAGAGGGTCAAAATATCACAGCGTGCTAGGTAGCAAAATGTCTGCCAAAGTAGGAAGAGTGCAGTGTGGCACTTTTTTGAACAAAATCCTCATGATCAGGCCAAGGTTATCTGTAAGAAGTGCGCAAAGACCTTTAGCCGAGGGAAAAATCTGAAAAATTTGAATACCAGTTGCATGCTTAGACATTTAACCAGCATGCACTTGCAAGCGTGGACACAACACCAAACCTCAAGTACCACATGTGCAACTGATCACAAAGAAGGTAGTCAGCAACGCTACATTGTTTCCCCCACTGTAAGCCCACCGGTTAGCACAGCAGCAAATGTTGAGGTGTCGTTGCAAGGCCACAGCAGTCAGGGAATCCCACTGTTATATCAACGAAAGACTGAATCTAGGCTATCAGAAAAAACACCAACTCCATCACCATCATCAACCCTCTCTCAGTCCGCCCTGTCCACCGCTACTTCCACCATATGCAGCTCTCAAGTCCAGCTCACACTCCCAGACACTATGAGTAGGTCAAGAAAGTACTCAGTCTCTCATCCGCGTACACTGGGTTTGAACGCCCACATTGCCAAACTAATCTCATTAGAGATGATGCCCTATCAGTTGGTGGAAAGCGCAGCTTTCCGCGAACTCATGGCCTATGCAGTACTACGCTATGACCTACCCAGTCGCCACTTCTTCTCTCGCAAAGCCATCCCAGCCCTCCACCATCATGTGAAAGGCCGCATTGTCCATGCACTCAAGCAGTCAGTGAGTGGAAAGGTGCACCTCACAACTGATGCATGGTCCAGTCGGCATGGCCAGGGCCGTTACGTGTCCATCACTGCGCACTGGGTTAATGTGGTGGATGCAGGGTCCACAGGGGACAGCGGTGGTGGGACAGTGCTGCCTAGCCCACGGTATAGGAAACAGTTGGCTGTAGGCGTTCGACCCTCCTCCTCCTCCAGAAGCAAAAGCTCGTCCACAGAGCGCAGTCGTACGAGCACTCCATCTGCAGCTGCCACTGTTGCACACGAGGCGTCCCCCTATCGAGCAGCTAGTGGAAAGCGTCAGCAGGCTGTGTTGCAGATGATGTGTTTGGGCGACAGACACACCGCCGAGGTGCTGGCCGAGTACTTTCAGCGACAAACTGAGTCATGGCTGGGCAGTGTACATCTTGAGGCAGGCAAGGTAGTTAGTGATAACGGCCGTAATTTTGTGGCAGCCATAGCCCTTTCAAAACTCAGCCACATACCTTGCTTGGCTCACACCTTGAACCTGGTGGTGCAGTGCTTCCTCAATAATTATCCGGCGTTAACAGCCCTGCTCCAGAAGGTGCGAAGACTGGGCGCGCACATCCGCCGGTAGCCTCTACACTCCATTCGTATGCAGAAGCTGCAGCGATTGCTCCACCTTCCCAACCACCGCCTCATTATCGACATTGCAACAAGGTGGAACTCCACCCTGCACATGGTTGAGCGGCTGTGCGAGCAGAGGCAGGCCATAATGCATTTGTGGGAGGATACACGGCCAGGCACTTTGAGAGCAGACATGGAGTTGACAGGTGTGCAGTGGTCGAAGCTGAAAGACCTCTGTAAAGTCCTTCAGTGTTTCGAGGAATGCACATGGCTGGTAAGCGAGAGACGACGCCATCCTAAGCATGAGCATCCCACTTATGCGTCTGCTCATGCAAACTTTGACGCACCTTAAGGAGCAGGCGTCTGCAGCCAATGTTGACGAGGAGGAAAAGGTGGAGAGAATCCTTGATGACATTCAGCCATTGTCTGCTCAGGGACCTCTCCTGGACGAGGTGGAGGAAGAAGAGGAGGAGGAGGAGGATGATGGGTATGATTACTTAGGGGAGGAGGATGCATCTCGTGGGGCAAGTGAAAATGTTGGCGTGGCAAGGTCTGGTACAGGGTATGTGCGTGACTGGAGGGATGTGGATTTGCCAGAAAGTGCTCCTCCACCCAGCACTCGCAGTGCATCATTGACACCGGGAACATTGTCCCACATGTCAGATTATGCCTTGCAGATCCTAAAAAGGGACCCACGCATTGCCAAAATGATGAACGATGACGACTACTGGTTGGTCAGCATCCTGGATCCATGCTATAAAGGCAAATTACAAAACATCATGCCACAGGAGAACCTTGACCTAATATTGGCTACTAAACAAGCAACTCTGGTTAACCGGTTGGTTGAGGCATTCCCAGCACACAGCAGCGGTGATGGTTCTCACACGAGCCATACGGGCCGGGGGCAGCATGGCAGAGGTGTTCGTGGTGCACACAGCAGAAGTGGCGTTGGAGACAGGGGTTTCATGACAATGTTGTGGACTGATTTTTCACGGACCGCTCACACAACTGGTAATACTGCATCGATGGAAAGTGACAGAAGACAGCAGTTGTCAACTATGGTTAACAACTACTTTTCCTCCCATATCGATGTTCTCCCGCACAGGTCATTCCCCTTTGACTATTGGGCCGCTAAACTGGACACCTGGCCTGAATTGGCACAATATGCCTTACAGAAGCTCGCTTGCCCAGCTGCAAGTGTGCTATCGGAAAGAGTCTTCAGTGCAGCTGGATCAATCCTGACAGAAAAAAGGACCCATCTGTCAACCCAAAATGTGGATGATCTAACCTTCATTAAAATGAACCATGCATGGGTTTCCAAGGATTTTGTCCCACCTTCCCTTGATGACACATAGGTTGCCAGAAAAATGGCTTGCTTTGGTCCTCCTCCTATTCCGCGAACTTGACCTATTTCGCCTTTTGCAGCAGCTGAATGACCCACATCTACATATGCCACTTTGTAAACCTCCCTAAGTGGGCGGCCCCCCCATGGCCGGGGTCACCACCTAGCGCACAAAACCGTGCAAGTGCCGTTGCCCTGGACAGGTGGGTAGGCCGACTCTTGGGAGCGGACACTGGCATAGGGTCCCTCATAGTGCAATCAAGTGTCTCTGACAGTGGTGGTGCACACCCGCCGTCAGACACACCGCCATACTATGAGGGGCCCAGTGTCAGTACCGACGCCCACGAGTGTGCCCCCCTTGCTTGGACAGGGCCCCAGCATTTGCAATGTTTACCTCTCCCTGCTCCTCCGCTGTGTAGTCTGGGCTGTCAAATCCTTCACTGGGACTGCCACTACAAATTGATTGAACTGAAAGATGATGGTTTAGATGTAGCTATGCCCTGTCCTGCTGGCCGGGCTCTAGCTCCAGATGATCAGTGGCTTCCATTTCTTATGGACGTCGACTCACAATTACATGCAGTGGTGGTTTATCATCAGCTTTCACAGTTTTCCTACTCACAAACGTGTGACATTCCGGCGCACATTTCAAAATGTGCCCTCTCATGCCAATCAAATAGAATCGCCTACGGCCTGTGGCTTCTGTCTTTTGCACTCCAAAGTTACGTGACAGATCATGATTGCCAGTGAGCACCATGTTTACATCGCTCCCTGTGATAAAAATTGGATTGAGATGAGTAACAGTGATGGAATCCACGGAAGTGCGATACAGCAAGACTTTATTCACAAAAAAATGTTTTCACTGTCTCAACACACAAATTAATTGAGGGTCAGCATCGCCTATGAGAATTGTGACGGAAGTTTTTCCCGTGAATAATAATTCCTAGATTTCTGCAATCAATAGCCTTTATGTCACTAATTGTATGCATCTCATTTCCTATTGCAGAGAGGCTGGACTGTATTACTGAGACAGAAATATATATGAAGATTTAAAAATAACACCAAAAGTATATAGTTGTGTATGCCTCAAATGCATTTCCTTTTTTCCACTTTTTAGATTGCTGTGTAATCCATACTGAGAACACGGAGATTTTACATGTTTAAACTATGCTATATATACCTGCTATCCAGTGATAAAGTACCCTTTCTCAACTTTGTACAATCTGGTCAAATCCATACTGGGCCTGAGAACATCTGAGTCTGCCTCCTGATCTATAGACATATATTTTTAATGTGTAAACTAGGCTACATATATACGTGTTATCCGGTGAAACTGTACCCTTTATCAACTTTCTACAATGTTGTTGAATCGGCTGCCGAGCTGTTAAGCAAGCTACAGCACCTGTGGTTTGGACACGTAATTTTTTCAGGAATGACGGTTAGGCCTAACTCCGGAATTGCGGTTGACCTGAACTTACTGGGAAATCATCGTTCGCGGGGAATAATCTGAATCCCAGATCCCCATTACTAACGGAGTTCAGCAGGTTATCTGCACCTGTAAGCGACAAAAGCTGGTCCTTTCAGTGTAGCGTGCATGCAGCCCCGGACATGTACTGGAATGGTAGACCTGTTATTGCTCAATCACACGTGCCACAGCCTCGCGTATCCCTCTAGTAAGCTTGACGCGTACCGCGGGGCCATGCTGGAGTCTCGGTCGTTAACGGAATAAAGCTGAGAAATCGCTAGCACAACTACAAACGGACATACCACACCACACACAGAATCGACAAAGCTTGCAATCTGTCCATCTTTTCTGTAGCTTGTTTGGTCGTGGTTTCCCGGGTGCAGTCCAATTAAGCCACAGGCTCCACTCCTGGTGGTGCCCTTTTGGACATTCCTTTAAGGTTCAGATTTGCAATCATACTGCCCCCGGAAACCAAAATCTTTGCCTTCAGGGACGCTGTTTGGAGGTTCGTGGGAATAACGCCGCCCGATCAGCAGTCGGCATATGGGTCGCCCTCCCAGGCTGTGGGGTACTCGGTACCGGGCCGGTGTCAGTGGGATGTGTCACAGCAGCGGTGACCCGGACGGTGGCCCTGGGCGCCCATGTAAATGGCGTGGTATAATGGTAAAGAGTTTATATAGATAGTTTGACGCCACCTGTGGTGTTCGGCAACATAGATGTTAGGCCGACGCTGCGTGCAGATCCTCTGGGACTGATGGTGTTGTGCAGCAAAGATGGTGAAGCTCCCCACAGGGGGAGCTGGAGTCCCAGGGAAGTGTAGATGTAGTGATGGGGGAAAGGCACAGGCGGTGTAGGTGCTGGTACCCAGATGTAGCGGTGCTGGAATAACTGTAGGACACCAGAGCGTGCAGTTCCAAAGCTTTACTCACAGTCTGCAGGTTACACAGATGCCTGCCTCCGTGCTGTGTCCTCCGGGTCAGGACCTCTGCCAACCTCCGGGACCAGAATGGAAAGCTCCCTTCCAACACTCCGCCAACATGTACCTTCCTGAACGTCTCCTTTCTAGCGCTTGTGGGGGAAGCACTCACAGGACCGTGGTTCACTGAAACGCCTCCTGTCTAACAGATGTTCCTCAGACTTTACTTGTATGGCAGACAGCTGTAGCCTTTTCCTTCTGCCTCACACACGTCGATGCTGGGGCCTCCGAGCCTTAGTTGGGTACAGAGCATTTATAGCTGCTACTTCCCCCGGTTTCTGCTGCAGGAACGTGAGTGTCCCTACAAACTCGGAGACCGGAATCCGGACCATGCGCTCCAGCTATGAGTGAGCCTTAACTCTGCTCATCCTCCAGCTCCCCTTCTCACGTCCACACACTTCCCCTTCCCTGCACAGAGTGCCCTAACTTACCTTCTCCCGACCACAGAGAGCAGCTCCTCAGCAGTCAGGTTCAGAGGTCTCCCTGCTGGCCTGGAGTGGGAAATGTGTTGTGTGTTGGTTTCACTGCTAGAGAGATCCTTCGTTGCTCCCAAGCTTGACAACACACTCCCTAGGAGGAAGGCAATGCCACAGTGGCGACCGTACTCTTGGGGACGCCACAAGTGCACTGAGGCCCAGCCACTGCTGGATGATGCTGCTGGTACATTGACCCAGACCACTACATTCCCCTCGCACTCTACACAGCCAGAATCTGACCCAGAGGAAACTCAGGTTCCCCTTCCCGCATACTATACAACCTTACACGGTGACAAAGAGGAAGGTGCAGATGAAAGTGCAGGTTCCTTGAGCAGGTGGGGGGGCATACTCATGGGCGATGGCGCTAGCACAGGGCACCGCATAGTACGCAAAAGTGTCTCTGCCGGTGGGAGGGCCTAAACAGCCAAGTGCAGTGAGATGGAAGATGGGGACGACAAGGAGTTCAGAGTAGTGCGGGGATTCCCTAGCAAGGAGACTTATGTAATTGTTTTCAATGTTGGGACAGCAATTTTTGGGGAGCACTATACTCTGGTGAATGATATATGGGGCCCACCATACACTGGAGCATTCCAAAGGTGGACATCAGTCACTGGAGCAGCATTTACAGGGCCCATTATACACTAGAGCAGTAGAAATGGGGCCCATTATATATGGAGCATTATTTGGGCCCATAAGACAGTGGAGCTTCATCCATTGGGACCAACATATACTGTAGCATTATGTGGAGCTCATCATATACGGTTTGAAACATTATATGGGAATAATGAGTCGGTATGGAGAAATATATGGGCCTCATTACTCTATATAGCGCACTAAGCGCTGGCCATAATACTGTATGGAGTTATATACTGTCCGTTTTTGGAGGTATTGGAGAATTTAAAATGGATATCAGTCATGAGATGTAAGAAGTGAAGTATTTTTCATTGTACTATACTGCTATTTCTCTGCCGTATGGGAGCATCATGAGTTGTGGTATGTGTTAAAGGGGCGCTCTTTGGCCCTGGGCCCACGAAAACCTGGAGCCAGCCCTCCCCCCCACAACTGTAGCCAAATAACCTCCATTTTTCAGTGCGTAACTAGTATTATGAAGTTAATTAAGGTTGACAAGCTTCTGTAATAAGAATTTATGCTTTTGGCATTCAAATGGGCACTGTTGGTGTGTTTCCTGTCCTCCTCTCACTGCCGACTTTAATTCTCCATTAACTTACATTGGGTTTCGTGTTTCGGGACGACCCCGACTTTTCCCTATAGTCGGCCGATTTTGTTTGACCCGACTTTTGGAAAAGTCGGGTTTCATGAAACGAAACTAGACC
The DNA here is from genome assembly GCF_039654945.1 of Dendrobates tinctorius. Lineage (NCBI taxonomy): Eukaryota > Metazoa > Chordata > Amphibia > Anura > Dendrobatidae > Dendrobates > Dendrobates tinctorius. The sequence goes on from NW_027361700.1 coordinate 22,401,890, forward strand.
CTAAAAAAACAAAAGTCGCTCAACACTAGTGGCACATGTTAAGGAGCTGAAACTCCTAAACCCTTCATCCAATTTTAATGTGGATACCCTCAAATGAAAGCTGAAAGTCTGAACTTCAACTGCATCTGAATTGTTTTGCTTAAAATTCATTGTGGTAATGTCTAGAACCAAAATTAGAAAAATGCTGTCTCTGTCCAAATATATATGGACCTAACGGTATGTCTCACATCCATGTCCACTCCTGAGGTCTTATGTGTGGAGTCTGAACTGAATACCAATGGCCTTGTTGATGCTGGTAGTCAACAACTGCCCTCTTCTGCTCACAAATCCCTTTCAAACATCTGCAGGGTAGAGTTCCAATGCGTGGGGGCATCACACACCAGTTGGTTAGCCGGAAGCTGCAAATGCTGCTGAAGCACAGCAAGGGCTGCTGAAGCTGTAGCTGACTTTATAAAATGGACACACAGGCGACGTACTGACATGCAGATCCGGCAGCTCCGGGTTGGTTTTGGGAAGCCACTGAATCACGATGTTTAGCACATGGGACAGGCATGGTACGTGTGTGAGCTCTCCTCGCCTCAGAGCCACCAGGTTCCCGCCATTGTCAGACACCACCATGCCTGGTTGTAGGTTCAGCGGTGTCAGCTACAGATCTGCCTGCCCTTTCAGAGCTATTCACAACTCTTCAGCATTGTGCGTTTGTCACCTAAGCATATTAGCTTCAGCACAGCCTGTTGCCGCTTGGCTAAGTCAGTTCTGCAGTGCTTCCAGCTTGTGACTGATGTGGATATTTCAGAGATGGAGGCTGAAGAGGAGGATGAGGTGCAGGAGCTGTAGACTGTGGGGGCAACCCTGATTGACCTAGGGCCCGCAATCCTCAGCGTTGGGAGGACATGTTCAATCCCAAGGTCCATCTGGGTCCTGGCTCCCACTATGTTAACCCAGTGTGCCGTCAGCGAGATGTGCTGTCCCTGCCCACAAGCACTTGCCAACGTGTCTGTGGTTAGGTGGACCTTCCCAGAAACTGCATTGTTGAGGCCATGGCTAATGTTGTGGGACATGTGCTTGTGTAATGTGGGGATGGCACCCCGGGAGAAATAGTGGTTGTAGAAAGCTTCCGTCTCCACCTAAAGACAAAAGAGCCTAAAAGACAACATTTCGAGCGCAAGCTGTCGCGAAACATGTGAATTTAGTAGTGTGGCCTATGGGGTGTTGGCTGCGTATTTGCGCTTGTGTTCCAAGGACTGGGGTATGGACAAATGAACGCTGCACTTGGACAAGGACGTGGACATGCTTGCTAATGGTGCTAGTTGAGGGTCTTCAACGACAGGTGCAGGGTGGGAGGCATCTTCACATGCACCATGGACAGGAGATTGGCTTGCACGCACAACAGCGGAAGAAGCAGTGGTGTCACCCGCATACACTGTTCTTGGACCCTGGGATTCGGCCCACAAAGTCAGGTGCTTTGCTGCCATGTACCTGATCATGCTGGTGGTGGTCAGGCTGGTAGTTTTGCTACCCCTGCTGATGCTGGCCTGGCAGGTGGTGCAAATGGCCTTTTTGGGGCTATCGGCAGAATCTTTTAAAAACAACCAGACTCTAACAGTTAGACTGGCAACTTCCGTCTTGTTGGTGTTACGGAGAGCGGTTGCCCGCCTTCTGTCTGCGGCCACCACACTGTTTCTTCCTGCTTGTTGGGGTGCTACACCTCCCTCCCCCTGTGTGCTGCTGTCCTCGCTCTGCATGTCCTCCTGCCAAATTGGGTCAGTTACTATATCATCCACCACTTCGTCTTCTCTTTCCCCACCCTTGTCCTCCTCCTGAATTTCTGGCAATTGCCTCTTGTGACACTTTCCCTCCGTTGCCTTCGTGTGACCGAGGCTGCTCAAATATTTGGGCATCACTACATGCGATCTCCTCTTGCCCCACTTCAAGTGGACCATGCAAGAGGCTCGAATCTATAAATGGAAAAGTGAACAGCTCTTCGCAGTGTCCAAGTGTTGAGATCAGTTGTCTCCGGGTACTCGGCATGGTGGGAGGAAGGTGGATCAGGGTGAGGAATATGCGGTCCAGACTCACGGCTACTGAGACTTGATCGTGCAGAAGATCAGGTGGTGGCAAAATGACTGGAAGCATTATCCGCTATCCAACCAACAACCTTTTGACATTGCTCTGGGTTCAATAGTGGTGTGCTGCGGTCCCCTAGTAATTGGGACAGGAAGGTCTGGTGAGAAGATGTGGGTGTTTGTTGTGGCACAATTTCAGCTTGCCCTCGGCCTTGGCCTCTGCATGCACCATCACCATCACGTCCAGTTCCCCGTCCTTCAGAGGCATATCTGGTGGGGGGCAGACGGGGTATGTGCAATGTCTCTCCTGGTGGCTGCGTTTTGCCGGACTGGGAGTCGGCAGTTCTCTGCTCCTGCTGTCAAGCTGACAGCCGGGGCAGAGAAACTGCAGCGCGCCGGCTCCCAGGGATCAATTGTACTGGCCTCTGTACAGACGCCAGTACAATTGAAGCTCTGAACGCCGGTCAGAGCGATGCCAGCAGCGTGATCAGGTCATGTGATAACGATGCTGACGTCACTCGCCGGTGCCCAGAGCGAACACTAGTGGTAAGTGCTCCACTCTGGAGCTGAAGGCATCGAAGATGGGAGATGGGGGGGATTTGGAGTTGGGGGTGGACATAATGTGTGGGGGGATTTGGAATGGGGATGGGGGTTATTTAATGTGTGGGGGGATTTGGAGTGGGGATGGGGGGATTTTATCTGTGGGGGGATTTGGAGTGGGGATGGGGGATTACTTTATGTTTGGGGAGATTTGGAGTGGGGGTGTACATAATGTGTGGGGAGATTTGAAGTGGGGATGGGGGGTACTTTATGTGTGGGGGGATTTGGAGTGGGAGGTGTACATAATGTGTGGGGATTTGGAGTGGGGATGGGGGTTATTTAATGTGTGGGGAGATTTGGAGTAGCGATGAAGGGTACTTTATGTGTGGGGGGATTTGGAGTGGGGATGGGGGGTTATTTAATGTGTGGGGAGATTTGGAGTAGGGATGAGGGGTACTTTATGTGTGGGGAATTTGGAGTGGGGATGGGGAGTACTTTTTGTGTGTGGGGATTTGGAGTGGGGATGGGGGTACTTATTGTGTGGGGAGATTTGGAGTGGGGGCGGGGGGTTATTAAGTGGGGATGGGTAATACTTAGTGTGTGGGGATTTGGAGTGGGGATGGGGGTTATTTAATGTGTGGGGAGATTTGGAGTAGGGATGGAGGGGTACTTTATGTGTGGGGGATTTGGAGTGAGGATGGGGGTACTTTTTGTGTGTGGGGATTTGGAGTGGGGATGGGGGTTATTAAGTGGGGATGGGTGATACTTAATGTGTGGGGGATTTGGAGTGGGGATGGGGGTTATTTAATGAGTGTGAGGGATTTGAAGTGGGGATGGGTAATACTTAATGTCTGGGGAGATTTGGAGTAGGGATGGGGGTTATTTAATGTGTGGGAGGAATTTAGAGTGGGGATGGGGGATTATTTAATGTGTGGAGATTTGGAGTGGGGATGGGGGTTATTTAATGAGTGTGAGGGATTTAAACTGGGGATGGGTAATACTTAATGTCTGGGGAGATTTGGAGTAGGGATGAAGGTTATTAATGTGTGGGAGGAATTTAGAGTGGGGATTATTATTATTATTATTTATTATTATAGTGCCATTTATTCCATGGCGCTTTACATGTGAGGAGGGGTATACATAATACATACAAGTACAGTAATCTTAAACAATACAAGTCACGACTAGTACAGGATGAGAGAGGACCCTGCCCTCGAGGGCTCACAATCTACAACGGGATGGGTGAGGATACAGTAGGCGAGGGTAGAGCTGGTCGTGCAGCGGTTTGGTGGATCGGTGGTTACTGCAAGTTGTAGGCTTGTCGGAAGAGGTAGGTCTTCAAGTTCTTTTTGAAGGTTTCCATGGTAGGCGAGAGTCTGATATGTTGTGGTAGCGAGTTCCAGAGTAGAGGGGATGCGCGGGAGAAATCTTGTATGCGATTGTGGGAAGAGGAGATAAGAGGGGAGTACAGAAGGAGATCTTGTGAGGATCGGAGGTTTCGTGCAGGTAAGTGCCGGGAGACTAGGTCACAGATGTACGGAGGACTCAGGTTGTGGATGGCTTTGTATGTCATGGTTAGGGTTTTGAGCTGGAGTCTTTGGGTAATGGGGAACCAGTGCAGGGATTGACAGAGGGGAGAGGCCGGGGAATAGCGGGGGGACAGGTGGATTAGTCGGGCAGCAGAGTTAAGAATAGATTGGTGGAGTGCGAGAGTGTTAGAGGGGAGGCCACAGAGCAGGAGGTTGCAGTAGTCAAGGTGGGAGATGATGAGGGCATGGACTAGAGTTTTTGCAAATTCTTGGTTGAGGAATGTACGGATTCGTGAAATATTTTTGAGTTGAAGTCGGCAGGAAGCGGAAAGGGCTTGGATATGTGGTTTGAAAGAGAGATCAGTGTCAAGGATAACCCCGAGGCAGCGAGCTTGTGAGACTGGAGAGAGTGGACAGCTGTTTACTTTAATGGATAGGTCCGTTGGGGGGGTCACGTGAGATGGGCGAAAGATGATTAATTCTGTTTTGTCCATATTAAGTTTTAGAAATCTAGCGGAGAAGAAGGATGAAATAGCAGACAGACATCGAGGGATTCTGTTTAGTAGGGAGGTGATATCTGGTCCAGAGATGTAGATCTGTGTGTCATCAGCATAGAGATGATACTGAAAGCCATGAGATTCTATGAGCTGTCCGAGGCCGAAGGTGTAAACGGAGAAGAGCAGGGGCCCTAGGATTGAACCCTGCGGGACTCCGACGGATAGGGGGCGCGGTGAGGAGGTGGTGTGTAGGCCGGAGTCACACTAGAGTGAAATACGGACGAGTGAGAGGCGCTAAAACAACGCATTGCACTCGGATCAATGTTTCTCTATGGGTCAGCTCCCATCAGCCGTATATTTCTTGGCCGTATTTTACAGGCTGAGAAAATTGCAGCATGCTGCGATTGTCAGCGTATTCCTCCAAAAAAACGCCAATGCAAGTCTATGGGGGTGAGAAAAATACCGATTACACACGGACTACACGTGTAACTTGCGAGAAATACGCAAGACTGCTCCAGGTGACAGGAAATGGGCTCAGCCATTATCAGGAAGCTTTGACATGCTAATTAGCTCAGAAAGCGCTCCAGACATCCCGGAAGAACGCCTCCACGAAGTCCACCATCATGTCCCCATACACTGTATCAAAAATGAGGATGAATGAACTCATGGAGATCAATATCCAACACTGCGGAGACACCATCACATGTTTCTCAACGCAGTGATTCTAGAGCAATGCCCCCATCCCTTATGGGAAATATGTAAAAACATGCAAAACACAAGCCGCGGAGACACCATCACATGTTTCTCAACGCAAGCAATGACTAGCCAGGTCTTTCCCCGGGAAGGAACAACCACGGGAAGGGCAGTCTCCAATGAAGGAAACCACCTATGCCAAAACATGGTATCCATCCACAGACAGCTGTTTCGGGGTATTGCCCCTCATCAGTGTGGAGTAGGAAACTGGCCAGTAGGAGCAATGCCTAGTAGAAGACTTTGAAAAATGAGGATGAATGAACTTATGGAGATCAACATCCAACACTGCGGAGACACCATCACATGTTTCTCAACGCAGTGATTCTAGAGCAATGCCCCCGTCCCTTATGGGAAATATGTAAAAACATGCAAAACACAAGCCGCGGAGACACCATCACATGTTTCTCAATGCAAGCAATGACTAGCCAGGTCTTTCCCCTTGAAGGAACAACCACAGGAAGGGCAGTCTCCAATGAAGGAAACCACCTATGCCAAAACATGGTATCCATCCACAGACAGCTGTTTCGGGGTATTGCCCCTCATCAGTGTGGAGTAGGAAACTGGCCAGTAGGAGCAATGCCTAATAGAAGACTGTGAAAAATGAGGATGAATGAACTTATGGAGATCAACATCCAATACTGCGGAGACACCATCACATGTTTCTCAATGCAGTGATTCTAGAGCAATGCCCCCATCCCTTATGGGAAATATGTAAAAACATGCAAAACACAAGCCACGGAGACACCATCACATGTTTCTCAACGCAAGCAATGACTAGCCAGGTCTTTCCCCGGGAAGGAACAACCACGGGAAGAGCAGTCTCCAATGAAGGAAACCACCTATGCCAAAACATGGTATCCATCCACAGACAGCTGTTTCGGGGTATTGCCCCTCATCAGTGTGGAGTAGGAATCATGCTGCCCTCCGGGGTTTGTTCTGTAGAGGCCTGTCCGAATGTTTGAAAGATGCCCTAGCCCTTCATCCTCCACCGGATTCTTTGGAGGACGCTATGATCCAGGCTGTCCGTATGGACCATAGGCTGCGGGCAAGAGGGATCATGCTGCAGGAGACCCCTTTATTCTCCAATCTGAGAGGCTCTGCATCTAGTCCTGAGCCCATGGAGGTTGGTGCCACATCATTGGAGGAAAAAGAGAGGAGACGCCGTAGAAACAACCAATTGTGCTTTTACTGTGGATCCGCTGGACATTGGAGAAGGAACTGTCCTTCTTGCCCTTCTTCAGTGAAGCCTTCAGGAAAACGACTGAGTCTGGGTAACAATCGAGGAGGTTGCCCAGACTCCCAGGTACCCTTTTCCTCACTTACTAAAATTCTGCTTCCAGTAGAACTGGAAATTACAGGCGGTCCGGTTGGGACTACCGCCTTTGTTGACTGTGGTTCTTCTATTAATCTGATCGATGCCAAAGTTGTGACTTTTCATAAGATAGGGACAGTCAGGTTAAAAGATCCTGTTAAAATTGTGGCAATTGATTTTTCTCCTATCACCCAGGAGGGAATTTGTTTCATGACTGATACCTTTTCGCTGAAAGTGGGTTCCACTCACGTGGAAAAATTAAGGTGTTTTGTTCTAAATAATCTGCTGACTGGACTGGTACTGGGTATGCCTTGGCTTCAACGTCACAATCCTACTATTGACTGGGTCACGGGGGAGATCATTCAGTGGGGTTGTATGGCTAACGGTCTATGTTGTAACTTGACAACTCTTGTCACCCCAGTAAAATCTGTATCAGTGTCGTCTGTCGATCTGGAAGGTATTCCGGAGTACCTGAAAGATTCTGAAAGATTTTGAAGACGTATTTTCTGAAAGTGAGGCTGAGGCGCTACCACCACATAGACCCTTTGATTGTGCCATTAATCTAGTCCCTGGAGCCAAGTTACCCAAGGCTCGCCTGTTCAATTTGTCCGGGCCTGAACGTCTAGCCATGAAGGAGTACATTACCGAGAGTCTCTGCAAAAGGCATATTAGGCCTTCTGTTTCACCTGTGGCGGCAGGCTTCTTTTTTGTTAAGAAAAAAGATGGTGGTTTGCGGCCGTGCCTCGACTTTCGGGAATTAAACAAAATTACTGTGAAAAATACATACCCTCTCCCCCTAATTCCTGATCTATGTAACCAACTCACCGGGGCTAAGTGGTTCTCTAAACTGGATTTACGTGGGGCATACAACCTTATGAGAGTCCGGGAAGGGGACGAATGGAAAACAGCATTCCTGACGACTGAAGGGCTGTTTGAAAACTTGGTTGTGCCCTTTGGTCTCACCAACGCTCCTGCTGTTTTTCAGAATTTTATTAATGTAATTTTCTCTGATTTAATTGGTCATTTTGTGGTCATCTATTTGGATGACATTCTGGTGTACTCGGAGGACAGTCAGTCTCAGGAGAACCATTCGCAAATGGTGCAAGTGAGATTGAGGGAGAATCATTTGTATGCCAAGTTGGAAAAATGCTCATTTTTCATGTAAGAAGTATCCTTTCTGGGGTTGATTGTGTCGAGAGGGGTTCCGCATGAATCCTAAGAAGGTCCAGGCTGTTACAGATTGGGTGAAGCCTCATGACTTGAAAGGGTTCCAGCGATATTTAGTCTTTGCTAACTTTTATAGGAAATGTATTAAGGGCTTCTCGCAGGTGGTAAAGCTTCTAACGGACCTCACTCTCAAGGGAGCTGATGTAAAAAATTGGTCTGTAGCTGCAGAAAATTCTTTTATGACATTATAAAAGAGCTTTTCTTCAGCCCCTGTATTGATACAACCCGACCCGTCAAGAGTGACCTTTTATCGTGGAGGTTGACGCCTCTGAAGTAGGGGTGGGGGCAGTTTTGTCTCAGGGCCCTCCTACCCTTACTAATCTGAGGCCTTGCGCCTTCTTCTCTAAAAAATTTTCCTCTGCCGAGAGAAATTACGATGTCGGCAATAGAGAGTCGTTGGCGGTAAAGTTGGCTTTTGAAGAATGGAGGCATTTCCTGGAGGGGGCTATTCATCCCATTACAGTCATCACTGATCACAAAAATTTGGCCTATATCAAGTCTGCCAAGAGATTGACCCCCAGACAGGCTCAGTGCGCGCTTTTTTTTCTCTATTTCAGTTTACCATCACATTCCGCCCAGGATCTAAAAACATCAAGGCTGATGTCTTATCCCGAAGCTTTGATTCGGTGTCCCCTCCAGAACCTCCCTCCACCATTCTTCAGCCAGGAGTAGTGGTGGTCGAAATCTCATCTGAGTTACAGAGAGAGATTTTGGAGGCACAGGCTCGGGCTCCGGGTGGGAAACCCCCGTGTAAATTGTTTGTACCGGAACGTTTCCGTCTCGGACTTATGCAGGAATTTCACGACTCTATGTTGAGTGCTCACCCTGGGATTGCAGCTACCCGGGGGGCAATTGCAAGGGGCTTCTGGTGGCCCTCTATGGTAACAGATATTAAAAAGTTTGTGACTGCATGTGGGGTGTGCGCTCGTTCTAAAAGTTCTAAGGTCCGGCCGGCCGGGGAGATGGTGCCTTTGCCAATTCTGGATAGACCATGGACACATTTGTCCATGGATTTTATCACAAATCTTCCTCCTTCCAGGGGCAACTCGGTGATATGGGTGGTGGTGGATAGGTTTTTAAAACAAGCCCACTTTGTACCTCTCCCCGCGTTACCATCTGCTGAAACCCTGGCCCGCTTATTTATGCAGCATATAATTTGTTTGCATGGAGTGCCTATGAATGTGGTGTCAGATAGAGGGGTACAGTTTGTAGCCAGGTTCTGGAGGGCTTTTTGCAAAAAGCTGGGGATTTTGTTGTCCTTCTCCTCCGCCTACCACCCAGAGTCTAATGGACAGACAGAGCGCACGAACCAATCGTTGGAGCAGATTCTGAGATGCTTGGCCTCTTCCAGGCAGGACTGGTGTGAGGTATTGCCCATGGCAGAGTTTGCATTCAACGGTCGTGTGAGTCAATCTACTGGGAAGTCTCCCTTTCAGATCAACTATGGTTTTAACCCACATTTTGGAGAGTTTTCCCGCATGGATTCAGGTTGTCCTGGAGCTGAGGGTGCTACACAACATCTTAGAATTCTTTGGAGGGAGGTTCAGAGGTATATTTCCAAGGCCCAGGAAAACTATAAGCGGTTTGCTGACAGGAGGAGGGGGTCAGGTCCAGCATTTGCAGTAGGGGAGAAGGTGTGGCTATCCACCCGCAATATCAAGCTTAAGATACCATCTATAAAGCAGGGCCCCAAGTTTATTGGCCCATGCAAAGTTGTGGAGGTTGTTAACCCAGTAGCCTACCGACTGCAGCTGCCCACCTCCTTTAAAATTTCTGATGTCTTCCACAGGTCCCTGTTAAAGCCTTTGGGGATGGCAAAAGAGGATCCCTCATCAAATGCTCCGCCAGTGCTGGTAGAGGGGCAGCTGGAGTATGAAGTAGGGCGCATTGTCGACTCCCGGTAGGTGCGCCGGAGACTCCAGTATCTGATACACTGGAAGGGGTACTCTCTGGAGGATTGGTCATGGGTTCCGGCCAGTTCGGTGCATGCCGATCTGGTGCGGGCTTTCCACGCCAGATACCCAGACAAGCCTGAGGGTCCAGTGGCCCCCCGTTAAGAGGGGGGTACTGTCATGGTTTGAACAGGGTTCTTGCCCTGCACTCACAGGGTTAAGTGTTCATGGCCTCTCTCTGGATCTGGGAGGGGTATTTATACTCACTCTTTACCAGGGTTCTCTGTCAGCTATACTGTTGTTCTAGTGTGTCTGACCCCTGGTATGCATGTATTCTGCATTGCTTGTTTGCTTCCCATGTATGACCCGGTCCGTTCCCTCACTCTGTACTCCGTCTCTCGTTTTGGTACTATTGTCTTTTCTGGTTCTGACCTCCTGGCTTGGCTATCGTTTCTCCGTTACAGTTTGTCCCTATTGTACCATCTATTGCCCTTTCTGGTTTTCTGATGTATTGCTTCGTCCTGACTATCCATTCTGTCTAACCCTTTGGTACTGTATTGCTATCTCGTGCTTTGACCTGGCTTGATCTGGGTTCTGTCTCTGTCTATGCCCCATGGTAACAATGCCCTGTATTTACCTTTCTAGGAGTTTCCATGCAGCTCCTGGCTCTGTGGAGCTGAGGCCCCGCCCCCAGCAGTCACGTGCTTCAGGTCCTGTGAGCTTGGAGCATGCATCATCACCACTGAGACCCCGCTCCGCAGGTATCTTTGTGCACAGTCTTTGTACTCAGGACACGCGCACTGGCTCAGTGAGCAAGTGCAGTGCGGTGTTCCTGACAATGGCCATATTGGGGGGTATGACTCACGTGGCTACCAGAATCCCCAGGAGTATCATCTCCACTATCCATATGGCAACTTCTCTACTCAGCACCATGATCCTGGCCACATTGCACATCCTGGCCAAGAATATGCACCCACACAGGGTGAAGGCCAAGTTGGCCACCAAACCCAGCAAGTGTGAGGCTGGACTCCCGCCATCACCACCCCCAACCTACCACAATTTGTAAATAGTTCTTTTTGTTATTTTGCTTACTCAAATTTCTTGTTATTTCAAAATATTTGGTTTCACAAATATGCCAAAAAATCTTTGCCCAAATTTGTATGGGCACAAAAGCCATATGAGTGTAATATGGTTTTATGTATCCAAAGTTATATTTTGGCTGGATAAAAAGTTCAAAATTGCAGAGTTTGGTCTCTTATTGAATTTATAACTTGGAACTCAAAATTAGAAAATATTCCACAATGCAAATGAAGACACACACAATCTTAAAGAACAAAATGGATTTATATACTCAAAAATGTTAACGTTACAACATAGATATAGCATGCTCTTGCAAGGGAGTAGCACCCTGAGGTGTTACAAACTAATTTGTGAAAACATCACATACTTTCAGTCCATAGAGCGGACTACGGGGAGGGATCACATGTGGTCTAGGCCTACCCACATTGCCCAACACAACTTCAGCAACATCATATGAGGAGCAATCATGTATTCGGGTGAAGTTACGTAGGACCACACATGCTTTAATGACCTCATTAACATTAGCTTCACTCACCTGAATGGCTGACTGGAGGACCCGCCATTTGGCACAAAGCATGCCACAGGTGCACTCCACCAGTCGTCGTGCACGTGATAGCCGCAAGTTTAAGATTCTGTGCCAGTGTTTCATGTTTCGACAGGGATATGGCCTCATTACATGACAGGTTAATTGAAAGGCCTCATCTGCAACAAGGACATAAGTCACAGATTCAAGATTGGAGCCTGGAAGCTGACGTGGTGGTGGTAGGTCCAACTGGTTATTGCGCAGTTGCCGACCCATAATGGAAGAATTGAAGACTCTAGAGTCTCCAGTTCTTCCATAGGCCCCAATATCTACAATTATAAACCTGTAGTGACTGTCGACCAGAGCCAACAAAACTACAGAAAAATATTGTTTATAATTATAGAATTGGGACCCTGAGTTTGGCAGCTTACGCACACGGATGTGCTTCCCATCCAGGGCTCCAATACAATTGGGAAAGTGGCAGTGATCCTCAAATCCAAAGGAAATCCGCCAGTCTTCCATCTTGGGCTCAGGCATGACCACTTGATGAAGTCGAGACCAGATTTCAGAACAGGTAGACCGGACTATGCCTGATATTATTGATTTCCCTATCAAAAATTCATGATGTAGTGCCGCATATGACAGACCAGTTGTGAGGAAGCTAAAAGAAAACAAATTTTAGGAAAAAAAAATTAAAAACATGTTCAAGGTTTTAAAGAAATCATGTTGAGCAAAATAACAGTGTAACTAAGAAGCCATGCAATAAAAAACATTAAAATAGCTCTAATGGCTATGAGATTTCTACAGAAATAACATTATTATTAATAAGAGTTTACATTTTGGATATACAGTATATTAAGAAGAAAACAACTGAAATTGGTAACCAGAACTAGATACTGCATTTCCAAATATCATCAACATAGAGTATGAGGAGGAGGAATACATACCGTAACGTAAGGAGAAGGCGCTCCTCATCAGAAATACATTTGCGCATCCTGGTGTCCTGAACGGTGCTCCCAGGACGCACTGTCTCCAACAAAATATCAAAGGTAGCAAGGCTCATGCGACAATATTGGCAAAACTTGTCAGGATGGGTCCGCAAATATGCATAGAGACGGTGGAAATGGCCTTTAGTGAGGCGTTGCCTCAAAAGCGGAATGACCCACATTTGTCTCCTCCTCCTCGGATCCACAATCACTGGGTGTGACTGACCAAAGTGGCGTGACAAAACCCAGTTGTATAGCAACTGCTCAGTTGGGTGAACCTAAGTCTGTCTGACATTTTGTCAACAAACCACAAATACACCAACACAAGCACAGCAACAAAATGGCCAGATTGGAGGCTGCCACCTTTTGCAGAGGCAATAAATACGGTTGCTGATGATGATTTAGATTATTTTCATGCATCAAGACTGTTAAATGTCCATTTTGCAAGGTTGTGAGAAAAAAACACCATACGGATGTCATACGGATCTTTACATGCACAAAAAACGTGGCAACGCCTTGCCAATGGATCACATACGGATCACTGTTCAGGGAACATTTATGCATATTACGACCGTAAAATATGGTCCGTATTTTTATACGTAGTGTCTGACTCCGGCCTTAATCTAAAGATAACAAAAGTGTACATAGATCTGTACTGGATATGATTTGCTAAGTAAACCTTATTTATCTGGTCCCAAGGAACCTCTGCAGTCAATCTGAAATATGCATTGTTCTGCTACTTGACTGTTAAGTGTTGGCTTAGGCAGAATGTAGTACTGTGGATTAGCGTAATTACTTGTTAGCTGCTTATGATATTTGATGTTCGACAAATCTTCATATTAGGGACATGTGTACTTCATAATGGCCAGATCAGTTATCATTTCCAGAACCTAGCAATATTTTAGCTGCATGCGGGCAAGCACATGTTATTTTTAGTTTTCACCCTTTTTAAAGGGAACCTGACGGCTGATACATGCTTGACAATCCACAGGCAGCATGTGGCTCAATAGTTAGCACTATAACCTTGCAATTCAGGGCTCGAATCCCAAAAAAAGACAACATCTGCAATGAGTTCCCCATGTTTGCATGACTTTCCTCCCACACTCCTAAGACATACTGATAAGGAATCTAGATTGTAAGCTCCAATGGGGACAGTGATGATGAGGTCTTTAACCCCTTTCCGACGCTGGGCGTAATAGTACTCCCATGCCGAAACATGCACCTTTCTGGGCACATGACAGCTGATCTATGCAGCTGACATGTGCCCACAACAGCCGCATGTGGATTCGCGATCCACCCGCGGCTGTTAACTAGTTAAATGCCTCAATCTCTGACAGCGGCATTTAACTCGCGCTTACCAGATGTGTGACGCTAATCCCGTCCATCGGTGAACCCCATCACATGATCACGGGTCACTAATGGGTCGGCATGACAACCAGAAGTCTGCAGCAGGCCTCTATGGTTGTCATTGCCAGATTGCTGTGAGCGCTGCCCCGTGGTCATCGCGCATTTCAAGTGAGCATTTCTGCTACACACAGGTGATCTGATCATCGCCTGTGTGTAGCAGAAGCGATCTAAGTTCTGCAGATTCTAGTCTCCCATGGAGCCTATCAAAGCATGCAAAAAGTAAAAAAAAAATTAAAAAAATATTTAAAAAATACTGTATATAAATGTTCAAATCACCCCCTTTTGCCTTTTTCAAAATAAAACAATAAAAAAAAACATATTTGGCATCTCCATGTTAAGAATCGCCCAATCTATCAATATAAAAAAAGAATTAACCTGATCGCTAAACGGCGTAACGAGAAAAAAAGTCAAATTCCAGAATTACGTTTTTTTGGCAGCTACTACATTGTAATAAAATGCAATAATGGGCGATGAAAAGATCTTATCTACACCAAAATGGTTTAAATAAAAAGGTGAGCTCAGCACGCAAAAAATAAGCCCTCACCCGCCCTGATCACGAAAAATGGAAACGCTACAGGTCTCGGAAAATGGTGCCATTTGTTTCTTATTTTCTTTGCAAAGTTTGGAATTTTTCCCCACTTAAATAAAAAAGAACCTATACATGTTTGGTGTCTATAAACTCAATGACCTGGAGAATCATAATGGCAGGTCAGTTTTAGCATTAAGTGAACAAGGTAAAAAAAAAAAAAAACAACTGTGGAATTGCACTTTTTTGTAATTTTACATCACTTGGAATTTTTTTTCCCGTTTTGCAGTACATAATATTTTAAATAGCAAAAAAAGAGGAAAAAATATTCAGCCTACCGTACATCAGTGTCCATATAGTCCATAAGAGGTCTGATGCCAGGAGATGTCCAGAGCGGTTCAACTGGCGCTATAAATCCAAATCCAAAGGAAAAAAGAGGGGGTTTCCACCACCAAATTAGTGAAAAAAAGATAAAACTCACATTTATTAGGAAGGTTTTAAAATCATATTAATTAGCCACCATGACAGGCAAGGCTACCTTATGCATTTCAGACAGATATTACATGTCCTTAGTCAAAAGTACAACTCGTCCCGCAAAAAACAAGCCCTCACATGGCCATATTGAAATAAAAATAAAAAAGTTGTGGCTCTGGAAAGAAGGGGAGCAAAAAACAGAAATTCAAAAACTGAAATACCCCTGGTCGTTAAGGAGTTAAAGTTCTGTGGAATTAATGATGCTGTATAAGTGAGTAAAATAAAAAAACGGGAACTGAGCCACATAGGAGACTAGTCGGGCAGGCGGATTCTTGGCGGCTTCTTCCTGCCCGCTGCCTTGGAGTGTTAGGTCTCACCTTGCGTATGTGTATAGCGAGAAACTTACCAATCTAACAGACACCTGTCTTTCTGACTAGTTTCACGTGTGGCTTGGTACTCAAAGTCTACAAAACTGTTTCCTCTGAAACGTCACAGCTTTTCATAGTTATGTGGATTGGGCAGCATGTATCATCTATCAGTATTCTTTTAAAGCCAGAAAATGAAGTGAAATGAGACACCTGTTAATAAGTCTCTGGAAAAGTTATTCGCTGTGCCCCATCCCAGTAAATCAGGCCTAATTTTTTGCAATCTGAAACTTTTTGAGCGAATAGTTTTTTGGGATATAAGTTCTTGTCCCCTGAGAAAATTTTATTGTATCTTATAGATTTTGATATGCTGAACACAAATATGTGCTCCAAAAGTCTGTATCACATAAGCTTTGTTAAGAAACAACAGTTTATAGTCTACATTATGACTTCCAAGACACTACATATATGTGCATCGATGTCAGTAGCAAAAGCAATTGTTCAAAAGTGTTTTGCAGACGACTTTCATTTATAATCGGTGTCAGATGCTTCTCGAATAAGATTCCAACAATAGTCAGCCAGCATTGACGCACTCCAACTTCCCTGGTACCTTTTCTCCATCAACGAGAATGTAAAAAATGCAATTTTTAGTGACATATTGCATTTCATCAAATGATATGCTGTGAGCATGTTGTCCATGAGTTGTTCAAAGTTCAGTGCCCTGCTGTTGCCAAGGAAGTTGAAGGTCACATCTTTAAAGGCTCTCCATGCCACTTGTTCAGCACCTTGCAAAAGACCATCAAAGCTATTGTCATTCATTATATCTCTGATCTGTGGGCCAATAAAAATACCTTCTTTAATCTTTGCATCACTTATTCTTGGAAATTTCTGTTGCAAGTAAGAAAAGGCTTCCAATTATTTGTTCATTGCTTTGACTAAATTCTTCATAAGCCCCAGTTTAATATGCAAAGGAGGGAGAAATACCTTTGCTGGATAAACGAGAGGATTATGTTTAACATTCTTCTGTCCAGCAACCAGGTTTTCACGGAGTGGTCAGTCCTTTCTGAAATAGTGCATTTCTCGTGCACGACTGTCCCACTCACATATAAAACAACAATACTTGGTATATCCAAGCTGCAGTCCAAGAAGAAGTGCAACAACTTTTAGATCACAACATATGTTCCAGTTATAATTTCTATAATTAATGTGGGTCAACAGTAACTCCATATTCTCATAAGTTTCTTTCATGTGTACTGCATGTCCAATAGGTATAGAAGGATGGATATTTCCGTTGTGTAGTAAAACAGCCTTCAGACTTAAAACTGACGAGTCAATGAACAGTCGCCATTACTTCGGGTCATGTTCGCATCCAAGAGCACCAAATAACCCCAAGATGTCGTTGCAAAAGGTTAAACTGTCGACCTGGTTCAAAAATTGATTAAGGTCTTCTTGACGACTGCAAAAAACAGAACCTCTTGTTCCTGGTAATAAGAGATTTCATTCTTGTAATCTTGATCCCAATAATTCTGCCTGCCTCTTTGACAATTTCAAATCTTTGACCAAGTCACTCAGATCAGCTTGACTGAATAGATGTGGATTAGATGTAGAAGGCTCAAAATCTGGGTCTGCAGCAGTTTCATTTTCCACTGACATTGTTAGTTCATCGTCGTCGTCCTCCATTGTACATACTTTGGGTGGCTTTGGAACACGAAGACTTTCATCATGTGGCACTGGTCTTATGGCTAAAGGAAGATTAGGATATTCTATTGATTTTTTGTTCTTTGCTGAATATCCTGTTACATTTGTAAGGCAGAAGTAGCAATCTTTTACATGATCTCTCTGCTCTCTCCATATCATTAGGACAGCGAACAGCATTGAAGGTCGTGATCCATTCAGCCATGCTCTAAATATGTCAGTATTGTCTTTTGACTCCTCCCCTGCCCAGGAGATGTGGTATGCTCTGTACACGGTCAGCCGAATGTTCACTGTGCCTGCGCGGAATTCGCATATTAAGTGTTTGCATATGTGTAGATCAGTGATTTATGTTATTCCAGTGGAAAACTCAGAATATACTGTTTCAGAAAAAGTTCATATGAGTTTTTAGAATTATAACAGAATATTATGTTTCGTATCATTTCTCAACTTTACGTGATAGGAAAAATCTGAAGTCATTTCTGAAATCAGCATGAAAAAATCTATCAAGAACACGCAAAATTGTCCAAGGGACAAAACCTTGGTAACACAGTGTAATTAACAGATGTTGGTATGCAGTTTTATGTTTCCTACAAACATCTGCCAACACCAAAACCTTTTCCCAATTGTGAAACACAGTGAAGGGAACTTATTTTGAGGCTGCTTTGCTGTCTGAACACCTTGTGACAATTAAGGAAACAATTAATTAAAAGTAGTCAATGTCACGGGTGTGTCATGTGTGACAGACAGTCGTTCTGGATCCGACTGTAGAAAGTCATTGCACTTGGTTCTGCAAGCACCTTCTTGATCATTTTATTTCTGTTGCATAGTGATATCCTTTTCCCTGTAAGACTTAGCTGTGACCTTCACCTTCTGCTGCTGATTAACACACCCTTGCTGGATTTTCATATACCTTTAGTCTCTTCAAAAACGTGTTGGTGATAGCTCTATCTTCCTCTGTCCAGGTTTGAAATGCTAGTAGTCGACTAGTGTCTTCTTGGAGTTCCCTTGGGCAATTGTTGGTGTGATCTCTCTTGCGTCTTCTCAAATTAAGTGTATTCCGTTGTTTGTTTACCCATGCTGTCTTTATTTGTAGTAGGGGTCTGACTAGCTCTCAACCAGTCCCCCCCATCAGGGATAAGGCTTCTGCTTGGCGATAGGTGTGGAACCTATTTAGGGATGTTAGGGGAATCAGGAAGTTGTTAGATCAGCCTAGGAGTCTCCATTTCCCCCTTCCCTAGTGTTTGGGCTTCCCCTCCCTCTTCTCGTTGTGGTGCACTTAGTTTTTCCCTCACCCTGCGTGATAGTTCTTGATGTCAAGCCAAAGAGACTTTGAGTTATATTACAAGGCAATGATCCAAAGCAACTAAAACATTTTTGAGAAAGATTTGTGTTTAGGAGTGTTCAGGTTCTGAGCTTCACTTTGCTGCAGCTTGACCTGAGAAAAGGCTATGCACCCAAGGCACTGACCATGTGTGGCGACCCCAGGAGTATGGTCGCCACAGTGGCATTGCCTTCCTCTAGGGAGGGTGATGTCAGGCTTGGAGGCAATGAAGGGTCTCTCTAACAGTTAATCATTTTCATGCAACACGGTTCCCACTCCAGGTCAGCAGAGGGAGCTCCGAACCCAGAACTGAGGGGAGGAGCTGTCTCTGGGGGCCAGGAAGGAGTGAGGCAGTTAGTGTGAGGAGGGCAACGAGTGTAGACGTGTGGAAAGGAGCTGGCGGTTGAGCTGAGGAAAGAGAGCTCCCTCCCGATGATAGCGCATGATCTGGAGCCTGGTCTCCACGGTTGTATGGATACTGAAGGTCCTGCAACAGAAACCAGAGGAATAGGAAGCTGTAAATGCTCTATTCCCAACTAAGACTCGGAGGCACAACAGCGACGGGTGAGCCAAGAGAGATAGTGAGCTACAGCTATCTGCCATACGAGGCAGTTCTAAGAGAAGATAAGAAGGAGTAACTTCAGTGTAACACTGTACTGCATGTACCTCAAGCCAGCGCTAGGAAGGAGACTACACAATCCATCTGATAGAGAGGTCCCTGAGTTGCTTCCAGGGTAGCCTGCTCCTGTGCCATCTGTAATCAGGACCCTGAACTGTGATTGCCAAGTAAAGGTAAAGAAACTGCACCCTGTTGTGTCCTTGCCTCCTTCCTGCAACATCCTCTGCACTGCTACATCTCTGTGCCAAACACTGCACCTTCTTCCTAACCCTTTATCTACACTGCCCTGGGACCAACAGCCCTACCTGTGGGGGGCTACAACATCATTGCTGCGCTACACCATCTGTCCCAGAGGATCTGTCTGCAGCATCGGCTTAAGACCTCCCTTTGCGAACACCACAGGTGGCGTCATGAATCACTTATAAATAGTGTTGAGCGATACCATCCGATACACTAAAATATTGGATCGGATGGTATCGGCCCGATACGAAAAAAGTATCGGGTATCGCCGATTCCGATACCGGAAGTCCCATTCAAGTCTATGGGACTTCCGGTATCGGAATAAGAAATACCCTTTTCTGTCCTTGTACAGCCTCTCGGGGGGGTGTACGGACCTTTCGAGGGTCTATGCCAAATACCCGGGGGTCTGAGCGGACTGCCGGCGGTCTGTGCCGGCCTGCCGGTGGTCTGTACCGACTGTCCGGGTGTCTGTGCAGGCTGTGGGGGGCTGTGCCGGCCTGCCGGTTGTCTGTACCGACTGCCCGGTGGTCTGTGCGGACTGCCGGGGGGCTGTGCCGGCCTGCCGGTGGTCTGTACCGACTGTCCGGGTGTCTGTACAGGCTGCGGGGGGCTGTGCCGGCCTGCCGGTGGTCTGTACTGACTGCCCGGGGGTCTGTGAGGACTGCCGGGGGGCTGTGCCGGCCTGCCGGTGGTCTGCGCCAACTGTCCGGGGGTCTGAGCAGACTGCGGGGGTCTGTGCAGGATCGTCCGATGGGACTACAAGTCCCATCGGGCGATGCCTGCTACCATGACGGTGATTGACACATTAGCCAATGATGGGACAGTAGTAGTCGCATCATCCAGCTAATGTGTTGAATGTACAAAAAAAAAAAATACATACTACATACATACTACATGCTACATACATACTACATACATGCTACATACATGCAACATATATACTACATGCATGCAACATACATACATACTGCATATATACCACATGCATGCAACATGCATACTACATATATACCACATATATACTACATGCATGCAACATGCATACTACATATATACCACATATATACTACATGCATGCAACATGCATACTACATATATACCACATATACCGGGGGGCTGTGCCGACTGTCCGGGGGTCTGTGCCGACTGCCCGGGGGTCTGTATCGGCCTGCCGGGGGGCTGTGCCGGCCTGCCGGTGGTCTGTACCGACTGTCCGGGGGTCTGTGCAGGCTGCGGGGGTCTGTATCGGCCTGCCGGGGGGCTGTGCCGGCCTGCCGGTGGTCTGTACCGACTGTCCGGGGGTCTGAGCGGACTGCTGGGGGTCTGTACCGGCCTGCCGGGGGCTGTGCCGGCCTGCCGGTGGTCTGTACCGACTGTCCGGGGGTCTGAGCGGACTGCCGGGGGTCTGTACCGGCCTGCCGGGGGGCTGTGCTGGCCTGCCAGTGGTCTGTACCGACTGTGCGGGGGTCTGTGCAGGCTGCGGAGGTCTGTACCGGCCTGCCGGGGGGCTGTGCCGGCCTGCCGGTGGTCTATACCGACTGTCCGGGGGTCTGTACCGGCCTGCCGGGGGGCTGTGCCGGCCTGCCGGTGGTCTGTACCGACTGTCCGGGGGTCTGAGCGGACTGCCGGGGGTCTGTACCGGCCTGCCGGGGGGCTGTGCTGACTGTCCGGGGGTCTGTGCCGACTGCCCGGGGGACTGCCGGGGGGTCTGTACCGGCCTGCCGGGGGGCTGTGCTGGCCTGCCGGGGGGCTGTGCCGACTGTCCGGGGGTCTGTGCAGGCTGCGGGGGTCTGTGCAGGCATCGTCCGATGGGACTACAAGTCCCATCGGGCGATGCCTGCTACCATGACGGTGATTGACACATTAGCCAATGATGAGACAGTAGTAGTCCCATCATCCGGCCTATGTGTTGAATGTAAGAAAAAAAAAATACATACTACATGCTACATACATACTACATACATGCTACATACATGCAACATATATACTACATGCATGCAACATACATACATACTGCATATATACCACATGCATGCAACATGTATACTACATATATACCACATATATACTACATGCATGCAACATGCATACTACATATATACTACATGCATGCAACATGCATACTACATATATACCACATATACCGGGGGGCTGTACCGACTGCCCGGGGGTCTGTGCGGACTGCCGGGGGGCTGTGCCGGCCTGCCAGTGGTCTGTACCGACTGCCCGGGGGTCTGTGCGGACTGCCGGGGGGCTGTGCCGGCCTGCCAGTGGTCTGTACCGACTGCCCGGGGGTCTGTGCGGACTGCCGGGGGGCTGCGCCGGCCTGCCGGTGGTCTGTGCCAACTGTCCGGGGGTCTGAGCAGACTGCGGGGGTCTGTGCAGGATCGTCCGATGGGACTACAAGTCCCATCGGGCGATGCCTGCTACCATGACGGTGATTGACACATTAGCCAATGATGGGACATCCGGCTAATGTGTTGAATGTACAAAAAAAAAAAAATACATACATACTACATACATACTACATGCTACATACATACTACATACATGCTACATACATGCAACATATATACTACATGCATGCAACATACATACATACTGCATATATACCACATGCATGCAACATGCATACTACATATATACCACATATATACTACATGCATGCAACATGCATACTACATATATACCACATATATACTACATGCATGCAACATGCATACTACATATATACCACATATACCGGGGGGCTGTGCCGACTGTCCGGGGGTCTGTGCCGACTGCCCGGGGGTCTGTACCGGCCTGCCGGGGGGCTGTGCCGGCCTGCCGGTGGTCTGTACCGACTGTCCAGGGGTCTGTGCAGGCTGCGGGCGTCTGTACCGGCCTGCCGGGGGGCTGTGCCGGCCTGCCGGTGGTCTGTACCAACTGTCCGGGGGTCTGAGCGGACTGCCGGGGGTCTGTACTTGCCTGCCGGGGGGCTGTGCCGGCCTGCCGGTGGTCTGTACCGACTGTCCGGGGGTCTGAGCGGACTGCCGGGGGTCTGTACCAGCCTGCCGGGGGGGCTGTGCCGGCCTGCCGGTGGTCTGTACCGACTGTCCGGGGGTCTGAGCGGACTGCCGGGGGTCTGTACCGGCCTGCCGGGGGGCTGTGCCGGCCTGCCGGTGGTCTATACCGACTGTCCGGGGGTCTGTACCAGCCTGCCGGGGGGCTGTGCCGGCCTGCCGGTGGTCTGTACCGACTGTCCGGGGGTCTGAGCGGACTGCCGGGGGTCTGTACCGGCCTGCCGGGGGGCTGTGCTGACTGTCCGGGGGTCTGTGCCGACTGCCCGGGGGTCTGTGCGGACTGCCGAGGGGTCTGTACCGGCCTGCCGGGGGGCTGTGCTGGCCTGCCGGGGGGCTGTGCCGACTGTCCGGGGGTCTGTGCAGGCTGCGGGGGTCTGTGCAGGCATCGTCCGATGGGACTACAAGTCCCATCGGGCGATGCCTGCTACCATGACGGTGATTGACACATTAGCCAATGATGGGACAGTAGTAGTCCCATCATCCGGCCTATGTGTTGAATGTAAGAAAAAAAAAATACATACTACATGCTACATACATACTACATACATGCTACATACATGCAACATATATACTACATGCATGCAACATACATACATACTGCATATATACCACATGCATGCAACATGTATACTACATATATACCACATATATACTACATGCATGCAACATGCATACTACATATATACTACATGCATGCAACATGCATACTACATATATACCACATATACCGGGGGGCTGTGCCGACTGTCCGGGGGTCTGTGCCGACTGCCCGGGGGTCTGTACCGGCCTGCCGGGGGGCTGTGCCGGCCTGCCGGTGGTCTGTACCGACTGTCCGGGGGTCTGTGCAGGCTGCGGGCGTCTGTACCGGCCTGCCGGGGGGCTGTGCCGGCCTGCCGGTGGTCTGTACCAACTGTCCGGGGGTCTGAGCGGACTGCCGGGGGTCTGTACTGGCCTGCCGGGGGGCTGTGCCGGCCTGCCGGTGGTCTGTACCGACTGTCCGGGGGGTCTGAGCGGACTGCCGGGGGTCTGTACCAGCCTGCCGGGGGGTTGTGCCGGCCTGCCGGTGGTCTGTACCGACTGTCCGGGGGTCTGAGCGGACTGCCGGGGGTCTGTACCGGCCTGCCGGGGGGGCTGTGCTGGCCTGCCAGTGGTCTGTACCGACTGTGCGGGGGTCTGTGCAGGCTGCGGAGGTCTGTACCGGCCTGCCGGGGGGCTGTGCCGGCCTGCCGGTGGTCTATACCGACTGTCCGGGGGTCTGTACCGGCCTGCCGGGGGGCTGTGCCGGCCTGCCGGTGGTCTGTACCGACTGTCCGGGGGTCTGAGCGGACTGCCGGGGGTCTGTACCGGCCTGCTGGGGGGCTGTGCTGACTGTCCGGGGGTCTGTGCCGACTGCCCGGGGGTCTGTGCGGACTGCCGGGGGGTCTGTACCGGCCTGCCGGGGGGCTGTGCTGGCCTGCCGGGGGGCTGTGCCGACTGTCCGGGGGTCTGTGCAGGCTGCGGGGGTCTGTGCAGGCATCGTCCGATGGGACTACAAGTCCCATCGGGCGATGCCTGCTACCATGACGGTGATTGACACATTAGCCAATGATGGGACAGTAGTAGTCCCATCATCCGGCCTATGTGTTGAATGTAAGAAAAAAAAAATACATACTACATGCTACATACATACTACATACATGCTACATACATGCAACATATATACTACATGCATGCAACATACATACATACTGCATATATACCACATGCATGCAACATGTATACTACATATATACCACATATATACTACATGCATGCAACATGCATACTACATATATACCACATATATACTACATGCATGCAACATGCATACTACATATATACCACATATACCGGGGGGCTGTACCGACTGCCCGGGGGTCTGTGCGGACTGCCGGGGGGGCTGTGCCGGCCTGCCGGTGGTCTGTACCGACTGCCCGGGGGTCTGTGCGGACTGCCGGGGGGCTGTGCCGGGCTGCCGGTGGTCTGTACCGACTGCCCGGGGGTCTGTGCGGACTGCCGGGGGGCTGCGCCGGCCTGCCGGTGGTCTGTGCCAACTGTCCGGGGGTCTGAGCAGACTGCGGGGGTCTGTGCAGGATCGTCCGATGGGACTACAAGTCCCATCGGGCGATGCCTGCTACCATGACGGTGATTGACACATTAGCCAATGATGGGACATCCGGCTAATGTGTTGAATGTACAAAAAAAAAAAAAATACATACATACTACATACATACTACATGCTACATACATACTACATACATGCTACATACATGCAACATATATACTACATGCATGCAACATACATACATACTGCATATATACCACATGCATGCAACATGCATACTACATATATACCACACCACATATATACTACAGGCATGCAACATGCATACTACATATATACCACATATATATTACATGCATGCAACATGCATACTACATATATACCACATATACCTGGGGGCTGTGCCGACTGTCCGGGGGTCTGTGCCGACTGCCCGGGGGTCTGTACCGGCCTGCCGGGGGGCTGTGCCGGCCTGCCGGTGGTCTGTACCGACTGTCCGGGGGGTCTGTGCAGGCTGCGGGCGTCTGTACCGGCCTGCCGGGGGGCTGTGCCGGCCTGCCGGTGGTCTGTACCAACTGTCCGGGGGTCTGAGCGGACTGCCGGGGGTCTGTACCGGCCTGCCGGGGGGCTGTGCCGGCCTGCCGGTGGTCTGTACCGACTGTCCGGGGGTCTGAGCGGACTGCCGGGGGTCTGTACCAGCCTGCCGGGGGCCTGTGCCGGCCTGCCGGTGGTCTGTACCGACTGTCCGGGGGTCTGAGCGGACTGCCGGGGGTCTGTACCGGCCTGCTGGGGGTCTTTGCTGGCCTGCCGGTGGTCTGTACCGACTGTGCGGGGGTCTGTGCAGGCTGCGGGGGTCTGTACCGGCCTGCCGGGGGGCTGTGCCAGTCTGTCCGGGGGTCTGAGCAGGCTGCGGGGGTCTGTGCAGGATCGTCCGATGGGACTACAAGTCCCATCGGGCGATGCCTGCTACCATGACGGTGATTGACACATTAGCCAATGATGGGACAGTAGTAGTCCCATTATCCGGCCTATGTGTTGAATGTAAAAAAAAATAATACATTCTACATACATACTACATGCTACATACATACTACATACATGCTACATACATACTACATGCAGCATACATACATACTACATATATACCACATGCATGCAACATGCATACTACATATATACCACATATATACTACATGCATGCAACATACATATATACTACATATATACTACATGCAACATACATACTACATATATACTACATGCATGAAACATACATATGCTACATGCAACATGCATACTGCATGCATGCAACATTCATACATACTACATATATACCACATGCATGCAACATGCATACTACATATATACCACATATATACTACATGCAACATGCATACTACATATATACTACATGCATGCAACATACATATATACTACATATATACTACATGCATGCAACATGCATACTACATATATACCACATATATACTACATGCATGCAACATACATACATACATACAACATATATACTACATGCATGCAACATGCATACTACATATATACCACATATACTACATGCATACTACATATATACTACATGCATGCAACATACATACTACATATATACCACATGCATGCAACATGCATGCTATATATATACCACATATATACTACATGCATGCAACATACATATATACTACATATATACCACATATATACTACATGCATGCAACATATATAATACATATGTACTACATGCAACATACATACATACTACATATATACCACATGCATGCAACATGCATACTACATATATACTACATATATACTACATGCATGCAACATACATATATACTACATGCATGCAACATACATACTACATATATACCACATGCATGCAACATGCATACTACATATATACTACATATATACTACATGCATGCAACATACATATATACTACATACAATACATTCATACAATACATACATATAGACATACAGTACATATAACATAGAGTACATACTCACCATCACTTGTCACTTTGATCCCCGAAGCCATTGTCATCTGTGGAATAAATATTAAAATAACAAAGCACTAATATACTCACCCCTGATCCGCAGAAGTCCACGGGTGTCCCACGACGATCTTGCGTGGAGAACAGCAGCATCAGCTGATGCTACCGTTCTCTACGGGCTCCAGGAAACCAGTGTCGGGAGGTAGGTATCCTTCCGCCCTGTATTCCTCCGCCACTGTAAAAAACAAAAAAAAGTCCCTAGTCTCATTTTATGGCATTGCTGTGTGAGAAATTTCCCACGCAGCTTTTGCCATAAAGTGAGACTAGGGACTTTTTTTTTTTTTTTTTTTACAGTGGCGGAGGAATACAGGGCAGAAGAATATCTACCTGAATGTAGTCTGTAGCCTACAGTTTATACAAAGAAGACATGGTCTGAGGAGGCAAAATTGCAACTACAAGCATGCTTTGAATGCACGGACTGGGAGGTATTCCAGGAAACATGCTCGGGTCTGGATGAATGGGTTGATGCAGTGTCCTCATATATCCGTTTTTGTGAAGACACGTTTATTCCATCCAAATCTGTCCACTTTCGGGGAAACAACAAGCCGTGGTTTACAAATAAAGTCAGGTTGATCCGTAAGAGAAAAGAGGAGGCTTATAAAGCAGGTGATATTACTGAGTTCAAGAAACTTAGGAACTCGCTATCTAAAGAGATCAAGTTAGCCAAACACGAGTATGCAAAGATTCTGGAGGAAAGGTTCTCATCAAAAGATACTAGATCTGCATGGAGAGGATTAAGAGAGGTCACCAATTATAAAAGCCACCCCACTATAGTGAACCCCAGCAGAAGTCTGGCAGCAGAGTTAAATGAATTCTACTGCAGATTTGAGGCAAGCTCTACACACAGTGGCTATTCATCTCTAAGCTCCTCAGTCTGTTCATATAAAGATCATTCATTGTGCAACTCCCAAGTAGTGATCTCCGAGGCAGAGGTGATACGCATCCTGAAGGGACTTAAGGTCAAAAAGGCACCTGGCCCTGATGGTGTATCTCCAATGTGTCTGAAAGTATGTGCTACCCAGCTTGCCCCTATACTGACAAATATATACAATGTGTCACTGAAAGAGTGCGTTGTACCTCAGTGTTGGAAAAGTTCCACAATTATCCCTGTCCCCAAGAAAGTGGGATCCTCTGAGTTGAACGACTATAGACCAGTAGCACTCACATCTGTAGCTATGAAAGTCTTCGAAAGAATTATGATGTCCCACCTGATAAAATTCACGCAGAAGCTATGGGACCCGCTTCAGTTTGCCTATAAGGAGAATTGTTCGGCAAACGACACTGTCAATTTGGCACTGAAGTACATTTTGGATCATACAGATGAACTGCACTCATATGTCCGGATTCTTTTCATGGACTTTAGCTCAGCGTTCAATACCATTGATCCGAATTTACTTCATAAGAAAATGGTAGCTCTTGGAGTCCCTCTCAACTTATGCTTGTGGATTTATAACTTCCTGACAGCCAGGATACAGAGTGCAAAAGTTGGACCATTCACTTCGGACACCTTGGTCACAAACATCGGGGCACCTCAGGGGTGTGTTTTGTCCCCGTTACTGTTTTCTCTCTATACGAATGATTGCATCTCTTCAGCAGACTCAGTAAAAATCTTGAAATTTGCCGATGATATGACACTGATTGGTCTCATCAGGGGAAATGCTGAAGACTTGTATCGGAGTGAGGTGAAAAGAATATGTGACTGGTGTAAAGCCAATAATCTTGTACTCAACACTAAAAAACTGCTGAGATTGTTGTGGATTTTAGGAAAGATCAACATGAGATACTTCCAATCTACATCCATGACGAAGTGGTTCTTAGGGTCACAGAGACCAAATTCCTTGGTGTTATCATCTCTCATGATCTTAAATGGGGGAAAAACATGGATGCTGTTAGAAGAAAAGCACAACAGAGGATGTTCTTCCTGCGTCAGCTGAAAAGATACGGTTTGTCTAAGAATCTGCTGATCTTATTCTTTAATGCTGTCATCAGATCTGTGATTTGTTCCTCTCTGATAGTCTGGTATGGGGGAGCCACTGCGCATGACAAACTCCGCTTACAAAGGACTTTCAGAACAGCAGAGAGAATTATAGGTTCCCCCCTGCCTAAAATCCAGAATCTTTATGATAAGAGTATTCGATCCCACGCATTGAAAATTTCATCCGATCCCTCTCACCCGGGACACTCCTCATTCCAACTACTCCCTTCAGGACGTCGCTTCAGAGTCCCCAAATGCAGCACCAACCGCCATATGAACAGCTTCTATCCATTCTCTGTTCAACAATTAAATCATCATGTGTAGACTATATACTGTATCTGTTTTGTTAGATGTTACTTGTTGTATCTGTTGTTATATATTATGTTGCCTCTTTGCCACAAAGAATTCCTTGTATATATGTAATATGTACTTGGCGATAATAAATTTGATTTGATTTTGATTTTTTATATGTAGTATGCATGTTGCATGTAGTATATATGTATGTTGCATGCATGTAGTATATATGTTGTATGTATGTTGCATGCATGTAGTATATATGTAGTATGCATGTTGCATGTAGTATATATGTATGTTGCATGCATGTAGTATATATGTTGTATGTATGTTGCATGCATGTAGTATATATGCAGTATGCATGTTGCATGCATGTAGTATATATGTTGTATATATGTATGTTGCATGCATGTGGTATATATGTAGTATGCGTGTAGTATATATGTAGTATGTATGTTGCATGCATGTAGTATATATGTAGTATGTATGTTGCATGTAGTATATATGTTGTATATATGTATGTTGCATGCATGTAGTATATATGTAGTATGCATGTAGTATATATGTGGTATATATGTAGTTTGCATGTTGCATGCATGTGGTATATATGTAGTATGTATGTATGTTGCATGCATGTAGTATGCATGTTGCATGTAGTATATATGTATGTTGCATGCATGTAGTATATATGTAGTGTGTATGTTGCATGTAGTATGCATGTAGTATATATGTATGTTGGTTGCATGCATGTAGTATACATGTGGTATATATGTAGTATGCATGTTGCATGCATGTGGTATATATGTAGTATGTATGTATGTTGCATGCATGTAGTATGTATGTAGCATGTGTGTAGTATGTATGTAGCATGTAGTATGTATGTAGTATGTATTTCTTTTTTTTTTTTACATTCAACACATAGGCCGGATGATGGGACTACTACTGTCCCATCATTGGCTAATGTGTCAATCACCGACAATCCTGCACAGACCCCCGCAGCCTGCTCAGACCCCCGGACAGTCGGTATAGACCACCGGCAGGCCGGCACAGCCCCCCGGCAGGCCGGTACAGACCCACGGCAGTCCGCTCAGACCCCCGGACAGTCGGTACAGACCACCGGCAGGCCGGTACAGACCTCCGGGCAGTCGGCACAGACCCCCGGACAGTCGGCACAGCCCCCCCCGGTATATGTGGTATATATGTAGTATGCATGTTGCATGCATATAGTATATATGTGGTATATATGTAGTATGCATGTTGCATGCATGTGGTATATATGCAGTATGTATGTATGTTGCATGCATGTAGTATATATGTTGTATGTATGTAGCATGTATGTAGTATGTATGTAGCATGTAGTATGTATGTAGTATGTATTTTTTTATTTTTTATTTTTTCTTACATTCAACACATAGGCCAGATGATGGGACTACTACTGTCCCATCATTGGCTAATGTGTCAATCACCATATGGTAGCAGGCCGGTACAGACCCCCGCAGCCTGCACAGACCCCCGGACAGTCGGTACAGACCACCGGCAGGCCGGCACAGCCCCCCGGCATGCCGGTACAGACCCCCGGCAGTCCGCTCAGACCCCCGGACAGTCGGTACAGACCACCGGTAGGCCGGCACAGCCCCCCGGCAGGCCGGTACAGACCCCCGCAGCCTGCACAGACCCCCGGACAGTCAGTACAGACCACCGGCAGGCCGGTACAGACCTCCGGGCAGTCGGCACAGACCCCCGGACAGTCGGCACAGCCCCCCGGTATATGTGGTATATATGTAGTATGCATGTTGCATGCATGTAGTATATATGTGGTATATATGTAGTATGCATGTTGCATGCATGTAGTATATATGCAGTATGTATGTATGTAGCATGTAGTATGTATGTAGCATGTATGTAGCATGTAGTATGTATGTAGTATGTATTTTTTTTTTTTACATTCAAGACATAGGCCGGATGATGGGACTACTACTGTCCCATCATTGGCTAATGTGTCAATCACCGTCATGGTAGCAGGCATCGCCCAATGGGACTTGTAGTCCCATCGGACGATGCCTGCACAGACCCCCGCAACCTGCACAGACCCCCGGACAGTCGGCACAGCCCCCCGGCAGGCCGGTACAGACCACCGGCAGGCCGGTACAGACCCCCGGCAGGCCACTCAGACCCCCGGACAGTTGGTACAGACCACCGGCAGGCCGGCACAGCCCCCCGGCAGGCCGGTACAGACCCACGGCAGTCCGCACAGACCCCCGGGCAGTCGGCACAGACCCCCGGGCAGTCGGCACAGACCACCGGCAGGCCGGCACAGCCCCCCGGAAGGCCGGTACAGACCCCCGGGCAGTCGGCACAGACCACCGGGAGGCCGGTACGGACCCCCGGCAGTCCGCACAGACCCCCGGGCAGTCGGCACAGACCCCCGGCAGGCCGGTACAGAACCCCGGGCAGTCAGCATAGACCCCCCCGGAAGGCCCGAACTGACGGCGCATCATGATGCGCACAGACCGCGCATCATGATGACATCATTTCGGAAGCCAATCAGAGGCACAGCAGTGGCTCTTTGCATTATGGGAACTTCCGATTCCAATATCCGATATTGAAAAAATATCGGTACTCGGTATCGGAATTCCGATACAGCGAATATCGGCCGATACCCGATATAGGAAAGGATTACCAGGCATTGGTAGAGCCAGTATACTCTGATAGCAGGCCCACTGTACTGATGGCCAGAGGGGTAGTTGATGTACGTAAAGGGAGAGTACCTGTACGCCTTTTGAATTGTGGGAAGGAGGAGGCCACAATACCTCGGTATGCCACAGTTGCTAAGCTGCTCACTGTCAGTAACAATGCAATGCAGGCAGCAGAGCCCTTGGTCTCATCCGACAAGGTGGAGGACAATGGCTCTGTCAAACAGCTGGAGGAGTGGTGCCAGCAACTGCAGGTGGGGACTGACTCTACACCTTCATACCAGAAAAATGGGCTTTACAGGGTGACCCAGAAATATGAGCGGGTATTTAGTAAAGACACTCTAGATTTTGGGAAGGCAAAAGGGGTTCAACATCATATCCCCACTGGAGATCATCCATCCATTAAAGAAAGGTACCGGCCTATACACCCAACACAATACCAATGTGCTAAAGGTGTGTTGAGAGAGATGAAGGAAGCAGGGGTTATCAGAGACAGTTGTAGCCCCTAGGCAGCTCCAATAGTTTTTGTAAAGAAAAAGAATGGTACCATGAGAATGTGTGTTGATTACAGGAAAATTAACAGCATTACACATAATGATGCCTACCCATTACCCAGAATTGAGGAGTCATTAGCTGCACTTAAAACTGCTAGCTACTTTTCCACCTTAGATCTCACTAGTGGGTGTTGGCAGGTTCCCGTGGCAGAGGCAGACAAGGAGAAAACAGCATTTACCACCCCAATGGGTCTCTGTGAGTTCGACTACATGCCATTCGGGCTATGCACTGCCCCAGGAACATTTCAACGGCTGATGGAGTGCTGCCTGGGACACAGGAACTTTGAGACAGTCCTGTTGTACCTTGATGATGTCATTGTTTTCTCCAAGACTTATGAAGACCATCTGGAGCACCTGGCTGAGGTGTTTGAAGCCTTGTCCAACTTTGGCCTGAAGGTGAAGCCTTCCAAATGCCACCTCCTGAAGCCCAAGGTACAGTACCTCGGTCATGTAGTGAGTGCAGAAGGTGTGGCACCAGATCCTGACAAAGTCACAGTCATCCGGGACTGGCCAAAGCCCAGCAACCTCCATGAAGTACGCCAATTCCTCGGATTGGTAGGCTACTACCGAAGGTTCATCAAGGGCTTCACCGAAATAGCCACTCCTATGCAAAATCTTCTGGTGGGACAATCCAAGAAAGCTAAACAGAAAAGTTCCACATTTGAATGGACTGAGGAGTTGGAGAGATCCTTCACCCGACTGAAGATGGCTCTCACAGGAGATGAAGTTCTGGCCTACCCAGATTATGACCAGCCCTTTGTGTTGTATACTGATGCCAGCAACGTGGGACTGGGAGCAGTACTGTCACAGGTACAGAATGGCAAAGAAAGAGTGATCTCCTACGCCAGCAGGAAGCTTCGTCCCACTGAAAGGAACTCTGATAACTACAGTTCTTTCAAGCTGGAGTTCCTCGCCATAGTCTGGGCTGTGACTGAAAGATTCAAGCATTACCTAGCTTCAGCCAAGTTTACCATCTTCACGGACAACAACCCGTTGACTCACTTGGAAACTGCAAAACTAGGTGCACTGGAACAGCGATGGATGGCTCGGCTGTTTAACTATGAGTTTACCATCAAGTACCGGGCAGGGCAGAAGAATGCCAATGCTGATGCCCTGTCCAGAATGCCTAATCTGCCAGATGCAGGAGAAGACCCTGAGGCTCTTGAAGAAATAGAGCTACCTCTATTCCACCGGCCAATTGCGGCCCAACGTGCTCAAGGAGTGAGAAACAGGTGGTGTGGCTTGAAACTGGTCACCCTGAATCCATTGCCCCATCATGACTTGGGAGAAATGCAGGATAGCGACCCCGCAGTCTGCCTGGTGAAGGAGCTACTGTCGCAAGCTGACTCACGCCCAGAGTCAAATGCCCCTGAAGAAACCCAGCAGTTGTGGAAGGAAAGAGGTCGGCTGTTCATTTATGAAGGAAAGCTGTGTCGGAGGAGTATCAATGCCCGCACGCATGAGCTGGTCTGGCAGGTGGTGGTCCCAAAGAGAGAGGCATCAATGGTCTTGGAAGCATACCACAATGGAGCTGGACACTCCGGATGGAAGAAGTTGGAAGACTTGCTCCAGGAGAGATTTTACTGGGCTGGTATGAGAAAAGCCATTGAAAAGTGATGCCGCGAGTGTGGACAATGTAACCTGCGCAGAAAGGATCGAAACAGCCAGAGAGCTCCTCTACAGCCAATAATAACCAAACAGCCACTTGAGTTGGTCGCCCTGGACCATGTGAAGCTGGTCCCAAGCCGGTCAGGCTACATCTATGCTCTTACCATCGTTGACCACTACTCAAGATTCCTGGTAGTTGTGCCTGTCAAAGATCAAACAGCCAGGACAGCAGCTAGAGCATTCCAACAGCACTTCTGTAGACCACATGGCTATCCTGAGCAAGTGCTTATAGATCAAGGTCCAGCTTTTGAGGCAGAAGTGTTCCAGGAATTCTGTAACTTGTATGGTTGTAAGAAGATCCGGACAATGCCATACCATCCACAGACCAATGGCATGTGTGAAAAGATGAACCAGGTAGTGATTGACCTACTGAAGACCTTGCCCTTGGAAGAGAGGAATCTGTGGCCAGAAAAGTTGCCAGATCTGGTAGACCTCTACAACCACATTCCTGTGAATTCCACCAACTGCACTCCAGCCTACCTCATGAGAGCAAGGCCTGGTAAGCTGCCTATTGATTTGGAAATGGGAGTCCTTACACCTGAGGTGACGTCACCAGATGCTGACTGGGATACAGAGAGGCAGCAACAGTACAGAAGAGTACAAGAGTGTGTGGAAAAGAGTCTAGCTCAGGCAAGACAAAAACAAGAGAGGGACTACAATCAGCTTGCACCTGGAGTTCCCTTGTCACCAGGAGAACAAGTCCTCAAGAGGAAAAGAAGGATGCATAAGTTGGATGACCAGTGGGAAGCTGAACCCTACACCATTCTACCCTCAAATTTTGACAATACCAAGGTGTGCCTTATTAGTAAAGATGGAGCAGAAACCTCAGCAGCAGTATCAAGGGATCATTTGAAATTATGCCCTGACCAGTTAAGAGAAAGAATGGAAGAACAAAATAACATCCAACCCATAGAAGAAGAAAACACCATACTTGGAGAATTCCCTGCAAATTGGACTAAAGTAAATGATGCTATAGTGGTGCCAGTGTTGACATTTCCCCAACTGGTAGTACAAGAAGAAGTGACTCAAGAGAATCCTGAAAATCAGGAAAATCAGGCAGCAGATGCCACACCAGCAGTGGAGCCAGAGAGCCCTCGCCCTGCCAGTGGTGAATCTGTCATACCCATGGTGAGTCTAGGAGTTCACAGACAGCTACTACCCAGTTTACCCACAGTGAGCAGAACTGGTCCTAGGAAATCTAGTATTCCTGTGCTACGCAGAACCACCAGTAGTGTATCCAGTACATTACACACTACACCAGTAGTTAGCACCAGACAACCAGTAAGATCCTCAACCACGCCAGTGTTACGTAGATCTACCCGTACTACACAAGGTATACCACCCATCAGGTTCCGCATATAAATAAGTTAAAGTAATGTTAACCTGTACATGTACATATGTAACTGTTTTCAAGTTTGTGCCTACAGGTAATCTGTAAGAGTTTCCTTTGAATTTTCCAGTTTTGTTTTATGGACATTCTGGCCACAGGACTGTGTGTGGTCACTACCCTTGTAAATAGTTCACCATTTGCCCAGGAATGGACCATGGACATTGATACTTGGACTTATCATCATAGGACTACTTTTGGAGCATGTGGTTTTTGTAAATTTTTCATTTTTCTTAAATCTTGTAACTTTCATATTGTTTACATGTTTATATGTTTTTCATGTTTTCTTTCATCAGCCCAGGAGAGCTGACTTGCACTAGGGGGGAATGTGGCACCCCCTGGAGTATGAACGCCACAGTGGCATTGCCTTCCTCCAGGGAGGGTGATGTCAGGCTTGGAGGCAATGAAGGGTCTCTCTAACAGTTAATCATTTTCATGCAACACGGTTCCCACTCCAGGTCAGCAGAGGGAGCTCTGAACCCAGAACTGAGGGGAGGAGCTGTCTCTGGGGGCCAGGAAGCAGTGAGGTAGTTGTGTGGAAAGGAGCTGGAGGTTGAGCTGAGGAAAGAGAGCTCCCTCCCGGTGATAGCACATGATCTGGAGCCTGGTCTCCACGGTTGTATGGATACTGAAGGTCCTGCAACAGAAACCAGAGGAATAGGAAGCTGTAAATGCTCTATTCCCAACTAAGATTCGGAGGCACAACAGGGATGGGTGAGCCAAGAGAGATAGAGGGCTACAGCTGTCTGCCATACGAGGTAGTTCTAAGAGAAGATAAGAAGGCGAAACTTCAGTGTAACACTGTACTGCATGTACCTCAAGCCAGCGCTAGGAAGGAGACTACACAACCCATCTGATAGAGAGGTCCCTGAGTTGCTTCCAGGCTAGCCTGCTCCTGTGCCATCTGTAATCAGGACCCTGGACTGTGTTTGCCAAGTAAAGGTAAAGAAACTGCACCCTGTTGTGTCCTTGCCTCCTTCCTGCAACATCCTCTGCACTGCTACATCTCTGTGCCAAACACTGCACCTTCTTCCTAACCCTTTATCTACACTGCCCTTGGACCAACAGCCCTACCTGTGGAGGGCTACAACATCATTGCTGCACTACACTATCTGTCCCAGAGGATCTGTCTGCAGCGCCGGCTTAACACCTCCCTTGCCGAACACCACAGGTGGCGTCACGAATCACTTATAAACTTTATTCCCAACTCAACCCCTTTTACATGGGCGCCCAGGGCCACGGACCGGGTCACCGCTGCTGTGACAATCCCCTCTGAGAGGCCGGCCCGGTACCGAGTACCCCACAGCCCTGGGAGGGCGACGCACATGCATGTAATTAGTTTGGCATAGGTAAAGTGCTCTCTCTGTCAGGCCTTTCGGGCACCCCACAGGCCTGTTATGATGGGCTTCCATATCAACTGGAGATCTAACAATGGCATCTGTATCTGTCATACAGCTTAGACTATTAGATCCTGTCAGCGGTGGAGCCTGATAGGCAGCTTGTTAGTCAAACAATGATAAAGTCAGATAATGCACTGTACTACATATGTTGTATAGTGCATTATCAGTGCGATCAAAAGATTGCATGTTCAAATACTTTTGCGGGACTAATGAGTTTTGTAAATGCAAAAAAATTTTTTAAAAACTCCTTGAATGTAAAAAAAAAAAAGTTAAAAATCCTCAAAATCCAAACTTAAGGTATAATCTATAAAAAAAAAACAGTTTGTTTTAGGAAAAAAAAACTTCCTTAAAAATTTCACCCATACTTGGTATAACTACGTTCATAACGAACTGTACTATAAAACCGTTTTATTTTCCTCATACGGTAAACACTGCAAAAGAGGTAATTGAAAAACACTTTCAGGATTGCTTTTCATGTTTATCCCATGTTGAAAATCTAATATATAAAGCTCAAGTGTGTGTATGTATGTATGTGTGTATGTCCGGGATTGGCATCTGCACCGTCGCAGCTCCAGCCACAAAATTTGGCACAGTCACACGTCTGGACCCCAAGAGTGTCCTATGCTATATTGTGAGGCGAAATTTTAACCCCGCGTGTTCCAATTCACCAAACAATTTTGCCCCTATCTACATAATGGGGAAAAAGTGTGTGTGTATCAAGCCCCGTCCCTCAATATGATGTCATAATGGTTGCCATGGTGACGCTGATGTCATCATAGGTTGCAAGCCCCGCCGCTCATTATGATGTCATAATGGTTGACTATGGGATGGAAGATGTGTGATGGGTGTATGGGCACTGGACTATGGGATGGAGGATGTGTGATGGGTATATGGGCACTGGACTATGGGATGGAGGATATGTATGACGGGTATATGGGCACGGGACTATGGGATGGCGGATGTTATGATTGAGTCACCGTAGGAGGCAAAAAACAGAAATGCTAGCTAAGTCCAGAAAACCAGAGAAGTTGGCAGCTATCGGATTGCAGACCCCTGAACCTATCAACACAACTAGCAGTAGCCGTGGGGGGTTCCTACGATGCCCTAGACCCCTCGATCACAGCCGGAGAATTAAATAGGCCTAAAGAAAGAAAGGGGAAATCTAAACTGCCCCAGAGCAGACCCCAAAGCAATAGGCAGCCCCCAACATATAATGACGGTAAAGCAAGATGAAAATACTAACACAGACAGAAAGATAGACTGAGCAAAGAGGGGCCCAAGCTAATTAGACAGAAAAGGACAGGAAGGCTGCTGTCTGCAATCCGTGAAAAACCCTATGAAAATAAGAGCCAACAGACTGACAGAGAAAAAGGCCCTGAAGATGCTAGGCTTCAAAAAGCTATGTCAGTACTCAGGAATATACTGAAGACAGAGCTACAGGCAAAAGGAGATTCAGCTCACCCCAGCAGGGAATGGCAGAATACAGAAAAGCAAGGGAAACAACAAACAAAACCAAAAGCTTAACAGGCAAAACAGAAAACTTAGCTTGAGAGGAGCAGGAATCAGACTGGTGTCCTAGAAGACCACAGAGAAATCACCCGCAGGGCAGAAGGGCGTCGGCAGCCTTATATCCAGTCCGTGACTCCACTCAGCCAGTCATCCTCATTAGACTCAGGTGCCTGATAATCAGGCTCATTACCTTCCTTTACCAGAACAGGGAGTTCACCAGACCCCAGTGACGAAGGGGAAAATGAACTCACAACAGTACCTCCCCCTTGAGGAGGGGTCACCGAACCCTCAACCACGTCACCAGGGCGATCAGGGTGAGCCCGATGAAATGCACGCACCAATCTTTTGGCATGAATATCAGAGGCAGAGACCCAGGAATTATCCTCCTGACCATAACCCTTCCACTTAACCAAATACTGGAGTCTCCGTCTAGCCAGAAGGGAATCCAGTATTTTCTCTACCTCATATTCCATGTTACCTTCAACCAATACAGGGTCTGGAGGTGCCACCCCAGGAACAACTGGTTCAACAAACCTCTTCAACAAGGACTTATGGAACACATTATGGATTTTAAATGTGACAGGAAGAGCCAAACGAAAAGAGACCGGATTAATAATCTCCAAAATCTTGTAAGGTCCAATAAATCTAGGCTTAAACTTAGGAGAAGCCACCTTCATAGCTATATTTTTTGATGATAACCACACCATATCACCAATCTTAAACTGGGGACCAATGGTCCTATGTCGATTGGAAAACCCCTGGGCCTTTTCCTGGGAGAGAGATAACTTATCTACCACTTGGTCCCAGATCTGGTGCATTCTCTCCACCACAGTGTCAACACCTAGGCAGGCAGAAGGCTCCACCTGCCCTGAAAAAAATCGAGGATGAAACCCAAAGTTACAAAAAAAAGATGACATCAAAGTGGCAGAACTAGCTCTATTATTTAAAGCAAATTCGGCCAAGGGCAAAAATGAAACCCAATCATCCTGATCAGAGGAAATAAAACATCTCAAATACGACTCCAAGGTCTGGTTTGTTCTCTCTGTCTGCCCATTGGTCTGAGGATGAAAAGCAGAGGAGAAGGACAACTGAATTCCCAGCTTGGAACAGAAAGTAATCCAAAATCTAGACACAAACTGAACTCCTCTGTCAGATACAATGTTCTCAGGAATCTCGTGTAAGCGAACCACCTGTTGCAAAAACAGGGGCACCAACTCAGTGGAAGATGGCAACTTAGGGAGTGGTACAAGTTGAACCATCTTAGAGAACCTATCACAAATCACCCAAATAACAGTCATTCTTTGAGAGACCGGCATATCAGAGATGAAATCCATTGAAATATGGGTCCATGGCCTCCTGGGGACCGGCAAAGGCATCAACAACCCACTAGAGCGAGAACAAGATTTAGACCGGGAGCAAGTCCCACAGGACTGCACAAAATTCCTGACATCATGAGACAAGGTGGGCCACCAAAAAGAGCGACTCACCAGATCTCTAGTACCAAAAATACCTGGATGACCAGCCAAAGCAGAGCAATGAACTTCAGACATCACTCTCTTCTTCCACTGGTCAGGAACATACAACTTTCCACTGGGACAACGCTCAGGTTTGTCCTCCTGGAACTCTTGCAGAGCAAGTCTCAAATCGGGCGAGATGGCAGAAAGAACTACCCCTTCGCCTAAGATGGTAGCAGGCTTGGTCACCACAGGAGAATCAGCAAAGAAACTCCTAGAGAGGGCGTCTGCCTTGACATTCTTGGTTCCAGGAAGAAAAGAGACCACAAAATCAAAACGTGTAAAAAACAAGGCCCACCTAGCCTGTCTAGGGTTCAAGTGTTTAGCCGACTCTAGGTAAATCAAATTCTTGTGGTCAGTGAGGACTAGAGTTGAGCGATACCGTCCGATACTTCAAAGTATCGGATCGGAATGGATCGGCCAATCTTAAAAAAAAGTATCGGTATCGCCGATTCCGATACCGGAAGTCCCATTCAAGTCTATGGGACTTCCGGTATCGGAATAAGAAAAACCCTGTTTTTGCCTTGTACAGCCTCTCTGGGGTCTGTACGGGCCTTTCGGGGGGCTGTGCCGGCCTGCCAGGGGGTCTGTGCAGGCTCCGGTGGTCTGTGCCGGCCTGCCGGGGGGCTGTGCCGGCCTGCCGGTGGTCTGTGCAGGCTCCGGTGGGCTGTGCCGGCCTGCCGGGGGGCTGTGCCGGCCTGCCGGTGGTCTGTGCAGGCTCCGGTGGGCTGTGCCGGCCTGCCGGGGGGCTGTGCCGGCCTGCCGGTGGTCTTTGCAGGCTCCGGTGGGCTGTGCCGGCCTGCCGGGGGGCTGTGCCGGCCTGCCGGTGGTCTGTGCAGGCTTCGGGGGTCTGTGCAGGCATCGTCCGATGGGACTACAAGTCCCATCGGGCGATGCCTGCTACCATGACAGTGATTGACACATCAGCCAATGATGGGACAGTACTAGTCCCATCATCCGGCTAATGTGTTGAATGTAAAAAAAAAAAAAATTACATGCTACATACATGCTACATACATACAACATGCATACTACATACATGCTACATTCATACTACATACTACATACATGCTACATTCATACTACATATATACTACATGCAACATACATACTACATATATACTACATGCATGCAACATGCATACTACATATATACTACATGCAACATACATACTACATATATACTACATGCATGCAACATGCATACTACATATATACTACATGCTACATACATACTACATATATGCTACATACATACTACATATATTCTACATGCATGCTACATACATACTACATGCTACATACATACTACATATATGCTACATACATACTACATATATACTACATGCATGCTACATACATACTGCATGCTACATACATACTGCATGCTACATACATACTACATGGTACATACATACCACATATATACTACATACATACTACATGCATGCTACATGCTACATACATACCACATACATACTACATACATACTACATGCATGCTACATGCATGCTACATGCTACATACATAACACATATATACTACATGTATGCTACATACATACTACATGCTACATACATACTACATATATACTACATACATACTACATACATACTACATGCATGCTACATACATACTACATGCTACATACATACTACATACATACTACATGCTACATACATACCACATATATACTACATGCATGCTACATACAATACATTCATACAATACATACATAGACATACAGTACATATAACATAGAGTAACATACTTACCAATACTTGTCACATTGTTCCCCGAAGCCATTGTCTTTTACGGAATAAATATTAACATAACAAACCACAAAAATACTCACCCACGATCCGAAGCAGTCCACGAGTGTGTCCCACGACGATCTTGGGTAGAGAACGGCAGCATCAGCTGATGCTGCCGTTCTCTACCCAAGATCGTCGTGGGACACACTCGTGGACTGCTTCGGATCGTGGGTGAGTATTTTTGTGGTTTGTTATGTTAATATTTATTCCGTAAAAGACAATGGCTTCGGGGAACAATGTGACAAGTATTGGTAAGTATGTTACTCTATGTTATATGTACTGTATGTCTATGTATGTATTGTATGAATGTATTGTATGTAGTATGTATGTAGTATATATGTGGTATGTATGTAGCATGTAGTATGTATGTAGTATGTATGTAGCATGCATGTAGCATGCAGTATGTATGTAGCATGCATGTAGTATATATGTAGTATGTATGTAGCATGTAGCATGTAGTATGTATGTAGTATGTATGTGGTATGTATGTAGCATGTAGTATGTATGTAGCATGCATGTAGTATGTATGTAGTATGTATGTAGTATATATGTAGTATGTATGTAGCATGTAGTATGTATGTAGCATGCATGTAGTATATATATATAGTATGTATGTAGCATGTAGTATGTATGTAGCATGCATGTAGTATGTATGTAGTATGTATGTAGTATATATGTAGTATGTATGTAGCATGTAGTATGTATGTAGCATGCATGTAGTATATATGTAGTATGTATGTAGCATGTAGTATGTATGTAGCATGCATGTAGTATGTATGTAGTATGTATGTAGTATATATGTAGTATGTATGTAGCATGTAGTATGTATGTAGCATGCATGTAGTATATATGTGTTATGTATGTAGCATGCATGTAGTATGTATGTAGTATGTATGTAGTATGTATGTAGCATGCATGTAGTATATATGTAGTATGTATGTAGCATGTAGCATGTAGTATGTATGTAGTATATATGTAGTATGTATGTAGCATGTAGTATGTATGTAGCATGCATGTAGTATATATGTAGTATGTATGTAGCATGTAGTATGTATGTAGCATGCATGTAGTATGTATGTAGTATGTATGTAGTATATATGTAGTATGTAGCATGTAGTATGTATGTAGCATGCATGTAGTATATATGTAGTATGTATGTAGCATGTAGTATGTATGTAGCATGCATGTAGTATGTATGTAGTATGTATGTAGTATGTATGTAGCATGTAGTATGTATGTAGCATGCATGTAGTATATATGTGTTATGTATGTAGCATGCATGTAGTATATATGTAGTATGTATGTAGCATGTAGTATGTATGTAGTATGTATGTAGTATGTATGTAGCATGCATGTAGTATGTATGTAGCATATATGTGGTATGTATGTAGTATGTATGTAGCATGCAGTATGTATGTAGCATGCATGTAGTATATATGTAGTATGTATGTAGCATGTAGTATGTATGTAGCATGCATGTAGTATATATGTAGTATGTATGTAGCATGTAGTATGTATGTAGCATGCATGTAGTATATATGTAGTATGTATGTAGCATGTAGTATGTATGTAGCATGCATGTAGTATGTATGTAGTATGTATGTAGTATTTTTTTTTTTTTTTTTTTAACATTTAACACATTAGCCGGATGATGGGACTACTACTGTCCCATCATTGGCTAATGTGTCAATCACTGTCATGGTAGCAGGCATCGCCAGATGGGACTTATAGTCCCATCGGACGATGCTTGCACAGACCCCTGGACATCAGCACAGCCCCCCGGCAGGCCGGCATAGCCCCCCGGCAGGCCGGTACAGACCCCCACAGGGTGCACAGACCACTGGCAGGCCGGCACAGCCCCCCGGCAGGCCGGTACAGATCCCCACAGGGTGCACAGACCACCGGCAGGCCGGCACAGCCCCCCGGCAGGCCGGTACAGACCCCGGGCAGTCCACACAGCCCCCCGGCAGGCCGGCAGAGACCCCCGGAAGGCCCGAAATGACGGCGCATCATGATGTGCACACACCGCGCATCATGATGACATCATTTCGGCTGTCAATCAACTTTGAACTTCCGATTCCGATGCCGACTTCCGATATTGAAAAAATATCGGAAGTCGGTATCGGAATTCCGATACAGCAAGTATCGGCCGATACCCGATACTTGCGGTATCGGAATGCTCAACACTAGTGAGGACCACAACTTGATGTTTAGCTCCCTCCAACCAATGTCTCCACTCCTCAAATGCCCATTTCATGGCCAACAGTTCCCGATTCCCCACATCATAGTTACGTTCAGATGGAGAGAACTTTCGGGAAAAGAAAGCACAGGGATTCATTTTAGATGTTACAGGATCCTTTTGGGACAAAACAGCTCCTGCACCAATCTCAGAAGCATCCACCTCTACCTGGAACGGGATTGAGACATCAGGTTGCCGCAAAACCGGGGCGGAGGTAAATCTTCGCTTCAGTTCCTGAAAGGAAGCAACAGCCTCAGGAGACCAATTCAACACATCAGCACCCTTCTTAGTCAGATCAGTCAATGGCTTGGCAACACTAGAAAATTTTGCTATAAATTTCCGATAAAAATTAGCAAAACCCAAAAACTTCTGGAGGGCTTTCAAAGAAGTGGGCTGAACCCAATCATAAATGGCCTGTACCTTGGCTGGGTCCATTTCAATAGTTGACGGAGACAAAATAAATCCCAAAAATGAAATCCTCTGTACTCCAAAAAGGCATTTCGATCCTTTGGCATACAGGGAATTCTCCCTCAAGATCCGGAACACAGTCCGAATATGTTCCACATGAGAATCCCAATCCTTGGAGAAGATCAAAATATCATCCAGATAGATAATCAAAAATTTATCAACAAAGTCTCGGAAAATATCGTTCATGAAGCACTGGAAGACAGAAGGGGCATTAGTGAGCCCAAAAGGCATCACCAGGTACTCAAAATGTCCCTCCGGAGTATTAAACGCCGTCTTCCATTCATCCCCCTGCTTAATGCGGATAAGATTATACGCCCCCCTGAGGTCAAGCTTGGTAAACCAGCAAGCACCTCTAACTCTAGAGAATAGATCTGAAACCAGGGGTAACGGATACTGATATTTAATAGTAATTTTATTGAGGGCACGATAATCAATACAAGGCCTTAAAGAACCATCCTTTTTGGCCACAAAAAAAAACGGCACCTAAGGGTGTAGAGGATGGTCTAATATGACCCTTCTCCAATGCCTCCTTAATATAGG
Organism: Dendrobates tinctorius; assembly: GCF_039654945.1. Classification (NCBI taxonomy): domain Eukaryota; kingdom Metazoa; phylum Chordata; class Amphibia; order Anura; family Dendrobatidae; genus Dendrobates; species Dendrobates tinctorius. The sequence continues at coordinate 22,446,217 of NW_027361700.1, forward strand.
ACTGCATAGCCTCGTGCTCGGGTACAGATAAATTGGAGCCGACCCTTGGGAAATTTACACCCCGGGCTTAGTTCAATTGCACAGTCATAATTCCTATGAGGAGGCAAGGACGCAGACTCAGTCTCACTAAATACATCATAAAAGTCCGCCAAATAGTCAGGAACATCATGCGACTGAGGAGAGGTGGAAAAAACCGGAGCCTCACTAAAGGCACACCGACAACCCCAACTCACCACAGACACAGATTTCCAATCCAAAACTGGATTATGAATTTGCAACCAGGGAAACCCCAGAACAACGGCATCATGCAGACCATGCAATACCAAAAATCTGCAATTTTCTTGATGGTCTGGGGCGACCCGCATGACCACCTGGGTCCAAAACTGAGGTTTATTTTTAGCCAAAGGAGTAGCATCAATCCCCCTCAAAGGGATAGGCGTCTGCAGAGGTGTCATCGGAAATCCACAATGTTTAGCAAAATCCAAGTCCATTAGGTTTAGCGCTGCTCCCGAATCCACAAAAGCCTTGGTGGAAAATGTGGACAGGGAGCAGATCAGAGTAATTGCCAGAAGAAACTAAGGTTGAACACCACCAACAGAAAACGTGTGTGCAAAGCGTTTCTCTCGTTTAGGACAAGCAGAAATAATATGCGAGGCATCTCCACAGAAAAAACACAGCTTATTACGCCTTCTGAACTCCTGACGTTGCGCTTTAGACAAAACTCTATCACATTGCATAGGTTCAGATGTCTGTTCAACCGGTGGCAACACCTCTCGTGCAATCCTGCGTTCACGTAAACGCCGATCAACCTGAATGGCTAATGATATAGAATCGTCCAGACCAGAGGGAACAGGAAATCCCACCATAGTATCTTTTACGGCTTCTGACAAACCCTTTCGAAAGAGAGCAGCCAAGGCATTATCATTCCAGGTAGTAAGGACCGCCCACTTTCAGAACTTTTGACAGTACAACTCTGCAGAATCTCGACCCTGGTTCAATGCCAACAGGGTCTTTTCAGCCTGATCAATAGCATTAGGTTCGTCATACAACAACCCCAAAGCTTGAAAGAATGCGTTCACATTAGTCAGAATAGGATCATCTGGTTTCAAAGAAAACGCCCAATCCTGGGGATCGCCACGCAGCAAAGAGATGACAATTTTAACCTGCTGCGCGGAGCTCCCTGACGAGTTATGCTTCAAGACAAAAAATAATTTACAATTATTTTTGAAACTCAAAAATTTAGATCGATCCCCAAAAAATACATCAGGTGTAGGGATCTTTGGTTCAACAGCATGAGAATGAGCAAGGTAGGCAGAAATTCCCCGCACTTCCACAGCGAGCTGCTCCACACGATCAGACAATTGCTTTATCTCCATTGAGAGAGAAAAAAAAAATTCCCCCTACGGCCTCAGAGATATAGAGGAAAGAATATACACACACTTTTTTTTTTTTTTTTTTTTAAACACAATTCTTTCCTGCTATTGAGTACCCTAGGATCTGCGGTATGGCGGGTGATTATGTTATGATTGAGTCACCGTAGGAGGCAAAAAACAGAAATACTAGCTAAGTCCAGAAAACCAGAGAAGTTGGCAGCTATCGGATTGCAGACCCCTGAACCTATCAACACAACTAGCAGTAGCCGTGGGGGGTTCCTACGATGCCCTAGACCCCTCGATCACAACCGGAGAATTAAATAGGCCTAAAGAAAGAAAGGGGAAATCTAAACTGCCCCAGAGCAGACCCCATAGCAATAAGCAGCCCCCAACATATAATGACGGTGAAGCAAGGTGAAAATACTAACACAGACAGAAAGATAGATTGAGCAAAGAGGGGCCCAAGCTAATTAGACAGAAAAGGACAGGAAGGCTGCTGTCTGCAATCCGTGAAAAACCCTATGAAAATAAGAGCCAACAGACTGACAGAGAAAAAGGCACTGAAGACGCTAGGCTTCAAAAAGCTATGTCAGTACTCAGGAATATACTGAAGACAGAGCTACAGGCAAAAGGAGATTCAGCTCACCCCAGCAGGGAATGGCAGAATACAGAAAAGCAAGGAAAACAAAAAACAAAACCAAAAGCTTAACAGGCAAAACAGAAAACTTAGCTTGAGAGGAGCAGGAATCAGACTGGTGTCCTAGAAGACCACAGAGAAATCACCCGCAGGGCAGAAGGGCGTCGGCAGCCTTATATCCAGTCTGTGACTCCACTCAGCCAGTCATCCTCATTAGACTCAGGTGCCTGATAATCAGGCTCATTACCTTCCTTTACCAGAATAGGGAGTTCACCAGACCCCAGTGACGAAGGGGAAAATGAACTCACAACAGGCGGATATGTATGATGGGTATATGGGCACGGGACTATGGGATGGAGGATATTTATGATGGGTATACGGGCATGGGACTATGAGATGAAGGATGTGTGATGGGTATATGGGCACTCGACTATGGGATGGCGAATATGTATGATGGGTATATGGGCATGGGACTATGGGATGGAGGATGTGTGATGTGTATATGGGCATGGGACTATGGGATGGAGGATATGTATGATGGCTATATGGGCATGGGCCTATGGGATCGTGGATATGTATGATGGGTATATGGGCATGGGACTATGGGATGGAGGATAATTATAATTTGCTATAACTAACCACAGTTAGTTACTATGCCCGGGCAGCGTCGGCCTCTTCAGCTAGTAACTAAATAAAAAGTGAAAAAGTCGATTGCACCACAAAATGGTACTAATAAATATTACAAAAAAACAAGCTATAATACAGCCCTGTAAAGAAAAATGAGAAAGTTATAACACTCAAAATATGATGATGACTCTTTTTCCCCCTTCTTTTTGTAAAAAAAGAGTTTTTCGGCTTCAAACATAGTAAAATATTGCAAAAATATAATCGTAGCAAACTGCAAAATAAAGGTAACCTGTAAAGAAATTATTCCAGTTGATTCTTGATATAAAAAGATGGAGTAAAGGGTGATAAAAGTTACACTACTGATAACATCAGTTTGTGTTGCAAAAAAACAAGACCTAATTTGTGAATGTTATAAAATTTGTAATGAAGAAAAACAATAGCAGAATTGTCGAAGGAAAAGTAAAAAAATATTATGGCTCTTTGAAAACAACAGTGAAATAAATGTTAAAAAATGCTGTGCCTCGAGGTCCAAAGTTGGTCAGTCATAGAGGGGATAAACATTTCTAAATATGCTCTTTTCTAGATTGCCAATATTTTCCCTGCTTAGTGGAGGCAGACTTGACCTTAAAGGTTTAATATGTTAAAAAACAATACTACTCCTCACTGACTGTGATATCTCTCCAAATTCTGGCCCTGTTCATCACATCCCCACAATCACTTTCACCTCCAATCAATGATTGATTTCGAATTTCCACAACCTTTCTGGCCTCATACCCATGCACCCAGCCCCCACTTCCCCAGTCCCTCTAATGGGAGCTCTATGGAATGCTCGCTCTGTCTGCCTCAAACTTTCATACACCCATGATCTTTTCATAACAAACAAACTCTACTTCCTCTGCTCACAACCCTCCAAACAGCCTCTCCAACTGCACTTTCATGGTGGATTCCATCTTTTTCACACCTTCAACTCAGCAACAAGCATGGTGGAGAGGTTGGTTTTCAGATAACTGCTCCTTCACCCAAATTAAGCTGCCACTCTCCATTACTCTCCTTTCTTTTGAGGTGCACTCTGTGCACCTCTACTCCCCTTCCAGCCTCCAGCTGGCAGTTATTTACCGCCAGCCACCACCTTTTTTGAGGACTTCACCACCTGACTACTTAGTTTCCTATCCGCTGACATCCCCACTGTCCTTATGAGTGATGTTAACATCCACATTGACACTTCCCACTCAGCTGTCTCCAAGTATCTATCACTCACTTCGTCCTTCGGTCTCGTTCAATGGTCCTCTGCAGCCTCTCACAAAGATGGCCACACACTGGACCTCATCTTCACCCACCTCTATTCCATATCCATCTTCTCTAACTCACCTCTTCCTCTATCTGACCACAACCTACTTACATTCTCTTCCCTCTTCTCTCCAGGTGCATAATCCCCACTTCATAACTTGCACAGCCTCGCAGAATTCTCAAACACCTTGATCTATAGTCACTTAATGAGTCCCTTCCCCTTCTTGAAGACATAGGTTCCTTACACAATGCAGAAGCTGATGCCACTTTGCATAACAAGACAACAGCTGCAGCTCTTGAATCAGTCACCCCTTCTCTCATTCCAAAGCTTGCACAATCAACAGGCAACCCAGGCACCAGCCTGACTAAAGAACTGAGGCACTCTTCCAGGGTTACTGAGCAGAAATTGAAAAAAATCACATTCCAACAAGCATTTCATAACATTGAAACAGTCTCTCATCACTTTCAAGTCCACACTCACTGCAGAAAAACAATCATACTTCTCATCTTTCATATCCTCCCTGTCACACAACCCTAAACAGCTATTCAACACTTTTGATTCTCTCATCCATCCCTCAGCACCTAGAATCATAGAATCGTAGAGTTGGAAGGGACCTCCTGGGCCATCTGGTCCAACCCCCTGCTCAAAGCAGGATTCGCTAAATCATCCCAGTCAGATGTCTGTCCAGCCTCTGTTTGAAGACTTCCATTGAAGGAGAACTTACAACTTCTCGAGGCAGCCTGTTCCACTCATTGATCACTCTAACTGTCAAAAAGTTTTTTCTAATATCTAATCTGTGTCTCCTCCCATTCAGTTTCATCCCATTGCTTCTAGTCTTTCCTTGTGCAAATGAGAATAAAGTTGATCCTTCTACAATGTGACAGCCCTTTAGATATTTGTAGACAGCTATTAAGTCTCCTCTCAGTCTTCTCTTTTGCAAACTAAACATTCCCAAATCCTGCAACCTTTCCTCATAAGACAGGGTTTGCAGACCGTCACCATTCTGGTCGCTCTTTTCTGAACTTTCTCCAGTTTGTTGATGTCTTTTTTAAAATGTGGTGCCCAAAACTGGACACAGTATTCCAGATGAGGTCTGACTAAAGAGGAGTAGAGGGAAATAATGACCATGTGATCTAGACTGTATGCTTCTGTTAATACATCCTAGAATTGCATTTGCCTTTTTTGCTGCTGCATCACACTGTTGACTCATATTCAGTCTGTGATCTATTAGTATACCCAAGTCTTTTTCACATGTGCTGTCACTTAGCCCTATTCCTCCCATTCTATATATGCTTTTTTCATTTTTATTGCCCAGATGTAGTACTTTGCATTTCTCCCTGTTAAAAACCATTCTGTTAGTTGCTGCCCACTTCTCCAGTTTATTTAAATCTTTTTGAATCCTCTCTCTCTCTTCTCTAGTATTAGCTATCCCTCCTAGCTTTGTGTCATCAGCAAATTTAATCAGTTTACCCTCAATTCCTTCATCTAAATCGTTGATAAAGATGTTGAACAATACAGGGCCCAGGACAGTGCCCTGTGGTACCCCACTAGAGACATTCTTCCAACTGGATGTGCAGCCATTTACGACCACTCTTTGGGTCCGATCACTAAGCCCGTTATGAATCCACCTAACAGTTGCCTTGTCCATTCCATACTTAGTCATTTTTTCAATAAGGATTGTATGAGAGACTTTGTCAAATGCTTTGCTGAAGTCAAGATATACTATATCTACAGCATTTCTTTGATCCACCCAATCAGTGATACCGTCATAGAAGGAAATTAAGTTAGTCTGACATGACTTATTAGTTACAAACCCATGCTGACTCTGTTTGATCACTTCATTCTTATCCAGGTATTGACATACATATTGTTTAATAATTTGTTCAAAGATCTTTCCTGGTATAGAAGTGAGACTCACCGGCCTATAGTTGCCTGGGTCCACCTTCTTCCCCTTTTTGAAGATAGGAACAACATTTGCTCTTCTCCAGTCTTCTGGCACTTCTCCTGTTCTCCAAGAATTTTCAAAGATTATGGAGAGGGGTTCAAAAATTTCTTCTGCTATCTCCTTCAGTACTCTGGGGTGTCATTCATCTGGACCTGGAGACTTGAATTCATTTAAGTTAGCTAAGTGTTTCCTCACTATCTTTCTGTTTATAGATATCCTGGATTCTTCTATTCCCTTAATAGGACAGTGAATAACAGTTGGTGTTACATTTCCTTTCTGAGAGAAAACAGATGCAAAATAGGAATTTAAAAGTTCAGCCTTCTCAACATCCTGTCTTACCATTTCATCATTTTCATCCTGTAAAAATCCTATAGCATCTTTGACTTTTCTTTTACTTTTGACATATCCCCAAAATCCTTTATTATTGCTTTTAACATCTCTTGCAAGCCTCAATTCATTTTCAGCTTTAGCTAATCTGATTTGTGCCCTCCTCCATTTCCTTTCATCTCAGCTGAAGATTTTGCCTCATTCTTCAAGCAGAAGCTTGTTAACATCAAAGAAAGCTTTGGCCTACAGTCCCCACAACCACTCCTCATAACTACTCAGCCCTCTCCTCTAAAACCTTCTCCAAAATGACAAAAGACCAACTTTCCTCTCTACTCTCCAAATCACAACTGTTCACTTGACCCTAACCTGTCCCACCTCATCCTAAAGCTCACTATAGTCTTCATCCCAACCATAAACCATCTTTTCAACCTATTATTAACAACTGGTGTATTCCCCTCATGCTTTAAACATGCATCAATCACACCCATCCTCAAAAAGCCCTCCCTTGACTCATTCTCTATGCCTAGATCTCGCCCCATATCACTTCTTCCCTATTCTTCAAAATTACTGGAACAACCAGTCCATCTTGGACTGTCCTCCCACCTTTCCTCCTGCTCCCTTTTTGACCGCTTACAATCTGGCTTTCGACTGCATTATTCCACTGAAACTGCCCTGACTCAAGTCACCAATGACATACTAACTGCCAAATCCAAGCGACACTACTTTGTCCTCCTCCTCCTCCTAAACCTGTCATCTTCCTTTGACACAGTGTACCATTCCTTCCTACTACAGATTCTCTCATCTCTTGGCATCACAGACATGACCCTTTCTTGGATCTCCTCATACCTAATAGACCAGACATTCAGTGTTTCCCACTCACACACCACCTCCTCATCTCTTTCCCTGTCAGTGTCCCCCAAGGTTCAGTTCAAGGACCCCTGCTTTTCTCTATCTACACACAGCCTGGGACAGATCATGCTGATAACACACAGATCCACCTCTCTGGACACGATATCACCTCCTTACTAACTAGAATCCCACAATGCCTGTCTTCTATTTTATCCTGCTTCTCTGCTCAATTTCGAAAACTTAACATGGACAAAACCAACTTCGTCATCTTTCCCTATCTCACTTAAACCCCCTGACAGATCAATTTATCAAAGTCAATGACTGCTCACTCTCCCCAGTGCTACAAGCTCACTGCATCAGCATAACCCTTGACTATGATCTCTCCTTCAAACCACATATCCAAGCCTTTTCTACTTCCTACCGACTACAACTCAAAAATGTTTCCCGGATCCATACATTCGTTAATCAAGAATCTGCACAAACACTAGTGCATGCCCTCATCTTCTCCCACCCTCATCATCTCCCACCTCGACTACTGCAACCTACTGCTCTGTGGCATCCCCTCTAACACTCTCATGCCCCTCCAATCTATCTTAAACTCTGCTGCCCAACTAATCCACCTATCCCCCCGCTATTCCCGGCCTCTTCTCTCTGTTAATCCCTTCACTGACTCCGCATTGCCCAGAGACTACAGTTCAAAACCCTAACCATGGCATACAAAGCCATCCACAACCTGTCTCCTCCATACATCTGTGACCTAGTCTTCCGGTACTTGCCTGCACTCAATTTCCTATCCTCACAAGATCTCCTTCTCCACTCCCCTCTTATCTCCTCTTACCACAAGAAAATGCAATTTTTTCCTGTGCACCCTTCCCTATTCTGGAATAATCTACCCCAACATAGACTCTCATGACAACATGAGCATTGTACTAGAGTTGTCACCATAATTATCATTCCCTGATGTTATAAAACATGTAAAAGCTACCATTAACCATCAGCAATCCAATAACTGCCCATATATCCACAAGGCCATTGATCTTCTCTCTGCAACCATAATAGTGTTTTGTAGCGGAGGCGCAATTAAATTAGTGTGCTTTCCATTAACACATACGGTGCGTGTGATTCATTTGTAAAAGTCTGGCCCCAGGTCAAGATAATGATCCTGCTTCAGTGGTTCAACACAAACTCATAAACCATCTAGCCTATCTGCTATGACTATATGGCTAAATGTACAGTCTGATGGAGGATGGATAATGCTCTGGAATCGTTCTTCAGGGTTTCAGGCTTCTTAGTTCTACTGAAGAAAAATTTTAATATTTCAGTATACCAAGACATATTGGACAATTGTAGCTTCCAACTTTGCAGGAACAGTTTTTGGAAGGCCCTTTTCTTTCCCAGCATGATTGGGTCCAAGCGCACAAAGCAAGGTCCATAAAGGCATGGTTGGATGAGTTCAGTTTGGAAGAAAATGACTGGCAGCACAGAGACATGATCTTTCTGCATTAACTACAGTCAAAATTTAGAGCCAGGCACTATCATCCAACGTCAGTGTTTCACCTCTGAAACGTTCTTCTGGATGAATGGGCAAAAATCCCCTCATCTATCTATCTATCTATCTATCTATCTATCTATCTATCTATCTATCTATCTACATCTTTTTCCTGCATTTGTCTAACCTGTTATCAATCTGTATATTAATTTTCTATGGATTGTGACAAAGTCACTGGCAAAGTACTACAGGGGAGATATGTAGTAGCACTGAGGTTGTTAGCTTCAGTAATATAAATCTAGGAAAAATCATGCAGCACACTAAGTGATGAGAGGGGTTAATCAGCCATGTTTAGTGATAGGATGATTGAATAGTTGTAGAGTGGTAGGTGTTGTGAATTCGCTTTCTGGCCTATCTCTGGTTACTACTGAAGGTAGTGGAGCTGGTCAGATTGACAGAGAGGTTGCGAGTTCTCTTTCTGGGCTCCCTCTGGTGGTTACTGGAGGTAATGGAGCTGATCTGATTAACAGAGGCTTGCCACCTGATAATGATGACGACGATTGGAGATCTGGGGTTTCAGACTGGGATTTAAGACAGCCGACTCCCTCTATCCCTGCTGGTGATTTTCTTCCTGCCTCCTGAGGTCTTAGTTTCCAGCTCAGTCCCTGCATGTTCAGCTAAGTGTTCATTTGCTATTCTGTTTACATTTGATCTGGTTTTGTCTATTTCAGTTTTGTGCGGATCACCAGCTCTGGCTGAGACTGTGCTGAATCACCATCCATATGTTTCTGCTTGTGCCAGTTTGTTTTTTGTCCCTTATTATATTGGCCTCTTTTTGCTCTGCTTTCAGAATATACCAGAGTGCTGATATAGTGGGCAAAGTCGTGCGACTTCAGTATTTTTTGCATCAGACATGTTGGACTTTTTTGCAGGGTTTTTTGCGTGATTGCAGACAGTGTCTTTCCTTTCCTGTCCTGTCTAGTCAGTGTGGGCCCCATCGTTTGCTCAGTCTATTTTCCTACCTGCGTTTGTGTTTTCATCTTGTCTCACCGACAATAAATGTTTGGGGGCTATCTATTCCTTTGGGGTCTGCTCTGGGGCAGTTTAGATTTCCCCTTTCTTGCTTTAGGTTTAGTTAGCTCTCCAGCTGTGCCGAGGCATCTAGGATCATCGTAGGAACGCTCCACGACTACTGCTAGTTGTGTGGCTAGGATCAGGGGTCTGCAGTCCGCTTAGTTACCAACCTCTCTGGTTTTCTGTGCCTTAGCTTGGGCTTGCTCTCCTCCTCGGTGACCCAATCATAACAGGTAGTAGTCAAAAGGATAAATATCCAGCTTTCTAGAGCATATGAGTGTGGGTTGGTCTGGAGGTGCCAGCTCTGGAGATGTGCTTTTGTGTTAAGGAAAGCTGGACGTATTCAAATTGCAGGTCTCCTGGATTGAATGTCCTTTGCTAGCTTTGTTTTGCTGGAATCTAATCAGCACTATTGTATGGACTTGTTACTTTGTTTTACCTTCTGCCGGTCAAAGGCTGGATTTACGTTTTCTGGTGACGTGGATTATGAGGATTGCAATAAACCAAGTGCACTTAAATAGAAACGGTTCTTATGTTTACCGCTTTAAGAAGCCAAGTGAGTTGTTCTAACCACCTATTTTCCATCAACTATCTATATATACTGTATATACAAAGCTGAGTGTATGTATATGTTTGTGTGTATGTATCAAGCCATGCCCACTCCACGGACCCCCTCAAGCTGACACTTCTACTCCAGCACCAGCACAGCCCAGCGTCTGACTCCTCCTCCCAAGCACATGACTGGTCACATGGTCGAGATATCATCACAGGTCCTTTAGCTGCTCAGGATCTCGCATCTTCCTAGAGTTAATACACGGCCGGTCTCACACTGCAAGGGAAGGGGTGCTCACAATACACAGGGAGTTTCACACTGCAAGGGGAGGGGTGCTTACAATACACAGGAAGGTCTCACAACTCATAGGGGGTCTCAAAATACACAGGGGCGTTTCCAAGGGAAGGAATGCTATCAATACACAGGGGGTCTCACACTGCAAGGGGAGGGGTGCTCACAATACATGGGGTCTCACACTGCACAGGTTGTCTAAACCCGGGCAATGCCGGGCTCTTCAGCTAGTTTATTATATTTTATCTACCAGAATTTTCTGATAGAACTACAGTTGTGGCCAAAAGTATTGACACCCCTGCAATTCTGTCAGATAATACTCAGTTTCTTCCTGAAAATGATTGCAAACACAAATTCTTTGGTATTATTATCTTCATTTAATTTGTCTTAAATGAAAAACACAAAAGAGAATGAAGCAAAAAGCAAAACATTGATCATTTCACACAAAACTCCAAAAATGGGCCAGACAAAAGTATTGGCACCCTCAGCCTAATACTTGGTTGCACAACCTTTAGCCAAAATAACTGCGACCAACCACTTCCGTTAACCATCAATGAGTTTCTTACAATGCTCTGCTGGAATTTTAGACCATTCTTCTTTGGCAAACTGCTCCAGGTCCCTGATATTTGAAGGCTGCCTTCTCCAAACTGCCATTTTTAGATCTCTCCACAGGTGTTCTATGGGATTCAGTCTGGACTCATTGCTGGCCACCTTAGAAGTCTCCAGTGCTTTCTCTCAAACCATTTTCTAGTGCTTTTTGTAGTGTGTTTTGGGTCATTGTCCTGCTGGAAGACCCATGACCTCTGAGGGAGACCCAGCTTTCTCACACTGGGCCCTACATTATGCTGCAAAATTTGTTGGTAGTCTTCAGACTTCATAATGCCATGCACACGGTCAAGCAGTCCAGTGCCAGAGGCAGCAAAGCAACCCCAAAACATCAGGGAACCTCTGCCATGTTTGACTGTAGGGACGTGTTTTTTTCTTTGAATGCCTCTTTTTTTCTCCTGTAAACTCTATGTTGATGCCTTTGCCCAAAAAACTCTACTTTTGTCTCATCTGACCAGAGAACATTCTTCCAAAACGTTTTAGGTTTTTTCAGGTAAGTTTTGGCAAACTCCAGCCTGGGTTTTTTATGTCTCGGGGTAAGAAGTGGGGTCTTCCTGGGTCTCCTACCATACAGTCCCTTTTCATTCAGACGCCGACGGATAGTACGGGTTGACACTGTTGTACCCTCGGACTGCAGGGCAGCTTGAACTTGTTTGGATGTTAGTCGAGGTTCTTTATCCAACATCCGCACAATCTTGCGTTGAAATCTCTTGTCAATTTTTCTTTTCCATCCACATCTAGGGAGGTTAGCCACAGTGCCATGGGCTTTAAACTTCTTGATGACACTGTGCACGGTAGACACAGGAACATTCTGGTCTTTGGAGATGGACTTGTAGCCTTGAAATTGCTCATGCTTCCTCACAATTTGGTTTCTCAAGTCCTCAGACAGTTCTTTGGTCTTCTTTCTTTTCTCCATGCTCAATGTGGTACACACAAGGACACAGGACAGAGGTTGAGTCAACTTTAATCCATGTCAACTGGCTGCAAGTGTGATTTAGTTATTGCCAACTCCTGTTAGGTGCCACAAGTAAGTTACAGGTGTTGTTAATTACACAAATTAGAGAAGCATCACATGATTTTTCGAACAGTGCCAATACTTTTGTCCACCCTCTTTTTTATGTTTCGTGTGGAATTATATCCAATTTGGCTTTAGGACAATTCTTTTTGTGTTTTTTCATTTAAGACAAATTAAATGAAGATAATAATACCAAAGAATTTGTGTTTGCAATCATTTTCAGGAAGAAACTGAGTATTATCTGACAGAATTGCAGGGGTGTCAATACTTTTGGCCACAACTGTAAGTAACAGATTGAATGAATTTGGCCGTCCATATGTAAGGGTCTACATACTGCTAAAATCCTTTTTGAGGGAGTAAAGGTACACTATCCTCTTCTTATGTAGCTAGAATTAATCATCTCTAATTAATGTTTCAAGGTGCAGGTCCAAACTCTAGTAAAATACGAAACTCTGCTTGTTTATAAGCAATAGAAGGGTCCATTAGGTCAGCTGAGTATGATATAGGCAGAGTGAATCTTTCATCATTTCATCCATTAGTTTCTCTCCTTCCAATAGTCATTTATCTGTCAGCAGTATTCAGCTAATGCAGAATATACATAACCCCCCTTTCATCGGTGAAGAGGTTAATGGACAGGAGAAAGTGCCAAATGATGCACTGCAGACAATTAAACCCAGCATTAAATGAAATAGGCCCTCTGTACAAAAGTTACACTTTCTTATCGAGAAATACTCTTTATAAAGAGTCAAATACAAGGCCACTCACCTACACAAGTAAATACATGTCATCGTCCCTATTTAGATACATGCAAATTTGCATCACTATAAATATATAAATACTTATAAGACCTTGTCACTAGAGTTGAGCGACTTTTTTTTTATTAGGGTCGAGTTTCGTTTCGTGAAACCCGACTTTTCCAAAAGTCGGGTCGAGCAAGATCGGCCGATTATAGGGAAAAGTCGGGGTCGTCCCGAAACACGAAACCCAATGTAAGTCAATGGGGAATAAAAGTCGCAGTGAGAGGAGGACAGGAAACACACCTACAGTGCCCATTTGAATGCCAAAAGCATCAATTCTTCTTACTTAAGCTTGTCAACCTTAATTAACTTCATTAATACAAGTTACGCACTGAAAAAAGGGTTTTTTTTGGCTAAAGTTGTGGGGGGGTAGGGCTAGCTCCAGGTTTTCATGTGCCCTGGGCGAAAGAGCGCCCCTTTAACACATACCACATCTCATCATGCTCCGATACGGCAGAGAAATAGCGGTATAGTACAATGAAAAATACTTCACTTTTTACATCTCTTGACGAGGCCCATCTATTTCTCCATACAGAATCATTGGTCCCATATAATGTTTGAAACAGTATATGATGAGCTCCACATAATGCTACAGTATATGTTGGTCCCCATGGATGAAGCTCCACTGTCTTATGGGCCCAAATAATGCTCCAAACATAATGGGCCCCATTTCTAATGCTCTAGTGTATAATGGGCCCTGTAAATGCTGCTCCAGTGTCTGATGTCCACCTTTGGAATGTTCCAGTGTATGGTGGGCCCCATCTATCATTCTCCAGAGTATAGTGCTCCCCAAAAATTGCTGTCCCAACATTGAAAACAATCAAATAAGTCTCCTCGCTAGGGAATCCCTGTACTAGTCTGGACTCCTCGTCGTCCCCATCTTCCATCTCACTGCACAGTATTTCAACTTTGCAAGTGCTGTGATCCTGAGCAAGCAGGGGGGGCCCACTCGTTGACGACGGCACTGGCACAGGGCCCCTGATAGTACGGTGGTGTGTCTGATGGCGGGTGGGCCGAACCTGCACTTTCATCTGCAGCTTCCTCTTTGTCACCGTGTAAGATGGAACTGTATATGGGAAGGGTAACCTGAGTTTCAACAGGGTGAGATTCAGGCCGTGTAGCGTGTGAGGGGAATGTAGTGGTCTGGGTCAATGTACCAGCAGATTCATTGAGCAGTGGCTGGGCATCAGTGCACTTGTGTCGCCCCCAGGAGTACGGTCGCCACAGTGGCATTACCTTCCTCCTAGGGAGTGTGATGTCATGCTTGGGAGCAACGAAGGATCTCTCTGGCAGGTTAACTGATTGGGCGGCGTTATTCCCACGAGTCATGACCCTCCAAACAGCGTTCATGAAGGCAAAGTGCTTGTTTTACGTGGGCAGTATGGTTGCAAAGCTGAACCTTAAAGGAATGTCCAGAAGGGCACCACCAGGAGTGGAGCCTACGGTTAAATTCGACTCCACCTGGGAAACCTCAACCATGCCAGCTACAGAACAGATGCACACATTGCAAGCTTAATTCCGTTAACGAACGAGACTCCGTCATGCCCCGCGGTCCGAGTCCGGCTTACTAGAGGGACACGTGAGGCTCTGGCACATGAGATTGGCCAATAACTGGTATGTCATGCCCTTACATGTCAGTGGCTGCATGTGCACTACACTGAAAAGGCCAGCGTTTGTCGCTTACAGGTGCAGATAACCCGCTGAACAACGTTAGTGATGGGGATCACTGATTACAATTATTACCCGCGAACGATGATTTCCCAGTAAGTGCAGGTCAACCGCAGTTCCGGAATTAGGCCTAACCGTCATTCCTGAAAAAATGAAAAACTTACGTGTGCAAACCACAGGTGCTGTAGCTTGCTTAACAGCTCGCCAGCCGTTCTCACGCCCAGTATGGATTACACGTGATTGCACAAAGGTGAGAAAGGGTACCGTATCCCCGGTTAACATGTATGGATAGCGTACACATTCAAAATATATGTCTATACATCAGGAGGCAGGCTCAGACGGTGTTAGGCCCAGTATGGATTGCACGTGATTGCACAAAGGTGAGAAAGGGTACCGTATCCCCGGATAACATGTATGGATAGCGTACACATTCAAAATATATGTCTATACATCAGGAGGCAGGCTCAGACGGTGTCAGGCACAGTATGGATTTGACGGCCCAGACTACACAGCGGAGGAGCAGGGAGAGGTAAAGATTGCAAATGCTGGGGCCCTGCCCAAGTAAGGGGGGCCCACTAGTGGGCGTCGGTACTGGCACTGGGCCCCTCATAGTACGGCGGTGTGTCTGACGGCGGGTGTGCACCACCACCGTCAGAGACACTTGATTGCACTATGAGGGACCCTGTGCCAGTGCCCGCGCCCAAGAGTCGGCCTACCCACCTGTCCAGGGCAACGACACTCGCACGGTGTCGTGCGCTAGGTGGTGACCCCGGCCATGGGGGGGGAGGCAGCACAGTTAGGGAGTTTTAGAAAGTGGCATATGTTGATGTTGGACATTCAGCTGATGCAAAAGGCGAAATAGGTCAAGTCCCAGGAAGAGGTGGACCAAAGCAAGCCATTTTTCTGTCACCCTATGTGTCATCAGGGGAAGGTGGGACAAAATCCTTGGAAACCCATGCATGGTTCATTTTAATGAAGGTTAGATCATCCACATTTTGGGTTGACAGACGGGTCCTTTTTTCTGTCAGGATTGATCCAGCTGCACTGAAGACTCTTTCCGATAGCACACTTGCAGCTGGGCAAGCGAGCTCCTGTAAGGCATATTGTGCCAATTCAGGCCAGGTGTCCAGTTTAGCGGCCCAATAGTCAAAGGGGAATGACCTGTGTGGGAGAACATCGATATGGGAGGAAAAGTAGTTTGTAACCATAGTTGACAACTGCTGTCTCCTGTCACTTTCCATCGATGCAGTATTACCAGTTGTGTGAGCGGTACTTGAAAAATCAGTCCACAACATTGTCATGAAACCCCTGTCTCCAACGCCACTTCTGCTGTGTGCACCATGAACACCTCTGCCAAGCTGCCCCCGGCCCGTACGGCTCGTGTGAGAACCATCACCGCTGCTGTGTGCTGGGAATGCCTCAAGCAACCGATTTACCAGAGTTGCTTGTTTATTAGCCAATATTAGGTCAAGGTTCTCCTGTGGCATGATGTTTTGTAATTTGCCTTTATAGCGTGGATCCAGGATGCTGGCCAACCAGTAGTCGTCATCGTTCATCATTTTGGCAATGCGGGGGTCCCTTTTTAGGATCTGCAAGGCATAATCTGACATGTGGGCCAATGTTCCCGGTGTTAATGATGCATTGCGAGTGCTGGTTGGAGGAGCACTTTCTGGCAAATCCACATCCCTCCAGTCACGCACAAACCCTGTACCAGACCTTGCCATGCCAACATTTTCACTTGCCCCACGGGATGCATCCTCCTCCCCTAAGTAATCATCCTCATCATCATCCTCCTCCTCTTCTTCCTCCACCTCGTCCAGGAGAGGTCCCTGAGCAGACAATGGCTGAATGTCATCAAGGATTCCCTCCTCCTCTTCCTCCTCATCAACATTGGCTGCAGACGCCTGCGCCTTAAGGTGCGTCAAAGTTTGCATGAGTAGACGCATAAGTGGGATGCTCATGCTTAGGATGGCGTCGTCTGCGCTTACCAGCCGTGTGCATTCCTCAAAACACTGAAGGACTTTACAGAGGTCTTTCAGCTTCGACCACTGCACACCTGTCAACTCCATGTCTGCTCTCAAAGTGCCTGGCCGTGTATCCTCCCACAAATGCATTATGGCCTGCCTCTGCTCGCACAGCCGCTCCACCATGTGCAGGGTGGAGTTCCACCTTGTTGCAATGTCGATAATGAGGCGGTGGTTGGGAAGGTGGAGCAATCGCTGCAGCTTCTGCATACGAACGGAGTGTACAGGCGACCGGCGGATGTGCGCGCACAGTCTTCGCACCTTCTGGAGCAGGGCTGTTAACTCCGGATAATTTTTGAGGAAGCACTGCACCACCAGGTTCAAGGTGTGATCCAAGCAAGGTATGTGGCTGAGTTTTGAAAGGGCTATGGCTGCCACAAAATTACGCCCGTTATCACTAACTACCTTGCCTGCCTCAAGATGTACACTGCCCAGCCATGACTCAGTTTGTCGCTTCAAGTACTCGGCCAGCACCTCGGCGGTGTGTCTGTCGATCAAAAACATCATCTGCAACACAGCCTGCTGATGCTTTCCACTAGCTGCTCGATAGGGGGACAACTCGTGTGCAACAGTGGCAGCTGCAGATGGAGTGCTCGTACGACTGCGCTCTGTGGACGAGCTTTCGCTTCTGGAGGAGGAGGAGGGTCGAACGCCTACAGCCAACTGTTTCCTATACCGTGGGCTAGGCAGCACTGTCCCACCACCGCTGTCCCCTGTGGACCGTGCATCCACCACATTAACCCAGTGCGCAGTGATGGACACGTAACGGCCCTGGCCATGCCGACTGGACCATGCATCAGTTGTGAGGTGCACCTTTCCACTCACTGACTGCTTGAGTGCATGGACAATGCGGTCTTTTACATGACGGTGGAGGGCTGGGATGACTTTGCGAGAGAAGAAGTGGCGACTGGGTAGGTCATAGCGTGGTATTGCATAGGCCATGAGTTCGCGGAAAGCTGCGCTTTCCACCAACCGATAGGGCATCATCTCAAACGAGATTAGTTTGGCAATGTGGGCGTTCAAACCCAGTGTACGCGGATGAGAGACTGAGTACTTTCTAGACCTACTCATAGTGTCTGGGAGGGTGAGCTGGACTTGAGAGCTGCATATGGTGGAAGTAGCGGTGGACAGGGCGGACTGAGAGAGGGTTGATCATGGTGATGGAGTTGGTGTTCTTTCTGATGGCCTAGATTCAGTATTTTGTTGATATAACAGTGGGATTCCCTGACTGCTGTGGCCTTGCAACGACACCTCAACATTTGCTGCTGTGCTAACCGGTGGGCTTACAGTGGGGGAAACAATGTAGCGTTGCTGACTACCTTCTTTGTGATCAGTTGCACATGTGGCACTTGAGGTTTGGTGTTGTGTCTACACTTGCAAGTGCATGCTGGTTAAATGTCTATGCATGCAACTGGTATTCAAAATTTTCAGATTTTTCCCTCGGCTAAAGGTCTTTGCGCACTTCTTACAGATAACCTTGGCCTGATCATGAGGATTTTGTTCAAAAAAGTGCCACACTGCACTCTTCCTACTTTGGCAGACATTTTGCGGCCTAGCACGCTGTGATATTTTGACCCTCTAGACAAGCTGTCCAGCAACTCTTTTGATTTTTGGAACCTGTCTTTGGAGTGCTCCGGGCCTGCCAGATAACAGCTGTTGCGATGTCGATGTCTGCTGTGGATGCTCCTCATCTGAGCTATTGGAAGCAGCACCCTCTTCCCCCAATAGATGCCAATCTGGGTCAACAACTGGGTCATCCATCACCTCCTCTTCAATGTCATGTGCACCTTCCTCTGTGTCACCGTGTA
Source organism: Dendrobates tinctorius (assembly GCF_039654945.1). Taxonomy (NCBI): domain Eukaryota; kingdom Metazoa; phylum Chordata; class Amphibia; order Anura; family Dendrobatidae; genus Dendrobates; species Dendrobates tinctorius. The sequence goes on from NW_027361700.1 coordinate 22,464,588, forward strand.
TGGTGGTATAGTGTGCGGGAAGGGGCACCTGTGTCTCATCAGGGTCCGAATCTGGCTCTGTACACTGCGAGGACAATGTAGTGCTCTGAGTGAATGTACCCGCAGAATCATCCATCAGCGGCTGTGCATCAGTGCACTCCATGTCAGATTCATCTTGGCCTGGGTAATTCACCATTTCACTTGATAATCCACGCATGGTATGTGAAAACAGCTCCATGGAGTAATCAGTAGTATGGCCTGCGTCATCCTTCAATCTTGGTTGGGGTGAAGGACACAAGGAAAGGTGTGGTTCATGAACATGAGCCTCCAATGACGACTCAGTGCTTTTATTTTTTACAACTTCAGAAGAGGAGGCGATAGAGCTGGAGGCTGAGTCAGCAATGTAAGACAAAACTTTTTCCTGAAGCTCTGGCTTTAAAAGCGGTTTGCCTTCGAGGCCTTGTGGAGCCAGACGATGACGCAGGCTCAACACCTCCTGCATTCGGTCCTATTTTGCTTTTGCCACTACCATCAGATCCACCACCAACACCATCATTACCAGCTGCCAACCCCCGCCCAATTCCACGGCCTCTTCCACCAGCCTTCCTCATTTTTGGTAGAAATGTAGACAAAATCCAACAAACTATATAGTAATGTAAAACAAGGTACAAGGTGTCTATAGGACAGGGGAGATTTTGAATTTCTGCAAACACTTGTGGACACTGGACACTTTTGGATTGTGTGAGGCCCACTGAATATCAGAGCGCTATGTCACAGGCTCGATGGCACAGGTGTGAAAAAAGTGACTACAGGATCACAGAGATTTTGAATTTCTGCACACACTTGTGGACACTGGACACTTTTGGATTGTGTGAGGCCCACTGAATATCAGAGCGCTATGTCACAGGCTCGATGGCACAGGTGTGAAAAAAGTGACTACAGGATAAGGGAGAATTTGAATTTCTGCACACACTAGTGGACACTGGACACTTTTGGATTGTGTGAGGCCCACTGAATATCAGAGCGCTATGTCACAGGCTCGATGGCACAGGTGTGAAAAAAGTGACTACAGGATCACAGAGATTTTGAATTTCTGCACACACTAGTGGACACTGGACACTTTTGGATTGTGTGAGGCGCACTGAATATCAGAGGGCTATGTCACAGGCTCGATGGCACAGGTGTGAATAAAGTGACTACAGGATCACAGAGATTTTGAATTTCTGCACACACTAGTGGACACTAGACACTTTTGGATTGTGTGAGGCCCACTGAATATCAGAGCGCTATGTCACAGGCTCGATGGCACAGGTGTGAAAAAAGTGACTACAGGATCACAGAGATTTTGAATTTCTGCACACATTAGTGGACACTGGACACTTTTGGATTGTGTGAGGCCCACTGAGTATCAGAGCGCTATGTCACAGGCTCGATGGCACAGGTGTGAAAAAAGTGACTACAGGATCACAGAGATTTTGAATTTCTGCACACATTAGTGGACACTGGACACTTTTGGATTGTGTGAGGCCCACTGAATATCAGAGCGCTATATCACAGGCTCGATGGCACAGGTGTGAAAAAAGTGACTACAGGATAAGGGAGATTTTGAATTTCTGCACACACTAGTGGACACTGGACACTTTTGGATTGTGTGAGGCCCACTGAATATCAGAGCGCTATGTCACAGGCTCGATGGCACAGGTGTGAAAAAAGTGACTACAGGATAAGGGAGATTTTGAATTTCTGAACACACTAGTGGACACTGGACACTTTTGGATTGTGTGAGGCCCACTGAATATCAGAGCACTATGTCACAGGCTCGATGGCACAGGTGTGAAAAAAGTGACTAAAGGATAAGGGAGATTTTGAATTTCTGCACACACTAGTGGACACTGGACACTTTTGGATTGTGTGAGGCCCACTGAATATCAGAGCGCTATGTCACAGGCTCGATGGCACAGGTGTGAAAAAAGTGACTACTGGATCACAGAGATTTTGAATTTCTGTACACACTTGTGGACACTGGACACTTTTGGATTGTGTGAGGCCCACTGAATATCAGAGCGCTATGTCACAGGCAGAAATTGGCTAGTGTATCACAAACTACAAGGTGTATGTAGAATTGGGCAGAATAGGAATCTCCCTAGAGTGTAGGTCTGTAAGAACGGAACAAGTCCTCCACTTATCCTTCCACAGTGACACACAGATAGCTTCACTGTGGCGGTGATAACAGCCGTTACACGGTACTGAGAGGAGCGTGCACGTACACGGCTGTCCGGTGTGCGTAAAATTGTCAAGCTCCGTGTTTTTTAAGTATACGGACTGACACACGCTGTCTCTCTATAGTTTTGAATGTGATCAAACAGCAAATATATTTAACTGTTTGAAAGCTAGACAAAACTAGTAGGTGCAGGTCTGTAAGAACGGAACATGTCCTCGACTTATTCTCACAGAGTGACACACAGATAGCTTCACTGTGGCTGTGATAACAGCCGTTACACGGTACTGTGTGAGGAGCGTACACCGCTGTATGGTGTGAAAAAATGCACGCTCAGTACCTCAGCAGGACAAAAAAAAAAATTGGGATTGCTTTTAAAAAACAGTTTGCAGAGCAGTGGGTAAACAGCAATGCAGCTGTCAGGAAGCCTTAGAAGGCAGCCTAACAACCAACACCGCTGATCCACCACAATATAGCCTCCCCTTGCACTGTACACACAGTGACTGGTGTGTTGTACAGGCAAAATCGCTAGCAGCAGAAGCAGTTTTTTTTTCTTCTTCCCTGCCTAACGCTCTCCCTAAAGAATCAGCAGCAGCAACCTCTCCCTATGCTAAGATCGGCAGAAGTAAGATGGCGGTCGGCGTACACGCCCTTTTATAACCCCTGTGACGCCCACCAAAGCAAGCCAATCACTTGCATGCCCTTCTGAAAGATGGTGGTGACCCCTGCCTATGTCATCACGTTGCCCACAGTGTCCGTGGATCCTGATTGGCTGAAAAAGAGCGCAAAACAAACTTTTGAAACGCGACTTTGGCGCGTAAGTCGCCGACCTCGTGGCCGACCTCATCCTAGGGTCGGGTTTCGTTTCATGAAACCCGACTTTGCTAAAAGTCGGCGACTTTTGAAATTTTTCGACCCGTTTCGATCAACTCTACTTGTCACTATATAGTGTAAGGTAGCGCTGTCATTCAAGGTTGGGGACACTCGCTTGGCAGCCAAATAATCACGTCCGGCACGGGTTTTCCATAAAACAATAATAATCCATGCGGTTTATTCAGGCATCATAAACCCACAGCAGCAACATAAAGTTCATATAATCAGCATAGCATTCAGGACAGAGCTTCCCTCTATTATGCCTGTGGTCACACAGGTTACTCAATGTCCAGTACTCAGGCTCTTCAGCCTCACAGATATCTCACCCCGTCAGGGTTACCTCATGGCTGCTTCAGCTCACTGCAGACGTTCACTCCCTCTCCCTGGGAACTGTCAGACGCTTGCAGCCATTACTCACAGCATTCACGTGCTGTCAGGCAGGAAGCCCCATCTCCCAGCGGGACCTTCCACAACGGACCAACCAGGTCCATGCATTCACTCATGTGACCTACCCTGGCCACCTAATATGGTCCATAGCCACGCCCACCGGGTCACATGGCTATGACCTCATCACAGGTCCTTCACACTCACATAGTCTTTTACTACCAGCGTTTTCAGACACACCCCTGGGTGGATTTGTAGGTAGCTGGTTCCGCCCATCTCTCCAGCTACCTGAAGACTTCCCTAAGACATTGACATGGAACCTCAGCAGTATCACTGCTGATCAATACATACACAAGTTTTCATCTCAAGGCCACCCACCTTGAGAGACATTACGATCATTCAGCATCCTACTCCTATCAGGACACTGGAAATGCTTATACGCCTGTCCTGGACCACCCACACATCGCCCCCTAGCGGACACAGTGGTCACTACACCACAATAGATAAATGCATGGTATAAAGGCAAGTATATTTCCAAATCTGTATCAAAGTCCTTATCCCTATAAAGCAATAGTCTTCAACCCCCAATCTTTTTTTACCTTGAGAGATGGTCGTAAGCCTGTAAGAGGGTGAACTGTGATTACACCAGGAGAGCACTAGGACCCTGTGGTGTTTTCCTGCTGCAGCTAAGAGCAGTTGCTGGGGATCTTTGTGTGCAGGGGGGGTGGGGCCTAGTGTCACTGTCTAGAGCTTGAGGGAAGCTTCCAGAATCAGAGAGACTGCCCAGAGAGACACTGTGTGGAGCAGCTTGTGAGAAGCAAAGAGACTGACCGCTGTAAGAGACTGTGTACTGCAACCCCCTTCATCTTGGGAGCCTGAGACCTTGCTGTGGAACAAAAGACTGAGCATTCCTGAGAGTTGTGTGACTGTGGAGCTCTGTGGAGTCCCTGTTATGGTGAGCTGAGAAGCAATATTGGACAGATATTTTTATACAGAAACAGGCCGATTGCTTCTAGGAGAATTCATATGGACTACAGGAGGAGACATTTTGAGGCTACAGAACTATGAGGGTATGTTTCCACGGGCTGTATTACATCCGGATTTGTTGCGGATTGAACGCTGCATACAGCCACAGCATTTAATCCGCAGCATCCAGATGTTACAGCATAGTGGGGGGGATTTTATGAAATCCCGTCTCCACTATGCGTCCTAATATGCGGGTGACACACCCATGAAACCAGACATGCGGCGCGTCATTTTAGAACGCAGCATGTCTGTTTACCTTGCGGAGACGCTCAGTCTCCACAAGGTAAATAACCCGGTCTATGTATGCGATGTGGTGATACCACATGTGTTCAACGAACACATCCGGAATCACCGCGCGTACAGAAGGGGCGGGGCTTTGGGTGGAGCGGGGTTTCTGCTTCGTCCAAAGCGCAAGGAATGTGCTACATGGAAACATACCCTCAGTCCCTGGCGTTTGAGCTCGGCACCGGCCGACAAGACGAGGAACCTTGTGTTGCTGCAACTGATTGGCGCCGATGGTTTGGGACTGGCTGCAGCCTATGCAATCTATATGCCTGAGAGGAGATTCACCTCAGGATAAAGGTACCATAGTCATAGATACCCGGGTATCCCTAGTTGAAGCAATTAAGGACTTTGTATTATATTTATATGTATTGTTATTGTAGGTTTTTGTAGGTTATACTCAGTGTGCCATTCGGGTCCCTTGATATCACTACAATTGATTTACACCTGTTCTTTGAGTACCTGAATTGACTGTTCTTTTAGGTAAATTTATTTCAAATCCCAGTGTAATATACTCTTCAGGGAACCTTGGACTGGCATAGAGATTTTAGCTCCGGCTGAGTGAGTGTACTGTATAAGGGTATTTCAATCTGTTTCTTCCACATACTATGTTCTACTTTATCTGCTGTTTGAGTAAAGATACTTTTGGGATTTCTGCCTCAATCTCGGTTTGTGACCCACTGGATCTTATTCGGACCTCTGGTCATTACAAACTAATTCCAGAGCCCCCCTAAGTAGTGTTACCAATAGCCGCCATTACCAGAATGATGACAACCATGACTCACTAAAATCACAGTGAGGCAGAATATTTACATCCAGTGGTTCCCACCTTAACCCAACTCAGTATTCTCACATCAAGCAATCCCACTACACTATTGCATCCAGATACAAGCCCCCCCCTTTGACTGTCAGTGTATGTGCATCCAGACCTGCTCTTCTGTGCTGGGCTTCTCACAAAAATCAGCTTCTGGAGCCTACTCTTCATAGTTTGCTAGAACTAGGGATAATGGACCAGTCTGGCAGAGCGGTGAGCCATGTATCATGGACCTGTGATGAACATGTGGCTCCTGAGCCATATAGAGACAATTAAAAGGCCTCACCCCTATAGAGACAATTATAGGTCCTCCTACCTGTAGAGACTGATACAACTACAAATCTTACTCTTTTTGGAGACAAGTATAACTCATCCTAATCTATATGGGGTTAAAACCAAGCTCTCATTATTATACTAATAAGTAGGCTGAAATCTAACATATAAGTATGGCTGGAATCGGGAAGTGGCAGCAATATTACTGTGAGAATTAGTGTCACTATTATCATAGAATCATAGAATCATAGAATCATAGAATCGTAGAGTTGGAAGGGACCTCCTGGGCCATCTGGTCCAACCCCCTGCTCAAAGCAGGATTCGCTAAATCATCCCAGTCAGATGTCTGTCCAGCCTCTGTTTGAAGACTTCCATTGAAGGAGAACTCACCACTTCTCGTGGCAGCCTGTTCCACTCATTGATCACTCTAACTGTCAAAAAGTTTTTTCTAATATCTAATCTGTGTCTCTTCCCATTCAGTTTCATCCCATTGCTTCTAGTCTTTCCTTGTGCAAATGAGAATAAAGTTGATCCTTCTACAATGTGACAGCCCTTTAGATATTTGTAGACAGCTATTAAGTCTCCTCTCAGTCTTCTCTTTTGCAAACTAAACATTCCCAAATCCTGCAACCTTTCCTCATAAGACAGGGTTTGCAGACCGGTCACCATTCTGGTCGCTCTTTTCTGAACTTGCTCCAGTTTGTTGATGTCTTTTTTTAAATGTGGTGCCCAAAACTGGACACAATATTCCAGATGAGGTCTGACCAAAGAGGAGTAGAGGGAAATAATGACTTCACGTGATCTAGACTGTATGCTTCTGTTAATACATCCTAGAATTGCATTTGCCTTTTTTGCTGCTGCATCACACTGTTGACTCATATTCAGTCTGTGATCTATTAGTATACCCAAGTCTTTTTCACATGTGCTGTCACTTAGCCCTATTCCTCCCATTCTATATATGCTTTTTTCATTTTTATTGCCCAGATGTAGTACTTTGCATTTCTCCCTGTTAAAAACCATTCTGTTAGTTGCTGCCCACTTCTCCAGTTTATTTAAATCTTTTTGAATCCTCTCTCTCTCCTCTCTAGTATTAGCTATCCCTCCTAGCTTTGTGTCATCAGCAAATTTAATCAGTTTACCCTCTATTCCTTCATCTAAATCGTTGATAAAGATGTTGAACAATACAGGGCCCAGGACAGAGCCCTGTGGTACCCCACTTGAGACATTCTTCCAACTGGATGTGCAGCCATTTACGACCACTCTTTGGGTCCGATCACTAAGCCAGTTATGAATCCACCTAACAGTTGCCTTGTCCATTCCATACTTAGTCATTTTTTCAATAAGGATTGTATGAGAGACTTTGTCAAATGCTTTGCTGAAGTCAAGATATACTATATCTACAGCATTTCCTTGATCCACCCAATCAGTGATACCGTCATAGAAGGAAATTAAGTTAGTCTGACATGACTTATCAGTTACAAACCCATGCTGACTCTGTTTAATCACTTCATTCTTATCCAGGTATTGACATACATGTTGTTTAATAATTTGTTCAAAGATCTTTCCTGGTATAGAAGTCAGACTCACCGGCCTATAGTTGCCTGGGTCCACCTTCTTCCCCTTTTTGAAGATAGGAACAACATTTGCTCTTCTCCAGTCTTCTGGCACTTCTCCTGTTCTCCAAGAATTTTCAAAGATTATGGAGAGGGGTTCAAAAATTTCTTCTGCTATCTCCTTCAGTACTCTGGGGTGTAATTCATCTGGACCTGGAGACTTGAATTCATTTAGGTTAGCTAAGTGTTTCCTCACTATCTTTCTGTTTATAGATATCCTGGATTCTTCTATTCCCTTAATAGGACAGTGAATAACAGTTGATGTTGCATTTCCTTTCTGAGAGAAAACAGATGCAAAATAGGAATTTAAAAGTTCAGCCTTCTCAACATCCTGTCTTACCATTTCATCATTTTCATCCTGTAAAAATACTATAGCATCTTTGACTTTTCTTTTACTTTTGACATATCCCCAAAATCCTTTATTATTGCTTTTGACATCTCTTGCAAGCCTCAGTTCATTTTCAGCTTTAGATAATCTGATTTGTGCCCTGCAGGTTCTGCAGACAGCATTATATTCTTCTTTAGATATGCCTCCCTCTTTCCATTTTATAAACATTTTTTTCTTCCTTTTTAGCATGTGCTTAAGTTCTGTGTTCATCCATCCTGGTTTCCTTAAATGCTTCCTATTCTTCCCTCTTTTCGGAATTGTTAACAACTGTGCATTGAGAATTTCATTTTTCAAGATTTCCCATCCTTCCTGGACATTTTTGTCTTTAAGGATATCCAGCCATTGGATCCCTCCAATTCTCTTTCTGAATCCCTTAAAATCTGCCTTTCTGAAATCTAACCTTGACGTCTGAGTCTTCACAGGTCTTCCACCTCTAGTTATCCAAAATTCTAAAATAGCATGGTCGCTACCTCCTAGGGTCCCAGCCACTTTTACCTCCTCAACCTCCTCTATTGATAGAGGAAGACTGTGTAAGGACACACCCTTGGCCAAACTTTGAACAGATGGTCAAAGTTGGGGTCATCTCGGGGAGGACACCATGCATTATCGGTATAATGAAAAAAAAACACGAAATTGAGCTTGGTTTGAGTTGATACACATGCAGCACATAAATGCATGTTTACATTGACCATAAAACACAAAACCTACAAAATGAGCAAAAACCCTGCTGTAACGAAATAAGTAAAAGTAAAAGTGCATCTAAATAATACAGAGTTTTTAGTAATACTGTTTTTGATCAAAAATAGCATGAAAGCTATCCCACCATGACAAGGTAACTCTGTTCGGGATAGTCCTACACTGTCTAATATTAAAAACCTTACCACGTGTCAAAGTTGACGTCAATGTGTAAACAAGGGCAGACAAAAGGACTGGGTCCCAAACAGTAGACACCAGTCTGGGGAAACCTTATCTATAATTTCCAGCTCAGGAGAAAGAGGCCACACCCCGGCTTGCACAGAATGCAAAAATACAAAGAAAAAAACCCCACAAAATTGAGCTTGGTTTGAGTTGATACACATGCAGCACATGGCCATAAAACACAAAACCTACAAAAGACAAAATGAGCAAAAACCCTGCTGTAACCCTGCTATTAGGTTCCCAGAGAGATGTAGACTGTCTAAGAGAGGATTGACATTTGGTCCTGGCAAACGAGAACATGGCTGCCAGATACACAGGAATTGGCCAATTTATGTGCTAACCATTCTCAATTTTTAGTGCAGTAATGCAATTCAATTTTCATATTTCATGTTTGCATGCTATAGCGCTACAGAGTGCGGCCTTATTTGTTTGATTGCAGTAAAAGTATGTCCTCTCATGAAGCAAGTTTCTCTATTATGAGACCATATGGCTATATAATGCCCTAGGAAGAAGCACGAGTGAAACGCAAGTTGAGGTGGGGAGAGACAACGTGCCACTCGGTATCCACATGTTCAGCGGGGAAACAGGCAATATGTTTGAAACATATATACAGCTGATATGGGCCCGCAACAGACGCAGGTGGAATTGCAATCCACCCTCGGCTGTTAACTAGTTAAATGTCAATCTCTGACAGTGGCATTTAATTCCTGTTAAGTCATATATAACCCTACAAATTATCTTTATTGACTAAAAAACCATATGCAATGGTTCACACCAAAAAAAAATGTGCAGAAACAAAAACAACCGTGTTCCAAAATTACCAATTAAAAATGGATAAGCTAGAAGTCCCTCTTACGTCAACTAGGCTGTCGCCTTCCTGGCTGCGGAGGTTGGCACCCTAGGGGGAATGTTGTGGCACCCCGTTCCACGATGGCTGACCCTGGGAGCCCTATATTCCCTGCAGCCACTTGGGGAACCCTCCTATCCGATGTCCTAAAGGAGCCCCTATCAGACATAGACGATCCTATATCTAAGAGGACCCTAGACCCCAATTAAAAACATAAAAATTTTTAAAAAAATTTAATTCCTGCTTACCGGAATTGCGTCCCTAAACCCGCCCATCGGTGACCCCATCATATGATCGCAGGTCATGTTGGGTCAGCATGACAACCAGAGGTCTCCAGCAGACTCTATAGTTGTCATAGCCAGATTGCTATGAGCATCACCCTGTGGTCAGCGCATGGAGACTATTGAAGCATGCAAAAATACCTTTGGTCGTTAAGGGGTTAAAGTGTTAAGTCAATGCAAATCTGACAAACTGAAGTTCTGTCGCTCTTTCCATGGTACTGTAGTATCAGTAACTGATACTACATGGTACTTAAAGGAGTTGTCCAGGCTTGGGGCTCAAGTCTGCAGTCACTTTATGTGACTGCAGACTTGTGAATTCTCACAGCACAAAGAGTACACGCGGTCAGGATTTTCCAATCCTGGCGCAGTGAACCGGCGGTCATGTCATGTCACCACAGTTATGTGATTTGCATACTTCTGACCACACTCCGACTAGACGTGTCCAGCCTCATTCAATTCACTTCAATTCATGTCTAGTTGGCATATGACATAAAAATCTTAACATTGTTCGCACTGTGAGGATTCACAAGTCTGCAGTCACGCTTTGTCGCCTGTGCACAAATCTTTCTGAAGCCCCTACTGGAATATAATTTGTAGCATAGTGAACGCTACCTCTCGTCATGAGTTTGACCAGCATGGGTCATTATGCCCCCATGCTGCCCCACCTCCTCCCACTTTGTCAGAGCTGGGTCGAAAATGGCTTGAAAACGCCACAAGTAAATTTTTTTGTTGCGTAACTTAGCCTTGCACAAAATGATTGTTACTTTTCAAAGCATTTTTCTAGACAAATCTGGCAGAAAAACTTTGATGAATTGCCCCCATAGTCTTATTGGCACCAGGGTCAAGGGAGTAACTGAACATATCGATGGCACATAGTTAACTTCCTTGTGTTTCATTGAATCGTAGAGTTGGAAGGGACCTCCTGGGCCATCTGGTTGAACCCCCTGCTCAAAGCAGGATTCGCTAAATTATCCCAGACAGATGTCTGTCCAGCCTCTGTTTGAAGACTTCCGTTGAAGGAGAACTCACCACTTCTCGTGGCAGCCTGTTCCACTCATTGATCACTCTAAAGGTACTGTCACACTTAGCGATGCACCAGCGATATGACGCGGTCAGGATCGCTGGTGCATCGCTAAGTGCTCGCTAGTGAGCTGCCACACAGGCAGATCTCACCAGCGACATCGCTGGGGTCGGGGGTCGCTACTTACCTGTCAGGTGATGCGATCCTGACGTCCTCCTGCCCGCGTCCACGCGTCGCTTGTTGGCACCACAGGAAGCCCAGCAGGAAGCTGACGACGAGAAACAGTCCAGGACGTTCTCGCGCGATCTGCGATAACCAGCGGGGGAGCCGGTCGGAGGTAAGTATCAGACACAGCGATATCGCTAGCAATATCGCTATAACGTCACAAAACCTGTGACGTTATAGCGATATTGCTAGCGATATCGCTTAGTGTGACAGGCCCTTAACTGTCAAAAAGTTTTTTCTAATATCTAATCTGTGTCTCCTCCCATTCAGTTTCATCCCATTGCTTCTAGTCTTTCCTTGTGCAAATGAGAATAAAGATGATCCTTCTACAATGTGACAGCCCTTGAGATATTTGTAGACAGCTATTGTTTGTTTTGTGAAAAAGGGTGACAAAGGCAATTTTTCCAAAGTGTCCCTTAGTGATTGTAAATGTCAGAGAAACAGATCCAAGCAACATCAGGATGGAAAGAGCATCCCACAGCATACCGTACTGTTACAGTAAAGATATCCTATTGAGACCTGGGATTCCCAAATGTTTGTCATAGATATATCTGGCTGCACAGCAACCATGACCTCACAGAGCAGGGACGGCTGGAGCACGACAATACATTGAAGATTTAGTTACCTGGAGGTTTTTTGTGCTTGGAGATATGCCACCTTATCTCTCAGCCAACGTTGTCCACATTTATTATTTATACCCACAGGAATCTCGTCAGCTTCCTGCTGTGGACCAACTGTGCCAAGTTTATTAACTCACTACAGGCCACGTGGAAGGCTTTTTTTTACATGATTTAGATAGGTAGATACAGTGGCTTCTAAAAGTATACTGTAGCCTTGCAGCGCTGGAGTCCTGGGTTCGAATCCAACCAAGGACAACATCTGCAAGGAGTTTGTATGTTCTCCCCGTGTTTGCGTGGGTTTCCTCCGGGTACTCCGGTTTCCTCCCACATTCCAAAGACATACTGATAGGGAATTTAGATTGTGAGCCCCATCGGGGATAGTGATGATAATGTGTGCAAACTGTAACGCGCTGCGAAATATGTTAGCGCTATATAAAAATAAAGATTATTATTATTCACCCCTCTTGGCTTTTTACCTAGTTTGCTCCTGTCACAACACAACTGTCGAGTGACCTCCTTTCCTGGCCCTAACACTAGGGAGCGCCCTAGCTCCCCCGGTTTCCCCGAATACTTCAGATGGCAAAGACGCCAGGGCCTCCACCCTTGCCTTATTTCTTAAGATAGCCCTGCATCTGTCCCCTTCCCCCAAACAGGGTAAACTGAAAACTTCACAAAAACAAAATATTCACTCACATATACAAAGGAATTCACCAGGGTGTGCAGGAAAAGGTAGAAAGCAAAACAGTGAAGGATAAGGGATTATCAAGCGTACAAACCAAACAGTCACTTCTAACTCCTCCAGCAATTCTTCTCATACCAACTTCTCTCCCTCCTATTGTCATGAATCAAGTGCTAATTCTGCCAATGACTAGGTAATAGAACCCAGATTTTATAGGGAAAAGGAGTGGCTAACCGAGCACAGCTGAACACAGGAATTTCCAACATGGCCGATTAATCCCTGTTCTGCTGGAAAAAATAAACACATTTAATAAACAGGAAAAGTGCTTCTTCTCAGCGGCGGAGTAGGAGCAACCAGACGCTGCGGTCTTCTGGCTCCGCTCCGTTGTGGTAACCCCATGACAGTTACATTACAACTTGTGTATAAATATTTCTGTAATCAGATTTGTGTGTGATGCATCAGCAGTAAATAGTGTAAGTTAGTGAAGTGAGAAAAATATAGGCAGAAATGAAATTTACGGGATCAAATAGACTGATGGCAAGCATGCCAAGACGCATGAAAGCTATGATTAAAACTCATGGTTATTCCACAAAATATTGATTTCTGAATTCTTTCTGAGTTAAAACATTAGTATTGTTGCTGATGAATGATTATGAACTTGTCTTCTTTGCATTATTTTAGCTCTGAAACCACTGGGATTTTTTTTATATTTTGACCATTTTTCTTTGTCAGAAAAAAAATACGAAATGTACCGCTCGGAAATTCGGAGACCTGTTATCAGAAGTTTATAGAACAATTTACATTTTGCTCAAAAATACATAAAGAGAAAAATCAGACAAACTAAACATTTGAAAGTGGTCTCTTAATTTTTGCCAGAGCTGCATGATTGGGAAACATCTTTATTTATTATTATGGCAATATAATTATTGGAAAGGAAAAATTGGTCTGCACTCGCAGTTCAGTGCATGGACTTGGTGCCGATCTCCTGGCCTGCATCCTCATACATGCTGTGAGGCTGCTGAGTTCAAGTCAGGAGACCCACGGCCCATCCATGCACTGCAGTCCAAGTGTAGACCGATACCAACAACAGCTTCCATAAATGTACAGAAACAGAATGCAATACTCATATTCTGCAATCAGAAATACAGATTATAAAGAAAAGTCATAATCTGGTTTCAATTATTTCAAAAAATGTATGTGACACATTCCCTTAAAGAAAAAGAAAAATATACTTAAAAAGAGTATTGGGTATTTTAACAAATGATTAATAGGTTAGAGTAGAGTAGGGCCAAAACAAAAGCTGATGGCTATATATATGATCTGGGAACTGTTAATGTGTGATTGGTGAGGACTAGTGTTGATCGCATAGCTATAGCGCTTACTGAATATCTGCCTTGGTAACCTGGATACCTTGCGCGCTCCTGATGATCAGCGCTCGAGGTATCCGGGTTCCCGAGGCAGCTATTCGGATAAGTGCTTATCCGAAGCTATTCGATCAACACTAGTGAGGATGTGGTGCAGAAGTGGAGTTTTTCCAAGAGTGGGTGGTGGGACTGTGGAAGATTTGAGGGGTGGAGGCGGAGCTGAGGTGGAGCCTGGACAGAGTCTCAAGGGGACCCAAAAATTTTGACAGTATGGGGCCCTGAAATTTCTAGTGGCAGCCTGTTAATGCCTAATGTACTTCTTGAGGGGGGGGGTAAAATCACTTTTAATGCAACCTGTTTTAAATCAAATTCACTACTTTTCACCTTAGTCATGAGAACCTTATTGTGAAACCTGTCACGATCCATTTTTGGAGGATCTGTGTCACTGTGGGCTTCTCACATATAAACTTTTTTCCTTTCAGGCCATTGGGGGTTAATGTCAGTTTTTGCCGCTGGTGTTACTACAAGTTTAGTTAGTCTGCTGGTGGGTTTTTGCCCCCGGTGGCCACTGGTGTAATTGCATGGCTGGTCTATCTGTTGGGCCAGGTGGAAACCTCTCCAACCTCCCTATATACGCTCACCAGGTGCACCAGCTAACTGTTGGTGATATTATTCCTCTTTGGAGACCAACCAAGCTGGAGTCAGGAGCAGGCTGTGTTGCAGTGGAGCTCCAGCTATTTCCTTGTTCTGGTGCCTAACTCTGCTGTTCAGTGCTTAGCAGAAGATAAAACTAAGTTTTGTTTTTCAGTTGATATTTCCCTGTGGTGTCTGTTTTATCTTTCCTTTGGTTTGTGGTGCAGTTCACTGTTTTCCCTGTCTCACCTCCTGGGGAGGGGGTTGGGGGTTTAGCTCAGGGCTAAACAGGAGATAGGGACAGGTCAGGGACTTGGGCCTCACTACCATCAAGTGTACCCCCAAGTTAAGGAAAGTCAGGGCACCCCCTTAGCCTGAGGGGCAGTTCAGGGGCCCAGGTTCCTCGTCCCCTGTTTTCCCACTACTGCCCCGTGACAAAACCATTCTTTTAATTTGAAACTTCTAAAGAATTTTTGCAAGTCTATTGTAACTGAAACCAATTAGTATGTGTGCTTGGGCCAAATGTTAACCCATTATTTAGAATGGATATCTTTGTGTCAGTCAGTATTTTTTTTTAAATAGTCTCCACCAGTACTGCTCCTTTCTCGTTGTGATTTGTCTCTGAGGCTATGATTTGTTTCTCTTGTGCCTCCCTCTTTTGTTGCTGATGGTGAAGTTGTTCACATTTCCTTTTTCGTTTCCAAAACCCTGTATTGGTGTCTCCATATCTGTAATGAACAAAATGATTGATGAATATTAAATCGTACAAATTTTGTAGTTTTTCTTATTGGACACATAACCTCTCTTTTTCCAGGAGGTGTTTGCATCTACTTTTTTTGCCAAACAACCATTTTTCCAGTCTTATAGTCCTCAATATATCTACAATATTCCATTTGCGTCTTTTCATCTTTGTCATCATGCTTATTAACCGTTTCCTTGAATAAAGTCCATTCCTCAGGTTTAGATTGAGTCTGTATCTCTCCTTCACTTTCCATAACGTTATCCTGAAGTTTCTTGATTTCCAGCTGTAAAAACTCTAATTTTAAGAGAATGATACCCATTGCATATTTATTCATTAACATTGAAAACGGTGTGCAGAAAAATGAATCATCCATAAAAAGATTGGGGCAAATATTAGAGCGTAAACCCCTTGGGATTCTGCTTGATTTATAGTACTGTCTCAACGTGGTAAGGTGCAATTGTAGGGTGATTATGCGTTTCATATCATTCTCATACCTGCGCTTTAAATCCAAAATAGAAGGCGTACTAAGAAAGGCTGCATCTCCCTCGATGGATCCGCTCCTCATCCTAGGTGGTATAACTGAACACACTGGGCTCAAAGGTGTTATTATCCATAGTCCAAAAAAGGGTGAACAAGATCACAAAAAATATTACAGATAATTATTAGAATAATATGCAATTTTCCCCGAATAATAATAATAATAATAATAATAATAATAATGTAAAAAATGGAAATTAGAATAGCACACTTAAAAATCCAATGTTGTTGAAAAGCCTCCCATACAAAACATCCAACTTTTGCAAAAATATATGAAAATAGAAAAAATAGGCAGCACTCCAATAGTTACCAAACAAGTGGACTTTATTTAGCCCATATGGCGATGTGGTAACTATTGGAGTGCTGGCTATTTTTTCGATAGATATGAGATAGATAGATAGATAGAATGATGGAGGAAATTCTTTGCCCATTCATTCATAAGAGCATTTGTGAGGTCAGACACAGATGTTGGATGGTAGGGTTTGGCTTGCAATTTCCTCTCTAGTTCATGTGGAAAGGTCAGGACTCTGTGCGGCTAGTCATGTTCTTCCATACTGACCTCGCCCAACTATGCCTTTATGGAGTTTCTTTGTGCGCTTGGGCACAGTCATGCTGCATCAGAAAAAGGCCTTCCTCAAACTCTTTGTTACATGTTACGGAACCACTCAGCACCCAGAATATGTTGTGCAGTTATATGGATGTATAATAGGTTCCATGGGAGATGCATGTCCCTAATGCATCAGCATTCCCCTTTTGTCCGCCCTCCCCCCACCTTTGTAATTTCCACAGTAAACATCGGCAGGCTCCGGCCACCTGCGGCTTTTGTAATGCATGTCTGGCCTGCAGCTTTTCTATTGGCCGGCCCTCTGTATCTGCTTGATATATTCTGTTTCCTGTGAGTAAAGTGTTGTCAGACTGGAAATACATCGAGAAGCAGTGATCTTTTATATGCGCCCATGTAACCCAGGGATTCCAGCCAGCGTCATTCATTCAGACTCCAGCCAACGCAGAGCGGACCTCCGAAAACACGGGGTGGTACTGAAAGAGGTACCCCAGCTTGGTAGACCCCGTTACACTGGTGGCAGACAGCGGGATATGATACCCCTTCTACAGGAGGAAAGGAATGAATGGAAAATAACTACCAGAAGTTAAAGAGGACTACATTAAAAGATCTGGTGGAAGCCCGAGGGTTGATCGCCAGCAACAAAATAAAAGCGGATTTGATAGCAGCCATCATGGAACACGACAGTGCAGCGCCCCCCAATGTGAACGTGGAGGAGACCGAATTCCAGAGGGAGGTAAAGAACAGACTGGCGCTCTATGGTCCAAACCCTGCAGTAGAGATCATACGAGAGGTGATGGATGATGTGCGTACTGATCTGAAGGAAAAGATGGCCGAGCGGACCAGGATAGAGCTAGCCAAGATGGAGATGGCAGAGCGGACCAAAGTGGAGCTGGCCAAGATGGAGATGGCAGAGCGGAGAGAGGAGAGTCAGCGAGCAGGGGAGCTCTGGCCTTCGACCAGGTACCGTCAACAGTAAGCCACAAAAAGATCCAGTATAATGCCTTCCGACAGTTGGGGGAGGCAGAGGAAGACATTGATGGCTTTCTGCAGGACTTTGAGCGGCAGTGTGCCCTTCATCAAGTGAAGCCGGAGGAACGGGTTCATATTCTGGCCAGCAAGCTGACAGGCCGGGCAGCGGATGCCTATCGCATCGTACCTGATGAGGACTGTATGGACTATGAGTGGATTAAAGAAGGGATCTTGGCCCGGTATGCGCTGACACCAGAGGCCTATCGCCAAAAATTCAGCGGACTTATAAAACGCGTAACCGATACCCACGCTGAATGGGCCTGTAAACTACGGTGGTCACTGCTACAGTGGGCACAAGGGAGCCAAGCAACCACTAAGGAGGACGTCCTCCAGCTCTTCCTGTTAGAATGATTCTTTAATGGACTAAACCACGAGACACAGGAATGGCTTTGGGACAGGCGGCCAACGACTCTTGAGGAAGCCGCTCGTCTGGCCGATGAACATCATGATGCCAGGAGGCCGCAGTTCTCCCAATCAAAGGTGGTCACTAGGGGCCCGCCCATGGACCTGGAGGGCCCCAAACCACCGAAGATTGTAGGGGGACCAGCTAGAAACCCGGCCTACCACAGTCCCCCTGGGGCACGATGCCACACCTGCCATCAGCTGGGCCACCTGCAAAGACAATGCCCCAACCGGACTCAGCATACCCAGTGGCCAAAGGCGGGAACAGCTACCTTCAGCCGGGCTGCTGTACACTGCTACCAAGGAGAAGCTGACCCGGCATTGGGGGCTTACGACTAACCAAGGGGTGGAAGAGATGGAGGAAGTGCTGCATGAAGTAGACCCCGTGCAGGCAGCCCGGGCAGCTAATCGACAACAGCATCGACAGGTCGTGTGGGTTAATGGGAAACGTATGCAGGGACAAAGAGATTCCGGAGCAACTTTGACCCTTGTGAAGTCTCATCTCGTCCGGGACCAAGAGAAGACGGACCGGACAGTGGCAGTCCGTGTAGCAGGGGGAGCTATACATCGACTATCCACCGCCAGGATTCACCTGAACTGGGGAGTCGGGGATGGCCTTGTTGAGGTCAGCTTGATGGAGGATTTGCCTGCAGACGTCTTGCTGGGAAATGACTTGGGGCCCATGTTGTCTGCATTCTCGGTGGCCCCTCTGGCTGAGACCTATCCTGTGACCACCCAGAGACAAGCTCGAGCTGCAGAGGCGGAATCACACTCAGAGGAGGCCCAGGTAAGACATCCCAGCCCTGCACGTATTCCCATAGCCAGACACATTTCTTGGGCCACCCCAGATGAATTTAAGAGGGAGTTACTTGAGGATCTTT
The DNA here is from genome assembly GCF_039654945.1 of Dendrobates tinctorius. Classification (NCBI taxonomy): domain Eukaryota; kingdom Metazoa; phylum Chordata; class Amphibia; order Anura; family Dendrobatidae; genus Dendrobates; species Dendrobates tinctorius. The sequence continues at coordinate 22,483,182 of NW_027361700.1, forward strand.
CATTAGAGGGATATCGTGGGAAGGCACAGGAGGGGAGAGGAGTACTGGAAGGGGAACAGTTTGTATGGAAGCAGGGACTCCTCTACCGGATCACAGAGCAGCACCACACAAGTACGAGCCCCACTATAAAACAACAGCTGGTAGTTCCCAAGAAGTATAGGCAGGAGCTACTGCGAATCTCTCATGATATACCCTTGGCCAGGTACTTCGGCGCCAGTCAAACCAGGCATCGTCTGACACAAAACTTCTTTGTCCGGGGGTGACCTATGATGTTCGTCAGTACTGCCAGACCTGTGACAGTTGTCAACGCATTGGCAAGAGGGGGGATCGATGCAAGGCCAAATTACACCCCCTCCCCATTGTGGAGGAACCATTTAGCTGAGTAGCGGTCGATCTGATAGGCCCGTTAACCAAAGCCAGTCCGTCCGGGAAAAAGTATATATTGACAGTGGTAGATTATGCCACACGGTATCCAGAGGCGGTTGCGTTACCTAACATACTGTCAGAGACGGTGGCGGCCGCCCTGCTCCAGGTTTTCTCACGGGTTGGATTTCCCCGGGAGATTATCTCCGACCAGCGTACCCAGTTTACAGCAGAGGTGACCAACCAACTGTGGAAGCTGTGCGGGGTAAAGTCCATTAGAAGCGCCCCGTACCACCCGCAAACCAATGGGTTGTGTGAACGCTTTAACGGGACATTAAAACAGCTCATTGGGACTTTTACCAGGACCTACAGGGACTGGGAGAAATTCTTCCCACACCTCCTGTTTGCCTATTGGGTGGTGCCCCAAGAATCCACGGGGTTCTCCCCGTTCGAGCTGGTATGCGGGAGATGGGTAAGGGGACCCCTAGACTTAGTGCTGGAACACTGGCAAGGGGAGGGCCTCATAGAAGGGGTACCTATTGTACCCTATGTGCTGGAATTCCGCGACCGCCTACAAGAGCTGACTCAGGCTGTACGTGAGAACATGCAGGCGACCCAGCGGCGCCAGCGCATATGGTACGATCGGAGGGCCAGAGAGTGCACTTTGGAAATAGGACAGAAGGTCCTGGTGTTAGAGCCCACTAAGCAGAATAAGTTTCAAGCTGCATGGCAGGGGCCCTACCAGGTAGTGGGGAAAATAGCCGACACAACCTATAATGTCGCTGATTGTGACGACCCCAGGGTTATCCGCATGTTCCACGTGAATACGATGAAGCCCTACTGGGAGCGCGCTGAAGAGGTAGTGGCCATCTGTGCACCTGAAGCATAGGATTTAGCCGGACTTCCCTTGCCGGATGTCTTAGGGGAAAGGACTCAGTCTAAAACATGGAACCAGGTACACTTGGGTGAAGACCTAGGCCCCCGGGAGAGACAGCAGGCGGAGGCGTTGTTGAGGCTGCGACAGAGGATGTTTTCAGAGAGACTGGGGTACACTCACCTGGCACAATACAAGGTTGAGACCCAGGATCAGACCCCCCTGCGACAAAACCCCTTCCGCATCCCTGAGTCTGTACGAGAGGGGATGCGACAAAAGATACAAGAGATGTTGCGTTTAGGGGTCATTGAAGAGTCAGATAGTCCCTGGGCATCCCCCGTAGTGTTAGTGCCCAAGAAGGATGGGACTACACGGTTTTGTGTAGACTATCGTAAGCTCAATGAGAAAACAGTGACGTATGCATACCCCATGCCGCGTGTGGATGACTTGTCAGACCGGCTTGTGGGGGCAAAGTATTTGACCACCATCGATCTATGCAAAGGCTACTGGCAGATTCCCCTTAGTCCTGACGCTATTCTCAAGTCGGCATTTGTCACCCTATTCGGCTTATTCCAGTTTCGAGTTATGCCATTCGGGATGAAGAATGCCCTGGCGACCTTCCAAAGGCTGGCTGACCGGCTTCTGGATGGTCTCCAGGACTATGCTTGTGCCTACCTGGATGACATCGCCATCTACAGTGCGACATGGGAAGAGCATCTAAATCACCTAGAGAAAGTATTGGACAGGATCCACCAGGCCGGAATCACCCTGAAGCCAAACAAGTGTCACGTGGGCAAAGCAAAGGTTCAGTATTTAGGGCATTGGGTGGGAAGTGGGAAACAGCGACCAGAACCAGCCAAGATTGAGGCCATAGCCAAATGGCCCATCCCACGCACTAAAACCCAGGTCATGGCGTTTCTAGGGACAGCGGGGTATTACAGGAAATTCGTTCCCAATTACAGCAGCGTAGCCAAGCCCCTCACTGATTTGACCAGTAAGAACCAACCCCGCCAGGTAACCTGGACCTCAGAGTGTGAGGAAGCCTTCCGCCAACTAAAGGACGCCCTCACCAATACCCCTGTATTGGCCGCACCCGATCCAACTAAACGTTTCCTTGTTCACACAGACGCTTCTATGTTTGTATTGGGGGCAGTACTGAGCCAAGTCAGGCCGGACGGCCAAGAACACCCGGTAGCTTACCTGAGTCGGAAACTACTACCCCGTGAAGTAAGCTATGCGGCCATCGAGAAGGAGTGCCTGGCGGTAGTATGGGCACTCAAGAAGTTGCAACCATATTTGTATGGACGACAGTTTTCCCTCCTAACGGACCATAATCCCCTAGTCTGGCTTAATCGGGTCTCTGGAGACAGCGCCAGATTGCTGCGGTGGAGTTTAGCCCTACAACCTCTGGACTTCACCATCCACCACAGACCCGGCAAACAAAACGGTAACGCCGATAGACTAAGTCGACAAAAGGAACTTGTACCAATCCCATGAACTTCGGTCATCCCCAAACCGATCCGTTGAGGATCAGACCGCTGAAAAGGGGAGCCGTGTTACGTGTTACGGAACCACTCAGCACCCAGAATATGTTGTGCAGTTATATGGATGTATAATAGGTTCCATGGGAGATGCATCTCCCTTGGAACCTATTATACATCCATATAACTGCAGAACATATTCTGGGTGCTGAGTGGTTCCGTAACACGTAACACCCTTCTTACAAAATTAGAAGCTACAATTGTCCAAAATGTCTTGTATGTGAAGAATTAAGATTTTTGTCATTAGAACTGAAGGGCCTCAGCCAAACTTTAAAAAACAACCCCATAGCATTGTCTCTCTTCCACCAAAGTTTACAGTTGGCACAATGAAGTAATACAGATAACGTTCTCCTGGTATTCTCCGAACCCAGATTCAGTCATCAGGCTGCCAGTGAGAGAAACGTGATCTGTCACTCCACAGAACACATTTTCAGTGCTCCAAAGTCCAGTGACAGCGGCGCTACAGCATTTCATTAGATGCTTGGTATTGTGTTTGGTGATGAAAGGCCGTGGAAACCAATGCCATGAAGTTCCAGGTGTATAGTTTTAGTGCTGATGTTAAAGTCAGAACAGATTTGGACTTTGCAGTTATTGAGTCAGCAGGGCTTTGGTGACTTTTATGCGCTATGTGACTCAACAGTCAGGAATCACTATGTGTAACTTTACATGGTCTCCATTTCGTGCCTGAGCTGATGCGGTTCCTAAACACTTCCACTCCTAAACGCTTCCTGCCTCGGGAAATACGCTAGAATTCTGCATGTGTAATTCCCGTGTATTTCCTGCGTTTTAACTAGCATTTTGCAAGCGTATTTAGCTTGCAGAATGCAAGGATTTTCCAAGCAATCTGTAGCATCGCTTGGAAAACTGATTGACAGGTTGGGCACACTCGTCAAACATAGTGCTTGACTAGAGTGACCAACTTCTTACTATGCGGCATCAGTAGTAAAAAGATATAAAGTTAAAAATAATCTAAAAAATGGTGTTTTTCCTCACCTTCCAGCGTCCCCGATCCTCGCGATCCTCCCGTCAAGTCCCGCTCCCAGCGATGCCTTGCGACAATGAACTTTGATGATGGTATCGCGAGACCGCTACGTCATCAAAGGTCATTGTCGCAAGGCATAACTGGGAATGGGAGTTGCCGGGAACATCGCTGAGGCCTGGGGATGCTGCGCGGGACGCCGGAAGGTGAAAATAACCCCATTTTTTATTTTAATTCTTTTTTTACAGGGATATGGTACCCAGGGCCTGGAGGAGAATCTCCTCTCCTCCAGACCCAGGATACCATCTGCACATTTTCCGCTTACTTTTCGCATGGTGGGCATAGCTACATGCGGAAAGTAAGCGGAACAATGCTTTCCTATGTGTGTGGAATTCCCGCGATTCCACACAAAGAATGAGCATGCTGCATATTTTTCCACGATGCGATTCCGCTGCGCAAAAATACGCAGCATTAGCACAGCATGTGCGGAATGCCATAGGAGTGCATGGGATGCTTTTTTTTTGCGTTTTCGTGGCAAAATTGCGCATTAAAAACAGCAAAAACGCAAAAAAACGCTACATGTGCACACAGCCTTAGGGTGTGTGCACATGCTGCAGATTCTGCTGTGGATTTTTCCATGCGGATTTTGCAAAATCTGCGGATTAGCCTGCGGTTTTCCCCTGCAGTTTGACACCTCTACAATGGAGCAGGTGTGAAACCGCTGCGGATTCCGCACAAAGAAGTGACATGCTGCGGTTTTGAAACTGCCGCAAATCCACGCGGAAAAATCCACACCGTGTGCACTGCGGTTTATGTTTTCCATAGAATATAAAGTTACAGTACACGGCAGCAAAAACTGCTGCGGGTCCGCAGGGCCAAAATCGCTGCGGATCCGCAGCAGAATCCGCAGCATGTGCACACACCCTTATAGTTCATTGTAGAATATTTCTGTGGGAAGAAATGGTAGGAACTGACTTATTATCCTATTACAAGGCCGTGCTGGTATCAGTGTGGTCTATAGAATAAGCCATTCTGTAAAAAATGTTAGTAATGGCAGACTGCACGGCGACGGGCTGGATGTTATACATCTGTGGCAATGGAACTAAATTAAAAATCTGAACTCTATGACTAAGGGTACCGTTACACGTAGCGATGCACCAGCGATCCCGACAACGATATGGATCGCTGGTGCATAGCTAAGTGGTCGCTAGTGAGCTCGTCGGCGCCACTGGAAGCCCAGCAGGAATTGCCCGACGAGAAATGGTCCAGGACGTTCTCACGCGATCAGCGATAACCAGCGGGGGAGCCGGTCAGAGGTAAGTGTCACATGTAGCGATATCGCTAGCAATATCGCTGCTACGTCAGTGACGTTACAGCGATATTGCTAGCGATACCGCTTAGTGTAACGGGGGCTTTAAGCCCATTATAGATGGCTATTAGCCAAACGATGGTTCAGCCAATCATTAGGCAGGTAGTGTTCTCTATAAGAAAGCAGTCGTCAGACATGTCATGGTTTATCGCTGGGAGATAATACAATCATTAGTCTGTAAGGCCTCTTTCACACTTCAGTTTTTTGTGTCAGTTACAATCCGCCTAAAAGGTGGAGAAGCGGATCAATTCTTAACTGATGTGAACGGATGCCACAGGATCCGTTTTTTGACGGATCCGCAAAATGAGGAAATTTAAAGGAATCGCTCTGGCCGGGAAAAGGAGAGAGAGAGAAAGAGAGAGAGAGAGAGAGAGAGATTTTGTCCGGCACCCAGACAGAATTTCGGGTTAAATCAGTGTCTGGAGGATCCGCCGGCCAAAAAAACGTTGCAAGCTCCGTTTGGAAATCTTTGAGGATGGTGACGGACAGCAACATCATGGCGGATCCTCACAAAAACGGATGCAACGGACGGCAATCAGTCAGGATCCGCCAATAATGAAGGTCAATGGGGAAAAAAACGGATCCGCAAAAAAAAATTGCGGATCCGTTTTTTTCAAAACCTGGCGGATTGTGACTGATTGTAAAAAACGGAAGTGTGAAAGAGGCCTAAGAGTGATGGACTGTTCTGCTCCATTCCTATCAAAGAAAACAACAATCGTGCTATGTGTACAGTGTCATGAAAACACATGAAGAAAAGAAGGTATATGCACACAAATAGGGATCACCACAAGGATATGATAATCAAAAAGTATCAATTTTATTAATGGACACAACAAACAGACACTTTGTTTAAAAACAATTTAAAAGTCTGAACAACCAGACACTAATAACAAAACAAAGACAATGGGTCATTTTGATAAATAGTTAAATACTATGGGTCCCAAGGCCAACCATTCAGTATAATGCCAGGTATCTGCTAGTTACCATAACCTAGGGTCTATCAAATCAATTGTAATGACAATCATGACCTTGGATCAAAAATACCATATTATCAATAACTACTATGGTTACATAGAGATTCTACATATGCCATGAATAGAAAATTGAATACTTATCATGTTGCCAACAGAAATAACAGTGTACAGTGTCATGCGGTTTTTTGTGTAATGTGAATAGTGATGTGCGTCTTTCATAATGTGTGATGATAATGTACAGCATATAAGTAATGTACAATGAAATAGTGCATAGTGCAAGGTAAGCACAGGGTTCGACTTGGGATAATATGCGTACTGTTTATATAGTTAAGTGGCTTAGCAAAGGCAGAGGACATAAGATAATGACAATACATTTAGCCAATAGGATGGGATACAGTTAATGGATAGAACTAGCCCTGTGGGTGGGGACTAGTATCGGTCATGACTAGTTCTCTTGACAACTTTACAAGTCCAAAATTGGACATGACAGATCAATATTTTCCATAACAATATATTGTCCGGAGCTCCCATGCACATTAGACTGTCAGCTGAACCTGTCGATATTGGTATGTTTGCCTAATGTTAGTCTAATGTGTATGGTAGGTTTGTTTTCTCATTTTGCCTCTCAGTTGCACAGATATTCACAATCAAAGTATTTGAGACCTAATATGAGTCAACTTTTGCTAAAGGAAACCTGTCATCAAGATTTTGCTAAGTGAACTACAGGCATTGTCAGGTTGGCACTATTACACTGATTAAAATGATATTTGGGGTGAAGAAATCCATCTTGTGGTTCTTGTTTAATCTGTGGTTCAGTTTTCAGTTAATGAAATGCTCATGCTCTGGGGTGAGACTGTAGGTGTGTTTTTATTTAGTGCTCTGGCTTCATCATCATTCTGGCTTAAATTACAGGTCACAGAACCTTCAGGGACCTGCCACCTATTTAAAATATTGCACTTGCGCAGTTAATATTGTGGTCTTTAAAAGAAATAAATTAACTCCAGCAAAATGGTGGTGGCGCATGCGCAGTAGCATCTGTCGCTTACTGATAGAGGTTACTGCGCATGCGTCACCGCTAACACCATTTTTCTGAAGCCAAATTTCCTTTAGCTCTAACAAAAAGGCAGCGGCGCATGCGCAGTAGCATCTGTCTGCAAACAAAGCTCTTAATCTGGCAAGCCTCGGCAACTGGTGAACGGTGCTTGTGCAGATTGAGAGCATCACTTGCAGACAGATGCTCTGGCTCCAACACCATTTGTTGATGCAAAAAAAATTGGCTCCAGCAAAATGGCGGATGCGCAGTAGCATCTATCAGTAAGCAATAGATGCTACGGCGCATGCGTCGGCGCCATTTTACTGGAGGTTTTTTTAAGACCACAATATTAACTGCGCAATGCAATATTTAAAATAGGAGGCAGGTCACTGAAAGTTTTCATTGAATAAACCAAAAAAAAGACAAACTTTTCAGTTCACTGACCTTACCAATTTCTCTTCAGTCCAGTGTCCTGATTCTCTCCATTCATACTGTCATCACTATATATAGAAGATATCAACATGGAGAAAACTTTCATACAATACCCTTTTAAATGAACACTAAACATAGAAATCAAAGGAAAAAAAACACATAAAGCTAAAAGTTCCCTATATGTTTGTCAGCAGGAAATTATACAGTCTTGTAAAAATGTGCGTGAAGAACAGGGTCCTCCAAGAAAACCAACAAGAAAAGAACCTAAATGGGAGATATACAAATTTTTTCCACTTTCATTTTTTTCCCTTTGTATTACAATTTGAAATATAATAGGATGAGTGTCTAATTAAAGACCAGGTAATAATTCTGCTCGGGGCACTCCTTGCAAGCTTTCCTGCAGGTATGATAATTAGATTGATTACAATTGAATTAGAGGAAAATAAAACGAAATGTAGCATCCTGTCAGACTACTGCTTCCATAATGAAACAAGGATTGGGTTGATTTAATTAAAGACGAACATACATGAAACAACCTTCATTAAATATGACAAAACATCAGATTCTTTGATAAATCCTGTCATCTTTTCCATTTTTTTACATAGATTGGTTGCTTACAGTGTCCTAGTTTTCATTTTATCACTGTTTCTTTAAATAATATACATAGCTCAATTTTCCCTGCCTTCAAAAAGCTGGATATTTTATGAGGTAGGGGTTAAATCACAGAATTCAACGATATGTCACTTATCAAGCTGTGTGCTGTAAGTTCACTTAGGCCGGAGTCACACTGGCGAGGAATACGGGAGAGTGAGAGGCGCAAAATGCCCGCATTAGACACGGACCAATGATTCTCTATGGGGTCACTCGCACCAGGCGTATATTTCTCCTCAGTATCCTACGCTCCGTGCCAATCGCAGCATGCTGCGATTGTCAGCGTACTACGGGAGTAGTACGCCGATGCAAGTCTATGGGTGCGCAAAAAATACGGATTACACACGGAGCACACATGTGACCTGCGAGAAATACGCACCCGGTGTCTTTTAGCAAAGCCGGCAATTCAGTGCACGATACAGTAAACTCACACTGACAGTTTTAATAAAGAAATGAAAGAATAGATATAGACACATAGAATACATATATATATATTATATATATATATATATATATATATGCATTCTATGTGTCTATATCTATTCTTTCATTTCTTTATTAAAACTGTCATAGGGCTCCATTATTTGTCCATTTTGCAAGCCTGCGAGAAAATCTCACCATACGGATTACATACGGATGCTGACATGCGCAAAATACGCGACCACACCTTGATTACGGATGACATACGGAGCACTGTTTAGGGGCCATTCATCCGTATTACGCATGTAAAATACTGACCGTATTTTACGCAGGTTAGTGTGACTCCAGCCTTACAGTGATTTGCACATGACTGCTAGTACAACTCCGCCCTCTCCTGTGATAAGCAGCTCACTGACAATAGACAATGTACATGCAGAGCCTAGTGAGGGCAGCTTTTTTGAGCTCTGCATCATTACTAAAGCTCAAAGCTCTGATTGTGTCAGAACAGCTGCACCCAGTAAACTAAGTGATACATCGTTGGATTCAGGATCTCTTTCCCTACATTATGCTTCTCTCAGATGAGGTAGTAAAAACCTGCTGACATATTGCCTTTAAAGATGGCCATCCTAGGATACTAGCAATTAGCCTGTGCAGCTTCTTCTTTACTGTACCCCCAGTCAGTGCACACAGTGCAAGCAAATTACCATCAGACAGCAGCAATGTCAGATGTCTACCTTACCATAGGCGTACACACCTATGTATATTCATTTAGCTGTTACCATCCGGGGGTACAATTATCAATGAAACATGTACACTATACACAATATTTTTTTATATATTGTTTTATGTATATATGATTCTGTTTCAATTTCTCTTTTTTCCAAATTTAGGGACCTGGTCAATAAAGTGAAATGTAAATAAGGGCTCGTGCACAAGGCTGTGTTATTGGTCCAAGTGTGATCTGACAAAACATTTGCTCAAAATCAGGTTTAATGTTCTATGAAGTGTTAGTATGAAGAAAATGTCGCTGCTTGCCCTAGTTGGCATTGATATAAGATATATGGATCGCACTCGGCCATGCAAGTCAATGAGTCCATGGAAAACAACGGACTGCACTCAAATGTCATCTGAGTGCAGTCCGATTTCCATGCATTGACACTATGTAGAAGATGGAGAATTTTTTTTCTCCATCTTCTCATCTGAGAGAATCGGATAACACTGTGCTGACACTCTGATTAATCTCTGACCAGAGCTTGATCAGAGAATAATTTGCATAATTGACCGAATTCTCTTGGATGAGAGAATATACACTTGTGTGAGCATAGCCTAAGGCCTCATACCCATTGGTGATTAAAAAAACGGTCCGATTTCTGGACTGTAAAAAAGGGTGAAGTGTTATGCCAGTGTCATGCGATTTCTATGCGATTTTTAATCTTTCCATCCGTTTTCCTTCCGTTTTTCATCCGTTTTTTTTTCCCAGCAACTATTTTTCTTCAGTCATTTACAGGACCATGTACAGTGTTCTATACCACAGAATGGTGATGTATCCATTTAAAATGGATGGAAAACAGATGGTCCGTTTTTGGTCCGTTTTTTTAATCGCACCCATTGACTTGTATTGGAAAAAATTGCTGCAAATCGCAGCATGCAGCGTTTTTCTCAGACCGATTTTGGATGAGAAAAAAATCGCAAGTGAGATGTCACCCATTCACTAACATTGGTCAGAGTGCAATCCGATTAAAAATCGGATTGCAATCGTCCGATTTTATCGCCAGTGAGTATGAGGCCTTAGCTGCAGAAATCTGTGTACTCCACCCCAGGCCAGTATTTTCCTGGTAAGCCAGGATCACACACAGCGAGATACGGCCGAGTCTCGCAGGTTAAAACCAAGCTCTGGCGCCGGCACTCCGGAGTGGAGCGTGCAGCCGCACAGCAATACATGGAGCTGCACGCTCCGCTCCGGAGTGCCGATGCCAGAGCTTGGTTTTAACCTGCGAGACTCGGCCGTATCTCGCTGTGTGTGATCCCGGCTGTAAGAGAAGACTAGTAGGAGGATGGTTATAGGATGCAATTAACTACCTTTTATCAATGTAGTGCTTTTTTACCTTTGTAGTGGTCAGAACTTAATTTTTTTAATCAGAGATTTAAATCCCCTGTATAAGTGGAGATTTATCCAAACAACGTTGGTGTTCTGGTGCCACATGTAGAGGGAGTGTAGGATCTAACTGCTTACTGGTATACATTGAAATAATTAAGTCGTATTGATTTAAATTTATCTATGTCTATGCAAGAGATTTGGAGTTCTGTGCAAAAATGGAGCTGGAAATGAATCAGCACAGAATTTTGGAAGTAAAAATTAATGATAATAAAAGGAAAACAATAGAGGATCAGATGAATCTTTGTATGCAGTTGGGGATATTAGCAATTAGTTGCAATCTCAGTTTGTCCATTTGTAGTGTTCATCAATAAGGGTAAAACATGTTCAAGCAAATGCAACTAGGGTGAAGATCTCCAACTTTTCATGTTTTCAACTTAAAGGGAACCTGTCATCAGGATTGTGGTCAGTAACCTACAGACACTGTCAGGTCGGCACCATTATACTGATTAAAATGATACCTTGGGTGATGAAATCCGTCTTGTGGTTGTTGTTTAATCTTTATTTTCAGTTTTGAGTTAAGGTACTGTCTCACTTAGCGATGTACCAGCGATCCCGACCAGCGATATGACGCGGTCAGGATCGCTGGTACATCGCTAAGTGGTCTCTAGTGAGCTGCCACACAGGCATTTCTCACTAGCGACATCGCTGGGGACGGGGATCGCTACTTACCTGTCACACCAGGCGATCCTGCGTCCTCCCGCCCGGCTCCACGCGTCGCTCGTCGTCACAGCAGGAAGCGCCGCAGGAAGCTGACGACGAGAAACAGTCCAGCCTGTTCTCGCGTGATCAGCGATAAGCAGCGGGGGAGCGGGTTGTAGGTAAGTATCACACACAGCGATATCGCTAGCAATATCGCTATAACGTCACAAGTTATAGCGATATTGCTAGCGATATCGCTTAGTGTGACATGCCCTTTAATGATATGCTCGTGCTTCAGAGCAGGGCTGTGGGGGGTGTCTTTATGTGGTGCTCTGATTAGGTGTTCATCTGTATGGCTTCTGAAAGGTCACTATAATCTATAATATAACGCTCTAAGCGTCACTCTGTCCGAAGCCTTTATAGACTGCGCAAGCGCGACGCGCCTGCGCAGTCTGGCTCCAGACCGAATGAGGCATTCAGCGGTGAGGAGTGTGTATGGTGCCGGAAATGGCGGGACGCGTACACACTGCATACCGCTATTTCCGGCGCCATACTTACCTGACCGGGATGTGCGTTGCCACAGCGCTTCTCTTTGGCCGGACACCGGGGTAGAAGTTCTGCCGGAATCGCACATTTGCAGTGTGTCTTCAGCAATATGGCACCGGACAGCGCTATGGGCATGCGCATACTCTGGCGCCACACTCCTTCCCCGGCCTCCAGCAGAATGTGACAGCGCTGGAGAACAGTAAAGAGAGGTGAGTATAAATGTTTTTTTTGTATGTGTGTAGTTTAATAGGGGTGAGGGGGACCATACATATCAGGATAAGGGGGGTGAGGGGACCATGCATACCAGGAAAGGGGGGTGAGGGGACCAAGCATAGACGGATAGGGGGGTGAGGGAACAATGCATACCAGGATAGGGGGTGAGGAAACCATGCATACCAGGATAGGGGTGAGGGGACCATGTATACCAGGATTAGGGGGTGAGGGGACCATGCATACCACGAAAGGGGGGTGAGGGGACCATGCATACCACGAAAGGGGGGGTGAGGGGACCATGCATACCAAGAAAGGGGAGTGAGGGGACCATGCATACCATGAAAGGGGAGTGAGGGGACCATGCATACCACAAAAGGGGAGTGAGGGGACCATGCATACCACGAAAGGGGAGTGAGGGGACCATGCATACCACGAAAAGGGGGGTGAGGGGACCATGCATACCAGGATTGGGGGGTGAGGGGACCATGCATTTCAGGAAAGGGGGGTGAGGGGACCATGCATACCAGGATAGGGGGGTTAGAGGACCATGCATACCAGGAAAGGGGGGTGAGGGGTAGCATGTGTGCCAGGATAGGAGGGTGAGAACACCATGCATACCAGGATAGGGGGTGAGGGGACCATGCAAACCAGGATTCGGGGGTGAGAGGACCATGCATACCAGGATTGGGGGGTGAGGGGTAGCATGCATACCAGGATTGGGGGGTGAGGGGACTGTGACATCGGCGGCAATGCCCGCCGATGCCCCTCCAGCAGCAGCGCACGCCGCAGCGTCCCCTTACCTGCGCGCCCCCGTCCAGGCGCGCGCCCGTCCTGCGTTCCTCCTCACAGCTGCTCCTGGCACCCGCTCCCTGTCGCGCGCGCGCCCCCTCCCGCTCTCTCCCTCCAGCGGTGGGCGGCGCTGAGGGGCAGGACAGGGGGACGCACTTCCGGGTGTTAGGATACTTCAGGCGTCCTCGCTGTGAGGAGGACGCCTGATGATCGTGTAGTCTCCTGCACCCTCTGGCCGCTACAGTCCTCTGTAGTTCCTCTTGTCCACGCTCTGTCTCACTGCCTCCCTGCCGTGCCCTGTGTTACAGTCCTTGCAGTTCCTATTGTCCATGCCCTGCCTCCCTGTCTTGCCCTGTGTTACATGCCTCTGTAGTTCCTCTTGTCCATGCTCTGCCTCCCTACCGTGCCCTGTGTTACATGCCTCTGTAGTTCCTCTTGTCCATGCTCTGCCTCCCTGCCGTGCCCTGTGTTACATGCCTCTGTAGTTCCTCTTGTCCACGCTCTGTCCCACTGCCTTACCCTGTGTCTCATTCCTCTGTCCGTCAGTCCCGGGTCCGTATCTAAGCCATCCTTCTCCCTAGTCTTTATTTGTCCGTGGAGCCGTCCCTCTTGGTTCCGGCTGTTGCGCTTCCGTCCCCTGTGGTCCTGCCCCAAACGATCCCTGTATAGGGGTCGGTCTTCACCTGGAGTGCTCGGCCCAGGGGCTCCGGATCCGCGATCCAGAGGGTCCACTCTCCGACGTAGCTTTTACCTAAAACGTCACAGGGACCATGCATACCAGGATTGGGGGATAAGAAGACCATGCATACCAGAATTGGGGGGTGAGAGGACCATGCATACCAGAATTGGGGGGTGAGAGGACCATGCATACCAGGAATAGTGGGGTGAGAGGACCATGCATACCAGGAATGGGGGTGAGGGGACCATGCATACCAGGATAGGGGGGTGAGAGGACCATGCATATCAGGGTGAGAGGACCATGCATACCAGGATACAGGAGTGAGAGGACCATGCATACCAGGATAGCGGGGTGAGAGGACCATGCATACCAGGATTGAGGGGTGAGGGGGCCATGCATACCAGGATTGGGGAATGAGGGGACCATGCATACCAGGATAGGGGGGTGAGGGGACCATACATACCAGGATAGGGGGTACTATGCATACCAGGATTGGGGGATGAGGGGACCATGCATACCAGGATGAGGAATAGGGTGCCATGCATACCAGGATTGGGGGGGTGAGGGTACCATGCATACAAGGATAGGGATTAGGGGTGCGATGCATACCAGGATAGAAGGGGGGCATCACATACCAGGATGGAAGACCATATACCAATAAAAATGCTCGCCACCCGGGCGTAGAACGGGTTCAAAGCTAGTGAATATTATATAAATTGAAAAAAAATCACCTTCTGCAAGCGGCGCCTGCGCTGCAGCATGATTGCATGTGTAGTGTGCAGTTAATTATTTTATTTGATGCTATAAATAAATTTATTTTTTTAAAAATCTGTCTTAAAATGGCACTGACTGTGCCAGCGCACTAGCAACTATTGACAATCAGATAGATGCTACTTCACAGGCGGCGCCATCTTGGAGGAGGCAATATTTATTTCTCTATCAAGATGGCGTCGCCTGCGCAGTAGCATCTATTGAATCGCCAATAGCTGCTACTGCGCACTAGCGGCCGGCGCCATTTTGATACAGATTTTTTAAAAATGTATTTATTGCATCAAATAAAATAATTAAATGCATATTATATGTGCGATCAGGCTGCGGCGCCGGCGCCTGCCTGCTTAATGTGATTTTTTTTTTCAATATATATAATATTAATTATGAGTGACCTGTCAGAAGCCATACTGATGAATACCTAGTCAGAGCACCACATGAAGCCCCCCACAGGCCGCCCTGAAGCACGAGCATATCATTAACTCAAAACTGAAAATAAAGATTAACAACAACCACAAGATGGATTTCATAACCCAAGGTATCATTGCAATCAGTGTAATTGCGCCAACCTGACACTGTCTGTAGGTTACAGTGCACAATCCTGATGACAGGTTCAATTTAACAATTCCTCTGTGTGTCCTTAATGGATTAAGGTACAAAGCGGTATAAATGTTGGAAACATCTTCTCAACCCTGAATTTTTGTGAAAAAGGCTTGCAGATGAGTGGTGAGACGTCTTTAGTTTTAAATCAAGTTGATATCACCACTGCTTGATGCACCATCATCTAGATCAGTGGTTTACAACCAGGATGTTTCAAAACTAAAATAACCATCATATAGCTGGAAACTGTAGTTACTGAACTACTGGAGAAACACAGATTTGAGGCCACTGATCTAGATGCACTTAAAGGTTTATGGAAAACCCCTTATCTTATCCCCAGATAAGAGGATACACACCCTCACCCTCCCGAGTCATTGCTGAGTTTCTGTTATTGTTTGCGGTGCTGACGCCACATCGACAGTGCTGCAGCCAATCAATGAGATAAATGGCTCGGATTGGCTTCTGGTCCTACTAGGGCAAAGCTGCTGAGCTCACTGAATGGCTGCATTATTAAAGACATAACGTCAGCTCTGCAGATAAGAAAAAATACCAGGAGCAGCTACGGTGGCTCATTGATGGATCCAAGGAGGATGAGTAAAGCAGTTTTTGTTTTTTAAAACATACTGCAGTTGGGGTAAAAGGGGTTTCCAAAACTAGAAAATCCTTTTAAGAAGTGTTCCAGACACCCTAGGGTACGTTCCCACTGTCAGTAAACGCTGCGGGTTAGATGCTGCGCACCTTCGCAGCGTCCAGCCTGCAGCATCCAGATGTTACAGCATAGTGGATGGGATTTCAAGAAATCCCATACCCACTATGCGTGCTGAGACGCCTGCGGATCACCCGTGCAGACAGACATGTGGCGCGTCTTTCCAGATCTCAGCATGTCAATTTATCTTGTGGAGACGCAAGACTGTTTCTCTTATTCATTCTCGTCTCGACTATTGTAACTCCCTTCTAATCGGTCTCCCTCTTACCAAACTCTCCCCCCTCCAATCTGTCTTGAATGCAGCTGCCAGGATCATATTCCTCGCCAATCGTTACACCGATGCCTCTACCTTGTGCCAGTCATTACACTGGCTACTAGGGATGAGCGAAACGGGTCGAAAAATTTCAAAAGTCGCCGACTTTTGGCAAAGTCGGGTTTCATGAGACGAAACCCGACCCTAGGATGAGGTCGGCCACGAGGTCGGCGACTTACGCTCCAAAGTCGCGTTTCAAAAGTTTGTTTTGCGCTCTTTTTCAGCCAATCAGGATCCACGGACACTGTGGGCAACGTGATGACATAGGCACGGGTCACCACCATCTTTCAGAAGGGCATGCAAGTGATTGGCTTGCTTTGGTGGGCGTCACAGGGGGTATAAAAGGGCGTGCACGCCGACCGCCATCTTACTTCTGCCTCAGTATAGGGAGAGGTTGCTGCTGATTCTGTAGGGAGAGCGTTAGGCAGGGAAGAAGACAAAAAAACTGCTTCTGCTGCTAGCGATTTGGCCTGCACAACACACCAGTCACTGTGTGTGCAGTGCAAGGGGAGGCTATATTGTGGTGTATCAGTGGTGTTGGTTGTTGGGCTGCCTTTTAAGGCTTCCTGACAGGCTGGCATTGCTGTTTACCCACTGCTCTGCAAACTGCTTTTTTAAAAGCAATCCAATCTCCCTTATCCTCTAGTCACTTTTGTCACAGCTGTGCCATCGAGCCTGTGACATAGCGCTCAGATATCAGTGGGCCTCACACAATCCAAAAGTGTCCAGTGTCTGCAGAAATTCAAAATCTCCCTTATCCTCTAGTCACTTTTGTCACAGCTGTGCCATCGAGCCTGTGACATAGCGCTCAGATATCAGTGGGCCTCACACAATCCAAAAGTGTCCAGTGTCCACAAGTGTCTGCAGAAATTCAAAATCTCCCTTATCCTCTCGTCACTTTTGTCACAGCTGTGCCATCGAGCCTGTGACATAGCGTTCAGATATCAGTGGGCCTCACACAATCCAATAGTGTCCAGTGTCCACAAGTGTCTGCTGAAATTCAAAATCTCACTCATCCTCTAGTCAGTGGCGTAGCAACTGTTTGTGGCGCCCGGGGCGGTCGAAAATTTTGCCGCCCCTTTGGTCGTTGCTATAGCTGACTCCCAAGTGTGTATACGGGTATATAGCTTTTGTAGACTACTGCCAGGTGTTTATATAGCTTCTATAGGTGGCTCCCAGGTGAGTATATAGGGGTATATAGCATATATAGGTGTTCCCAGGGGTGTATACTGTATATAGTTTCGATAGGTGGCTTCCAGGTGTATACAGGTGTGTATAGCTTCTATATAAGGCTCACTGGTGCCCTCCATGACTTGCGTACATGACTGGCTTACAAGACTGACATAAATGATTCGTATACATGACTGGCGTAAATGACTGGCATACATGTCTGTCTTTCATGACTGTCTTTCATGATGGGCCCACATGACTGGCGTACTTCTGGCATATATGATTGTCGTACATGACTGGCTTACATGACTGGCGTACATGACTGGCTTACATGACTGGCGTACATGACATGACTGGCTTACATGACATGACTGGCATATATGATGGCTTACATGACTGGCGAATATGACAGGCGTGCCGCCGCCACGTACGTGACTGGTGGAGGCCAGAGCAGTTGAAAAGTTGTGGCATTTTTTTAGGACGCTAATATCTGCTCTTGATGGAGGCGTTTGTATCCAGCACTGACTACAGTCTACATTACAGCTGGAGTAGTAGAAGACGCCAATCTCCAACGATGCTGAAGTTGGTTTCTTATTCGTTCAGTTTCTTATTCGGCTATTTTTTATTTTCTGTTTTTTTCAGGTTTTTCAATAAAAATAAAACATTCTAAGTATATAATAATATGCAATCATGTGTCCTTTTGTGAATACACTTAAAAACAGATAAAAAAAATTAGAAGGCTGGCACAAAAATGGGCATCAAAGTGGGCACTGAGGTATGGTATTGAAGGGGTTATATGGCTTTGTGCCACTGATCTGACACCTGATTTAGATACCTTGTGATGCCACACATCACGTTCATGTTAATCCAGCCTGGCTCAAATGGGTTATGGGCATCAAAACTGCCATCAAAGTGGGCAGAGAACCAATTTTCACCCATGTGAATAAGTAACAGCTAAATTTAAGGGGTTAAACGGCTTTGGGCCACTGATCGTAACCTGATATACATACCTAGTGATGCCCCACATGAAATTCATGTCACTCCAGCCTGGCACAAATGGGTTCTGGGCATCAGAACTTTGATGCCAGTTCAGGTGTTAGATCAGTGGCCCAAAGCCATTTAACCCCTTCAAAATAGCTGTTACTTATTCAAATCTGTGAAAATGGGCAAATTGCCCACTTTGATGCCAGGTCTGATGCCCATAACCCATTTGTGCCAGGCTGGATTAACATGAACGTGATGTGGGGCATCAGTAGGTATGTAAATCAGGTGTCAGATCAGTGGCACAAAGCCATTTAACCCCTTCAATACTATACCTCAGTGCCCACTTTGATGCCCATTTTTGTGCCAGTCTTCTAATTTTTTTATCTGTTTTTAAGTGTATTCACAAAAGGACACATGATTGCATATTATTATATACTTTTATTTTTATTGAAAAACATGAAAAAAAATAAAAAATAGCCGAATAAGAAACTGCCGAATAAGAAACCAACTTCAGCATTGTCAGACTCCAGTACTCAAGGCCTGAGGCTGTCAGGGTTGACCGGGCGGTGTGTGTGGCAGACCGCAGGCAGATCACGTGTCTTCCCTCGTCCTCCCCTCACAGATATCAATGGCAACCCGGCTGTGTCCCGGGATCCGCTCTGAGTCCTGCTGCGTCACCGGCTCAGCGCGAACACCTCCTCCAGGAGCAGACGGGTCTCTGAGTGCGCCCGCCGCCCAGCAACGGCTCAGGAGCGGACAGCAGCCGAGGCTCCAGTCCAGCAAGCCAGGTAGTAGAAGAATTTCACTGTGCGCCTCCGCGGAGTCCGCGCTGTTCTCCCACAGGCCACAGAGGAGAGGACTTGCTGCTGCTGCCACGCCGCCCCCACACACGTGCCGCCTGGGGCGGACCGCCCCCCCGCCCCCCTCACGCTACGCCACTGCCTCTAGTCACTTTGGTCACAGCTGTGCCATCGAGCCTGTCACATAGCGCTCAGATATTCATTGGGCCTCACACAATCCAAAAGTGTCCAAAAGTGTCTGCTGAAATTCAAAATCTCACTTATCCTCTAGTCACTTTGGTCACAGCTGTGCCATCGAGCCTGTCACATAGCGCTCAGATATTCATTGGGCATCACGCAATCCAAAAGTGTCCAGTGTCCACAAGTGTCTGCTGAAATTCAAAATCTCACTTATCCTCTAGTCACTTTGGTCACAGCTGTGCCATCGAGCCTGTCACATAGCGCTCAGATATTCATTAGGCCTCACACAATCCAAAAGTGTCCAGTGTCCACAAGTGTCTGCTGAAATTCAAAATCTCACTTATCCTCTAGTCACTTTGGTCACAGCTGTGCCATCGAGCCTGTCACATAGCGCTCAGATATTCATTGGGCCTCACACAATCCAAAAGTGTCCAGTGTCCACAAGTGTCTGCTGAAATTCAAAATCTCACTTATCCTCTAGTCACTTTGGTCACAGCTGTGCCATCGAGCCTGTCACATAGCGCTCAGATATTCATTGGGCCTCACACAATCCAAAAGTGTCCAGTGTCCACAAGTGTCTGCGGAAATTCAAAATCTCACTTATCCTCTAGTCACTTTGGTCACAGCTGTGCCATCGAGCCTGTCACATAGCGCTCAGATATTCATTGGGCCTCACACAATCCAAAAGTGTCCAGTGTCCACAAGTGTCTGCTGAAATTCAAAATCTCACTTATCCTCTAGTCACTTTGGTCACAGCTGTGCCATCGAGCCTGTCACATAGCGCTCAGATATTCATTGGGCCTCACACAATCCAAAAGTGTCCAGTGTCCACAAGTGTCTGCTGAAATTCAAAATCTCACTTATCCTCTAGTCACTTTGGTCACAGCTGTGCCATCAAGCCTGTCACATAGCGCTCAGATATTCATTGGGCCTCACACAATCCAAAAGTGTCCAGTGTCCACAAGTGTCTGCTGAAATTCAAAATCTCACTTATCCTCTAGTCACTTTGGTCACAGCTGTGCCATCGAGCCTGTCACAAAGCTCTCAGATATTCATTGGGCCTCACACAATCCAAAAGTGTCCAGTGTCCACAAGTGTCTGCTGAAATTCAAAATCTCACTTATCCTCTAGTCACTTTGGTCACAGCTGTGCCATCGAGCCTGTCACATAGCGCTCAGATATTTATTGGGCCTCACACAATCCAAAAGTGTCCAGTGTCCTCAAGTGTCTGCTGAAATTCAAAATCTCACTTATCCTCTAGTCACTTTGGTCACAGCTGTGCCATCGAGCCTGTCACATAGCGCTTAGATATTCATTGGGCCTCACACAATCCAAAAGTGTCCAGTGTCCACAAGTGTCTGCTGAAATTCAAAATCTCACTTATCCTCTAGTCACTTTGGTCACAGCTGTGCCATCGAGCCTGTCACATAGCGCTCAGATATTCAGTGGGCCTCACACAATCCAAAAGTGTCCAGTGTCCACAAGTGTCTGCTGAAATTCAAAATCTCTCTTATCCTCTAGTCACTTTGGTCACAGCTGTGCCATCGAGCCTGTCACATAGCGCTCAGTTATTCATTGGGCCTCACACAATCCAAAAGTGTCCAGTGTCCACAAGTGTCTGCTGAAATTCAAAATCTCACTTATCCTCTAGTCACTTTGGGCACAGCTGTGCCATCGAGCCTGTCACATAGCGCTCAGATATTCATTGGGCCTCACACAATCCAAAAGTGTCCAGTGTCCACAAGTGTCTGATGAAATTCAAAATCTCACTTATCCTCTAGTCACTTTGGTCACAGCTGTGCCATCGAGCCTGTCACATAGCGCTCAGATATTCATTGGGCCTCACACAATCCAAAAGTGTCCAGTGTCCACTAGTGTGAGCAGAAATTCAAAATCTCCCCTGTCCTATAGACACCTTGTACCTTGTTTTACATTACTACATAGTTTGTTGGATTTTGTCTACATTTTTACCAAAAATGAGGAAGGCTGGTGGAAGAGGCCGTGGAATTGGGCGGGGGTTGGCAGCTGGTAATGATGGTGTTGGTGGTGGATCTGATGGTAGTGGCAAGAGCAAAATAGGACCGAATGCAGGAGGTGTTGAGCCTGCGTCATCGTCTGGCTCCATAAGGCTTCGAAGGCTTAGTTTTCTAGGAGTTGGCAAACCGCTTTTAAAGCCAGAGCATCAGGAAAAAGTTTTGTCTTACATTGCTGACTCAGCCTCCAGCTCTATCGCCTCCTCTTCTTCAGTTGTAAAAAGTAAAAGCACTGAGTCGTCATTGGAGGCTCATGTTCATGAACCACACCTTTCCTTGTGTCCTTCACCCCAACCAAGATTATAGGATGACGCAGGCCATACTACTGATTACTCCATGGAGCTGTTTTCACATACCATGCCTGGATTATCAAGTGAAATGGTGAATTACCCAGGCCAAGATGAATCTGACATGGAGTGCACTGATGCACAGCCGCTGATGGATGATTCTGCGGGTACATTCACTCAGAGCACTACATTGTCCTCGCAGTGTACAGAGCCAGATTCGGACCCTGATGAGACTCAGGTGCCCCTTCCCGCACACTATACCACCATACACGGTGACACAGAGGAAGGTGCACATGACATTGAAGAGGAGGTGATGGATGACCCAGTTGTTGACCCAGATTGGCATCTATTGGGGGAAGAGGGTGCTGCTTCCAATAGCTCAGATGAGGAGCATCCACAGCAGACATCGACATCGCAACAGCTGTTATCCGGCAGGCCCGGAGCACTCCAAAGACAGGTTCAAAAATCAAAAGAGTTGCTGGACAGCTTGTCCAGAGGGTCAAAACATCACAGCGTGCTAGGCCGCAAAATGTCTGCCAAAGTAGGAAGAGTGCAGTGTGGCACTTTTTTGAACAAAATCCTCATGATCAGGCCAAGGTTATCTGTAAGAAGTGCGCAAAGACCTTTAGCCGAGGGAAAAATCTGAAAAATTTGAATACCAGCTGCATGCTTAGACATTTAACCAGCATGCACTTGCAAGCGTGGACACAACACCAAACCTCAAGTGCCACATGTGCAACTGATCACAACGAAGGTAGTCAGCAACGCTACATTGTTTCCCCCACTGTAAGCCCACCGGTTAGCACAGCAGCAAATGTTGAGGTGTTGTTGCAAGGCCACAGCAGTCAGGGAATCCCACTGTTATATCAACGAAAGACTGATTCTAGGCCATCAGAAAGAACACCAACTCCATCACCATCATCAACCCTCTCTCAGTCCGCCCTGTCCACCGCTACTTCCACCATATGCAGCTCTCAAGTCCAGCTCACCCTCCCAGACACTATGAGTAGGTCAAGAAAGTACTCAGTCTCTCATCCGCGTACACTGGGTTTGAACGCCCACATTGCCAAACTAATCTCGTTTGAGATGATGCCCTTTCGGTTGGTGGAAAGCGCAGCTTTCCACGAACTCATGGCCTATGCAGTACCACGCTATGACCTACCCAGTCGCCACTTCTTCTCTCGCAAAGCCATCCCAGCCCTCCACCATCATGTGAAAGACCGCATTGTCCATGCACTCAAGCAGTCAGTGAGCGGAAAGGTGCACCTCACAACTGATGCATGGTCCAGTCGGCATGGCCAGGGCCGTTACGTGTCCATCACTGCGCACTGGGTTAATGTGGTGGATGCAGGGTCCACAGGGGACAGCGGTGGTGGGACAGTGCTGCCTAGCCCACGGTATAGGAAACAGTTGGCTGTAGGCGTTCGACCCTCCTCCTCCTCCTCCTCCTCCAGAAGCGAAAGCTCGTCCACAGAGCGCAGTCGTACGAGCACTCCATCTGCAGCTGCCACTGTTGCACACGAGGTGTCCCCCTATCGAGCAGCTAGTGGAAAGCGTCAGCAGGCTGTGTTGCAGATGATGTGTTTGGGCGACAGACACACCGCCGAGGTGCTGGCTGAGTACTTTCAGCGACAAACTGAGTCATGGCTGGGCAGTGTACATCTTGAGGCAGGCAAGGTAGTTAGTGATAACGGGCGTAATTTTGTGGCAGCCATAGCCCTTTCAAAACTCAGCCACATACCTTGCTTGGCTCACACCTTGAACCTGGTGGTGCAGTGCTTCCTCAAAAATTATCCGGAGTTAACAGCCCTGCTCCAGAAGGTGCGAAGACTGTGCGCGCACATCCGCCGGTCGCCTGTACACTCCGTTCATATGCAGAAGCTGCAGCGATTGCTCCACCTTCCCAACCCCCGCCTCATTATCGACATTGCAACAAGGTGGAACTCCACCCTGCACATGGTGGAGCGGCTGTGCGAGCAGAGGCAGGCCATAATGCATTTGTGGGAGGATACACGGCCAGGCACTTTGAGAGCAGACATGGAGTTGACCGGTGTGCAGTGGTCGAAGCTGAAAGACCTCTGTAAAGTCCTTCAGTGTTTTGAGGAATGCACACGGCTGGTAAGTGCAGACGACGCCATCCTAAGCATGAGCATCCCACTTATGCGTCTGCTCATGCAAACTTTGACGCACCTTAAAGAGCAGGCTTCTGCAGCCAATGTTGATGAGGAGGAAGAGGAAGAGGGAATCCTTGATGACATTCAGCCATTGTCTGCTCAGGGACCTCTCCTGGACGAGGTGGAGGAAGAAGAGGAGGAGGAGGATGATGGGGATGATTACTTAGGGGAGGAGGATGCATCTCGTGGGGCAAGTGAAAATGTTGGCGTGGCAAGGTCTGGTACAGTGTTTGTGCGTGACTGGAGGGATGTGGATTTGCCAGAAAGTGCTCCTCCAACCAGCACTCGCAGTGCATCATTGACACCGGGAACATTGGCCCACATGTCAGATTATGCCTTGCAGATCCTAAAAAGGGACCCCCGCATTGCCAAAATGATGAACGATGACGACTACTGGTTGGCCAGCATCCTGGATCCACGCTATAAAGGCAAATTACAAAACATCATGCCACAGGAGAACCTTGACCTAATATTGGCTAATAAACAAGCAACTCTGGTAAATCGGTTGCTTGAGGCATTCCCAGCACACAGCAGCGGTGATGGTTCTCACACGAGCAGTACGGGCCGGGGGCAGCTTGGCAGAGGTGTTCATGGTGCACACAGCAGAAGTAGCGTTGGAGACAGGGGTTTCATGACAATGTTGTGGACTGATTTTTCAAGTACCGCTCACACAACTGGTAATACTGCATCGATGGAAAGTGACAGGAGACAGCAGTTGTCAACTATGGTTACAAACTACTTTTCCTCCCATATCGATGTTCTCCCACACAGGTCATTCCCCTTTGACTATTGGGCCGCTAAACTGGACACCTGGCCTGAATTGGCACAATATGCCTTACAGGAGCTCGCTTGCCCAGCTGCAAGTGTGCTATCGGAAAGAGTCTTCAGTGCAGCTGGATCAATCCTGACAGAAAAAAGGACCCGTCTGTCAACCCAAAATGTGGATGATCTAACCTTCATTAAAATGAACCACGCATGGGTTTCCAAGGATTTTGTCCCACCTATCCCTGATGACACATAGGGTGACAGAAAAATGGCTTGCTTTGGTCCACCTCTTCCTGGGACTTGACCTATTTCACCTTTTGCATCAGCTGAATGTCCAACATCAACATATGCCACTTTCTAAAACTCCCTAACTGTGCTGCATCCCCCCCCATGGCCGGGGTCACCACCTAGCCCACGACACCGTGCGAGTGCCGTTGCCCTGGACAGGTGGGTAGGCCGACTCTTGGGCGCGGGCACTGGCACAGGGTCCCTCATAGTGCAATCAAGTGTCTCTGACGGTGGTGGTGCACACCCGCCGTCAGACACACCGCCGTACTATGAGGGGCCCAGAGCCAGTACCGACGCCCACGAGTGGGCCCCCCTTGCTTGGGCAGGGCCCCAGCATTTGCAATCTTTACCTCTCCCTGCTCCTCCGCTGTGTAGTCTGGGCCGTCAAATCCATACTGGGCCTAACACCGTCTGAGCCTGCCTCCTGATGTATAGACATATATTTTGAATGTGTACGCTATCCATACATGTTATCTGGGGATACGGTACCCTTTCTCACCTTTGTGCAATCACGTGCAATCCATACTGGGCCTTACACCGTCTGAGCCTGCCTCCTGATGTATAGACATATATTTTGAATGTGTACGCTATCCATACATGTTATCTGGGGATACGGAACCCTTTCTCACCTTTGTGCAATCACGTGCAATCCATACTGGGCCTGACACCGTCTGAGCCTGCCTCCTGATGTATAGACATATATTTTGAATGTGTACGCTATCCATACATGTTATCTGGGGATACGGTACCCTTTCTCACCTTTGTGCAATCACGTGCAATCCATACTGGGCCTTACACCGTCTGAGCCTGCCTCCTGATGTATAGACATATATTTTGAATGTGTACGCTATCCATACATGTTATCTGGGGATACGGAACCCTTTCTCACCTTTGTGCAATCACGTGCAATCCATACTGGGTCTGACACCGTCTGAGCCTGCTTCCTGATGTATAGACATATATTTTGAATGTGTACGCTATCCATACATGTTATCTGGGGATACGGAACCCTTTCTCACCTTTGTGCAATCACGTGCAATCCATACTGGGCCTAACACCGTCTGAGCCTGCCTCCTGATGTATGGACATATATTTTGAATGTGTACGCTATCCATACATGTTATCTGGGGATACGGAACCCTTTCTCACCTTTGTGCAATCACGTGCAATCCATACTGGGCCTAACACCGTCTGAGCCTGCCTCCTGATGTATAGACATATATTTTGAATGTGTACACTATGCTATCCATACATGTTATCCGGGGATACGGTACCCTTTCTCACCTTTGTGCAATCACGTGTAATCCATACTGGGCCTGAGAACGGCTGGCGAGCTGTTAAGCAAGCTACAGCACCTGTGGTTTGCACATGTAAGTTTTTCATTTTTTCAGGAATGACGGTTAGGCCTAATTCCGGAACTGCGGTAGACCTGCACTTACTGGGAAATCATCGTTCGCGGGTAATAATTGTAATCACAGATCCCCATCACTAACGTTGTTCAACGGGTTATCTGCACCTGTAAGCGACAAACGCTGGCCTTTTCAGTGTAGCGCACATGCAGCCACGGACATGTAAGGGCATGACACACCAGTTATTGGCCAATCTCATGTGCCAGAGCCTCACGTGTCCCTCTAGTAAGCCGGACTCGGACCGCGGGGCATGACGGAGTCTCGTTCGTTAATGGAATTAAGCTTGCAATGTGTGCATCTGTTCTGTAGCTTGCATGGTTGAGGTTTCCCAGGTGGAGTCGAATTAAACCGTAGGCTCCACTCCTGGTGGTGCCCTTCTGGACATTCCTTTAAGGTTCAGCTTTGCAACCATACTGCCCACGTAAAACAAACACTTTGCCTTCATGAACGCTGTTTGGAGGGTCATGACTCATGGGAATAACGCCGCCCAATCAGTTAACCTGCTAGAGAGATCCTTCGTTGCTCCCAAGCATGACATCACACTCCCTAGGAGGAAGGTAATGCCACTGTGGCGACCGTACTCCTGGGGGGCGACACAAGTGCACTGATGCCCAGCCACTGCTCGATGAATCTGCTGGTACATTGACCCAGACCACTACATTCCCCTCGCACGCTACACGGCCTGAATCTGACCCTGATGAAACTCAGGTTACCCTTCCCATATACAGTTCCATCTTACACGGTGACAAAGAGGAAGCTGCAGATGAAAGTGCAGGTTCGGCCCACCCGCCATCAGACACACCACCGTACTATCAGGGGCCCTGTGCCAGTGCCGTCGCCAACGAGTGGGCCCCCCCTGCTTGCTCAGGATCACAGCACTTGCAAGGTTGAAATACTGTGCAGTGAGATGGAAGATGGGAACGACGAGGAGTCCAGACTAGTACAGGGATTCCCTAGCGAGGAGACTTATTTCATTGTTTTCAATGTTGGGACAGCAATTTTTGGGGAGCACTATACTCTGGAGAATGATAGATGGGGCCCACCATACACTGGAACATTCCAAAGGTGAACATCAGACACTGGAGCAGCATTTACAGGGCCCATTATACACTAGAGCATTAGAAATGGGGCCCATTATGTTTGGAGCATTATTTGGGCCCATAAGACAGTGGAGCTTCATCCATGGGGACCAACATATACTGTAGCATTATGTGGAGCTCATCATATACTGTTTCAAACATTATATGGGACCAATGATTCTGTATGGAGAAATAGATGGGCCTTGTCATGAGCTGTAAAAAGTGAAGTATTTTTCATTGTACTATACCGCCATTTCTCTGCCGTATCGGAGCATGATGAGTTGTGGTATGTGTTAAAGGGGCGCTCTTTCGCCCAGGGCACATGAAAACCTGGAGCCAGCCCTCCCCCCCCACAACTGTAGCCAAATAACCCCCATTTTTCAGTGCGTTACTTGTATTATGAAGTTAATTAAGGTTGACAAGCTTAAGTAAGAAGAATTGATGCTTTTGACATTCAAATGGGCACTGTTGGTGTGTTTCCTGTCCTCCTCTCACTGCCGACTTTTATTCCCCATTGACTTACATTGGGTTTCGTGTTTCGGGACGACCCCGACTTTTCCCTATAATCGGACGATCTTGCTCGACCCGACTTTTGGAAAAGTCGGGTTTCACGAAACGAAACACGACCCTAAAAAAACAAAAGTCGCTCAACTCTACTGGCTACCCATCCACTCCAGAATCCAGTACAAACTTATTACCCTCACCCACAAAGCTCTTCATTGCTCAGCACCACCCTACATCTCGTCCCTTGTTTCAGTATGCCACCCTATTCGTGCCCTCCGTTCTGCTGATGACCTGAGGTTAGCATCCTCAATAATCAGAACCTCCCACTCCCATCTTCAAGACTATACACGTGCTGCGCCAATTCTTTGGAATGCACTTCCCAGGTCAATACGATTAGTTCCCAATCCCCACAATTTTAAGCGTGCCCTGAAAACGCATTTATTCAGACTGGCCTATCACCTCAACACATTAACCTAATCTATCCCTATGTGGCACAGCCAAAAGTTTTTTACCACAACCAGGTTCCCCGCATCATGTTCCCACATGCTTTATGCATCCATTAGCCCTTTGTGTCTGTACTGTTACACACTTAACATTATGGCTGGTCCATACAAACAGGGCAACTGTTACTACCCACCTTTCGTGTCTCCCCTTTTTTCCTCATAGATTGTAAGCTTGCGAGCAGGGCCCTCATTCCTCTTGGTATCTGTTATGATCTATGTGATTATTGTTATTCTGTAATGTCTATTGTCTGTACAAATCCCCTCTGAAATGTAAAGTGCTGCGGAATATGTCGGCGCTATAGAAATAAAATTTATTATTATTATTAAGGTAAATGTCACCCATACAATGCATTGGACGCTGTGATTCTGCACGGTTCAGTGAACACATGCGGAATCACCTGTGTTCAAAAGTCGGCAGCGCTTTGGACGCAGCAGACATGTGCTGCGTCCAAAGCGCTGCCGATTACTGACCGTGGGCACATACCCTCAGACCAGATACCTCAATGCAGCAAAATTGCTTTTTGGTGCACAAATAAAACAATTTACATTTCTGCTTATATTGAAATAAATACACATAACATCAAAATACTTTTTAATAAAAACCTATGTTTATTGATACAGTATCTAATAATTAAGGCAAGAATCTTTCTGAATCAGCTCTTTTCATTGAACTACACACGAATTGCAGCCGCCTGTCCACAGAAGGGAGATGTCTTGTCATCGGTATCAGTCACTGAACAAGTTTAATGTACATTATACCTCACTATGGCCGACATCACTTCTTTTCTATTAAATGTACAGTTATCTCCTGATTACAGATTTTTGACATCGAACAATCTCTATAATGGAGAGTTATGGGTTACTATACAATTTCCAGATATTCTCTGATTATAGATTATTATACCAAGATAAATAAACTCCACTCTTTTGGTCAGGATCTGTATAGAGTGTCCAATAACAATTATAGATGATCTGCTCAGGATCATTATGAGCTTTTACACTTACCTTTCTCTTAGAATGTCAAATACTAGGGTCAGGGTTAGTGGCCTTGTGCAAAATATTTACTGATCTTTCAATTATCTGATCGAGATCAGTGCTTGACTTTTACAGAATTCTTCATGGCCTAGTACAACCTTCCGCAGCCATTATCGTATCCCTTGTAGAAGGGTGTCACAGTTTTTGGTCAGCATTGGCTTTCTCCCGATCAGTAAAAAAAATAAAATGAAAAGTCTGTTTTCTTTTTATTTTGTTCAAAATGCTTTACATAAAAGGAATTAGAAATATTTGTGGTAAACCAATGTGTTAAATTTCCTTTGATCCACAAATGTCTTTTAAAATTCTATTTATAGGCTTGGGTTTTGGAGCTCCATCCACAATGTGCAGGTCATATCCTTAGTCGTAAATATTATGTAAATGGAATGTAAATCTATTAGTTATGCTTGGGGTATCAAATCTGTTCAGAAAGAGAAAGGCAATTTTGTATTAAAAAGAAAAATATCAGCTACAATGTTGACCCCTGGTGTCTGCTCAGCGTATTGACTAGGTAGAAATTTGGACAATCACGTTGTTACGGGTTAGTGAGGATCTTATGTGGAATTATTAATCATGCTCCTATGTAAGGACAGATAATTTAAAGGCACACATGTAAATTGTCTGTATAAAACAATGATGGCAAAGGTCATAGACTTCACTGATCAGTTAATACTGTTTATTTAAGAGAAAGGGATAAAGGATTTTTCTCTAAAATTGTAAGTTCTAATGACGCTTAGAAGTGTTGTTTCATAAATATATGATTGCTGGGGGTCTGATTGCAGAGACCCCCAATGAATGGGCAACCAAACAGTGGTTGCACATGCTCAGTGATGCTTCATTCACACGGGACCTAACATCATGAACACATCTAGTAGATGACTACACTAAATTTGCCACCTGGAGTTTTGTCATTCTAAAGCCCCCGTTACACATAGCGATATCGCTAGCAGTATCGCTGTAACATCACTGGTTTTGTGACGCAGCAGTGATATTGCTAGCGATATCGCTATGTGTGATATTTACCTCTGACCGGCTCCCCCGCTGGTTATCGCTGGTCGCGCGAGAAGGTCCTAGCCCATTTCTCGTCGGGCGCTTCCTGTGGCACCGACGAGCGACGCGTGGACGCGGGCAGGAGGACGTCAGGATCGCCGCATCTGACAGGTAAGTAGCGATCCCCGACCACTACTATGTCGCTGGTGAGATCTGCCTGTGTGGCAGCTCACTAGCGACCACTTAGCGATGCACCAGTGATCCATATCATTGTCGGGATCGCTGGTGCATCGCTAAGTGTAACGGTACCCTAATGTCCCACCAAGGCTAAGGTTTTTTTAGAACCAATTTCAAGGCCTAATCTAATCTAAAACATTTGAAGTTAGATATCAAGATGGATAAAGGGGTTGTGGTTTTGTTGGTGTTGTGTATTTGTTGGGCTGTGCAGATTGTACCAGTCTAGTGTTAGCACTTACATCTTAAAGAATCCTCCTGACCCAAATCTTATTTTCATACCTAGTACGGATATCATTATGGTGCCTAAAATTGGAATGGGATGATCTTGCAAAGAAAGTTCTCTAAAGATTTTCCTCAAGGAAAAAGATTACTATCCTACATGGCATTATTTCATGAAGTTTGACTCCAAAAGATATATGAACATAGGGGGTTCTTTCAAGTGATTACCTACTAACTTAATTTTTCAATATATTCAATTATAATCCTCTTCATTTTTGGAAGAATTTTGATGGGACCTTTTGCCATTTTGATATGTAAATGAGGATATGTGATCCGTGTATTTATGCCCCTATTGTGTCTTAGTGTTTGTGGTCCATGAACCAAGGTGAAAGTCCACCTAAATATTAGGCAGTGTCACTTAGTTGTCTTTAACACTATATAGTCTATATTTACTACATTTGGTCATTTTTGTATGCATATAAGGGCAAGAAAAACATTTTTGTACAAGTATTAGAAAATGTGAGAACAATACATCCTCTTTTGTGATGTTACGAAACTCTGAAATGGCAGCATTAAGATAAACTTTCCAGCTTAAGTGTTAAGTCATAGGGTGAACAAATAGCAAAAATAACATTTGCACCCATAACTGCAAGTCTCTACAAGAGTCAAACCACAGTGCTTAGCGTAGAGGGCTCCTCAGTGTGTCTCTGCTTGCTTGGCAGGGATTTGAGGTACTCAAGGTGGCGTCGGGCATCCTCCTGGTTCTGGCGTACATAATACACTAAGTATGAGATGACCATGGCAAACCATCCAAACATTGTGACCAGCATGGCCACATCGGTGGTTCTCTTATAAGCATTGCACAAGTCCACATCTTTAACCACCTGCAGGAAAGGTTTTCCTGCATGTTCCTCTAGGACAGAGCTAGCACAGACAATCCCATTGGATGAAGTTGGGTCTAATTCAATCATCCGAATCAATTCCTGAAGATCACAGTCACACATCCAAGGGTTGCCCGAAAGATTGGTTCTGGCTTTCAAGTTAGCAAAGACCTCCTTGTTGACTGACACTAGCTTGTTGGAAGACAGGTCTAGTGAAAGTAAATGATCGTTCAAACCCCTGAGAGCAGTAATATCCAGGTGACCCAAGGAATTGTGTGAAAGATCTAGCTCCATAAGAACTGGGAGGTTGCGGAAAGCATCTGAAGGGAGGTAGGTAATCTGGTTGAAGTCTAAATATAGGCGATTAGTGTCATTAGGAATGTCTTTCGGTACTTCTGTGAGCTGGGCATTGCTGCACCTCAGAGTCTTGTACCCATCCTCCTGAGAAGAATGGCAGCCTTTGGGAAATGTTGTGGCTGGCTGAAAGCAGAGAGACATGAGGACCAAACTGTGTAGAAGCAGCCATGTTGCCAGTGAGCGTCGAAGGTACCAGTCCAAGAAAGGCATGGCAGGCCAGCAGCATACTCAGAGGGGTGAGATTATAAGGATAATGCTCAGGACTGGGGGAACACGGGGTATTTACATCTTTTCTAGAAGAAAAAAAACACCAAGAGTGAATTTGATAGCATAGTTGTATTTATGAAATATCTTTCAGTATGGGCTTCTCTCCTAGCATCATAAAACCTTTTACAATTTTGAAATTAGGACAAGTCCTATACCAGCCAGACTCCAATAAGATTTTCCAGCTCTTTATTTCTCCTTTTACACAAACATCAGATATCAAGACATGTAACTATCGCCTCTGCCTAATACAGGCGAGAGCACAAGCCACCCCACTCCTCCTTTTACAGAAAACACCTTCTCATGTAAACCTGAGAGGATAGTTGTCATGTCCTCCTTAATCCCTCCTGTACCGATAAGGGAGTATTGTCTTCTCATCCTCTTCCATTACATAACATAATCTCTTTTTCTTCGCTCGCTATAAATCAAGACAAGATATATGCAGAAGATGGTTTCTCTATTTTGGTTTGACTAGACAAGTTTTTGTTAGGGACAGCAGAAGTTGCATCGTTTTGGCACCAGCATATGCCAGGATGATTATGCTAGGTTGGATTTTTATTATGTAACCACTGCTTTAAATCACCTTTACAACAAAAATTGCCTTCTGACAAATAAGGATATAACTACAACTTATACAATATTGTAAAAAGAGTTGCTAAAAACTAATCAAAAAGTTATATGTACCAAAAAATAGTACCATTGAAAAATAATACAATTCAATCGTTTAATTAAACAAATTCTAATACAACTACAGTATATTGAATTAAAAAGAAAAAGGTATGGCTATTAAAGCAAAAAACAATGAAAAAAAAACACCTCAAAATAATTGTTTGGTTCTGAAAGTCCCAAAATCTGTGCCGTATTAAGGGGTTAATTATATGATATTCTAATGGCTGTTCAAACCGAAAGCTAAATTCTAAATTTTGCTGGATAATGAATAGCCGACAGCAGTGCACTGCGGGAGCTCAAATGACAGCTACAAGTAAACTGTAAGTTCACAGGATTGTCTATAGATGATGCATAAATCAAATGGAGACTCCAAGAAGGAGATAGTAGAAAGGGAATGTGCCATCAAAAATTAGGATAGTTTTTAATCCGCTTTTTGTGTTTAATGTATTTTTAATGCATTTTTTCATATCACATTATATATAAAAAATAAAAATTAGAAATCTTGCAGTTTTCACTAATTAGACTCTTATTTCCAGTTCTTCCAGGAATTCGACATGTACATTAGCAGCGGTTGACTGACATAGACCCTATCTTTTGTATTATAGCATCTAATGAGAGTGGGAACAGGTTATTGGGGAGCAGGGTCAGATGTGAAATCACCTATTGTGATTGGTAGATTCTGTTATCAGCTGTGTATAGGGGTGTTACTTATCACCCATCCTCTGATGATAAGGAACCTTCTGAAAACTCTTCCTGAAAGGACAGGAAGTATGAATCTAAAGTAGACGCATTAGCTAGTATGAAAATTTCAAGATTCTTAATGATGTTTTTTATTTTTTTAAACAGATTTTAATATGGAAAAATAAATTTCCAATGTTTTAGACTGTACAAGAAACACAGAAAAACTTAATTAAACCTCAGGGCATTTCCTGAAGACACGTACCTCCTTATATTAAAGGGGTTGATCAAAACTTTATAAGATCCTTTCATGTGATCAAATTGTGATAGATAAGCTCTTTTATAAATATCATGCATGGACAACCCCTTTACTCTTTGGGAGCAAATAGATATGAGCCTCATCATGTCTATATTCCTGTATGCACGATTTGCACTTTATGTGATCTAACTTTATGGGGAGCTATCTTTGCTGGCAGCCTAATCTGTACCATGGTATTACTTTTATGCTTGAATTAACTGTTTTTTTATTTATTTATCAATTATGATACATATACGTATTCATATACCATTCGTGCAGAAATGAGTTTCTGTAATGATTCAATATTATTTTGTCATGCCTTCTGATTTTGTTTGTCTTTTTCCTTTGTGGCTTACCCGACATATATTTCCGTGACTGTTATGTTGGATATATGCTTCTCTTTTAATTTATATTATGAAAGTATTCATATTTATTTTAGTCTTGGCACATTTTTTGTCGAGTTGGTTTTGGGAAGCCTTAACCATCAGGATTACAAGGTCTGCTCTTATGATACTGATGACCTGTCATGATAGGTCACCAGTATCAAATTGGTGCCAGTCCACCACCCTGCACCTCCACTGGTCAGCAGTTTTCAGCTTTGGCAGCAGCCAGATGTAAATAGTGAACGTAGGCAGAACAGCAAAGTGCCATTCACTATGTTGTGGCCGTTGCTCAGAACTGCAACTCAGCCCATATTTACATCCTTAGGAGGTATGCTGCAGTACCGGAGAATGTCCACTACACGGTGAATGGAACTTTGGAGTTCTTGTTCCATTTATTATTGCTCACACCCAGTCGCCACCAGTCAGAAACAGCTGATCAGTGGGAGTGCCAGATTTTGGATCCCCTCCAATCGGATATTGATGGTTAGGTCATCAATATCATAAGAATGGAAAGCCCCTTTAAAATGTCGTAGAATTTCTTGAATTCAATTTCTGTTAAACCCTTTACGGAAGAAATATAAGTTATCCGAGATGACTGGTAATTAGCCTTTTTTAATCTACTATGACTGACTTCAACTATTAGCAACAAGCTCCTTCCAACTTTCTCACCTCATTTCCTATCACGGAACTCTGCAATGAATTATTTACTTTCTGCTGCAAATGACCTTTTCACATGAATTACGGTAATCAATACCTCATAGGTAGAGTAATTACTATAGAAAATTAATTGTCAGTCTGTATAGCATAGAGAAGGCTTACTTCTCTCCTAGATTTGGCAAGAAAACAAGAATAAATCGCACAGTGTGCAATTGGCCAACCACACTTATGGCCATCAGCCATACCCTGTCACTTCTCCAAACAGGTCAAAGAAGGATAGTAAGCTTCCAAACCATTCCATGGGGCAATAAAGGGTCGTCACTATGAAATCCAACATGCTTGATCTTTGCTTCGTTAGTTGGTTTGCTCCATATATATGATATTACTAGCACATCCCACCAACAATTACGGTATCTATTATGTATGGCCAGCATCTAGCGTTACCTCCTGTTTCTATACATGTGCCTTCTATAAAGCAGGTGGGGTATGAGTACTGTGTAGCCAGGTCAGAATCAAATCATCAGAATGTTTACAACAGAAAAAGAAGAGTATGTTGGTTTTGTTGAAGAAAGTGACCAAATCATATACATGGTATTAATGTGGAGCTTACATTACAGATTATAAGTTAACCACAAGCTCGGGTTGGCACAAGTTAAATTACAGGTAAGTATACTGTGCAGCACGACAAGACTGCCTGTTGTTACATGGGGGGCATCGTCTGGTGGTCTGCTCAGCCAAATAGCATGAGCGTAGTGATCAGTTTGATGAAGATTAGGCATAATTTGCAAGCAGCTGCAGGGACTAGCGGATTCAATTCGAACCAGGGCAACATCTGCATGTATTTTATGTTATGCTTAAGGCTTTCTCAAAATACTCCATTTACTCCTAAGCCC
This sequence comes from Dendrobates tinctorius, assembly GCF_039654945.1. NCBI lineage: Eukaryota > Metazoa > Chordata > Amphibia > Anura > Dendrobatidae > Dendrobates > Dendrobates tinctorius. Next base: position 22,518,963 of record NW_027361700.1, read on the forward strand.
GATGAAGCATGGGTTAAATGGCTTCCTCAAATGGACCCCAGTGTCTATTGGAAGAAACTTCTGAGAAGGATTATCTCACGTGTACCGCGCACAATATGCAATTTTTGGGAGGCGTCATATGGGGCTGCTAGGAGTGGTGTCATATTAAGGACAAATTACACAGATCCCAGAGTTTTCTAAAGTATTACATGGATGTTTCAGACGTTAGACAAGGGAATAGCCCGACTGCTATGGTCCATCACTGTGATTTGTAATAGTCAGGAACCACTGACAGGTTGATGGATTCATTAATGTATAATTGGATATTTAGTGGTTCAATGGCTGCTTGCTGTTTTCCTGGCTAGGCAGCGGAATTAACCCTTCCGTTTCTTTAAAATACCAAGCCTGGTCTGTACAGTTACACAGTATTACATGAAATATCAGTTGTAGAAAGCCTCAGGCATATTCTTCTGTCTCTTCTAGAAAGGCTTGGAGATCTTACAGGCTTAGAGGGCACACCCTAGCTTGGTGGAGAAAATAGTTTGCGTTTTGACAAAAACGATTCATTATTGTCTTTTGCAGCCAGGTACTGGGGAATCCTTTTAACCTTGTAAAGACAAGTCACGTCTAAGAAGCAATGGAGCAATCCCTAAGGGAGTTCCCTCTTGTAGGAGCACTGCTAGGGAGAGCCCATCAAGTATTCAGCAGAACAAGAAGATATACTATATGAACCAAGAGGCTATCCAATGACAACCATTCATTTCAACATACTAAGAAATATCAGTTAGGGAAGCAATTTCATCATATCTAAAAATTAAGGAAAAGAAAAATTACCTGTATCTCCACTGGTGACTCTAACCCGGCTTTGGTATGTTAGGGCAGGTGGTTGAATTCACCTGAGAGTCCACAAAACAGGTCAACCTAACATTAGATTCATTCATTCATTGATAATCAACAGGCGTCTTCTTTCCTACAAGCTCTCAACAGATAGAAAGTTGGTGTGATGATCCAGGAGCCTCTGTCAAGCATAGTCATGGAGATAGTGGAATAAGAGAAGATTGCCTGTTATTCCCAGGTCCTGCTGGGATTATTAGTGGTGAAGGGAAGACACAGATCTCTCAGCTGTGGCCCATCCTCACCTCTTCCTAACAAGCTCTCTGTGTGTTTTCCTGCACGAGAATGAGGTCTCTCAGCTGGGGATTGGAAACTCCGCCTGATGTGAAAGAAGGAAGGAGGGAGGGAGCGAGGTGGATAAAGAGAAAAGACAGTAGACACTGGATAGGAGTATGGAGGAAAGAACAAAATAAGGTGGAAAAGAAAAAAATATTCCATAAGAGGAATTGCAACTATTTCTAAAGGAGAGGGCGATACCTAAGAACTTGCAAGTCTACAGTCCATCGTAATCCAGAGTCATAACACCCATATCCCATGATTCAGGGTGTAGGAACCTCTCTGCAAGCAACAGACTTCAGAAGCAGTGGCGTAACTTGAAGCTTGTGGGCCTCAATACAGTATTTCCCTTATGGCCCTCAACTATCACAGGTTTTTAATAAAATTGGTCTGTCTTCTCATATGGGCGAAAAAAAAAAATCTTTTGGGAGCCAAGCCCGACCTCTGTCCCCACTGTTGTTGTGTTCCTATTCATAAATCAAGTAGAAGACTCACTGCTCAGACATGGAGGTGTCTGCATCCTACACTGCGCCACCAATGACTCATGATCGACCCACAGGACACCGGCTCCCTTGAACCTGTCTTATGCACTGGACTTCTAGTCAATCTTGATACTTCACTGAAAGGACGACTATGTGATAAAGGCCATCAATTGGCCGAAACGTCTCTAGTTGTCGCTTCACCTACCATTGTCAATAAATATTCAGCTGAAGCATAATTACTCTATTATACGTGTGCAGTGATTGCTTTTGAACTTGTAAGATATCATTCAGACGTACCATATTTTGCGTATGTAAAAAAACAGACAATTGTCATCAGTGCTTTGGATCTGAGTTTCAACATCAGTGTTTGGTCAGTATTATTTTTTACCATCACTGTTTGGCCAGTGGTTTTCACATATGGATAAATTTACAAAGCTTTTCCTATAGTTTACAGTGTTAATAATTGACTGATGCCATCCGCAGGCTGTTCATAATTTTCACAGACCCATAGACTTGTATTGGTGCTTTTCATCCACAATGAAGAAAACTGACAAATCTTCATGATATTTGCCCACATGGTCCTTAAATAAGCATGGACTATAGAAGACTATTTAGTCATCATCATGTAAGCTCGGCATTGTTACTGTATATCAGGATGCTCAGTTGAGAGACAAACAAACACACAAACCAGGTTAAGCAATCCCATAGACTATAAGCAATGGGTATGTGCTCTATCTGTGAAAATCACGGATACAACACGTACATGAAAAACAGACGTCTGAATGAGGCCTAACACATAGCATGAATTCAAGGCCAACCGTGCTGATGAATAAGGAAGCACTCCCATCAAAACACTTATGCTCTTAATATAGTCCAATCATCATATTATATCGCACTGTGTATCTTGTCCCTGCATGTATCTTCCTCTCTAAGGCTAAGTGCCTACGTTGCAGAAATGCTGCGGAAATGTCTGCAGGATTTCTGCAACTCCCTGCTGTGGGTAAAACGCATGCGGAATTCGCATGCCTTTTTCCGCAAAACACAAGCGTTTTTAGCTTGCAGAATGCTTGCGCTTTTCCAAGCGATTTGAAGCATCACTTGGAAAAGTGATTAACAGGTTGGTCACACTTGTCAAGCATAGTGCTTGACAAGTGTGACCAACTTTTTACTATCGATGCTGCCTATGCAGCATCAGTAGTAAAAGATAGAATGTTAAAAATAATTTAAAAAATATGGTTATTCTCACCTTCTGACGGCCCCCAATCTCCTCAGAAGCGCTCCCAGTACGTTCTGTCCCCAGGCATGCTTTGCGCGAAGGACCTTTGTAACGTCACGCTCGCGAGACCGCGACGTCATCTCAGGTGATTTGCGCAATGCATCCCTGGGAACGGAAGATGCTGGTAGCGTGGCTGAGAGGCAGGAGGACTCCGGGGGCCATCAGAGGGTAAGTATATCACTATTTTTTATTTTAAGTCTATTTTTAACAGGATTATGGTACCCAGGGCATGGAGGAGAGTCTCCTCTCCTCCAGACCCTGGGTACCATCCGCACATGAAGCGCTCACTTTACGCATGGTGGGCATAGCCACATGCATAAAGTGGGCATTTCAATGCCAACCTATGGCGGCGGAATCGCCGCGATTCCACAGAAATAATGAACATGCTGAGGATTTATCCGCTATTCGATTCCGCAGCGGGAAAATCCTCAGCATGGGCACAGCAACTGCGGAATCCCATAGGATTGCACGGGAATGCGTTTTTTAAGCGTTTCCGCTGCCGGAAAAATGCAGCGGAAACACTTAAGAAATGCAACGTGGGCACACAGCCTTAAACTCCTGACTCAGCTGTTCCCATCTCCCCCTGCCAGGAACTTTTGCAGTAACTTATGATACAGGGAAAAGAGACTTCCTTAGAAGGATTCAGCTAGTCTGTTTTTAGTCACGTGATGCCATAGACCTAATGGAAAAGAAGAAGAATTAGCTATGTAGAAAGGAAAAATGAGCAATTGTAAGTACACAGTGCTATATAATATGATGACTGCAGTACGTTAAGAGGATACAAACTTTGATGGAAGTTCTTCTTTAACCACTGTAGACTACATTTCCCATTATATTCAGAAACTTAAAGATTGACTATTTGGCATAAGCTAACCATAATGCAAGATGTAGATTGAAACTCAAGAATGTTTTGGGACTGACATATTTTACCTTCCCAGGCATGACAGCCATCTAACACATTACACCTTAGATAAAAAATAAGAAATTGCCCATGTCACGGGGTCCTTCTCCGATACCACACAATCAGCAGAGGGAGGCAAGTGTGAACAATCCCAAGACCTTTATTACAGGAAAAATTAGAAGGTCCATAAACAATCCACCACACTGAGGATGCAATAGTCCAGAACAAGAATGCAGTCAAGAAACATGATAAAATGTCCAGGGATACGAGATTCCAAAACTCTAGCAGCCAGAGGATAAAATGCGTCCTTCTCTCTGGGGTGCAGTCTTCACCAAGCTCTCCACACAGGAACTGACTTGTCCACCTCCTCTCCTCCCCACCCCCTTCCTTGTGTACAGCTTCTGTCCTCCCCAGTCCCCTCCTTATGTCCTGGGGTAGTCAGACAGGTTGAGGAGACAATGGAGCCTTGGGGATTAAGGAACCACAGGGGGTCATCGAGAGACAGATACAGTCAGGCTATAGACATGCAAGGCAACAAGAAAAACACTATGACAATCAGTGAAATAGAAATATACACAAAATGATATCCACATAGCATATCACACCATCACAGCCCAGTTTATACCTCGCACTCTATGTAAGAGCAGATTAAGTGCACATATGCTGAGATCAGCATTAGTAAGGTGTAAAAGTAATGTAATGTTTGTGCCACCTGCAAAAAGCCCTGGTGAGGACTGTAAAATGTTCAAGATCTTGATTTCTTTCCAGATACTAGGATAGACATAGACTGCCTGTGGTGAATGTTGAAACTAGTAGCTTTACCTTTCCCAAGCCCATTGAAGACCCTTAAGGCCCCATCACACTAAGCGACTTACCAGCGATCCCGACACCAATATCAAGGTGTCAGGATCGCTAGTAAGTCGCTATGTGATCGCTGGTGAGCTGTCACACAGACAGCTTCACCAGCGATCAGCACAGTGATGCCGAGCGCCCGGCATCGCTGGCCATCCCTGTAAAAAATAGAATCAAAATAAAAAATATAGTAATTCTCACCTTCCGACGTTCCGTTCAGCCATCCTGCCTCTCTCCACGCTCCGGTCCCAGTGATTCTTTGCGAAAATGACCGCGAGATGTCACGGTCTCGAGGGATAACAAAGTCTCGCGGTCATTCGTGCAAAGGATCACTGGGACCGGAGCGTGGAGAGAGGCAGGATGGCTGAACGGGACGTCGGAAGGTGAGAATAACTATATTTTTATTTTTTTTATTATTTTTTACACCTGATCGCTGGTCTCCCGCCTGTCACACACAGCGATGCGTGCTGGCCAGCGGGAGACCAGCGACCAAAGAAATGTCCAGAGGTTTCTTCCAGCGATCAGCGATACCGGCAGGGGGGCCGCTCGCTGATCGCTGTCACACACAGCGATCCCACTGGTGAGATCGTTGTTACGTCACAAAAGTTGTGACTCAGCAGCGATCTCGCTACCGAGATTGCTTAGTGTGACGGGGCCTTTAGGGCTTATGCACACAGGCTATATTGTTGGTATATGTAATAAGGAACCAATAGCAAAGAATACAGTCATGGTCAAATGTTTTGAGACTGATGCAAATTTTGGTTTTCACTAAATTTGCAGCTTCAGTGTTTGTAGATATTTTAGTCAGATGTTTCTATGGTTACTGAAGTGCAATTACTGTGTAAGAATTTCATAAATTGTTATTCTTGTATTGACTAATACAATAAGTTTATGCAAAAACTCAATAAAGTGTTGCTCCTTTTATTCAATACTTCTGTAGTTTGCCATGGCAGCTGGATATCAGCATCTGACTGAGCAAATCCTGACTGATGACAACCCATCCTTGTCTAATAAATGCTTGAGGTTTACCATTATTTTTGTTTGTCTACATGCTTTTTGAGGATTGACCATAGGTTCTCAATGGGATTGACACCTCTGGAGTTTCTGGGCCACTTAGTTATCACTTTCACCTTGTGATATGGTGCACCAATATGCTGGAAACATTTTAAGCCCCTGCCTTTGAACACTTGCTACGCAATTGTTTTTTTTCACTTGAAAAAGAAATTTGTCCAAAGTTGAAACACGTTGTGGAAATAAAAACCGTTCAACTCATCTTGGTCCTAAGGATTCTTCATTATAGCAACGCAGCCTGATACCGTGTTATCGTCCAAATTAGTCAACTATCCTGGATGAGATCATCTCCCAGTCACAAAGCAGCAGCAGCTGACATTGTCAGGTGTTCATAGGAGTTGTTCCTGCACACAACCCGGTCCTTTTACTATCCTTGAACCCAATAGGTTAGCGACTGATTGTCTTTGCCCTTCAGTTCCCCTATAGTTTTCCTACCATAATGCTGGAAAAAGCATTGTTCATCTCCAAATTGCTCCTGTATTATTGAGAGACATTACTTTTGGTGGATGTTTAGATACTGTTCTTTATTTATGGCAGTATTCTTAGGCAAAATTGTATCATACATCCCTCCCTTGGATGAAAAGCCACCCCACACATGAATCGTCTGAGGATGCTTTACTGTTTGTATGGCACAAGACTTGTGGTAGCGCTCAACTTTTCTTTAAGGGACAAGTTCTTTTAGAAGGGCTTCATCAGAGAAAACAACTTAACCTCAGTCCCTGTACCTCCTGAAGAATGTCAGTCTGTCCTTGACATTTTTCTAGCAGACAAGTGGCTTCTTTGCTGCCCTTTTTTCGACACCAGGACAGCTACCAAAAGCCTTTCCTTCACTGTGCATGCTGTTGCACTAACATCTGTCTGCTGCAATTACTGAGCAATCTCGGCACACGTGTTGAACTGATCCCTTTGCTTCTTTATGGAATGGTCTTGTCACATCCTGGAATTTCTTGGGCACCCTGAAGCCTTCTTTACAGCAAATGAACCTCACTCTTTAAAATTTTTGATCCAATAAGTGGTTGAATTAGGCACAATCTAACAAACAGCAATGTCCTTGCCTGTAAAGTCCTTTTGTTGCCAAGCAATGCCGACTGCACATGCTTCATTGGAAGTTACCAGGATTAACAGAAGAAGACAGTAATTTCAAGCTCCAGCACCCTTTAAAAGCAATAAACCTGCTCCTATAATTAAATCAGCTTGACAGTGATATCAGCTGCATTGTCCTCGTTAACACTTTATCTTGAGTTAACGAGCAGATCACTGAAATAATGGAGGCAGATCATTTTGTGGCAAAGCTAAAAATTATTGGATATAGGGTTTTGGGATGAAATTAGTTTTTATGCTAAGGAATTTTTGCAATTCATGTGATAACTTTCATAATAATCTAGAGTTAATCCAAATTAATTATGAAGATTGCAGCAGCAAACTGTGAAAACCAAAATTTGTGTCCGTCTCAAAACTTTTGTCCACAACGGTATAGTGCCATATGTACCGTAAATACTAGGGATGAGCGAGCATGCTCGGTGGTACTCGGATATCACTCAAGTATCTGGGTGCTCGGCAGTGTCTGGTGCTCGGATGTAATGTGCAGATCCCCACCCTGCATTTTGGTGCCTGTTGAACAGCCAATATACATGCGGGGATTACCTGTCAGTCAACATAATGCTGTAATCATCTTGGTAGTGGCATTACTGTGATTTGCTGGCTGCATTACCTCATCAGAGGTTATAAAAGGACAGGCACCGCCGCGTTCGGCACACAGACGCCATTGTACAGCTCAGAGATAGTTTGTATTATTATTATTTATATAGCACCATTGATTCCATGGTGCTGCACATGATGTACATGAGAAAGGGTTACATCAAAGTACAAATATCACTAAAGGTACTGTCACACTTAGCAATGTACCAGCGATCCCGTCCAGCGATATGACGCGGTCAGGATCGCTGGTACATCGCTAAGTGGTCACTAGTGAGCTGTCACACAGGCAGATCTCACCAGCGACATCGCTGGGGACGGGGATCGCTACTTACTTGTCACACCAGGCGATCCTGCGTCCTCCCGCCCGGCTCCACGCGTCGTTCGTCGTCACAGCAGGAAGCGCCGCAGGAAGCTGACGACGAGAAATAGTCCTGGACGTTCTCGCGCGATCAGCGATAAGCAGCGGGGGAGCGGGTTGTAGGTAAGTATCAGACACAGCAATATCGCTAGCAATATCGCTATAACGTCACAAGTTATAGCGATATTGCTAGCGATATCGCTTAGGCCTCTTTCACACTTCCGTTTTTTACAATCAGTCAAAATCCACCAGGTTTTGAAAAAAACGGATCCGCATTTTGACGGATTGCCGTCCGTTGCATCTGTTTTTGTGTGGATCCGCCATAGTGTTGCTGTCCGTCAACATCCTCAAAGATTTCCAAACAGAGCTTGCAACGTTTTTTTGGCCAGCGGATCCTCCAGACACTGATTTAACCCCAAATTCTGTCTGGGTGCCAGACAAAAAAAAAAAATTCTCTCTCTCTCTCTCTCTCGCTCTCGCTCTCTCCTTCCCGGCCAGCGGTTCCTTTAAATTTCCTCATTTTGCGGATCCGTCAAAAAACGGATCCTGTGGCATCCGTTCACATCAGTTAAGAACGGATCCGCTTGTCCGCCTTTTTGGCGGATTTTAACTGACACAAAAAACTGAAGTATGAAAGAGGCCTTAGTGTGACAGTACCTTTACAGTAGACAAACTAACAAAGGTAGACTGGTACAGAGGGAAAAGGAAACTGCCCTTGCCGGCATACATTCCACAGGATTAAGGGGAAGGATACAGAAGGTTGGTGTTGCGGTATCCCTGATGGTGTTAAGATGGCAGCGTAGTCATTGCAGGTTGTAATCTTTCTTAATGAGATGGGTTTTCAAGTTCGGTCTGAAGGATCGGAATTTGATGGATAATAGGACGTTTTGGGACACCGAATTTCAGAGAATGTGGGATATTTGGGAGAAGTCTTGGAGGTAATTGGTGTAGGAACGAATAAGTGTGAAGAAGAGATGGAGTTCTTGGGAGGACCAGAGATTACGTGAGGGGAAGATATTGGGAGATTAGTTTGGAGATATATGGAGGTGAAGATGGTTTTGTAGATCAGTGTTAGTAGTTTGAGTATTGGAGGGAGAGAGCAGTTATCCAGGCCTGTGTGTGCACAATTGAACTTATCAGAGTGCTCTAGCGTTGATACTGGTGCTGAACCATCATACTAGCAGCCCTAAGGGCTAATTCAGTGCTGTTTGTATCAGATACATTCTGCATTTAGCCTAGGGACAGTTGCAGGTAGAGTGGTAGAATAAAGGCTATAGCAGCTACACGTGATCAGATTTTTTTTTCTTGGTGAAAAAATTCACTATATTGTCACCCATTCATTATTATGTGATTTGTGGTACATTTCTGTGTTATATAACACTCCAAAAATCATAGCTAAATTTGTCTGGATTCAATTATTCATCCACAGAGTATTAAGTGCTTTCTGTTACATTTCGGTGGTAAATAAAAGTAAAAAAAAATTATAAATTTTTTGTGGATTCAATTAGTCATCTAGAATCTTTAACGCACTGCTTAGTGTTACATTACGGTGGTATATAAATCTAAAAAAAAAGTTCAAATTTTTTTTTCTGAATTCAATTAGTCATTCATACAGTTTATCGCTCTGTGTAAAATTATGTTGGTTAAAAATTTTTAAAAACCACTTGACCTGCTACAGTTGACCACATTTTTTGATTCCAAAAATTGACTATTCTCATCCATACAGTTTAACCTGCTTTGTGTAAAATTACAGGAGTTTAAAGTGTTTAAAAAGCCCTTGGCCTGCTACAGGTGACCAATTGTTTTGGTTCATTAAGATTATTTAGCTTCAATTAATAAAGGAAATTTGGTTTCCAGAGACTGAGCAATTAGAAAATGCATAAGGTGTGCGGTAAGGGACGGGGAAGTGGAAGTGCTGATGATGGTCCACGCCGACCGTGGCACACACATCCGATAATTCTTAATAGTAGGGGAGCACCTAGAAATAGTACATGGTCGAATTGGTGTTACCATTTAATTTATCAAGAGTGATAGGGCTCGTTTCTACTTACCTTATTGTCAATTTTTCATCTGACAGATCACAAATGCATCAGGATTTTTGAGCCAAGACAAACTTCGTGTCCTTTTTTGTAGTTTTGTTCCCCACCCAATCAATAGAACCACAAAGGCAATGGCCAGGGCCGGCCCGAGAGATTACGGCGACCTAGGCGAAACTATTTTGTTGCGCCCCTACTATTCTTGGCAGTAGATGAAAACTTGGGATATAAATTTAGGAGCAAAATAAACCACAACAACAATGATTAATTAACTCTCTCCTAACTCTTTAATCTTCTGAGAAGTTGTATAGGACAAATATATACAAAGTAATCAATAACACAAAACAAAAACGACCATAGGTAATTATAATTTTTGTTTCCTTGCCTTTTTTTTTTAAAAGGATGAAACTAAGTCACCGAGATTAATTTGTTTAGCAACTTCAGATTCTATCGAAATTGTTGCCAACCCAACCAACCTCTCTTGCGTCATATTTGCCCTTAAATATGTACACTTTTCTTTCCATCCCTAAAACTTTTTGCCTTTTGAAAAGATTTTTTATAATTGTTTCTATTTTTTCTCTGGCGCCCCCTTTGGGTCGGCGCCCTAGGCGGCCGCCTAGTTCGCCTATACGTTCGGGCCGGCCCTGGCAATGGCACAGGCTGCCCCTGTGGTTTGTCCACAACTGTTCCACTTGCATTTGGAGCTTTTGCATAGAGTAGAGTTGGCAGCGGTTTATCTCCAAGTAAATCAAAAGGATTGGCCATTAAAATTCTAACAGGTCATTCTCTCCCCTGGTATAATCTGTGGGATGAGATTCGGGAGACCCATATGCACATTACATAGTTGACCAAACCCACCAAGATTTTGCAGGGAGAGAAGGATCTGGCTTGTTTAATTTCCAATAGCCGATACTTTTCTTCTCCGGGACAGAAGCCAAGCCAACAGAGAAACCTGAATGATTGTGTATGGGGGTCTGTGATAGGTGCTCCTTAAAGTGACACATTTTTGCCAGCTTAACAATAAATTTACTAATATACTACTTATTTTGTCCCCAGTTACACTAATGCCACCAACGTCTAGATAATTGTTCACAGGAGAGACATTGTGAAGAGGAAAAAAATGTTGGTCACTTCGACATGAATTAATTCAGTAAAATGGATATTTATTTGTGTGGGCAGGATAATAATGGTTGATACTGAACACTAGCTGTAGTCTCAGGTAACATTGTCATCTTATGATTACAGCAGTCTACAGATTGAGAGTGAGCTCATAGGTGGCACTTCATTTAAAGTGCATCTTGTGTGACCTGTGCCCTCCATTGGGATAATTCCTACCTCATCTACAGCAACAAAGCTACATGGTCAAGCCATTAGTGTTCACAATGAGCCTATCAGTATTCACCATAAAGCACGGTATGTCATGTGAGCACTCAGGGTTTTATTATATATAGCCTATTATTCTCCACAGCCAGCAGGATGCTACACACTGCACCGCAGGGCACACCAAAGCTGCAAAAGCCTAGGAAGCATTGATCAGCTGAGTCATAGGGAAGCATTGCATTTGCATTACTTACGAAATATTTTGTGAAAATCACAGAATTTATATTAAATGCTTTGCATAATTAGAAATACAGAAGATGTATGTATTCAATGTTAAATCCATGTAAAATGACACAAAAAGAATGACACCCTCCCCCCTTCTCCTTCAAGGAAAAAAAGTCCAGGAAATATAATTGCTTGAGTAATTTTCCTACTCTTGAGGTTGCCACCTAGCTTTTCTTGATTATATAATCACAAGGAAAGCTGCAATTTTGCAGTGCAGTGTTCATTTCCTTAACATTTCAAAGATCTGTGGTTGCTGTCAATGAATAAAAGTATCCATCGTGAACAGTAAAGGCCCCTTTACATTTAGCGATGCACCAGCGATCCCGACAACGATCAGGATCACTGGTGCATCGCTAAATGGTCCCCAGTGAGCTGCCACACAGGCAGATCTCACAGCAACATAGCAGCGATCTAGCGGCGTTACTTACCTTTCAGACGCGACAATCCTGCGTCCTCCCGTCCGCGTCCAGCGTCGCTCATCGGCGCCAGCAGGAAGCGCCCGACGAGAAATGGAGCTGCGCGATCTCGCGAGATCAGTGATGGACAGCGGAAGAGCTGGTCGGAGGTAAGTATCACACATAGCGATATCGCTGCTGCGTCACCAAATCGGTGATGCTTTAGCGATATTGTTAGCGATATCGCTAAGTGTAAAACCCCCTTAAGGCCATGTTCACATGTTCAGTATTTGCAAGCCAAAACCAGGAGTGGAACAGAGGAAAAGTATAATAGAAAAACATCACTACTTCTGTATTTATCACCCACTCCTGGTTTTGGCTTAGGCCAGGTTCACATAGCGTTAACCAGCCCTATCAAGGCATAGTGTTGACGGGCTGCGTTAACGCTATAGCATAACACGATATGCGTCTTGCTATACCGCTAGCGCTGATGATTCATCAGCGCTAGCGGTGACATGCTATACCGCTAGCGCTGATGAATCATCAGCGCTAGCTGTGATGGAGCCTCAGATGCTGCAGGCCGCGTCTGAGGGTCCGTGAGTGCTTAACAGCATATCGCGAACATGTGCCGCTATACGGAATACGTCGCGATGCGTCACATAATGGTGGTGTATGGCAGCGTTAACGGACTGCCATAGCGCAGTGAGGACCCGGCCTTACAAATACTGATGTAAAATACTAACCAAATACTGAACATGATCGTGGAATAAAAGTTGAAAACTCCTGTTGGCAGTTCTCCTCACACAGCTACAGATTACTGCAGTATATGGCTGAGCAATCTTATGTACCATTTTACTAAAAGTGGTGCGGAAAATCATACAGTTATTAAAGGGGTTGTGCCAAATTGGCAACCATGACTATATATACAATTGGTAAAGAGAATATCCACTTCACACTCAATTGATGCAAGCAGTTTATTGAAGATAAACACACAAAGAATAAAAGATAAAAGATAAACACACTGAGAATGTCGCCATGGATCCGAGACAGACCAAGAGTTACAGTGGGGCAAAAAAGTATTTAGTCAGTCAGCAATAGTGCAAGTTCCACCACTTAAAAAGATGAGAGGCGTCTGTAATTTACATCATAGGTAGACCTCAACTATGGGAGACAAACTGAGAAAAAAAAATCCAGAAAATCACATTGTCTGTTTTTTTTTCATTTTATTTGCATATTATGGTGGAAAATAAGTATTTGGTCAGAAACAAGCAATCAAGATTTCTGGCTCTCACAGACCTGTAACTTCTTCTTTAAGAGTCTCCTCTTTCCTCCACTCATTACCTGTAGTAATGGCACCTGTTTAAACTTGTTATCAGTATTAAAAGACACCTGTGCACACCCTCAAACAGTCTGACTCCAAACTCCACTATGGTGAAGACCAAAGAGCTGTCAAAGGACACCAGAAACAAAATTGTAGCCCTGCACCAGGCTGGGAAGACTGAATCTGCAATAGCCAACCAGCTTGGAGTGAAGAAATCAACTGTGGGAGCAATATTTAGAAAATGGAAGACATACAAGACCACTGATAATCTCCCTCGATCTGGTGCTCCACGCAAAATCCCACCCCGTGGGGTCAGAATGATCACAAGAACGGTGAGCAAAAATCCCAGAACCACGCTGGGGGACCTAGTGAATGAACTGCAGAGATCTGGGACCAATGTAACAAGGCCTACCATAAGTAACACACTACGCCACCATGGACTCAGATCCTGCAGTGCCAGACGTGTCCCACTGCTTAAGCCTGTACATGTCCGGGCCCGTCTGAAGTTTGCTAGAGAGCATTTGGATGATCCAGAGGAGTTTTGGGAGAATGTCCTATGGTCTGATGAAACCAAACTGGAACTGTTTGGTAGAAACACAACTTGTCGTGTTTGGAGGAAAAAGAATACTGAGTTGCATCCATCAAACACCATACCTACTGTAAAGCATGGTGGTGGAAACATCATGCTTTGGGGCTGTTTCACTGCAAAGGGGCCAGGACGACTGATCCGGGTACATGAAAGAATGAATGGGGCCATGTATCGTGAGATTTTGAGTGCAAACCTCCTTCCATCAGCAAGGGCATTGAAGATGAAACGTGGCTGGGTCTTTCAACATGACAATGATCCAAAGCACACCACCAGGGCAACGAAGGAGTGGCTTCGTAAGAAGCATTTCAAGGTCCTGGAGTGGCCTAGCCAGTCTCCAGATCTTAACCCTATAGAAAACCTTTGGAGGGAGTTGAAAGTCCGTGTTGCCAAGCGAAAAGCCAAAAACATCACTGCTCTAGAGGAGATCTGCATGGAGGAATGGGCCAACATACCAACAACAGTGTGTGGCAACCTTGTGAAGACTTACAGAAAACGTTTGACCTCTGTCATTGCCAACAAAGGATATATCACAAAGTATTGAGATGAAATTTTGTTTCTGACTAAATACTTATTTTCCACCATAATATGCAAATAAAATGAAAAAAAAACAGACAATGTGATTTTCTGGATTTTTTTTTCTCTGTTTGTCTCCCATAGTTGAGGTCTACCTATGATGTAAATTACAGACGCCTCTCATCTTTTTAAGTGGTGGAACTTGCACTATTGCTGACTGACTAAATACTTTTTTTCCCCACTGTAAAGGTTTATTTACAAGGATTTTCTCTCCACGCAGGGAGGAGCAATAAATTTAATAGTGCTCCTTAGGTGCGACCATCATGACGTTGTAAAGTGACCTGGGGTGGTAGATTGTAACATGCAGTATTAAACACAACACTTCTTGTTTCCTTCTTACTAAATTAGCATATCTTCAAAAAGTTAATTTATTTCAGTTCTTCAATACAAAAAGTGAAACTCATATATTACTATATATAGAGTCATTACAAACAGAGTGATCTATTTCAAGTGTTTATTTCTGTTAATGTTGATGATTACGGCTTACAGCCAATGAAAACCCAAAAGTCATTATCTCAGTAAATTAGAATACTTTATAACACCAGATTGAAAAATTAGTTTAAAATCCAAAATGTTGTCCTACCGAAATGTATGTTCAGTAAATACACTCAATACTTGGTCGGGGCTCCTTTTGCATCAATTACTGCATCAATGCAGTGTGGCATGGAGGCAATCAGTCTGTGGCACTGCTGAGGTGTTATTGAAGCCCAGGTTGCTTTGATAGCAGCATTCAGCTTGTCTGCATTGTGGAGTCTGGTGTCTCTCATCTTTCTCTTGACAATAACACATAAATTCTCTATGGTGTTAAGATCAAGCGAGTTTGCTGGCCAATCAAGCACCGTGATACTGTTGTTAAACCAGGTATTGGTACTTTTGGAAGGTGGACAGGTGCCATGTCCTGAAAATGAAATTTCCAAAAAGCTTGTCGTCAGAGGGAAGCATGAAGTGCTCTAAAAATTTCCTGGTAGACGGCTGCGCTGACTTTGGTCTTGATAAAACACAGTGGACCGACACCAGCAGATGACATGGCTCCCCAAACCAACACTGATTGTGAAAACTGTTAGGCGTCAGGTTCCTGCAGCTGCACAGCAGGAATCCAGAGCCTTGCATCCAGTAGTCTCCCATTCTCCACCGACCGCTCAGGAGCCTGCACAGCAATCTTGGCATCCCAGACGCTCTGCTCAGACCAGCTCTGTAGGACTGGTTGTTGTTGATATCTCTGGGTCAGCAATAGCAGCGCAGGCTGTCCTGCAGCAAGCCACTCCAGAGGCTAAGTCTTCCCGTCCCACTACTGGGCATGCTCACGAGACGATCTCCCATTGGAGATCGGGAGTCACGTGTTCAGGTCCTTCTCCTGATCTGATTGGTCCATCTCAGAGATCTGGAAGGTCCTGGCAGAGCACGGCTATAAAAGGCCCACATGGCCGCTCAGCCATGCGCTAGTATCGACTCTTCTTGCTAGATGTGTGAATGGTGATGGATGTATGATTCTGGTGACTGACTTATTAAGATTCCCCTCCCTCTGATATTATGCATGTGGATAGGGAACTATAGAAAGAGTCAGCGCCAGTCAGTGGCAAACCTTAGGCCACTGTGCACACCGCACCGCTACACTAGCATTCGGTGGTCACGTCTCTCACGGCACTATCGCATAGCGGCTGTGTCTGCCGCCGCGTTGCATTCAGCAGCATTTACCGGCGTCCGCAGTAGCAACACCGCATGCACGGCAGGTCTAGACAGACGCCGTCCCCAGTCTTGGACCCGTGTCCTATGACCTGATACCGTGCGTGCAATTTCGCTGAGACCTGTGAGTCTAACAGGTTCGGTGTTTATGTTTATGTTACAGCGCCTCTGTGAGTTAACAGAGTCCGCTCTGCGTACATCGGGTGACGAACCCGTGCGCATTATACCGCCATATAGCGCGTCTGCCATTGTTTAGCAGCAGTTTTAACACCTACTGCACGGTGGAACCCGGGCGGCGAAAGCACTTTCTATTATTTTATATTTAGTGCGTTCCGCCGTCCCTAACAGAAACTTCACTCTAGACTTCAAGCAGCCTGGATTGTGTGCCTCTTCACTCTTCCTCCATACTCTGGGACCTTGATTTCTAAATGAAATGCAAAATTTACTTTCATCTGAAAACAACACCTTGGACCACTGAGAAACAGTACAGTTCTTTTTCTCCTTGGCCCAGGTAAGATGCTTTTGGCATTGTCTATTGGTCATGAGTGGCTTTATACAAGGAATGCAATACTTGTAGCCCATGTCCTGGATACGTCTGGGTGCAGTGGATCTTGAAGCATTGACTCCAGCAGCAGTAAACTTCTTGTGAGCCTCACCCAAATTGTTCAATGGCCTTTTCTTAACAATCCTTTCAAAGCTGTGATTATCCCGATTGCTTGTGCACCTTTTTCTACCACACTTTTTCTTTCTACTCAACTTTCCATTAATATTCTTGGATACAGCACACTGTGAACAGCCAGCTTCTTTAGCAATGACCTTTTATGGCTTACCCTCCTTGTGACGTGTGGCAATGACTGCATTCTGAACATCTGTCAAATCAGCAGTCTTCCCCATGATTCTGGAGCTTATTGTAGGAGATTGTAACTTATAAAACTCTATACATTATACATTAAATATATTACACTTACTGTCACGACTATATTGCTGGGTGTCCCGGGACTAGGGGCTCTTTCCCTGTCCCTAACGCTAGGGGCGCCCTAGCTCACCCGGATTACTTCTGATGGTAAAGGTGCCGGGGCAACATACTTTGCCTTTGCTCCTGAATCTGCCCTCAGTCTAAGGAAGAGGGAGGTAGTAGTGTACTGAAACACACCAACCAGACTAACAAGGTAATACAAACAGAGGAACCCTTGTAATTTTACTATCTAAATAGAAATAAAAAGAAATAGCCAGCTCACCAGAGATCAAGCGCAGAAACTCGGAGCTCCGTGCGGACCAACGTCATAGACCATAGAAGGAAAGTTCTGCTCCAGCTGCTATTAAAATCTTCTTTAATGAAAAACCATTAAAACATACAATGGTGAAGACTCTCCATGTAACCACACCACAACAGAGATGACAGGCTACGCGTTTCGACCAGACGGTCTTTGTCAAAGCCCTCTCTGATGAAAATTTGCTCCAAGATCTTGGTGCTAGGTAAAGCAGGTAGTGCAATAAAATGTGACATTTTACTGAATCTGTCCACCACCAAAATTACAGTATTACCTGCTGACACGGGTAGATCAGTGATGAAATCGACTGATAAATGAGTCCAAGATCTACTGGGAATTGCCAATGGTTGTAGAGCTCCAGACGGACGAGTATGAGAGGTTTTAGAATGCGCACAGACACTACAGGCAGCTACATACTTCCGGACATCCTGATTTACCCCTTACCACCGGAAACACCGAGTAAGAAGATCTGTGGTGGCTTTATTACCGGGGTTTTGGCCAAAACCGAATCATTATGTTCACTAAGAACTCTCAGACGCGATTCACAGGCATAAATGGGAGCAACTAGTTATGTATTTTTATGTTATGCATTGCAATATGTTGTTGCTAGGGAGAAGCCCTGCTCTCTGAAGTTTGTCCCTTTGACTCTCGTGTAGTTGATGATGTTAGCCCTTGCTCCTTCTTTCTTCTTCATTATCAGTTTGCTGTAGCTATGTTCGGATGTACATGTGTACTTCCCGGCTTGGGATTACTCTTTCCACCTGCTGTATTGTACTTAATAAAAGATTTCAGAGAATATCAACTCTATTTCTCCTGGACTCTTATTACAAGTCAGTGCTGGCTAAGTTGGCACTATCTGAGGACGCCTGGCATGTGAGTACAACAATCTTACATTTATCTAAGGTATTGATGGCTAAGGATTATAGGAACCGGTTCACAATTATCTCCACCCCCAGGAAAACCACAAGATAAGGCAGTTGACTTAATGTTCTTGTTCCCCGGCCTATATATAACAAAAAATTTAAACCTGGTGAAGAACAATGTCCATCTTGCCTGTCAAGGTGTTAGACATTTCGCTAACTCTAGATAAACGAGTGTCTTATGATCCGTCATAAATTACGCCACTCTTCAAAGGTCCACTTGATTGCCAAGATTTCCCTGAATCTGCCCTCAGTCTGTACCCTTCCCCCACCCAAGGAAGAGGGGAGTAGTAGTGTACCATAATACACCAACCAGACACGTAATATGAACAGGGGTAACGAAGAATAGCAAACATACAAATATACTAACACATACAACAGAGGAATGCACTGGGGAGTGGAGGATGGGGTTAAACTAAAGTAGGAGAAGAAAGGGAATTCACACACTCAAAATCTAGCAACAGTCACAGATAAATCCAACAAACTCCTTCTCCAATAACAACCACCAACAACCTCCAGCCATTCAGTATAAGCTATTTCTGAGGATAATGAGTGCTAGCCAGGGTCCAGGTTATATAGGAGACTAGCTGAAGAGCCCGGCGCTGCCCTGGCATAGTAACTAACTGTGGTTAATTATAGCAAATTATAATTATCCTCCATCCCATAGTCCCGTGCCCATATGCCCATCATACATATCCACGATCCCATAGGCCCGTGCCCATATACCGACCATACATATCCTCCATCCCATAGTCGAGTGCCCAAATACCCATCACACATCCTCCATCCCATAGTCCCATGCCCATATACCCATCACACATCCCTCATCCCATAGTCCCGTGCCCATATACCCGTCATACATATCCTCCATCCCATAGTCCAGTGCCCATATACTCGTCATACATATCCTCCATCCCATAGTCCAGTGCCCATATACCCATCACACATCCTCCATCCCATAGTCCCGTGCCCATATACCCATCATACATATCCTCCATCCCATAGTCCAGTGCCCATATACCCATCACACATCCTCCATCCCATAGTCAACCATTATGACATCATAATGAGCGGCGGGGCTTGCAACCTATGATGACATCAGCGTCACCATGGCAACCATTATGACATCATAATGAGGGGCGGGGCTTGATACACACACACTTTTTCCCCATTATGTAGATAGGGGCAAAATTGTTTGGTGAATTGGAACGCGCGGGGTTAAAATTTCGCCTCACAACATAGCCTAGGACACTCTCGGGTCCAGACGTGTGACTGTGCCAAATTTTGTGGCTGTAGCTGCGATGGTGCGGATGCCAATCCCGGACATACACACACACATACACACATACATACATACACACACTTGAGCTTTATATATTAGATGAGAGTGGTTAACAGTGCAGTGCACAGCTGAGCCTTAAGGGCCTTTTACACATAGCGATATCGCTACCGATATCGCTAAAGCGTCACTGATTTTGTGACGCAGCAGCGATATCGCTAGCGATATCGCTACATGTGACAATCACCTCCGACCCGGCTCCCCGCTGGATATCGCTGATCGCGCAAGATCGGCCTGGTCCATTTCACGTCGTCGGCTTCCTACTGGCGCCGACGAGCGAGCCATAGACGCGGGCGGAAGACGTCATCATCGACGCGTCTGACAGGTGAGTAACGACCGCCGAGCATCGCTGCGTCGCTGGTGAGATCTGCCTGTTTGGCAGCTCACTAGCAATCATTTAGCGATGCACCAGCGATCCTGACCGGGTCATATCGTGGTCGGGATCGCTGGTGCATCGCTAAATGTAACGGGACCTTTAAGCAGGAAAGCTTCCAGAAGGTCTCAACTGAGCAGATTAACCCGTGCACTGCTAAAAGAAGCTTTCACCATTTAATATGAAGGTGAAGTGCTTCTAATTAGGGCAAGAGTAGGAGAAATAAGATGCTGCGGTCTTCTGGCTCCTCTTTGTTGCGATAAACCCGTGACAAGTCTATCTTATATCCTTAATCTCTTAATCTTAACTTATACCACACCTACACTGTACACTAACTAACATAACTAAGAGACCATCACATCAAAACCCTGTCATGGGCAGGCCATTCTCCAGACCTGAACCCCACTGAAAACCTCTGGAATGTAATCAAGAGGATGATGGATAGTCACAAGCCATCGAACAAAGAAGAACTGCTTAAAGGGAATCTGTCACCCTTTTTTTTTTACTATCAGCTGCCGGCATTGACATCAGGGGCTTATCTACAGCATTCTGTAATGCTGTAGATAGGCCCCCGATGTAACCTGAAAGAGAAGAAAAACACGTAAGATTATACTCACCCAAGGGGGGCGGTCTGGTCCGATGGATGCCGCGGTCCGGTCCGACGCCTCCCATCTTCATACAATGCCGTCCTCTTCTTCCCTTCCTGTAGTAGGCTCCGGCGCAGGTGCACTGCTCTGCCCTGTTGAGGGCAGAGCAGAGTCCTGCAGTGCGCAGGTGTCGGGAGAGGTCTGGCGCCTGCGCACTGCAGTATTCTGTAGATAAGCCCCTGATGTCAATACCGGCAGCTGATAGTCAAAAAAAAGACAGATTCCCTTTACATTTTTAGCAACTGAGGCAGTGTGAAAGACTGGTGGAAAGCATGCCAAGAGGTACAGTATGAAAGCTGATTATAAAAATCATGGTCATTCCACAAAATATTGATTTCTGAACTCTTCCCGAGTTAAAACATTAGTATTGTTGTTTCTAAATGATTATGAACTTGTCTTCTTTGCATTATTTGAGGTCTGAAAGCACTGTTTCCAGGACGTCCCTCCTGACAGCACCAGGGAGGATGTCCCTCGCCTCCTTGCAGGGACAGGAAGAGCAGACAAGAGGCAAAAAACAATCTCCACCCCCATTCCCTCAGTGTTTCTTCCTGTCCCTGCACGGAGGGACGCACAAGAGGAGTCGGCTTACCGGAGGGGTCCAGGGGGATCAGGCGGCCCTGCCAATCCTTCCTCCTGTCAAGCGGCCCCGGCGCTGAAACCCTACTGGGTGGGGGTCCCTCAGCCACAGAAACCAGGGGAGGGATGAGCCCACTGGGTAGAGCTGCTTCCTCCCACAGCGGAGGCTCTCAGCTCCACCGCTGGCAGCAGCGCGGGGACCGGAAGTCGCGTGCAGAGAGACCGCGACACACTTCCGGTGATGTCAGAGCGCCGAAAATACAGGCCACCGGCGGGCGCTCTGAAGGAGCAGAGCGCGGCATCAGCGAGACAGGCAGCATCCGCCTGTCCTGACCTCGCAGAGGCTCACAGCAAGGATGGAGAACCAGGGCAGAATCGACCCGGACGGGGTAAGTGCGCATAGCGCAGACCGACCGACCGACTGAGACCCGGACTGCCCAGATCAGAGTCTGACTGTCCCTCTCTTGCACTATGCAGGAAAAGGCACAACCGACAGCGCCCACTCCCACGACCAAGCAGGCGGAGAAAGACCCAGGGAAGGCCAATAAGTGTCCCGTATGCAGGGTTAAGCTCCCCAGCAAGCACAGGAAGTTGCTGTGTGACACCTGTACGGCCAAAGTAATGAAGGACGAACAGCTGTCCCTCCTATTGGAGATGAGATCGCTGATTCGAGAGGAGGTCCAGGCTTCAGTGGCCACCCTGTCCCAGCCACAGCCAGCCAGTCCAGGTCCCAGTGCTAAGCGAACCGGACAGGAGATGGAGCCTAGTTCAGAGGAAGGTTCCTACTCTTCGGAGTCGGATCAGGAAGAAGGCGGGCTGGGCACTAGCGAACCGGAGTATGGGAAAAGATACCTCTTTTCCTCGGATGATACAGACAATCTGGTACAGGCGGTCAGAGACACAATGCAGATTGAGGAGGTCCAGAAACCTCAGTCCAGACAGGACACAATGTTCGAGGGCCTTAGGGCGCAGAGGAAAGTAGTATGCCCAGTGAACGACCATGTGCAAGCTATGGTCCTGGAGGAATGGGAGGAGGTGGAAAAGCATCTCGTGATATCTCGGGACTTTAAGAGACATCTCCCCTTTGACCCCGAAGAATGGGAGGTAGTTCCCAAAATTGATGTCCCTGTAGCAAAAGTGACCAAGAAAACAACGATCCCCTTTGAGGACACGTCTAGTCTGAGGGACCCCATGGATAGGAAGGCGGATAACCTACTAAGGCGGGCCTGGGAAACATCAGCAGCCTTAATTAAAACAAACGTAGCAGCTACTTCGGTAGCAAGGTCTATGCTTTTATGGTTGGGGCAGTTAGAGGAACACTTAACTAATAAAACCCCAAGGGAGGAAATTATAGATTCACTTCCGATGATGAAATCAGCCACAGCCTTCCTAGCCGATGCATCGTCAGAATCCGTTAGGATTTCTGCCCGGAATGGCTCTTTGTCAAATTCGACACGCAGAGCCATCTGGTTAAAGACCTGGATGGGTGACGGAGCCTCTAAAAACAAGCTCTGTGCCCTTCCCTTCTCTGGGTTAAATGTCTTTGGCCCAGCATTAGATGATATATTAGAAAAAGCATCTGATGTAAAGAAAGGGTTCCCAGAGGAAAAGAAACCTAGGGGCCAGCCCTTTCGTAGACCCGGGGACCCACAGTCCATCTGATAGACAAGAATGCCCTGATGTGTACCCTGGACCTGAAAAGTGCCTACTATCAGGTACCAATTCACCCAATGTCACAGAGATTCCTGAGGTTTGCAGTAAGACTTCAGAATCGGAACTGCCACTTTCAATTTCAGTGTCTTCCGTTTGGTCTGGCCTCGGCGGCTCGAGTCTTTACGAAGTTTATCGCTGAAGTGGTGGCATTTCTAAGAAATCGGGGAATAACCATCTTTCCATACCTAGACGACTTCCTCCTGGTGGCGAGATCAACAGAGGAACTGCGGCGACACAAGGAGAAGACAATAGAGGTTCTAGAGTTCCTGGGCTGGATCATAAACAAAGAAAAATCGGACCTAGTACCAGAAAGAAGAAAAAAATTTTAGGGAGTACTACTGGACTCCAGAAGCAGAACTTCCTTCTTACCACCAGAAAAACAGACAAAGATACGGGACAGCATGAAGGAATTTCAAAAAGGCCGCGCTTCCATCAGAGTAGCAATGCGCGCTCTGGGCCTCATGACATCCTACATCCCTTGTGTCCGATGGGCACAGTTCCATGCGAGAACCCTTCAAAAATAAGTACTTGCCGCCTGGGATCGTCACCAGACCTCCCTAGGCAAGAAAATGGCCTTGTCTCCAGCAGTAAAAAGATCCCTGGTGTGGTGGATGCAGCGACAAAACCTAAGGAAAGGTGTCCCCTGGATCACCTCCCCATGCGTCATAATCACTACAGACACCAGCAAATGGGGCTGGGGGGCTCATCTAGAAGGCAGAATTCTTGAGGGAGAATGGCCGGCAAACATGCGGTCCACTTTCTCCAACTACAAGGAACTTTACGCCACATGGGAGGCCCTAAGAAGAAATCAGGACTGACTAAAAAACCAACATGTCAAGATTCTATCGGACAATGTGACGCGGTATCCTTCCTCCGGCATCAAGGAGGAACAAGGCATTGGGCACTCCAGGACCTGGCAAAAAAGATTTTTTCCTGGGCAGAAAATACGGTTCTGTCAGTAACAGCCGTCCATCTCGAAGGATCACAAAATACAGTGGCAGATTATTTAATCAGGCAGAAGATCTGTCCCACGGAGTGGGAGCTGAACACAGAGATCTTCCAGAACTTATGCCAGTGCTGGGGAAGACCGCAGATAGACCTCTTCGCAACCAGAAAGAATACCAAGACATACAGGTTTTTCTCTCTGAATCCGCTGGACAATCCGCCCTAAGCCAGAAGTGGGGGCAGACTCTTTCATACGCATTTCCCCCTATAGCTCTCATTCCAGCCATCCTCAGGAAGATTCAGGAGGCTCAGGCAAGAGTGCTACTGATAGCACTTTATTGGCCGAAAAGGAGCTGGTTTCCACTCCTGGGGATTATGGCAGAAGATCGACCACTTCTGCTTCCACAGAGGGAAGACATCATTCACCAGGGGCTGGTTCTTCACCAAGATCCAGGAAGACTTCACCTCTCAGCCTGGATCCTGAATGGCAGATCCTGAGGGCTCGAGGCCTGTCAGACCAGGTCTTATCAACTATTCAGGCCAGCAGAAAACTAAAAACTTCTGCGATATACCACAAAATTTGGAAAAGTTTCTGTCTAGATTGTGGCAGGCCCGACTCAGCGGAAGGAATACCAGACATCCCAAAGATACTAGATTTCCTTCAGGCAGGCTTTAATAATGGACTTAGGCCTAGCACGCTGAAGGTCCAGATCTCGGCATTAAGCGCCTTTCTTGATTACCCCTTGGCCTCCCATCCCTGGGTAATAAGATTTATCAGGGCAATTTAGTGGTTACGTCCCACAATCAGGAGGTCAGTCCCCCCCATGGGATCTTAGTCTTGTCCTGCGGTCCCTTTGCTTAGATCCCTTTATCCAGAGCCAGAAGATGCCCATTTCACATCGAACCATGAAGGTAGCATTCTTAGTGGTGATCACCACCGCGAAACGGATAAGTGAGATACAGGCGCTATCTATCCCAGACCCATATCTCTGAATCTGGGAGGATCGAATAATCATGAGATTAGACCCCACCTTTTTGCCCAAAGTTGCATCAGTCCAAAACTTAAACCAGGAAATAATTTTGCCTTCCTTTTGTGAGAACCCCTCAAATGACAAAGAAAGGGCCCTGCACGAATTAGACGTACGCCAGGCAGTTATTGATTACATCAAGGCCACGCAGGGTTGGAGACAGGACCATAACCTATTTCTACACTTTGGGGGGAAAAACAAAGGGAGAAAAGCCTCAAAAGCCTCGATCGCGAGATAGATAACATCGCTAATCAGTTTAGCTTATGTCTCTCAGGGGGTTCCTCCCCCAGAAGGGTTAAAAGCTCACTCAACACGAGCATTATCAGTTTCCTGGGCAGAAAGGGCAGGGGCTTCAGTAAACCAAATCTGTAGGGCCGCAACCTGGTCCAGGTTGGACACATTCTGTAAGCATTACAAATTAGATGTATTATCTAACCAACAGACTGCTTTCGGGATAATGGTTCTCCAGGCAGTCATCCCACCCTAAGGGGATACTTTGGTATTCTCCCTGGTGCTGTCAGGAGGGACGTCCTGGAAAATAGGCATTAGACCTACCGGTAATTATGTTTTCAGGAGTCCATCCTGACAGCACGGATAGTTCCCTTCCCGAAACAGTTATGTCATATGTCGTAATATGATTCTGTAAATAAAGTGTTCAGTTGCATCATCCACGGTGTGGTACTTGGAAAAACACTGAGGGAATGGGGGTGGAGACTGTTTTTAACCTCTTTTGTGCTCTTTCTGTCCCTGCAAGGAGGCGAGGGACGTCCTCCCTGGTGCTGTCAGGATGGACTCCTGGAAACATAATTACCGGTAGGTCTAATGCCTATTTTTTTTTTTTTTCATTTTGACCATTTTTCCTTTTCAGAAAAAAAAACAAAATTTATTGCTTGGAAATTCAGAGGTATGCTGTCAGAAGTTTGTAGACTAAAAGAACAATTTACATTTTACTCCAAAATATGTCATGGTTTGAACAGGGTTCTTGCCCTGCCCTTGCAGGGTTAAGTGTATGTGGCCTCTTTCTGGATCTGGGAGAGGTATTTATATTCACTCTTTACCAGGGTTCTCTGTCAGCTATACTTTTGCCCTTGGCTTAGTTTAAGTGATCCCTGTGCGTTTGTGCATGCTTCTGTGTTTAATATCTTGGCTTCTGACCCGGTCTGTCGCCGTTGTGCGCTTGCATGCTGATTCGGTACTGTGTGTCTATTTTCCTGGTTTCTGACGTCAGCTATGTCTCTGGTGATTCTCCTGCCTACGCCCCTGGTACTTCTGCTGTCCATAACAGCTGTGACCCTTAGCCTGTCCCTGACATCCCTCCTTTCTAGCGCTCATCGGCGCTTCTGTTTGTGGTATACCTGCTGGTAGAGTCTTTATTCTCAGGCCAGCATCTTTCTCTGCTCCTGCTCTTTCTGGGAGACCTGCGGTCGGCTCTGCCCCCTGGTCGTAACGTGCAGGTCCTGCTAGTGTGCAGTCACGCTGGGACGTGCTCCTCCCCATAGGGACCCAGCTTGGCTGCGACAAGGTAGAACAGTGCTGACCTTGAAGGATCCTCATAAAGGAACAGTTCCATCCAACTACCGCCCAACAACATGGAAACTCCTGTCAGGCATCATAGTCACCAAGCTACAGAACCAGTGAAGCTATATGAACCAGTAGATGAATCTAGCTCAGAAAGGCATCGGGACCAACACTAGAGGTTCTAAGCACCAGGTCCTAGTAGATAAAGCAGTCGCTCAAGACTCAAGATCCGGACAGACCAATCTCAGCACAGCCTGGATTGACTACAGGAAAGCCTATGACTCAATGCAACACACATGGATCTGTGAATGCTTGGCTCTCTACAATGTCAACTGGAAATTAAGAACCTTCCTCAGAAACTCAATGGGGCTATGGAGACAACTAGCACAAGTGACCATCAAATGTGGCACATACCAAGGTGATGCACTGGCCCCATTGCTGTTCTGCATAGGTTTGAACCCCCTAAGTCAGATAATTACAGAGTCTGGCTATGGATACAAGTTCAAGGGTGGAAGCCCCATCAGCCACCTCCTCCACATGGATGATATCAAGCTGTATGTGAAAAACGAATGAGACATCGATTCACTGATCCACCTGACAAGGCTCTACAGTGAAGACATCGGGATGTCCTTCGGACTGGAGAAGTGCGGTTGGTTGGTAATAAAGAGAGGCAAGATAGTCAAGACCGATGGAGTGGAACTACCAGCAGGGCATATAGCAGATGTACAGACATGCTACAAGTACCTCGGCATCCCACAGGAATATGGTAACCATGATGAGGAGGCAAGTAAAGCAGCAACATCCAAATACTATCAAAGGGTAAGACAGGTCCTGAAGAGCCAACTCAATGGGAAGAATAAAATCCACGCCATCAATGCATATGCCCTGCCAGTTATCAGATACCCTGCTGGCATAGTGTGCTGGTCAAAAGAAGAGATGGAAGCTGCAGATGTGAAGACACGAAAGCTCCAAACAATGCATGGAGGTCTCCACCCTAAGTCTAGCACCCAAAGATTGTATACCAACAGAAAGGAGGGTGGTCGAGGCTTGATAAGCATCCAAGCCACCATCATGGATGAAACAAGGAGTATCCAGGAATATATCAAAAGAATAGCGTCAGAAGATGAGACGCTGAAAGAAAGCCTAAGGCAGCAACAACAACAGATCTGGAAGGAAGAGCAAGAACATGATGCGCCATGGCAAGACAAGCCGCAGCATGGGATGTACCACCGACAGATAATGGAAGTGGCTGACATGGAGAAATCCTACCAATGGCTGGAGAAAGCGGGACTCCGTGACAGCACAGAGGCAATAATCATAGCTGCACAAGAGCAAGCACTAAGTACAAGATCCATAGAAGCAGGAATCTACCACACAAGACAAGACCCAAGGTGCAGACAATGCAAAGAAACCTCAGAAACAGTCCAACACATAGTGGCAGGTATTACGGATCTGCAACACAAGACTAGGGTAGAAAGGGGAAAACTGACCCTGCACTATGACTAGGCTGATACCCTATGATGGAGTGGGTGACCCATTGTTTGCGAATAGACCCACCGACAATCCTAGGTTAATCTCAAGCGAAGACCTATAGATGGGGGAAGGGGGTCCCTGAAAGATCTGAGGACTGGGCACAAAAACGGGTGATCTCCTAATAGATAGCACAGAGAAGGCTGCAGAAACCAACGGAATACAGAAACAAAGACTAGTAGAACCAGAGGTCCCAGCACTGCACAAATTACACACACAGAAGGCAAAGCAAAGCACAAAGCCAGAACTCAAGCGGATTAACACTGTTGTCCAGCAAGGACTGGGAGGCAGATGCTGGGTAATAAAGAAGAAGAACAGCATCTCATCCAGGTGAAGAATATATAAACATTTATTGTGCCATGACAAAATGCGACGTTTCGACCATCACATGGTCTTTATCAAGCATAGCATATAGCAAGATATGGCAGTCTTAAATAGGCCAATGTGGCCAATCAGTAACAGACATCCGCCCACATTGTATGAAATAGCATTAAATAATACAAATAAGACATATAAAATACATTATACATACATAATAATATGGTGCACAAATAGACATATAACATTAAACAAAAATTATACAGTAAATTACCACATGGTGATGATAAAAATAAACGGCAACCAGAGGGATGTTCACCTTCCTGTATCGCCTAGCAACCCCCCACCAATAAACAACATTCATACATAGGGTGTTAGCAACCAACCACCTCAGCCAATGATTACAACTTTTTATCAGGCGCCAAAAATCAATAGCCTATCAAACTTATCAACAGACCTGAACACTGAACTTCCCTTCACTAGCGTTCCATGTCATCGCCCCATGAGCAATCGGATGACGTCACCCGCTGTCGCATAGAAAATGATATAACTCACCCACGTGATACCGCAACTGGGGATCGCGCATGCGCACCAGAGCTCCATAGTACCAAATGGTATATACTCAAGGTGCCCACAATCCACTGCAGACGGTCACGTGACAAGTCACATGATCATGACTCCACCAACCACATCATAGAGCGGTCTCATGGAGAGAACACATGACCGCAATCGCCGAATTTTAAACATATGCATCCACATAAATAAAGAAGTTATATCAAGCGGGTTTATAGCGATTCAGAAGGGCATACAGTATACCTAATAAATGACTGGTGAGGGAAGCAATATATAAGAGACCCAAAATGATTTAGATATATAGTCAGTCAAGTTACCAAAATAATGGCAGCAACATAGTTCTAAACAGGGAGGGACTAACAATCCCCATCTTCTAATAATGTCAATCAGTATTCCACAAAATAAGTGGAGACCGATATTGACTCATATAGCAATGTGTCCATAGCCACATATATACATTTTGGTACGTGACTCTCATAAAGGGAGATCTTATACTAGTGTCCACAAAGGGAGAGTTCAGCTACCATAGTCCAATGGTCTAAAACCCGGTCAATCATATATTGATACTTATAAAAAATACACTCAAGTGTCAGAGACCTATATAAAAAATATGTAAACAAAGCAACAGAAAAAAGAGGAAACTTTATTATAACACCACAGTGTACAGACAAGAGGGCACGGGGAATGAGCCAAAAAAGCGTATATGTCGATTCAATCAAAATCCACAGAATTTCAGGACTGTTCAGTCCCCATGTCCCCCGGTCATGTCAACGCACCAACCTAAAAAAGAAATAAAAAATCAAAAAATCAAAAACGCTATCAAAAAACCAAAAGAATGATGCTGTTGAGGCTACTATGGATTAGTTAATACAAATTTGCAAGTTATACTCAAGGTTCAAGCCCTTCGGCTGCAATGTATCTAGAGTTGAAATCCACTTCAACTCCTTTCTTTTCAACAACAACGTCCTATCTCCACCTCGTCTCAACATAGGGACCCCATTGATCACCCTGAATCGCAACTGATTCACAGAATGTCTGAATTCTACAAAATGCTTTGGTATCGGTAAATCAAGAAGTTGAGTTCTAATTGTACTCTTATGTTTACTGATACGGGCTTTGACCTCCATAGTTGTCTTGCCCACATAAAACAATCCACATGGGCAAGTGATCACATAAATAACAAAACTAGAGGTACAAGTGTAATATTCCTTTATTGAAAATCTCTTACCAGTATGCGGGTGATAAAAACTATCACCCTTGATCATATTACCGCAGCATGCACAACCAAGGCATGGAAAACTGCCACCCCTCAACGGGCCTAATGTCAACTGTCGTGGAATCTTACCAGGACCCACATCTGCTCTCACCAATTTGTCCTTCAAGTTAGCTCCACGTCTATAAGATAAAATAGGTCTATTAGTGAATTCAGAGACCTCTGGTAACCCTTTCTGTAATAGACCCCAGTGCTTATTCAAAATACCACCGATCTTATTACTAATGGGGCAAAAAGTTGATACAAACGGTACCCGTTTAGTAGCAGTTTTATCACTTTTACGGTAAAGATCCCCACCGGTCAAATTGATAGCCCTCTCCTTGAATTGTGTAACTTTTCCCACAGGATAGCCCCTATTAGTAAATCTATGGCACATTTCATCAAGTCTGCTAACCAATTTGTTCTCATCTTTAACTATCCTCCGAACTCTCAACATCTGACTCCAGGGTAATGATTCCACCATCTTCCTGGGATGGTTGCTGTTGTATAGCAAAAGACTATTTCTGTCTGTTTCCTTCACATAAAGGTCTGTATTAAGCATATTTCCTTCTTTATATACCAATGTGTCTAAAAATTGAACTTGAGTTAAAGTTTCCGTTAAAGTAAATTTCAACTCTGGATAAATATCATTTAACTCAGTTTGAAATTTATATAGGTCTTCCACACTGCCGTCCCAAACACAAAAGACATCGTTGATGTAACGCCACCAGGCCCGGACGGAGCCCCAGTAGATGGACTTGTACACAAAACGATCCTCGAATACCACCATATAGATGTTGGCATAAGTGGGGGCCACATTGGACCCCATGGCGGTACCCCTAACCTGCAGGAAAAAATCATCCCCAAAAAGAAAATAATTCTTCCTAAGGATGAAACCTAACAGGGAGAGGATCATCTGTGCACATTCCGGGGCCACGTCAGAGCCTGATAGCACCACATCAACAGCCTCAAGACCCCTCTCATGCTGAATGGAAGTATACAGTGAGACCACATCAAAAGAGGCCAGCACCGTGTTGGAATCAACCTGAATATTTTTAATCTTGTCAAGGAAATCATTCGTATCAAGAATATAGGATCGTGCTGCTATTGCAAATCGTCGTAGGACCTTATCCAGAAAAATAGCTACTTTGTTGAAAAGTGAACCCCTCCCGGATACAATGGGACGTCCGGGGGGGTTTAAAAGATCCTTGTGGATCTTCGGCAAAGTATACAAAATTGGTATTACTGGATTGTCAACAATTAAGAAATCAGACAACTTCTCATCTATGAGCCCATTCACACGGGCCTCATCTACCAGAAGTCGCAACTCAGCAAGAAAACCAGAGGTAGGATCACAAGCCAATCTCATATAGACATCACTATCCGCTAATTGAGTCAAAATTTCAGCCTTGTATTTGTCAGTGTCCATGACTACTACAGCACCACCTTTATCTGCACTCTTGATTGTGAGAGCTGTATTATCAGATAATTTCTGTAAAGCCTGTCTTTCAACAGGACTAAGATTACCTCTAACTGTAAAACATGTATTTTTCTTCAAAAGTGTAATGTCCCTCTCTACAAGCTGTATATAAGACTCCACAAAGTTGTTTTTAACAGGGGGTTGAAAATTACTCTTGGTGTATAAACCCACACCATGAAGTGTAAACATAGATCCATCACCCTCTGATAATATACTCGAGACCTGTTGTTTATCAAAAAAATAAGATGTCAAACGTAGCCTTCTAAAGAATGCAAACAAATCACACTCAATCTCAAACCAGTTGGGGGAATTTACAGGGCAAAAAGACAATCCCTTCGAGAGGACATCATAATCAACCTCTGTTAATTCACAAGATGAAATATTTACCACCAAATTATCATGTCCTATGGGCCCTTCCTCTTCCCCTCCATGTGGCGAGTTTTCATTGGGGGGATGTATGTCCTCCCCTGTTTGTGCACAGCCCTTCTTTCTCCTGTGTTTCCTGCCACCTCTACGATTCCTTCTCTTCCCGTTACTTTGTCGACTGTATCCTTCCCTAAAAAAAGAGAGGAAGAAGAGGCTCCCAAATTGGAATCATCGGTGGAATCTGATTCAGCTGTAGTAAAACCAAAGTTTTGTTGTCGTTTATCTTGTGGTTTCCTCCGGTTACGTGTTTGTCTCGGTCTATCCCTCCTATAATAAGAGGGAACACCAGCCACCACTTGCCACGAAAAAACGCGACCAATTCGATAGTCCTCTGCATCACGGAACCACTTAGTCCTCTTTGTCCTTTCAATATCAGCACGATATTTCAATAGTTTTTCATCCAACTGGGTCTAATAAAGTTCCACCTCCTGTGTCATCATCTGTGATATTAATTGCTGTTCAAGGTCCATGATAGACTTACTGACCACTTCCATCTCTAATCGGAGAAACTCAATGTTGAGAAGCATTAAGTCGAATGCATATTTATTTGTAATTGACTCAAACCTACTGCAGAAAAGAGCATTGTCCGCAAGTAAAGTCGGACGT
The DNA here is from genome assembly GCF_039654945.1 of Dendrobates tinctorius. NCBI lineage: Eukaryota > Metazoa > Chordata > Amphibia > Anura > Dendrobatidae > Dendrobates > Dendrobates tinctorius. Next base: position 22,551,467 of record NW_027361700.1, read on the forward strand.
AAATGTGGTCTCAACCCACGTGGAATTCTATGTAATTTATAATATTCACAAAGGGTTGTTACATGCAGCTCTAAAGAAATGAGTTTCCTTTTCTCATTCTCAAATCTTTTTTTAAGCATATCTGCAGTGGGTTTATTCAGAAATGACATATCTGTATGGGATCCAGAAAGGATCCCTAGTGCATCATCTTCGGTATAAGAAAAAGTCATGACATTGTCCAGTTCACCCACCTCTGGTATAGTAGTGTCCATAATAGGGATCCGGTGCAGGTCTGCCAGGGTCCAAATCAATCAACATAAACAAAAAAATGGCTGACAGCAATTCCTTGATCCAAGAGAGGCACGTTCAAAGTCCAAAGACCCAGTTGGACAAAAATCCAAGTAATGAAGAAGAACAGCATCTCATCCAGGTGAAGAATATATAAACATTTATTGTGCCATGACAAAATGCGACGTTTCGACCATCACATGGTCTTTATCAAGCATAGCATATAGCAAGATATGGCAGTCTTAAATAGGCCAATGTGGCCAATCAGTAACAGATATCCGCCCACATTGTATGAAATAGCATTAAATAATACAAATAAGACATCTGGAGTCAGATGTTGAGAGTTCGGAGGATAGTTAAAGATGAGAACAAATTGGTTAGCAGACTTGATGAAATGTGCCATAGATTTACTAATAGGGGCTATCCTGTGGGAAAAGTTACACAATTCAAGGAGAGGGCTATCAATTTGACCGGTGGGGATCTTTACCGTAAAAGTGATAAAACTGCTACTAAACGGGTACCGTTTGTATCAACTTTTTGCCCCATTAGTAATAAGATCGGTGGTATTTTGAATAAGCACTGGGGTCTATTACAGAAAGGGTTACCAGAGGTCTCTGAATTCACTAATAGACCTATTTTATCTTATAGACGTGGAGCTAACTTGAAGGACAAATTGGTGAGAGCGGATGTGGGTCCTGGTAAGATTCCACGACAGTTGACATTAGGCCCGTTGAGGGGTGGCAGTTTTCCATGCCTTGGTTGTGCATGCTGCGGTAATATGATCAAGGGTGATAGTTTTTATCACCCGCATACTGGTAAGAGATTTTCAATAAAGGAATATTACACTTGTACCTCTAGTTTTCTTATTTATGTGATCACTTGCCCATGTGGATTGTTTTATGTGGGCGAGACAACTATGGAGGTCAAAGCCCGTATCAGTAAACATAAGAGTACAATTAGAACTCAACTTCTTGATTTACCGATACCAAAGCATTTTGTAGAATTCAGACATTCTGTGAATCAGTTGCGATTCAGGGTGATCGATGGGGTCCCTATGTTGAGACAAGGTGGAGATAGGACGTTGTTGTTGAAAAGAAAGGAGTTGAAGTGGATTTCAACTCTAGATACATTGCAGCCGAAGAGCTTGAACCTTGAGTATAACTTGCAAATTTGTATTAACTAATCCATAGTAGCCTCAACAGCATCATTCTTTTGGTTTTTTGATAGCGTTTTTGATTTTTTGATTTTTTATTTCTTTTTTAGGTTGGTGCGTTGACATGACCGGGGGACATGGGGACTGAACAGTCCTGAAATTCTGTGGATTTTGATTGAATCGACATACGCTTTTTTGGCTCATTCCCCGTGCCCTCTTGTCTGTACACTGTGGTGTTATAATAAAGTTTCCTCTTTTTTCTGTTGCTTTGTTTACATATTTTTTATATAGGTCTCTGACACTTGAGTGTATTTTTTATAAGTATCAATATATGATTGACCGGGTTTTAGACCATTGGACTATGGTAGCTGAACTCTCCCTTTGTGGACACTAGTATAAGATCTCCCTTTATGAGAGTCACGTACCAAAATGTATATATGTGGCTATGGACACATTGCTATATGAGTCAATATCGGTCTCCACTTATTTTGTGGAATACTGATTGACATTATTAGAAGATGGGGATTGTTAGTCCCTCCCTGTTTAGAACTATGTTGCTGCCATTATTTTGGTAACTTGACTGACTATATATCTAAATCGTTTTGGGTCTCTTATATATTGCTTCCCTCACCAGTCATTTATTAGGTACACTGTATGCCCTTCTGAATCGCTATAAACCCGCTTGATATAACTTCTTTATTTATGTGGATGCATATGTTTAAAATTCGGCGATTGCGGTCATGTGTTCTCTCCATGAGACCGCTCTATGATGTGGTTGGTGGAGTCATGATCATGTGACTTGTCACGTGACCGTCTGCAGTGGATTGTGGGCACCTTGAGTATATACCATTTGGTACTATGGAGCTCTGGTGCGCATGCGCGATCCCCAGTTGCGGTATCACGTGGGTGAGTTATATCATTTTCTATGCGACAGCGGGTGACGTCATCCGATTGCTCATGGGGCGATGACATGGAACGCTAGTGAAGGGACGTTCAGTGTTCAGGTCTGTTGATAAGTTTGATAGGCTATTGATTTTTGGCAGAAAGCAAAAAACACAAATATCCTGAACTAAAAGTAAAAAATATACTGCAAATAATGCATAAAGGTAATAATAATAATAATAAGGGTATTTAGTAAACATAATTTTGATCAAAATAATGTACAAGCCATCCCGCCACGTCACGGCAACCCTTGTGGGACAGTCCCTACTCTAGTATTTAAAACCTTATCACTTGCCAAGAGGCGTGAATGTGAATAAGGGTCGAGCGGCTGAACCACTTGTAACAGCTTAGGCCAGACTGGATGGCTTTCCCAGCTCAGAAAAAGGGCGGTCACACCCCTATATGCACTGAATGCACAATGAAATGAATAAAAAACAAATCTGAACTGAGACAAGTAAGTTAATGTGTATGCACAATGTAAGTGCATTTTAACACATGACCATTAACCAGAGAAAACAGAAAGCAAAAAACACAAATATCCTGAACTAAAAGTAAAAAATATACTGCAAATAATGCATAAAGGTAATAATAATAATAAGGGTATTTAGTAAACATAATTTTGATCAAAATAATGTACAAGCCATCCCGCCACGTCACGGCAACCCTTGTGGGACAGTCCCTACTCTAGTATTTAAAACCTTATCACTTGCCAAGTGGCGTGAATGTGAATAAGGGTCGAGCGGCTGAACCACTTGTAACAGCTTAGGCCAGACTGGATGGCTTTCCCAGCTCAGAAAAAGGGCGGTCACACCCCTATATGCACTGAATGCACAATGAAATGAATAAAAAACAAATCTGAACTGAGACAAGTAAGTTAATGTGTATGCACAATGTAAGTGCATTTTAACACATGACCATTAACCAGAGAAAACAGAAAGCAAAAAACACAAATATCCTGAACTAAAAGTAAAAAATATACTGCAAATAATGCATAAAGGTAATAATAATAATAAGGGTATTTAGTAAACATAATTTTGATCAAAATAATGTACAAGCCATCCCGCCACGTCACGGCAAGTAGGGACTGTCCCACAAGGGTTGCCGTGACGTGGCGGGATGGCTTGTACATTATTTTGATCAAAATTATTTTTACTAAATACCCTTATTATTATTATTACCTTTATGCATTATTTGCAGTATATTTTTTACTTTTAGTTCAGGATATTTGTGTTTTTTGCTTTCTGTTTTCTCTGGTTAATGGTCATGTGTTAAAATGCACTTACATTGTGCATACACATTAACTTACTTGTCTCAGTTCAGATTTGTTTTTTATTCATTTCATTGTGCATTCAGTGCATATAGGGGTGTGACCGCCCTTTTTCTGAGCTGGGAAAGCCATCCAGTCTGGCCTAAGCTGTTACAAGTGGTTCAGCCGCTCGACCCTTATTCACATTCACGCCACTTGGCAAGTGATAAGGTTTTAAATACTAGAGTAGGGACTGTCCCACAAGGGTTGCCGTGACGTGGCGGGATGGCTTGTACATTATTTTGATCAAAATTATGTTTACTAAATACCCTTATTATTATTATTACCTTTATGCATTATTTGCAGTATATTTTTTACTTTTAGTTCAGGATATTTGTGTTTTTTGCTTTCTGTTTTCTCTGGTTAATGGTCATGTGTTAAAATGCACTTACATTGTGCATACACATTAACTTACTTGTCTCAGTTCAGATTTGTTTTTTATTGATTTTTGGCGCCTGATAAAAAGTTGTAATCATTGGCTGAGGTGGTTGGTTGCTAACACCCTATGTATGAATGTTGTTTATTGGTGGGGGGTTGCTAAGCGATACAGGAAGGTGAACATCCCTCTGGTTGCCGTTTATTTTTATCATCACCATGTGGTAATTTACTGTATAATTTTTGTTTAATGTTATATGTCTATTTGTGCACCATATTATTATGTATGTACACTCACTGGCCACTTTATTAGGTACACCTGTCCAACTGTGTGTTAAGACTTAATTTCTAATCAGCCAATCACATGGCGGCAACTCAGTGCATTTAGGCATGTAGACATGGTCAAGACAATCTCCTGCAGTTCAAACCGAGCATCAGTATGGGGAAGAAAGGTGATTTGAGTGCCTTTGAACGTGGCATGATTGTTGGTGCCAGAAGGGCTGGTCTGAGTATTTCAGAAACTGCTGATCTACTGGGATTTTCACGCACAACCATCTCTAGGGTTTACAGAGAATGGTCCGAAAAAGAAAAAAAATCCAGTGAGCGGCAGTTCTGTGGCCGGAAATGCCTTGTTGATGCCAGAGGTCAGAGGAGAATGGGCATACTGGTTCGAGCTGATAGAAAGGCAACAGTGACTCAAATTGCCACCCGTTACAACCAAGGTAGGCAGAAGAGCATCTCTGAACGCACAGTGCGTCGAACTTTGAGTCAGATGGGCTACAGCAGCAGAAGACCACACTGGGTACCACTCCTCTCAGCTAAGAACAGGCATCTGATGGCTACTTTCAGCAGGATAATGCGCCATGTCATAAAGCTCGAATCATCTCAGATTGGTTTCTTGAACATGACAATGAGTTCACTGTACTCAAATGGCCTCCTCAGTCACCAGATCTCAATCCAATAGAGCATCTTTGGGATGTGGTGGAACGGGAGATTCGCATCAGGGATGTGCAGCCGACAAATCTGCGCCAACTGTGTGATGCCATCATGTCAATATGGTCCAAAATCTCTGAGGAATGCTTCCAGCACCTTGTTGAATCTCTGCCACGAAGAATTGAGGCAGTTCTGAAGGCAAAAGGGGGTCCAACCCGTTACTAGCATGGTGTACCTAATAAAGTGGCCAGTGAGTGTATAATGTATTTTATATGTCTTATTTGTATTATTTAATGCTATTTCATACAATGTGGGCGGAAATCTGTTACTGATTGGCCACATTGGCCTATTTAAGACTGCCATATCTTGCTATATGCTATGCTTGATAAAGACCATGTGATGGTCGAAACGTCGCATTTTGTCATGGCACAATAAATGTTTATATATTCTTCACCTGGATGAGATGCTGTTCTTCTTCATTACTTGGATTTTTGTCCTACTGGGTCTTTGGACTTTGAACGTGCCTCTCTTGGATCAAGGAATTGCTGTCAGCCATTTTTTTGTTTATGTTGCTGGGTAATAAAGAGTGATACAATCACCTGACCCAAGACAAACCCAGCACCAGAGGAAAAACACCAGCAGCCAGAACACCACAAGAAAATGTCGGATAGTCACAAACTAAACAGATTCTAACAGTACCTCCACTTTAACGAGGATCCCCGGATCCTCTAAGCTGGGCCTTATTCGGAAATCTCCTGTGAAAAGCCTTAAATAACCTTGAGGCTGAGACGTCCACAGCTTTCACCCAGAAATTGTCCTCGGGACCGAAACCCTTCCAAGACACTAGATACTGTAACCCTCCTCTGTGCCACCTGGAATCAAGAATGCGTGAAATCTCAAACTCGTAGTCCTCATCAATTGGAGGAGCAGACGGCATAACCACCTTATCTGGCGTGTCAACTTTCTTCAGCAAAGATAAATGAAAGACTGAATTAATTTTCCAGGATGAAGGAATATCTAATCTCACCGCTGCCGAGTTGACAATCAGAACCACTTTGAAGGGTCCTATAAACTTAGGCCACAACTTTTTAGAAGGGATCTTCAAACGCAGATTCCTAGAGGACAACCAAACCACCCAGCCGAAGAAGACGTATGATTATTGAGAGCAAACTCAGCTAATGGTAGATATTCCGACCATATCTCCTGATTGCTACAAAACATCTCAAAAACTGCTCAACGTCCGGGTTCTTCCTCTCGGTCTATCCATTGGAGTCCGGATAATAACCCAACAAAAATGACAAATGAACCTTAAGTCTGTCACAAAAGGCACGCTAAAAGCGAGCCACAAACTGTGGTCCCCTATCGGAGATAATGTCCATGGGAACACCATGGAGCCTGACAATCTCCTTCACAAATGCCCTGGCAAATGTCTTAGCGCATGGTAATTTATTGAACGGGACAAGATGACACTTCTTACTAAACCAGTCCACTACAACCCAGATGACAGAAAAACCCTCAGAGACCTGCAGATCGGAGATAAAATCCATCGCAAGATGCATCCATGGAGAACTAGGAACCTCTAAAGGGCAATGCAACCCTGAAGCCGGAGCATGAGAAGCCTTAGACCTAGCGCACACGGTAACGTACCCACTTGACGATTTCTCTTAGCAACCCCGGCGACCAGAAACTCCGACCGATCGACTTTCTAGTTTTGGCAATCCCTAGATGACCCGCCAAATGAGACTCATGACATTCCGTAAACAAAGCTCTCCTCAGGGCTTTAGGCACAAATAATTTCCCATACGGAGTATTAGTTGGTGCCATATCCTGGGCTTTAAGAATGCTATTTTCCAACTCAGAACCTAGTGCTGCCACCACCACCCCTTTCTGCAGAATAGATTCCTCCTTTTCAGTATTAACTGCTGGAGAGAAACTTTGAGACAAATGATCAACTTTAACATTCTTTGTCCCAGGGATATATGTCCCACAGAAATGGAACCGGGCAAAAAACAATGCCCACCTAGCTTGATGGGCATTCAAACGTTTAGCAGCATCCAGATAGATCAGATTATTATGATCAGTAAAGACTTGTATAGGATGTCTAGAGTCCTCCAAAAAATGTCGCCAATGCTTAAACGCAAGCTTAAGGCTGGTTTCACACTTGCGTTTTTTTTCGCGGTATTTTAGCGCTAAAAAGCGCATGCGTTTTTTTTTCCTATACTTTGCATGGGATGCGCTTATGTGCGCATACACGTGCGTTTGTATGCGTTTTTCCGCGCATGCGTTTTTTTGCGGTATGCGCTCGGGCGCACAAAATGCATCCTGTTGCATTTTTTGGGCGTCCGACTTGCCTCAAAAAAACGCATGCGCACGCAATGCGTTTTTTACAGCAAGACACCCATTATAAGTCTATGGGTGCGCATATGTGCGCATTGGCATGCTTATGTATGCGTTTTTTTGCGCATGCGTTTTTTTTTTTACCATTAGTTGGACAATGGAATTTAGGGGTTTGGGTTAGAGTTAGGGTTAGTTAAGGGGGTTTAGGGCTAGGGTTAGGGTTAGCTAGGGGTTAGGGTTAGGGTTAGTATGGTTTGGTTAAGGGTTAGGGTTAGGGTTAGTATGGTTTGGTTAAGGGTTAGGGTTAGGGTCAGGGTTAGGGTTAGGGTTAGGGTTAGGGTTAGGGTTAGTAAAGTCATGGTTTGGGTTAGTGTGAGGGGCCACCTAATGTTGGAAAAAACGCAAACGCGGTAAAAACGCACTAAAAACGCATACAAACGCATAAAAACGCTGCGTTTTTTTCATGCATGCTCATAAAAATGCTTGAAAAAAACGCAGCATTTGTATGCGTTTGTATGCGTTTTTTCAATGCGTTTTTTTGCGGGAAAAACGCGCTGCAAAAAAAAGCAAGTGTGAAATTAGCCTAATAGCCAACAATTCTCGGTTCCCAACATCGTAGTTGAGCTCCGCCTCCAAAAATTTCTTAGAAAAGAATGCACAGGGATGCACCCCATCCTCTTCCTGTGACAGAACAGCCCCCACTCCTACTGATGAGGCATCCACCTCTACCAGAAAGGGCTTAGTCTCATCTGTGTGGATCAAAACAGGAGCAGAGCTAAACCTCTCCTTGAGATGCTCAAAAACCTTAACACCTCAGGGGACCATTGGACAGTATTGGAACCCTATTTAGTAAGATCAGTAAGGGGTTTTGCGATAGCAGAAAAATTCTTTATGAATTTTCTATAATAATTAGCAAACCCCAAGAATCTCTGAATCAAATTCAAGCATTCAGGTCTAGGCCACTCCAATGCCACCTGAACCTTCACCATGTCCATCTCAAACCCATCACTGGAAACAAAGTACCCCAAAAAGCGAATTTTCTGTACCGCAAACTCGTATTTCTCCAGTTTAGCAAAGAGTGTGCTTTCTCTCAGAATCTGCAGAACCTCGCGGACTCTCTGCCAATGCGACTCCAGATCGGGCGAGTAGATCAAAATATCATCCAAATAAACAATAACACTCCTACCGATCAGCGGCCTCAGAATGTCGTTAATTAAATTTTGAAAAACGCCGATGCATTTGTAAAGCCGAAATGCATTACTAGACACTTGTTCTGCCCTCTTAATAGGAGAAAGAATGTTTTCTTATGTGCTGGGTTAATTATAGCACTATCTAGTGGTGGCTGAATTTATAGCAGTGTTTTTGATAGCATTATATAGTCTGTGCCTTTAACAGAAGCAATGCACTATGGGATTGAAGCAATGCTTTGTGGGAACAAAGCAGTGTATTCTGGGAGGAGGGGACTCCATTTCCCTTTTGTGGATCTCATAGGATGCACGTTATTTTGTCCTCCTGTGTAACCTTTATTTTTCCTGCAACTTCTCTACTTGAGTCACTACCCGGCTAAAGCATATCTGGTGAGAGTCAGTGTTTTCTTGCAATGCAGTGATTCAGAGAGGTGTTATTTACTGTCTAGCAGCCAAGAGATGTCATTAACCCTTTAGTTGCCAGTTCTCAGTAAATGTAATCATAAACTAATGTATTCCTATGTAATGTTTGCATCACAATGTACACTTCCTGTGATTGTGTTAGCTGTGATCATCTGCTCAATACTTATGCAAGTTATTTGTATTCCTTGTAGTTTTACAGAGCATGTTCTATACTCTTCACAAATAACCAAGTTAGACTACAGAGAACAGTCTGCTTATTTTGGAAGACAGAGCTGTGGTTTATACTGTATGCTGGATTGCACATCGTGTCAGCGTTCCTGAAGGCAGAATAGTAAAACAGATCGCCATTCGCCTGCGACAGTGAATTCAAGCTGTAAGGGACCGCTATCACCCAGGCTGCTCCACACACGGGTACTACAGCAGCTGCCATACAGCCACAGGAGACAAGCCCAGGGCTCAGTAAAGGACCGCCAGTCACATGCGGTGATTGCCACAGGAGACAAGCCCAGGGCTCAGTAAAGGACCGCCAGTCACATGCGGTGATTGCATAGACTGTACGGGACCGCTAACACCCACACTGCTCCGCATACGGGTATCACAGCAGCCGCCATACAGCCGCAGAACGCAACCCTCCAAGAAGTGCTACATCTTTCCCACCACACGGAAGATGCCATAAATAAACTGTTTCCCGCCAATATACTAAGCAGCACTCAGCTAAATGCACAATGTCTCGGAAAAGTACATCTTCACTCAAAACAAGGTCACGGGCAAGCTCCAGCAGGTCGTCATTAGCAGAGCTAGCTGCTGTCGCTCGCGCTGAGGCCGAAGCAGCCAAAGCGAGATCCTCCTTCGCCGAACGAGAGATGCATCTAAAGCCGAGACAAGCAGATCAAGAAGCCGAAACTGCCCATTTGCAGGCAGTGAGAGACGGAAGCCGCACGTCTGCAGGCAGAAAGAGAGGCAGAAGCTGCACGTTTGCAAGCAGAGCTAGAAAGACTTGCGGCAGACAAAGAGACAGCAGCTGCAATAACTAAAGCAGAGTATTTGGAAGCTATGAAAGATCCTGATTCTGAGAGACACAGCAGCATTCTCGGACCAGATCTAGAGCAGCAAGATCCAGCACAACGCGTCACAGAGTACATCTGTCAACATTCCAGCATAGATGACAGCCCTGGCACATCATATCGATCAGCCCATGCCGATTACCAGCGATTCAACCTCGAGCTTCACTACCATAGGGGAGGAGACGTCCAGCACAGAGATGTTGACTACAGCTACCATTCCACTGAGAAGAAGGTACAGCTCCCATCCCTCCTTAAAGAGACACCTTCTTCACCAGCAAGGAACCGCACAGACTATCCAGAGTCACAAGCATCTTACAGGTATGGTGATGCACCACACACTAGACATGACTATCACACACTAGCTCGTGCCAGCACTGACAGAGCCATCAAGGACTTTGCAAAGTTCATTGCCCACCAACAACTGGTTACAAAGGGACTTGTAAAGTTCACTGACAAACCCGAGAACTATCGGTCATGGCGAGCCTCGTTCCGGAACACCATTCATGGTCTGGACCTTTCTTGTGGTGAGGAGTTAGATCTCCTGGTAAAGTGGCTCGGAAGTGAGTCAGTCGAGCATGCCAAAAGACTGAGAGGCATTAATGTAAAGCATCATCGCACCGCTCTACATAAGGTGTGGGAAAGACTCGATGAATGCTATGGGGCAGTAGAAGTCATAGAGAATGCTTTATATAAAAGAACTGGCTGAAGAGCCCGGCGCTGCCCGGGCATAGTAACTAACTGTGGTTAGTTATAGCAAATTATAATTATCCTCCATCCCATAGTCCCGTGCCCATATACCCATCATACATATCCACGATCCCATAGGCCCGTGCCCATAAACCCATCATACATATCCTCCATCCCATAGTCAAGTGCCCATATACCCATCACACATCCTCCATCCCATAGTCCCGTGCCCATATACCCATTATGACATCATCATCACCATGGCAACCATTAGGACATAACCGTCACCATTGCAACCTATGATGACATCAGCGTCGCCATGGCAACCATTATGGCATCAGAATGAGGGGCGGGGCGTGATACACACACACTTTTTCCCCATTATGTAGATAGGGGCAAAATTGTTTGAATTGGAACGCGCGGGGTTAAAATTTCTCCTCACAACATAGCTTAGGACACTCTCGGGGTCCAGACGTGTGACTGTGCCAAATTTTGTGGCTGTAGCTGCGACAGTGCGGATGCCAATCCCAGACATACACACACACATACACAGATACATACATACACACACTTAAGCTTTACATATTAGATTGAGGATTTTCCTAAGATAGGACCTAAAGGTTATTTAAAGCTTAGAGAACTGAGAGATTTGTTGAATGAGTTGCAGGTTGCTCAGCAGGAAGGAGACTTGCCCGGTTTGGCATTCTTAGATACCGCTAGGGGTGTCAATCTGATAATACAGAAACTTCCTTACAACCTACAAGAAAAGTGGATTACATGTGGTTCAGAGTATAAACACAATCATAATGTATCATTTCTTCCTTTCAATGTATTTGTTGATTTTGTCACCAAACAATCTAGGATTAGAAATGACCCTAGTTTTGATTTTACTCTGTCGTGTTCCACTGCCACTGGTGTCAAACCCGGTAAGACACCCATGGCAGTCCACAAAACTAACATTGATTCCACATGCCCTCCTCACAAGGTGAATAAAACCCCTCCAGACAAGAGCAAACCTCAGGATGTCAGTAAATATTGTCCTCTACACAAGAAACCACATCCTCTACTAAAATGCAGAGCCTTCAGGGAGAAGTCTTTAGAGGATCGTAAAGGTTTCCTCAAGGAGAACAACATCTGCTTCAAATGTTGTGCCGCAACCTCTCACTTCGCCAGGAACTGTGAAGCTAGCGTGAAATGTGCAGAATGCAACAGCACGTATCACAATACAGCCTTGCACCCTGGATCACCTCCACGAGTGTTGTTGCAAGCAGAGGAGCATGATGGAAAGCAGAAGGACACTGACAAAGACACCCCGGATGTCAGCTCTAAATGTACTGAGATCTGTAGGGGACTCATAGGAGGAAGGTCCTGTTCAAAAATCTGCCTTGTCCGAGTTTATCCCGCAGGCCGTAAGGACAAAGCCTTCAAGATTTATGCAATCCTGGATGACCAAAGTAACAGATCTCTAGCCAGGTCCATCTTCTTTGACAACTTCAGCTTTGTAGGCCCTGGTTCTCCCTACACCCTGAGAACATGTTCAGGTACCGTTCAGACGGCTGGGAGAAAAGCAACCGGATACAAAGTGGAGTCCATAGATGGCCAGACCTGCCTATCACTATCGACCATCCTGGAGTGCAACCAGATTCTTGACAACAGGTCAGAAATACCTTCACGGGAGGTGGCAACATATCACCCCCATCTAAAGCGTATAGCCCACCTGATACCTGAACTAGATCCAGGAACCCCAATAGCTCTACTTCTGCGAAGAGATATACTACATGTCTACAAGGCTAGAGAATGTATAAACGGCTCCAGGAATGCTCCGCACTCACAGAGGCACAACCTCGGATGGGTCATCATAGGGGACGTCTGCCTAGGAGGAGCACACAAGTCGGCCTTAGTTGACAGCATGCTTACCAATACTCTTGAAAATGGACGTCCGTCTCTCTTCCAGCCATGTAAGAGTAGCTTCCTGGTAAAAGAGTTGCCACACAATGCTCCTCTACCATGTCCATTAGCTGATCCTTCCTGCGAAGATCACTCATGTGACGGCGACCAAGATCACATCGTGTGCACAGTTTTCCACAGAACAAGAGAGGACAACAAGGTAGCAATGTCCATAGAAGACAGACTGTTTTTGGACATCATGGATTGGGAGATGGTAAGAGATGATCTAAAGAGTTGGATGGCCCCTCTACCATTTAAACCCCAGAGGCAACGCTTACCCAACAACAGAGAACCTGTCTACGGTAGATTTGTCTCCCTCAAACGCAAATATCAGAAGGAACCATAAATGAGAGAGCATTTCTTTGCCTTCATGGAGAAAATACTTCATAATGGCCAAGCAGAAATTGCACCTGTGCTTCAAGATGCAGAGGAATGTTCGTATCTACAAATTTTTGGCGTGTATCAACCTAAGAAACCTGGTCAGATAAGAGTAGTATTTGACTCAAGCGCCAGATATGAAGGTGTCTCACTAAATGATGTCTTTTTGTCTTGCCCAGACCTCAACAGACTTCTAGGAGTACTTCTTCGCTTCCGCAAAGATGCAGTGGCATTCATGGCTGACATACAACAGATGTTTCATTGCTTCCTTGTCAAAAAAGAACATAGAAACTATTTGAGGTTTTTCTGGTACCGCGATAATGACCCCTACAAAGACATCGTGGAGTATCGGATGAGAGTACACATCTTCAGGAATGGCCCTTCCCATGCTGTCGCAATCTACGGTCTTAGACATTCAGCCAGAGAGGGCGAAGCAAAATACGGGTCGGATGTTAGATCGTTTATAGAGAAGGACTTCTACGTGGACGACTGTTTGAAATCCACACCCACAGATGAATCGGCAGTCAGTCTCCTAAAGAGGACACAAGAAATGCTTGCTTTGTCCAACTAGAGGCTGCACAAAATTGCTTCCAACAGCCAATAAATGATGGCACCTTTTCCCTCTCAAGATTACTCAACTGATCTAAAAGACTTGAATTTGGATACGGACTCCCTTCCCATGCAACGGAGCCTTGGTTTGCTCTGGGATTTGAAGAGAGATGCATTTACCTTTCGGATCAACGAAGAGGAAAAACCTTTCACACGTAGAGGCATCCTATCCGTGATAAACAGCCTGTACGATCCTCTAGGATTTGTAACCCCTGTAACTATCCAAGGTAAAATGATGTTGAGAGACTTCACCCAAGAGATGTCTGAATGGGATGATCCGCTTCCCATGGAGAAGGGAGATCTGTGGAAGAAATCTTTAGAAGCCTTGTCAGATCTTTACGTGGCACGACCATACGCTTCAGTGCTATCAACAGAAGTCGAGACTCGAAAGCTCTGTATCGTGTGCGATGCCTCAATCAAAGCGATTGCAGCAGTAGCATATCTAAAAACTACTGTCATCAGGGATTAATGCCATGTAAGGCTTGTTATGAGCCGGACAAAACTAGCACCAGTCCAGGAGCACACAATACCCAGACGGGAACTCTGTGCGGCTGTGCTAGCAGTAGAGATAGCTGAACTTATCTCGACAGAAATTGACCTGGAAATCAAGGACGCTGGGTTTTACTCAGACAGCAAGGTAGTGCTTGGGTACATATTCAACGAAACTCAACGCTTTTGTGTTTATGTCAGCATGCGGGTGCTAAGGATCAGGAGGTCCACTTGCCCTAAACAGAGGCACTATGTGTCCACACACCACAATCCTGTGGACCACGCAACTAGATCTGTTGAATCTGGACACCTTAAGGACACAACCTGGTTTACGGGCCCTGCATTCTTATACCGTTCAATGCCTCACAGTGACGAATCAGACACCTTTGAACTGGTACATCCAGATGCAGATGAAGAAATCCGCCCTCAGGTATCCACTCTAAGTACGGTGACTTCAGACAATCACCTCAAATCCCACCATTTCAGCAGGTCTTCAACCTGGACCTCGCTTGTTCGTGCAATTCCTTGTTTAATTCATGTGGCTCAGTCTTATAAGTCAACATCACCCACCAGTCAGAAGTCTTGTAAGGGTTGGCACCATTGCAAACGCGCATTTACTGCTCTGAACCTGGAAAATGCCAAAAACACAATAATTCGTACCATACAACGCGAATGATATGCCAAAGAAATAGACAACCTCAACAAAGGTGAACCCATTTCTAGAGACAGCGTCTTGAAAAAGCTTGATCCAATAATTGACCAAAACGAGCTGATACGAATTGGAGGTCGTCTTCAGGAAGCCAAGGTGGAATTCGTGAAAAATACCCTGTAATAATTCCTGGCCATCATCATGTGACTGCTCTGCTCGTACAGCACCATCATGTTTTGGTGAAACATCAGAGCCGATTGTTTACCGAAGGGAAACTATGAACTGCTGGACTATGGATAGTCGGAGCAAAGAGATGTGTGAGTAAACTCATCTTCAACTGTGTGACTTGTCGCAAACTCCGCAGCGCGACTCAAAGCCCAAAGATGGCCAATCTCCCATCAGACAGACTTAGTATGGATCTTCCCTTTACCAATGTTGGACTGGATGTATTCGGGCCATGGTCTGTGTTTGGTGGCATACTAGAAGAGTCCAAGCCAACGCAAAACGCTGGGCAGTTATGTTTACCTGCATGTCCATCAGAGCGGTCCACATCGAAGTGATTGAATCCATGGACACATCAAGTTTCATAAATGCACTCCGACGCTTCATTGCCATCAGAGGCACCGTGAAACACATTCGCTCTGACAGAGGCACAAATTTCGTAGGAGCAGTGAAAGAACTCCAAATTCCTTCCAACCTAGACATTACCAGTGTGGAAAGATACCTGAGTGAACAGGGATATACCTGGACCTTCAATTTACCACACTCTTCTCACATGGGAGGTGCTTGGGAGAGAATGATAGGAATAGCATGCAGAATCTTAGACTCTAATCTTCTTGCAAGAAGGTAGCACAAGACTCACACATGAAGGTTTGACTACATTTTTGGCAGAAGTTTTGGCCATCATAAATGCCAGACCATTGACTGCACTCTCCAGTGATGCTGAAGATCCAACCATTCTCACTCCCGCCTTGTTACTCACTCAGGAAACCGACACTCCTGGCACTCCACTGGGAGAATTCAGCAACAAGGACCTCTACAGACGTTAGTGGAAACAAGTTCAAAGTCTCTCCAATATTTTCTAGGACAGATGGAGAAAGCAATACCTCTCCACCTTACAGCCTAGGAAGAAGTAGCAGATCAACAAGCCGAACATCAAACCCGGTGATATTGTGCTCGTGAAGGACAGTCAGTCACATCAAAATGTGTGGCCTCTGGGCCTCATCACCAAGGTGTTCTCAAGCAAAGATGAGAAGGTGCGCAAGGTCGAGGTCAAAGTGTGGAAGGCTGGGGAGAGTAAACTAATCCTCAGACCAGTTGCGGAGCTAATTCTATTGCTTTCGCCTAAAGAGCCTGTAAGTGGCATTAGTTAATGGCATGCGGGGAGTGTTCTGCCCTCTTAATAGGGCAAAGAATGTTTTATTTTGTGCTGGCTTAACTATAGCACCATCTAGTGGTGGCTGAATTTATAGCAGTGTTTTTGATAGCATTATATAGTCTGTGCCTTTAACAGAAGCAATGCACTATGGGATTGAAGCAATGCTTTGTGGGAACGAAGCAGTGTATTCTGGGAGGAGGGGACTCCATTTTCCTTTTGTGGATCTCATAGGATGCACATGTTATTTTGTCCTCCTGTGTAACCTTTGTTTTTCCTGCAACTTCTCTACTTGAGTCACTACCCGGCTAAAGCATATCTGGTGAGAGTCAGTGTTTTCTTGCAATGTAGTGATTCAGAGAGGTGTTATTTACTGTCTAGCAGCCAAGAGATGTCATCAACCCTTTAGTTGCCAGTTCTTACTAAATGTAATCATAAACTAATGTATCCCTATGTAATGTTTGCATCACAATGTACACTTCCTGTGATTGTGTTAGCTGTGATCATCTTCCCAATACTTATGCATGTTAGTTGTATTCCTTGTAGTTTTACCGCACATGTTCTATACTCTTCACAAATAACCAAGTTAGACTACAGAGAACAGTCTGCTTATTTTGGAAGACAGAGCTGTGGTTTATACTGTATGCTGGATTGCACATCGTGTCAGCGTGCCTGAAGGCAGAATAACACTCAAAATGACCTTCTGGGGTATTAAAGGCTGTCTGCCATTCATCACCTTCTTTTACCCACAGCAAATTATATGCCCCATGGAGATCGATCTTAGAGAACCACTTGGCTCCAACTAATTGCTTAAACAAATCCAGAATTAGCGGCAAGGGGTAAGGATTGTGCACAGTGATCTTATTAATCTCCCTGAAATCCAGACATGACCTAAGACCCCCATCTTTCTTTTTTTACAAAAAAGAATCCCACGGCGACAGGGGACTTAGAGAGTCTTATATGACCTGCAGCAAGACTAGTCTGCAGGTATTCCTACATGGCCTCCCTCTCTGGAATAGTCAGATTAAATAAACGACTTAGGGAGAGTAGCACCTGGGACAAACTCAATAGCGCAAACGTAATCTCTATGAGGTGGTAGAGCTTGTGACTCAACTTCTGAAAATACTTTACACAATTCCTGAATGGCTTCAGGTAGCTCACTCTTCACAACAGCAGCAATGTGTACATCACAACATTTCCCATAACACCCCTGACCCCAGGATCTTATCGTACTTGACGACCAGTTCAGTACAGGATTATGCATTTTTAACCAGGGTAACCCCAGGACAACTGGAAAAGGCAGTTTATCAAGTACAAACAAATCTAAAGATTCATGGTGCTCCATATTCACAGTGAGTGGAAACCCGGTGACCTTTCGAGAAACGCACCCATGCTCTAGAGGAGTCTTATCAATCGCCACTACAGGAAAAGAGGATGATAAAGGTACAGAATCAATCTTATACTTGTCTAGAAATTGTTGATCAATCAAATTAAGTGCAGAACCACAGTCCACCATCGCTTGAAAATCAATAGAATGACCACGACAGGTAGAACTAATAGAAAAAGAAACTCCAGCAGACCGTAAAAATGCAATATGAACGGGAGGGTTACTCTGACCTTCTTTTTTCTCTTTTCCTTGCTTATGCGTCCTTCACATTGCTTAATAAAATGGTCAGCCTTAGCACAATAAAGGCATAGCCCCTCAGAGAACCTTCTTTCCCTTTCCTGGGAATGAGAGGACATCGACCCAAGTTGCATCGTTTCCCCACAGTCAACGGGGCTCTCCTGAGAGACTGGTTCCAGCAAAATTTAAACCTTCTCCTCATTCTGTCTGTCTCTCAATCTTCTATCCACCCGGATAGCGAACTGCACAGCAGCTTCCAGCGTAGCAGGTGCAGGATATGCAACGAGTAAATCTTTAACCCTGTCTTTCAAACCTGCTAAAAACTGACTCTTGAGTGCTGGAAAAATATTCAGAATTGAGAGTCCTCAGTGGTTGATACCTTATAATGGCTAACTGAAAAGATGGTAACACATTGCAAGCTTTCGAGACTAGGTCTCTTCATCAGGCATTGACTAATACAAAATCTGAAGAGTCACATATTTATGCACAACACAGCACAGAAAAAATGCAATAGATAAGACAAGTGACGTGAAGCAGAACTATCAATATGGGAGAGGGAGAAGCATAAATATTGGACCAGTTCATAGATAAGGAGTCCGGCTGTTTTATAGTCCTCTGATTGGGGTCTCCTAATGTGTTGTGATGCCCCCACAAGGTCTTAGGAGCAAATTCCTTAATTGATGTAAAAAGACATAAATCTATGCGACACATTCATTCCAGTATTGAGAGTGTCAAAGGTCATCATGAGCTTGTACTCGAACACTCTTCTCTCTCTCTGAGATGTGAAGTTACTTTTCAATGCCAGTAATTTCATATCCATGGTGTTGTAATCAGGCATACAAAAATGTTTTGCCACAGGTAGATACATTCTTTTTTCTCTTATTATCTTGAGTGCTGGATCATTCCAGGTGACTTCTGCAGACCATCGTCAGAACTGGGTACAATATCTCTCAGCATCACCAGAACCCTGTTTCAGCCGTCTGAGTTCTGCGTCTGCTGTAGTGACCCGATCAGGATCGTCATATATTAACCCCATAGCAGAAAAAAACGCTTCTTCTGACATCAAACAAGTGTCCTGCGGACGCAATGAAAATGCCCAGACTTGCGGCTCACCTCGCAATAATGACATAATCCCCACACGCTGTAATTCAGCCCCTGAAGACCTGGATCTAAGCCAAAAATAAAGTAACATGCATTTTTAAACGAAAAAAATTTCTGCCGTTTACCACAAAAACACTCAGGTAAACACACCTTAGGTTCTTCAGAGCGGACTCCAGGGCAATTACTCACGTGCTGTTGTAAGCTGGCAACTTCCAACATTAACCCTTGCAGGCTTTGAGCAAGATATTGAACGCTGTTCATAATGCAGAAATCCGGGAGGGTTTTTTGGGGGGCGGGCTGGACTAACTGTTACAGATTTGCAACACAGGACTAGGGTAGAAGAGGAAAAACTGACCCTGCACTATGACTAGGCTGATACCCGACGATGAAGTGGGCGACCCATTCCTTGCGAATAGACCCACCGACGATCCTAGGTTGATCTCAAGCAAAGACCTATAGATGGGGAAAGGGGTCCCTGAAAGATCTGAGGACTGGGCACAAAAACGGATGACCTCCTAATAGATAGCACAGAGAAGGCTGCAGAAACCAATGGAATACAGAAACAAAGACTAGCAGAACCAGAGGTCCCAGCACTGCACAAATTACACACACAGAAGGCAAAGCAAAGCACCAAGCCAGAACTCAAGTGGATTAACACTGTTGTCCAGCAAGGACTGGGAGGCATGTGCTGGGTAATAAAGAGTGATACAATCACTTGACCCAAGACAAACCCAGCACCAGAGGAAAAAGACCAGCAGCCAGAACACCACAAGAAAATGTCGGATAGTCACAAACTAAACGGATTCTAACAGCATGATGCAAAATGCAAGCAGGAACAGCATATACGTAATGCCACAACCAAGTGGCAGGAATTGTATACAGGAATATCTGTACAGCATATTGGTTAAGCCCCCCTAAGACCAGGTGGGAGACCCCAGAAAAAGTGTTGGAAAATGAAAGGGCTAAAATCCTGTGGGACTTCAAGGTTCAGACAGATAAGCAGGTGTTGGCTAGCCAACCAGACATTGTCATAGTAGACAAGGATCAGAAGACAGCAATGATAATAGATGTGGCAGTGCCAAGTGACAGCAACATCAGGAAGAAGGAATATGAGAAGCTGGAGAAATACCAGGGACTCAAAGGAGAACTGGAGAAGATGTGGAAGTTGAAGGCAACAATGATTCCAGTGGTGATAGGAGCACTTGGTGCAGTGACCCCTAAGTTGGAAGAATGGCTACAACAGATCCCAGGAGCAACATCTAAGCTCTCTGTCCAGAAAAGCGCAATACTGGGAACAACTAAGACCCTGCGCAGAACCCTCAAACTCCTAGGCCCCTGGTAGAGGACCCGAGAATGAGAAAGGACAACAAAAACCACCCCCATTGAGGGGTGAGAAGAAAGTTTTTTTTATACTGTATATATATATACACTCACTGGCCACTTTATTAGGTACACCTGTCCAACTGTGTGTTAAGACTTAATTTCTAATCAGCCAATCACATGGCGGCAACTCAGTGCATTTAGGCATGTAGACATGGTCAAGACAATCTCCTGCAGTTCAAACCGAGCATCAGTATGGGGAAGAAAGGTGATTTGAGTGCCTTTGAACGTGGCATGATTGTTGGTGCCAGAAGGGCTGGTCTGAGTATTTCAGAAACTGCTGATCTACTGGGATTTTCACGCACAACCATCTCTAGGGTTTACAGAGAATGGTCCGAAAAAGAAAAAAAATCCAGTGAGCGGCAGTTCTGTGGCCGGAAATGCCTTGTTGATGCCAGAGGTCAGAGGAGAATGGGTATACTGGTTCGAGCTGATAGAAAGGCAACAGTGACTCAAATTGCCACCCGTTACAACCAAGGTAGGCAGAAGAGCATCTCTGAACGCACAGTGCGTCGAACTTTGAGGCAGATGGGCTACAGCAGCAGAAGACCACACTGGGTACCACTCCTCTCAGCTAAGAACAGGAAACTGAGGCTACAATTTGCACAAGCTCATCGAAATTGGACAGTAGAAGATTGGAAAAACGTTGCCTGGTCTGATGAGTCTCGATTTCTGCTGCGACATTCGGATGGTAGGGTCAGAATTTGGCGTAAACAACATGAAAGCATGGATCCATCCATCCTTGTATCAACGGTTCAGGCTGGTGGTGGTGGTGTCATGGTGTGGGGAATTTTTTCTTGGCACTCTTTGGGCCCCTTGGTACCAATTGAGCATCGTTGCAACGCCACAGCCTACCTGAGTATTGTTGCTGACCATGTCCATCCCTTTATGACCACAATGTACCCAACATCTGATGGCTACTTTCAGCAGGATAATGCGCCATGTCATAAAGCTCGAATCATCTCAGATTGGTTTCTTGAACATGACAATGAGTTCACTGTACTCAAATGGCCTCCTCAGTCACCAGATCTCAATCCAATAGAGCATCTTTGGGATGTGGTGGAACGGGAGATTCGCATCAGGGATGTGCAGCCGACAAATCTGCGCCAACTGTGTGATGCCATCATGTCAATATGGTCCAAAATCTCTGAGGAATGCTTCCAGCACCTTCTTGAATCTCTGCCACGAAGAATTGAGGCAGTTCTGAAGGCAAAAGGGGTCCAACCCGTTACTAGCATGGTGTACCTAATAAAGTGGCCAGTGAGTGTATATGTATGTATATACCTCATAGTCCCATGCCCACATACCCATCATACATATCCTCCATCCCATAGTCCCGTGCCCATATACCCGTCATACATATCCTCCATCCCATAGTCCAGTGCCCATATACTCATCACTAGAGTTGAGCGAAAGGGGTCGAAAAAATTCAAAAGTCGCCGACTTTTGGCAAAGTCGGGTTTCATGAAACGAAACCCGACCCTAGGATGAGGTCGGCCACGAGGTCGGCGACTTACGCGCCAAAGTCGCGTTTCAAAAGTTTGTTTTGCGCTCTTTTTCAGCCAATCAGGATCCACGGAGACTGTGGGCAACGTGATGACATAGGCACGGGTCACCACCATCTTTCAGAAGGGCATGCAAGTGATTGGCTTGCTTTGGTGGGCGTCACAGGGGGTATAAAAGGGCGTGCACGCCGACCGCCATCTTACTTCTGCCGATCTTAGTATAGGGAGAGGTTGCTGCTGATTCTGTAGGGAGAGCGTTAGGCAGGGAAGAAGACAAAAAAACTGCTTCTGCTGCTAGCGATTTGGCCTGCACAACACACAAGTCACTGTGTGTGCAGTGCAAGGGGAGGCTATATTGTGGTGTATCAGTGGTGTTGGTTGTTGGGCTGCCTTTTAAGGCTTCCTGACACGCTGGCATTGCTGTTTACCCACTGCTCCGCAAACTGCTTTTTTAAAAGCAATCCAATCTCCCTTATCCTCTCGTCACTTTGGTCACAGGCAGCTGTGCCATCGAGCGTGTCACATAGCGCTCAGATATCAGTGGGCCGCACACAATCCACAAGTGTCTACTGTCCAAAAGTGTACGCAGAGATTCAAAATCTCCATTATCCTCTCGTCACTTTGGTCACAGGCAGCTGTGCCATCGAGCGTGTCACATAGTGCTCAGATATCAGTGGGCCGCACACAATCCACAAGTGTCCACTGTCCAAAAGTGTACGCAGAGATTCAAAATCTCCATTATCCTCTCGTCACTTTGGTCACAGGCAGCTGTGCCATCGAGCGTGTCACATAGCGCTCAGATATCAGTGGGCCGCACACAATCCACAAGTGTCCAGTGTCCAAAAGTGTACGCAGAGATTCAAAATCTCCATTATCCTCTCGTCACTTTGGTCACAGGCAGCTGTGCCATCGAGCGTGTCACATAGCGCTCAGATATCAGTGGGCCGCACACAATCCACAAGTGTCCACTGTCCAAAAGTGTACGCAGAGATTCAAAATCTCCATTATCCTCTCGTCACTTTGGTCACAGGCAGCTGTGCCATCGAGCGTGTCACATAGCGCTCAGATATCAGTGGGCCGCACACAATCCACAAGTGTCCAGTGTCCAAAAGTGTACGCAGAGATTCAAAATCTCCATTATCCTCTCGTCACTTTGGTCACAGGCAGCTGTGCCATCGAGCGTGTCACATAGCGCTCAGATATCAGTGGGCCGCACACAATCCACAAGTGTCCACTGTCCAAAAGTGTACGCAGAGATTCAAAATCTCCATTATCCTCTCGTGACTTTGGTCACAGGCAGCTGTGCCATCGAGCGTGTCACATAGCGCTCAGATATCAGTGGGCCGCACACAATCCACAAGTGTCCACTGTCCAAAAGTGTACGCAGAGATTCAAAATCTCCATTATCCTCTCGTCACTTTGGTCACAGGCAGCTGTGCCATCGAGCGTGTCACATAGCGCTCAGATATCAGTGGGCCGCACACAATCCACAAGTGTCCAGTGTCCAAAAGTGTACGCAGAGATTCAAAATCTCCATTATCCTCTCGTCACTTTGGTCACAGGCAGCTGTGCCATCGAGCGTGTCACATAGCGCTCAGATATCAGTGGGCCGCACACAATCCACAAGTGTCCACTGTCCAAAAGTGTACGCAGAGATTCAAAATCTCCATTATCCTCTCGTCACTTTGGTCACAGGCAGCTGTGCCATCGAGCGTGTCACATAGCGCTCAGATATCAGTGGGCCGCACACAATCCACAAGTGTCCACTGTCCACAAGTGTACGCAGAGATTCAAAATCTCCATTATCCTCTCGTCACTTTGGTCACAGGCAGCTGTGCCATCGAGCGTGTCACATAGCGCTCAGATATCAGTGGGCCGCACACAATCCACAAGTGTCCACTGTCCAAAAGTGTACGCAGAGATTCAAAATCTCCATTATCCTCTCGTCACTTTGGTCACAGGCAGCTGTGCCATCGAGCGTGTCACATAGCGCTCAGATATCAGTGGGCCGCACACAATCCACAAGTGTCCACTGTCCACAAGTGTACGCAGAGATTCAAAATCTCCATTATCCTCTCGTCACTTTGGTCACAGGCAGCTGTGCCATCGAGCGTGTCACATAGCGCTCAGATATCAGTGGGCCACACACAATCCACAAGTGTCCACTGTCCACAAGTGTGTGCAGAAATTCTAAAACTCCCCTGTCCTATAGACACCTTGTACCTTGTTTTACATTACTATATAGTTTGTTGGATTTTGTCTACATTTCTACCAAAAATGAGGAAGGCTGGTGGAAGAGGCCGTGGAATTGGGCGGGGGTTGGCAGCTGGTAATGATGGAGGCTCATGTTCATGAACCACACCTTTCCTTGTGTCCTTCACCCCAACCAAGATTGAAGGATGACGCAGGCCATACTACTGATTACTCCATGGAGCTGTTTTCACATACCATGCCTGGATTATCAAGTGAAATGGTGAATTACCCAGGCCAAGATGAATCTGACATGGAGTGCACTGATGCACAGCCGCTGATGGATGATTCTGCTGGTACATTCACTCAGAGCACTACATTGTCCTCGCAGTGTACAGAGCCAGATTTTGACCCTGATGAGACTCAGGTGCCCCTTCCCGCACACTATACCACCATACACGGTGACACAGAGAAAGGTGCACATGACATAGAAGAGGAGGTGATGGATGACCCAGTTGTTGACCCAGATTGGCATCCATTGGGGGAAGAGGGTGCTGCTTCCAATAGCTCAGATGAGGAGCATCCACAGCAGACATCGACATCGCAACAGCTGTTATCTGGCAGGCCCGGAGCACTCCAAAGACAGGTTCCAAACATCAAAAGAGTTGCTGGACAGCTTGTCCAGAGGGTCAAAAGATCACAGCGTGCTAGGCCGCAAAATGTCTGCCAAAGTAGGAAGAGTGCAGTGTGGCAGTTTTTTGAACAAAATCCTCATGATCAGGCCAAGGTTATCTGTAAGAAGTGCGCAAAGACCTTTAGCTGAGGGAAAAATCTGAAAAATTTGAATACCAGTTGCATGCTTAGACATTTAACCAGCATGCACTTGCAAGCGTGGACACAACACCAAACCTCAAGTGCCACATGTGCAACTGATCACAACGAAGGTAGTCAGCAACGCTACATTGTTTCCCCCACTGTAAGCCCACCGGTTAGCACAGCAGCAAATGTTGAGGTGTCGTTGCAAGGCCACAGCAGTCAGGGAATCCCACTGTTATATCAACGAAAGACTGATTCTAGGCCATCAGAAAGAACACCAACTCCATCACCATCATCAACCCTCTCTCAGTCCGCCCTGTCCACCGCTACTTCCACCATATGCAGCTCTCAAGTCCAGCTCACCCTCCCAGACACTATGAGTAGGTCAAGAAAGTACTCAGTCTCTCATCCGCGTACACTGGGCTTGAACGCCCACATTGCCAAACTAATCTCGTTTGAGATGATGCCCTTTCGGTTGGTGGAAAGCACAGCTTTCCGCGAACTCATGGCCTATGCAGTACCACGCTATGACCTACCCAGTCGCCACTTCTTCTCTCGCAAAGCCATCCCAGCCCTCCACCATCATGTGAAAGACCGCATTGTCCATGCACTCATCAGTCAGTGAGCGGAAAGGTGCACCTCACAACTGATGCATGGTCCAGTCGGCATGGCCAGGGCCATTACGTGTCCATCACTGCGCACTGGGTTAATGTGGTGGATGCAGGGTCCACAGGGGACAGCGGTGGTGGGACAGTGCTGCCTAGCCCACGGTATAGGAAACAGTTGGCTGTAGGCATTCGACCCTCCTCCTCCTCCTCCTCCTCCAGAAGCGACAGCTCGTCCACAGAGCGCAGTCGTACGAGCACTCCATCTGCAGCTGCCACTGTTGCACACGATGTGTCCCCCTATCGAGCAGCTAGTGGAAAGCGTCAGCAGGCTGTGTTGCAGATGATGTGTTTGGGCGACAGACACACCGCCGAGGTGCTGGCCGAGTACTTGAAGCGACAAACTGAGTCATGGCTGGGCAGTGTACATCTTGAGGCAGGCAAGGTTAGTTAGTGATAACGGCCGTAATTTTGTGGCAGCCATAGCCCTTTCAAAACTCAGCCACATACCTTGCTTGGCTCACACCTTGAACC
Source organism: Dendrobates tinctorius (assembly GCF_039654945.1). Taxonomy (NCBI): domain Eukaryota; kingdom Metazoa; phylum Chordata; class Amphibia; order Anura; family Dendrobatidae; genus Dendrobates; species Dendrobates tinctorius. Next base: position 22,577,343 of record NW_027361700.1, read on the forward strand.
TGGTGGTGCAGTGCTTCCTCAAAAATTATCCGGAGTTAACAGCCCTGCTCCAGAAGGTGCGAAGACTGTGCGCGCACATCCGCCGGTCGCCTGTACACTCCGTTCGTATGCAGAAGCTGCAGCGATTGCTCCACCTTCCCAACCACCGCCTCATTATCGACATTGCAACAAGGTGGAACTCCACCCTGCACATGGTGGAGCGGCTGTGCGAGCAGAGGCAGGCCATAATGCATTTGTGGGAGGATACACGGCCAGGCACTTTGAGAGCAGACATGGAGTTGACAGGCGTGCAGTGGTCGAAGCTGAAAGACCTATGTAAAGTCCTTCAGTGTTTTGAGGAATGCACACGGCTGGTAAGCGCAGACGACGCCATCCTAAGCATGAGCATCCCACTTATGCGTCTGCTCATGCAAACTTTGACGCACCTTAAGGAGCATTCGTCTGCAGCCAATGTTGATGAGGAGGAAGAGGAGGAGGGAATCCTTGATGACATTCAGCCATTGTCTGCTCAGGGACCTCTCCTGGACGAGGTGGAGGAAGAAGAGGAGGAGGAGGAGGATGATGGGGATGATTACTTAGGGGAGGAGGATGCATCTCGTGGGGCAAGTGAAAATGTTGGCGTGGCAAGGTCTGGTACAGGGTTTGTGCGTGACTGGAGGGATGTGGATTTGCCAGAAAGTGCTCCTCCACCCAGCACTCGCAGTGCATCATTGACACCGGGAACATTGGCCCACATGTCAGATTATGCCTTGCGGATCCTAAAAAGGGACCCCCGCATTGCCAAAATGATGAACGATGACGACTACTGGTTGGCCAGCATCCTGGATCCACGCTATAAAGGCAAATTACAAAACATCATGCCACAGGAGAACCTTGACCTAATATTGGCTAATAAACAAGCAACTCTGGTAAATCGGTTGCTTGAGGCATTCCCAGCACACAGCAGCGGTGATGGTTCTCACACGAGCCGTACGGGCCGGGGGCAGCTTGGCAGAGGTGTTCGTGGTGCACACAGCAGAAGTGGCGTTGGAGACAGGGGTTTCATGACAATGTTGTGGACTGATTTTTCAAATACCGCTCACACAACTGGTAATACTGCATCGATGGAAAGTGACAGGAGACAGCAGTTGTCAACTATGGTTACAAACTACTTTTCCTCCCATATCGATGTTCTCCCACACAGGTCATTCCCCTTTGACTATTGGGCCGCTAAACTGGACACCTGGCCTGAATTGGCCCAATATGCCTTACAGGAGCTCGCTTGCCCAGCTGCAAGTGTGCTATCGGAAAGAGTCTTCAGTGCAGCTGGATCAATCCTGACAGAAAAAAGGACCCGTCTGTCAACCCAAAATGTGGATGATCTAACCTTCATTAAAATGAACCACGCATGGGTTTCCAAGGATTTTGTCCCACCTTCCCCTGATGACACATAGGGTGACAGAAAAATGGCTTGCTTTGGTCCACCTCTTCCTGGTACTTCACCTATTTCGCCTTTTGCATCAGCTGAATGTCCAACATCAACATATGCCACTTTCTAAAACTCCCTAACTGTGCTGCCTCCCCCCCATGGCCGGGGTCACCACCTAGCGCACGACACCGTGCGAGTGCCGTTGCCCTGGACAGGTGGGTAGGCCGACTCTTGGGCGCGGGCACTGGCACAGGGTCCCTCATAGTGCAATCAAGTGTCTCTGACGGTGGTGGTGCACACCCGCCGTCAGACACACCGCTGTACTATGAGGGGCCCAGTGCCAGTACCAACGCCCACGAGTGGGCCCCCCTTGCTTGGCCAGGGCCCCAGCATTTGCAATCTTTACCTCTCCCTGCTCCTCCGCTGTGTAATCTGGGCCGTCAAATCCATACTGTGCCTGACACCATCTGAGCCTGCCTCCTGAGACATATATTTTGAATGTGTACGCTATCCATACATGTTATCCAGGGATACGGTACCCTTTCTAACCTTTGTGCAATGACGTGCAATCCATACTGGGCCTAACACCGTCTGAGCCTGCCTCATGCTGTATAGACATATATTTTGAATGTGTACGCTATCCATACATGTTATCCGGGGATACGGTACCCTTTCTAACCTTTGTGCAATGACGTGCAATCCATACTGGGCCTAACACCGTCTGAGCCTGCCTCATGCTGTATAGACATATATTTTGAATGTGTACGCTATCCATACATGTTATCCGGGGATACGGTACCCCTTCTAACCTTTGTGCAATGACGTGCAATCCATACTGGGCCTAACACCGTCTGAGCCTGCCTCATGCTGTATAGACATATATTTTGAATGTGTACGCTATCCATACATGTTATCCGTGGATATGGTACCCCTTCTAACCTTTGTGCAATGACGTGCAATCCATACTGGGCCTAACACCGTCTGAGCCTGCCTCATGCTGTATAGACATATATTTTGAATGTGTACGCTATCCATACATGTTATCCGGGGATACGGTACCCTTTCTAACCTTTGTGCAATGACGTGCAATCCATACTGGGCCTAACACCGTCTGAGCCTGCCTCATGCTGTATAGGCATATATTTTGAATGTGTACGCTATCCATACATGTTATCCGGGGATACGGTACCCCTTCTAACCTTTGTGCAATGACGTGCAATCCATACTGGGCCTAACACCGTCTGAGCCTGCCTCATGCTGTATAGACATATATTTTGAATGTGTACGCTATCCATACATGTTATCCGGGGATACGGTACCCCTTCTAACCTTTGTGCAATGACGTGCAATCCATACTGTGCCTAACACCGTCTGAGCCTGCCTCATGCTGTATAGACATATATTTTGAATGTGTACGCTATCCATACATGTTATCCGGGGATACGGTACCCCTTCTAACCTTTGTGCAATGACGTGCAATCCATACTGGGCCTAACACCGTCTGAGCCTGCCTCATGCTGTATAGACATATATTTTGAATGTGTACGCTATCCATACATGTTATCCGGGGATACGGTACCCTTTCTAAACTTTGTGCAATGACGTGCAATCCATACTGGGCCTAACACCGTCTGAGCATGCCTCATGCTGTATAGACATATATTTTGAATGTGTACGCTATCCATACATGTTATCCAGGGATACGGTACCCTTTCTAACCTTTGTGCAATCACGTGCAATCCATACTGGGCGTGAGAATGGCTGGCGAGCTGTTAAGCAAGCTACAGCACCTGTCCAGACAAGTACAGGGATTCCCTAGCGAGGAGACTTATTTGATTGTTTTCTATGTTGGGACAGCAATTTTTGGGGAGCACTATACTCTGGAGAATGATAGATGGGGCCCACCATACACTGGAACATTCCAAAGGTGGACATCAGACACTGGAGCAGCATTTACAGGGCCCATTATACACTAGAGCATTAGAAATGGGGCCCATTATGTTTGGAGCATTATTTGGGCCCATAAGACAGTGGAGCTTCATCCATGGGGACCAACATATACTGTAGCATTATGTGGAGCTCATCATATACTGTTTCAAACATTATATGGGACCAATGATTTTGTATGGAGAAATAGATGGGCCTCGTCATGAGATGTAAAAAGTGAGGTATTTTTCATTGTACTATACCGCTATTTCTCTGCCGTATCGGAGCATGATGAGTTGTGGTATGTGTTAAAGGGGCGCTCTTTCGCCCAGGGCACATGAAAACCTGCAGCCAGCCCTCCCCCCCACAAATTTAGCCAAATAACCCCCATTTTTCAGTGCGTAACTTGTATTATGAAGTTAATTAAGGTTGACAAGCTTAAGTAAGAAGAATTGATGCTTTTGGCATTCAAATGGGCACTGTAGGTGTGTTTCCTGTCCTCCTCTCACTGCCGACTTTTATTCCCCATTGACTTACATTGGGTTTCGTGTTTCGGGACGACCCCGACTTTTCCCTATAATCGGACGATCTTGCTCGACCCGACTTTTGGAAAAGTCGGGTTTCACGAAACGAAACGCGACCCTAAAAAACCAAAAGTCGCTCAACTCTACTCATCACACATCCTCCATCCCATAGTCAACCATTATGACATCATAAGGAGCGGCGGGGCTTGCAACCTATGATGACATCAGCGTCGCCATTGCAACCATTATGACATCATAATGAGGGGTGGGGCTTGATACACACACACTTTTTCCCCATTATGTAGATAGGGGCAAAATTGTTTGGTGAATTGAAACGCGCGGGGTTAAAATTTCACCTCACAACATAGCCTATGACGCTCTCGGGGTCCAGACGTGTGACTGTGCCAAATTTTGTGGCTGTAGCTACGACGCGGATGCCAATCCCGGACATACACGCATACATACATACATACATACATACACACACTTGAGCTTTATATATTAGATATATATATATAGTATATATATCCACAGTTGTGCTCAAATGTTTACATACCCCGGCACAATTTTTGCTTTCTTGGCCTTTTTTCAGAAAATATAAATGATAACACCAAAACTTTTTTTACACTCATGGAGAGTGCTTGAGTGAAGCCATTTTTGGTCAAACTACAGTGTTTTCTCTTTTTAAATCATAATGACAAGACAAAACATCCAAATGACCCTGATCAAAGGTTCACATACCCTGGTGATTTTGGCCTGATAACATGCACAGAAGTTGACACAAATGGGTTTGAATGGCTACTAAAGGTAACATCCTCACTTGTGACCTTGTTTGCTTGTAATCAGTGTGTGTGCATAAAAGTTGAGTTAGTTTCTGGGATCCAGACAGACTCTTGCATCTTTCATCCAGCCACTGACATTTCTGGATTGTGAGTCATGGGGAAAGCCAAAGAATTGTCAACAGATCTATGGGAAAAGGTAGTTGAACTTTATAAAACAGTAAAGGTGTTGAACTTTATAAAACAGTAAAGGTGTCATGATCCAGGTTTTGTATCCTGTCTCCCTTTCCTGGTCTGATCATGTTAAGGGTTAACTTTTCTCTGCCTCGTTCTGGTACCAGGCTGTCTATTTCTCTTCTCTGCATTCTGCAGGCAGTGTCAGTTATAGTTACTGCCTACGGCGTGAGTAACTGACTCCGTGTGTACCCTGATTTGTCCATTTGCTGTTGCTGACTTTGACTGTGTCTGTTTTGTTCCCCTCTTCCCATTCCGACACTGTGTTCCCGCTTTCATGGTTTGGACTCTCTGGTATTTGACTTGGCTTGGACCCTGACCTGCTGTTTGTCTCTTGTCTTTGGCATATCTGCTCCTGACTGGTACTGGCCCATTTGGCTTGGTTCTGACTCTGTGTTTGTTTCTTCCTTTGGTACTGCGCTACAGTCTAATATCGACCCAGCTTGTTTGACTATTCTGCTGCCACCTGCTGGTAGCCTCGCTACTGCGCTGCAGGTCTGTTCTTGCTGTGTGCAATAATCCCTCCACTCTATTGCCGTCAAGTGGAGCTTTGATCTACCTGCATAGCAGCAGCATGACAAGAGGGATACAATAAGAAAACCAAGGAATTGATAATGCCAGTCAGCAGCATTGAAACTGTGATTAACAAATGGAAAATCAGGGGCTCTGTAAAAACAAAACCACAGTCAGGTAGACCAACAAAAATTTCGTCCACTGACTGACATTAGATGACTGTCAGGAGAACTATTCGCCAACAGCCATCTTGGCCGACTCGTTCAAATACAGTAGTGCTTGTTCATTCGAGAGGTCTTGTGTTCTCTATAAGAAAGTCGCCAACTGACAAATCGGCTATCGGCTTATCTTAGGGAGAACAATACGATCGGCAGTCTGAAATTGCCTGATTGACATGAAGAAAAAAATAATTCGGCCCCATCAAAAAACCTTTTCCGAAAAAAGCATCAAGGATGACAAACGCACAGTCAGGAAAAAGGAATATTGTAGTGCTCAACCCACTTAGGGATTGCTTAGCATCCTCCATCATATGGAGAAACTCACATAAATAATTTTAGGGGTGTGGCCTAATCCTCTGCCATGTAAGCAGCAGGAGTTTATAGCTCCAGTGAGGACTTCACCAAAAGCAACTTTAAAGCTACAAGAGGCCAATCTTTTTGCTCCTGATGACCACAGGAATGCTTTGTGACCACTTTTGGGCACCTTTTCAGTTGATTTTAGGACTTATAAACAGAAGAAATCTGAAGTTTCCTCACATCAGAATCTGGGCCTAGTGAAAGTGAAAGTACATATAGGAAGTGGGATTCCACATAAAGAAACTAGCCCCAAGAGGAACCTAGAATCAATCTTCACAACCCTTTCGACCTATCAAGAGGCGCAAAACAAAGTAGTTGCTTATTATAAGGTATAACAACCCCTTTATTTGCCTCTGGGAGGGTTCTGTGACTTCCCGGCGTAATCACGGCTTTGAGGTCGCAATTGCGATGTCGTTGGATCTCAGGAGTGTTTCACACCGCAAATGAGACGTCGTTGAAATTGCCTAAGCTAAAATAACCTGCATGATAACAAAATGAGCACACCTAACAGGAAAACTAATACTAAGTCCTACCAATACAGACATTCAAAATCCATAGAAGACCTTTCTAATTTGCGGAGTCCAGTTAGATGTAGGTCACCACTGAGACCAGACAAACAAGAACGTAAGTGGACCAACCAACGCCCACAATACAATAAAGGAGGTAAAGAGGGGCCTAAGAAAACTGTTTCACCCTCAAAAATTCCTACCTTTGCATCCACCCTAAAGGGAAATAATAGAGAAATACAATAACCAACCAATGGAGATGACATCGATACTACAAAGTCTCTCAAAAGATCCGAAATGGAAAAAGGAAAAGAGAAAGATGCAGAAACCCCTCGTATTAGTGACTCTGATGAGTTCTCGGAAGATTACTCTCCTAATCAAACCCCCAAGAAACAGGCAGCAAAAAAACACCATGGAGAACCAACTCAAGAAAGTTTTGACTCTTTTTCACCCCCAGACTTGAAATCCCACCTCACATCTAATACAGTGGTCACTGAAGGTTTCCTTGCTAGCTTGTTTTTGACTTTCAATGAGTCGGTAAGAATTGGATTCGAAAAACATGATAGAACTCTGAAAGAAACCTGTGCGGCTATAAACCAAAGAATGGGAAAAATAGAAGACAAGCTTTCTAAGGTTGAAAAAGACAACTCTTTCTCCACCAAGCAGAGCTCTTGTCTCCAGGCCAAGATACTGATGTTGAAAAATAAAATCACGGACCTGGAAGACAGAAGCAGAAGAAGTAACCTCAAAATTAGAGGAATTCCTGAATCTGTGACACAGGAAGAACTCCCTAAAATCACAAAAGATTTATTCAAGAAACTGGTTCCAAATTTGACGGATCTTGACCTTAAATTAAATAGAATTCACAGACTTCATAAACCAAAAGGAGTGGCCCCAGAGAAACCTAGGGACACAATAATGAAGGTCCATTTCTTCGGAACAAAGGAGAAAGTCCTCAGAGCAGCTAAAGAGAAGAGCTCCTTGCCTGATCCATATGGAAATTTAAAAATCTTTGCAGATTTTTCAAGGGCCACGATGGACTCCAGGAAAGAATTTAAGGACATTACATCTAAATTAAGAGAACGACACATAATCTTTAAATGGGGATTTCCAACCAAACTAATCGTCAGATTCAAAGGTAAAGACAATCTAATCTTTACCCCGCAGGAGGGTCTCAGATTCCTAAGATTTCTGGACAATGAACCAGAATTTCAAGACCAAGACTGATGAGACAACAACCTTTGGTCTCAAAAACCCTGAAGTCTTTTCTCTGGTCCTATGCCATAAACTTATTTGGTACCCCGACCTAGGTGAGACCTTGCATTGCACAAAGTCCTCCAAGAAAACCGGTAGTTTATTTATAACTACAAAATTCTAAGTTTGACTAGTTTCTATTTGTATTGTTTTCTGTTAACCTTTGTTTTGACTGTTTTATAGGATACTCATGAGAGTTCTTACTTATAATGTAAACGGACTGAATAGTCCAAATAAGAGATCGCGTATTTGGAGAAAGATAAACCGTCTAAAACCTGATATAGTTTGTTTGCAGGAGGTGAAATTGGCTAAGGAGAAGCATCCAATGTTTCAATGCAATAAATGTCCTCACGTATTCAAATCCCTCCACTCCTCTAGGAAGGCAGGAGTACTAACAATGGTGAGTGGTGACGTCCCATTTAAACTCATGGAGGAGATTGCAGATGAATTGGGCAGATTCCATATCCTCAAAGGTAGCATAAATAATAGAGTGTTTACCCTGGTCAATCTTTACGCACCCAATAAGAATCCTATCGCGTTTCTAAACAAACTGAACAAAAAAATTGAAAAAATTGGGTCTGGTGATTTGATTTTGGCAGGAGACTTCAACATAGTGCCAGACTCTCAGATGGACTCGTCATCTTTGGTCCACCATAAAGCTCAGAACCAAAAAAACTGGCTAATAAACAATGAATACTCCGATATCTTCAGGTGTCTCAACACCTCCTCAATCGAATACTCACACTATTCTAACGCACATTTGACTTCGTCAAGAATAGATCTCATACTCTCCAATATCTTTACTTTGAGTAAAACAAAAAAAATTGAAATCCTACATAAATCTGTCTCTGATCACTGTCCAGTCGTGGTTGAGATAGCACTGGATTCTCCAATTAACTCCAATCCACTCTGGAAATGTAACCCCACGTTATTTAAAATCCAAGAACATAGAAAAGAATTACGGTAGATAAAACCCTAAATAATTACATTGCTGAAACACAAAGGAAGAGGTAAACAATTTTACTCTTTGGAATGCCCACAAGGCGGTTGTTAGGGGAGTCCTCATTCAGCTTGCGTCTAGGTTCAGGAGGAAAAATAGAGAGCAAATTCAGAATTTACAAAAACAAATATATTTAAAGGAGAAAGAACAAAATGAATTACGAGTTCCCTCGAATGATATAAATTCGGAAATCTTGGACCTTAGACGCAGGCTGAGTGCGGAAATTCTACAGGAGGAAGATGCAATAATCAGTGCCTCTAGGGCTAAAATGTATACATCCATCAACAAACCCACCAAATACATGATGCTAAAGCTAAAAAAAGAGCGCATAAAAAAGAAAATTAATTATCTCATATCCCACTCGGGTCAAAAAGTCGTTCACCCCAAAGACATTGTCAAGACCTTTGCACAATTTTACTGTAATTTGTACAACCTAAATGAAGATCTGATTCTCCCAAAATTGACATTTCAATGATAAACTCATTCATGGACAAAATCAATCTCCCCAAGGTTAACTTATCAGACTTAGAATTAATAAATGCGCCATTCTCTGAATTGGAAGTAACTAGTACCATTAACAAATTAAAAAATCATAAAGCCCCTGGCCCTGATGGACTATCCAATGATTACTACAAACAATTTTCCAAGGTCCTATCACCTCATCTAGTTTCTGTATTCAATTCGGCCGCCCAACTAAATTCCTTCCCCAAAGAAATGCAAGAAGCGGTTATCACAATGATTCCCAAAGCTAAAGGAGACCCAGGGAAAGCCCATAATTATCGCCCCATTTCCCTAATTAATAGCGATACCAAAATCTATGCCAAAATATTGGCAGATCAAATCAAAAAAATTATTCCCAATCTTTTATCAACTGATCAGATAGGATTCACTGAAGGCCGACAGGCATCCAATGGCACGAGGAGGGTGTTAAATTTAATTCATTTAAGCCAAAAAATGAAACTTCAAACAACTTTTTTAACATTGGATGCCGAAAAGGCCTTTGACAGAGTCAGTTGACCTTACCTACCATTTCCGCACTCTACTCAAATCCCACTGCAAGAATTTTAGCTAACACTCTGTCGGACCCCTTCGGCATTACCAATGGTACCAGACAGGGGTGTCCCCTGTCTCCTATACTCTTTGTTTTGGCTATGGAGCCTTTTGCAGAAAGTATCAGGAAAAATGTAGAAATTAGAGGTATAGCACCTCAAAGTGCTGAACTTAAAGTGGACCTATATGCGGATGATCTGATATTTACTCTAACCGATCCCCAAAATAAATTCAAAACATTAATAAGAGAATTAGACAGATTCTACGAAATATCCTATTTCAAAATAAACCCCAAAAAATCAAAATTCATGGCAATTAATATGAATGAGACAGAAATCTCCAAATTGAAGCAAATGTCCAAATTTAGTTTTGAAGACAACTGTATTGAATACCTTGGTATAATCATTGAACCATATCTACACAAAATCGTCAGAACTAATCTGGACAATCGAATCAGATCTTGCTTATTTCTCCAAATTTGATATATCTCTGTTTGGCAAAGTGATGACGATCAAAACATTTATCTTACCTAAACTGCTTTATGTCTTTAGGACACTTCCCATCAACATCCCTTTCCAAACATTACAGAGATTGCAAAAACTGATGAATTCTTCTGTTTGGTGCAATAAGAGGGCCAGAATCTCATCTGACATTCTATGTAAATACAAGCTTAATAGAGGAATGGGTCTGCCCAATCTTCAAGCCTACTATCATGCCTCACTCATTAAGTTGAGCAGGTCCTGGTTTTATGAGGATAATATACCAGCTTGGGTAGCCTTGGAGAACAAAGAAGGTTATTGCCAAAGATTCTTTCTTTAGACACATAATACATAAACCCAAAATTTGTTCGGCCCACCCTATTTTCAATGCCACCTTTAAGGCATGGAAACAACTACTCAAGCCGACCAGACTTGAAGTTAACAAAGCTGAACAAGTAAAAAAGGTTCCATTATCTTTTGTGTCAAAAATTTTTAATATCCCACTCCTGCCCGGTTGGTCATAAAAAGGATTAAAAATAGTAGGTGATATGTTTACGAGCTCAGGGATTATGTTATATAGTAAGACAAAAATTTGCTTTGGCTTACAGTGATCTAATACCCTTCCTTATGTTTAAGGAGCATATCAAAAAATTAATGAATAACCATACAGTAAATTATTACAAATTAAGCCTGCCACTGGATAATATCCGTAATGACTCAATGTGGAGTCTGAACAACTTATACAAAACGTTTAATACAGATACTGTTGCCAATAAAAATCAATATATGAGAAGGTGGGAAAATGAATTTCATCTTAATTTCTCTGTGGAACAATGGAACGACGCTACAAAATACACTTATCATTCTACTATTTCTGCCACTTTGCAAGAGTCTTATTTCAAAATACTATGCAGGTGGTATTACACGCCTACTAGACTCGCTCACATAAATAAAAAGACCACTCCCCGCTATGTTGGAGGGAATGTGGTCAAAAGGGTAATTTATACCATCTGTTCTGGAGTTGCCCTAAGGTAAAAGCCCTTTGGCAGGAGGCAACAAAGCACATCAACGCATTTGAAAAAGATTTCGCTATCACTCCACAAAGAGCCCTGCTTTCCTTGGATATGGAGGATGTTTCGCCCACCACAAGGTGTTGTGAGTTCATTTTCCCCTTCACCATTGAGGTCTGATGAACTCCCTCTTCTGGTGAAGGAAGGTAGTGAGGCTGGTTACCAAGCACCTAAGCAGGATGATGATGACTGGGTGACTGGAATTGCTGACAGGATATAAGGCAGCCGACGCCCTTCTGCCTTGCTGGCGATTTCTCAGAGGGATTCTAGGAGACCAGTCTGATTCCTGCTCCTCAAAAGCTAAGTTTTCTGCTCTGCTTTTTGCATTTGTGTTTTGGTTTTGTTTTGCCTTGTTTTTCTGGATTTCTGCCATTCCCTGCTGGGGTGAGCTGAATTCCTTTTTGCTCTGTCTTCAGAAAATACCTGAGTACTGATATAGTCTTTTTGAAGCCTAGCGTCTTCAGGGTTTTTTTCCTATCAGTCTGTTGGCTCTTGTTTTGATAGGGTTTTGGTGGATTGCAGACAGCAGCTTTTCTATGCTGTCCTTTTTAGTTAGCTTGGGCCCCATCATTTGCTCAGCCTATCTTTCTATCTGTGTGAGTGTTTTTTCATCTTGCTTCAACGTCATTATATGTTGGGGGCTGCCTATTGCTATGGGGTCTGCTCTGGGGCAGTTTAGATTTCCCTTTCTGTCTCTAGGCTATTTAGTTCTCCGGCTGTGATTGAGGGGTCTAGGGCACCGTAGGAACCCCCCACGGCTACTGCTAGTTGTTGTTGATAGGTTCAGGGGTCTGCAATCCGATAGCTGCCAACTTCTCTGGTTTTCTTGACTTAGCTAGTATCTCTGTTTTTGCCTCCTACGGTGACTCATTCATAACAGAATCACCAGCCATACCGCAGATCCTAGGGTACTCAATAGCAGGAAAGAATTGTAAAAAAAAAAAAAAAAAAGTGTGTATATTTTTTCCTCTATATCTCTGAGGCCGTAGGGGGAATTTTTTTTCTCTCAATGGAGATAAAGCAATTGTCTGATCGTGTGGAGCAGCTCGCTGCGGAAGTGCGGGGAATTTCCGCCTACCTTGCTCATTCACATGATGCTGAACCAAAGATCCCTACTCCTGATGTGTTTTTTGGGGATCGGTCTAAATTTTTGACTTTCAAAAATAATTGTAAATTATTTTTTGCCTTGAAGCCTAACTCGTCAGGGAGCTCCGCGCAGCAGGTTAAAATTGTCATCTCTTTGCTGAGTGGCGATCCCCAGGATTGGGCGTTTTCTTTGAAACCAGATGATCCTATTCTGACTAATGTGAACGCATTTTTTCAAACCTTGGGGTTGTTGTATGACGAACCTAATGCTATTGATCAGGCTGAAAAGACCCTGTTGGCATTGAGCCAGGGTCGAGATTCTGCAGAATTGTACTGTCAAAAATTCCAAAAGTGGGCGGTCCTTACTACCTGGAATGATAATGCCTTGGCAGATCTCTTTCGGAAGGGTTTGTGAGAAGCCGTAAAAGATACTATGGTGGGATTTCCTGTTCCCTCTGGTCTTGATGATTCTATGTCATTAGCAATTCAGGTTGATCGGCGTTTACGTGAACGCAGGACTGCACGAGAGGTGTTGCCACCTGTTGAACAAGTGTCTGAACCTATGCAATGTGATAGAGCTTTGTCCAGGGAGCAACGTCAGGAGTTCAGAAGGCGTAATAAGCTGTGTTTTTTTTGTGGAGATGCCTCGCATATTATTTCTGTCTGTCCTAAACGAGAGAAACGTTTTGCACACACGTTTTCTGTGGGTGGTGTTCAACCTAAGTTTCTTCTGGCAATTACTCTGATCTGCTCCCTGTCCACATTTTCCGCCAAGGCTTTTGTGGATTCGGGAGCAGCCCTGAACCTAATGGACTTGGATTTTGCTAAACGTTGTGGATTTCCGATGACACCTCTGCGGACGCCTATCCCTTTGAGGGGGATTGATGCTACTCCTTTGGCGAAAAATAAACCTCAGTTTTGGACCCAGGTGGTAATGCGGTTCGCCCCAGACCATCAAGAAAATTGCAGATTTTTGGTGTTGCATAATTTGCATGATACCATTGTTCTGGGGTTTCCCTGGTTGCAAATTCATAATCCAGTTTTGGATTGGAAATCTGTGTCTGTGGTGAGTTGGGGTTGTCGGTGTGCCCTTAGTGAGGCTCCGGTTTTTTCCACCTCTCCTCAGTCGCATGATGTTCCTGACTATTTGGTGGACTTTTATGATGTATTTAGTGAGAATGAGTCTGCGTCTTTGCCTCCTCATAGGAGTTATGACTGTGCAATTGAACTGAGCCTGGGGTGTAAATTTCCCAAGGGTCGGCTCTTCAATTTATCTGTACCCGAGCACGAGGCTATGCGATCCTATATTAAGGAGGTGTTGGAGAAGGGTCATATTAGACCATCCTCTTCACCCTTATGTGCCGGGTTTTTTTTCGTGGCCAAAAAGGATGGTTCATTAAGGCCTTGTATTGATTATCGTGCCCTCAACAAAATTACTATTAAATATCAGTATCCATTACCCCTGATTTCGGATCTATTCTCCAGAGTTAAAGGTGCTTGCTGGTTTACCAAGCTTGACCTCAGGGGGGCGTATAATCTTATCCGCATTAAGCATGGGGATGAATGGAAGATGGCGTTTAATACTCCGGAGGGACATTCTGAGTACCTGGTGATGCCTTTTGGGCTCACTAATGCCCCTTCTGTCTTCCAGTGCTTCATGAACGACATTTTCCGGGACTTTGTGGATAAAATTTTGATTATCTATCTGGATGATATTTTGATCTTCTCCAAGGATTGGGATTCTCATGTGGAACATGTTCGGACTGTGTTCCGGATCTTGAGGGAGAATTCCCTGTATGTCAAAGGATCAAAATGCCTTTTTGGGGTACAGAGGATTTCATTTTTGGGATTTATTTTGTCTCCGTCAACTACTGAAATGGACCCGGCCAAGGTACAGGCCATTTATGATTGGGTTCAGCCCACTTCTTTGAAGGTCCTCCAGAAGTTTTTGGGTTTTGCTAATTTTTATCGGAAATTTATAGCAAAATTTTCTAGTATTGCCAAGCCATTGACTGATCTGACTAAGAAGGGTGCTGATGTGTTGAATTGGTCTCCGGAGGCTGTTTCGTCCTTTCAGGAGCTGAAGTGAAGATTCACTTCTGCCCCGGTTTTGCGGCAACCTGGTGTCTCACTCCCGTTCCAGATAGAGGTGGACGCTTCTGAGATTGGTGCAGGAGCTGTTTTGTCCCAAAAGGATCCTGTAATATCTAAAATGAATCCATGTGCTTTCTTTTCCCGAAAGTTCTCTCCATCTGAACGTAACTATGATGTGGGGAATCGGGAACTGTTAGCCATGAAATGGGCATTTGAGGAGTGGAGACATTGGTTGGAGGGAGCTAAACATCAAGTCGTGGTCCTCACTGACCACAAGAATTTGATTTACCTGGAGTCGGCCAAACGCTTGAACCCTAGACAGGCTAGGTGGGCCTTGTTTTTTACACATTTTGATTTTGTGGTCTCTTTTGTTCCTGGCACTAAGAATGTCAAGGCTGACGCTCTCTCTAGGAGCTTCTTTGCTGATTCTCCTGTGGTGACCAAGCCTGCTACCATCTTAGGTGAAGGGGTAGTTCTTTCTGCCATCTCGCCCGATTTGAGACATGCTCTGGAAGAGTTCCAGGAGGACAAACCTGAGCGTTGTCCCAGTGGAAAGTTGTATGTTCCTGACCAGTGGAAGAAGAGAGTGATGTCTGAAGTTCATTGCTCTGCATTGGCTGGTCATCCAGGTATTTTTGGTACTAGAGATCTGGTGAGTCGGTATTTTTGGTGGCCCGCCTTGTCTCGTGATGTCAGGAATTTTGTGCAGTCCTGTGGGACTTGCTCCCGGTCTAAACCTTGTTCTCGCTCTAGTGGGTTGTTGATGCCTTTGCCGGTCCCCAGGAGGCCATGGACCCATATTTCAATGGATTTCATCTCTGATATGCCTGTCTCTCAGAGAATGACTGTTATTTGGGTGATTTGTGATAGGTTCTCTAAGATGGTTTATCTTGTACCACTCCCTAAGTTGCCATCTTCCTCTGAGTTGGTGCCCCTGTTTTTGCAACAGGTGGTTCGCTTGCATGGGATTCCTGAGAACATTGTATCTGACAGAGGAGATCAGTTTGTGTCTAGATTTTGGAGGACTTTCTGTTCCAAGCTGGGAATTCAGTTGTCCTTCTCCTCTGCTTTTCACCCTCAGACCAATGGGCAGACGGAGAGAACAAACCAGACCTTGGAGTCGTATTTGAGATGTTTTATTTCCACTGATCAGGATGATTGGGTTTCATTTTTGCCCTTGGTCGAATTTGCTTTAAATAATAGAGCTAGTTCTGCCACTTTGATGTCACCTTTTTTTTGTAACTTTGGGTTTCATCCTCGATTTTCTTCAGGGCAGGTGGAGCCTTCTGCCTACCCAGGTGTTGACACTGTGGTGGAGAGAATGCACCAGATCTGGGACCAAGTGGTGGATAAGTTATCTCTCTCCCAGGAAAAGGCCCAGCGGTTTTCCAACTGACATAGGACCATTGGTCCCCAGTTTAAGGTTGGTGATATGGTTTGGTTATCATCAAAAAATATCGCTATGAAGGTGGCTTCTCCTAAGTTTAAGCCTAGATTTATTGGACCTTACAAGATTTTGGAGATTATTAATCCGGTCTCTTTTCGTTTGGTTCTTCCTGTCACATTTACAATCCATAATGTGTTTCATAAATCCTTGTTGAAGAGGTTTGTTGAACCAGTTGTTCCTGGGGTGGCACCTCCGGACCCTGTATTGGTTGAAGGTAACATGGAATATGAGGTAGAGAAGATACTGGATTCCCGACTGGCTAGACGGAGACTCCAGTATTTGGTTAAGTGGAAGGGTTATGGTCAGGAGGATAATTCCTGGGTCTCTGCCTCTGATATTCATGCCAAAAGATTGGTGCGTGCCTTTCATCGGGCTCACCCTGATCGCCCTGGTGACGTGGATGAGGGTTCGGTGACCCCTCCTCAAGGGGGAGGTACTGTTGTGAGTTCATTTTCCCCTTCACCATTGAGGTCTGATGAACTCCCTCTTCTGGTGAAGGAAGGTAGTGAGGCTGATTACCAAGCACCTGAGCAGGATGATGATGACTGGGTGACTGGAATTGCTGACTGGATATAAGGCAGCCGACGCCCTTCTGCCTTGCTGGTGATTTCTCAGAGGGATTCTAGGAGACCAGTCTGATTCTTGCTCCTCAAAAGCTAAGTTTTCTGCTCTGCTTTTTGCATTTGTGTTTTGGTTTTGTTTTGCCTTGTTTTTCTGGATTTCTGCCATTCCCTGCTGGGGTGAGCTGAATTCCTTTTTGCTCTGTCTTCAGAAAATACCTGAGTACTGATATAGTCTTTTTGAAGCCTAGCGTCTTCAGGGTTTTTTTCCTATCAGTCTGTTGGCTCTTGTTTTGATAGGGTTTTGGCGGATTGCAGACAGCAGCTTTTCTATCCTGTCCTTTTTAGTTAGCTTGGGCCCCATCATTTGCTCAGCCTATCTTTCTATCTGTGTGAGTGTTTTTTCATCTTGCTTCACCGTCATTATATGTTGGGGGCTGCCTATTGCTTTGGGGTCTGCTCTGGGGCAGTTTAGATTTCCCTTTCTGTCTTTAGGCTATTTAGTTCTCCGGCTGTGATCGAGGGGTCTAGGGCACCGTAGGAACCCCCCACGGCTACTGCTAGTTGTTGTTGATAGGTTCAGGGGTCTGCAATCCGATAGCTGCCAACTTCTCTGGTTTTCTGGACTTAGCTAGTATCTCTGCTTTTGCCTCCTACGGTGACTCATTCATAACAACAAGGTATATCATAATTCATATTTTTCTAGTAATAAAAAACGAGATTGCCTTTTGGTGGAAAAAACAAACCTCACCTAAGTTTGCTGACATCTTAGAAAAAATCCACACCCACAATAACATAGAGTGGAGATTTGCTGTTAACAATAACATAATAAACAAATATTCTAAAAAGTGGAAAGTGTGGAATGAGAAGTTCCAAACCGGTTAAACCTCCTAAATCTTTTGATAAAGTAATAGAATAGAATTGAAAACGATTCTTTCTAAGGACGTTATCTCTCTCCCCAGCATGAAAAATGTTTGTATAAAACTTATATGTAGTTTTAATTTGCTTTTGACCAACAGGTCTGTTTTGAAAAGTTTTGTAATGGTTTTCTAAGTTCTGTCCTCTCTTTTCCTCTCCCCATATCTCAACCTTCCCTCCCTTCTCCCCCCCCCCTTCCCCTTGTCTTTCCACCCAATTAAAGTATTTAAAACCCTAATAAAACTATTTGAAAAACATAAATAACTTTTACAAGTTTAGGATAATAACACACTGGCGCAAATCCTCTAGACCAGGAAACGGGAGTGCAATATTCCCAGATGCAGCAGGTGATTAACAGGCTCTGTACTGGTGCCTGTTTGGAAAAGCAGAAAAGCTGGTAGAAAATGGTAAAACACCGCGCAATACTGGGAAACTCAAAAGGGTGAATCAGATTACTCACTTGTAAATAAATGGAAAAAATGGACTGTCCTGAAGCTGTTTGTCTGTACTTCAATATATGTGATGCCTTTTAATTAGATGAAAAAGCTGTTAAAATAAAATAAAAATACAACCAGTGATAAATAAATGAACACTAATGTTTGCCTGAAAGTGAACCCCTTAAGGGTTAAAAACACTGACCTGAACTTGTTCACAATAGTGCATCAGACTATGTAGAAGGCATACCATGAAACGGCTGTAGTATGGATATCAGAAAGAAAGGTGCCTCAAAATCTTGATATGATTTAAAATGCTGAGCCAAAAAATAAATAATGAATAAAGGAAAATACCACCAAATATTAGTTGACTGGTTAGAGGCTGTATGCTAACCTTGCTGGGTGCTATTTTTTAAGTGTCCTCAGTTGAACCAGGAATAGCCTGAATGCTGTGCAAATGCACATGAAGGCAGACCACCTGCAACCTGGATGATTATTAGTAACGGCCTGTGCCCGCTAACATGGTGCAGGAATATGTGGCACTTACTTGGCTGACAGGTGATCAATGGTGCAGGCGTGAGTGTGATAGCCGCTGCTGTTAAACTGTGAGGCAGTGGGAGCCGCCGCTGCCTCGCGTGCTCCGGCCATGAGCAACGCTAAGGAGATCGGTGCGTGGTGGGGGCGGGGTGTAGCGTGACGTCACACTAGGGGAAGGATGGTGGCTCGCAAGTGGCTCAAATCCGACGCGTTTCGAGAGAAGACTTCTCTCTTCATCATCTGATGCACCACGTTAGCGGGCACAGGCCTTTACTGATAATCATCCACGTTGCAGGTGGTCTGCCTTCATGTGCATTTGCACAGCATTCAGGCTATTCCTGGTTCAACTGAGGACACTTAAAAAATAGCACCCAGCAAGGTTAGCATACAGCCTCTAACCAGTCAACTAATATTTGGTGGTATTTTCCTTTATTCATTATTTATTTTTTGGCTCAGCATTTTAAATCATATCAAGATTTTGAGGCACCTTTCTTTCTGATATCCATACTACAGCTGTTTCATGGTATGCCGTCTACATAGTCTGATGCACTATTGTGAACAAGTTCAGGTCAGTGTTTTTAACCCTTAAGGGGTTAACTTTCAGGCAAACATTAGTGTTCATTTATTTATCACTGGTTGTATTTTTATTTTATTTTAACAGCTTTTTCATCTAATTAAAAGGCATCACATATATTGAAGTACAGACAAACAGCTTCAGGACAGTCCATTTTTTCCATTTATTTACAAGTGAGTAATCTGATTCACCCTTTTGAGTTTCCCAGTATTGCGCGGTGTTTTACCATTTTCTACCAACTTTTACAAGTTTATTTCAACATTGCAAAATAAGATATGAATAATGCACAACATTTTAATTATTATTTTTTGCAGAAAACAGCAGAAAAACTTTTTTTTTCAAAATTTCAAACAAAGATATGAAAAAAAACACAAAAGTATATAAATCTAGAGTAAACTAGCTGCAGCTACATTTCTTTTCTAACTTTTTCTTTTCAATTTTATTGGTTTTCCAAACAATTTTCACGTTATCTTTCTTTAAGAATGTTCTTTACAGACATTTTCCCCACAAGTGGTACAATATCGCTCATTTTTCCTCTGTAAGTTTCTTGGACAAATAAAACACTTTAATTTTTTTTCTCCTGGCCCTGGAATATCCTGAAACTGTCCGCCACACCACTTCATTGCTTCTTTAGTTTGCTTTGGCAAACATTTCATGTTGCTTCGCTCCATCACCGGCCAAAGAACGGTGTAAACTGCGTCAATGCAGGCAGCACGCGCACACTCTTTTGACGTCTGTAAGGACGCTGTACAGCATTGTGCCCACACCTACTGCTGCTTACCAGCGGCCACATTTAAATGGGATATATTCCCTTATCTGTTTCATTGACCAAGGTCTTTTCCTCTCTCTGAGAAGTCTGCTGATGAAGGCCACATGAGGCCGAAACGTTCTGTTTAATTTGGCTGCATTAAATACAACTGCATTCATTCAGAAGTTGAGTGCCAAGTTTCTTTCTTGCTTCGCTCCATCTGTGAGGCATTACAAGTTCATGGCAAAGGTCCTTCAAGAATGGGCGTCTCCTCTGCTTCCTCCTTGCATGGAATTCTGGATGAGTTTCTGTATAAATAATGAATGAATTCAGGGCTGCTACATCAAGCATATTTGAAAAAAATACTACAGGCCAATGTCTTGTTTGCCTCTTGCATGAATATTCTCCCGCCATTTCACCCATTTTGTCTACACCTCCTTTAGTTTTATTGTAACGCAGGATGATTTCTGGTTTCAATTTCCTGTCATTGCTGTCAATTCTGCAATCATGATGCATGGTACGGAGTAATATAACGGATTTCTCCTTCTTCGCTTTGTAAGATACCAGTGTCGCTTTGTTGTTGAAACCAAAGACACTCTCATAAAGTGCTTGTTGTGGATTGTGTTTCATTGCTTGACGAATTTCTCGTTGGTTTGGTTTCATATTACCAACAAGTGTAACAGCTTTTTCAAGCAGAAGATTGCCCAGTGCAATATTGGTAAAATATTTGTCCATGATAATGTTTCTACCTGAATTCTATATTGGTACAGCAAGTGTTTTCACAATCTCAGACCCTAGATCTTTCTGTACTGGTGCATCAACTTCTTTGCCACAGTAGATAAGCCTATTTATGCCATAATAATTTGCAGAATCACACATCCAGAATATTTTATTCCATACTTGGCAGGTTTACTGGGCAAGTATTGTATGAACTTGCAACGTCCTCTGAAGGGTACAAGTTGCTCATCTACTGTAACAGTACCAGGATTGTAAAGTTTGGTGCAATTTTTTATAAATATGTTCCAGGTTTAACTGATAGGGGCTAATTTGTCTGTTTGGAACCTCGCTGCACGAGTTCGCTTATCATCAACTGGAATGTTTCTTCTAATTTCCTCATATCTGTCCACTGCCATTGTCGCTTTATAGTGTGAATCAGAAAGCGGGTCCAGAAATAATTCTCTGATTGGAACATCATACGATTTTTGACTCCCTGCCAGCAGTAAAAGTCCAATATATGCATAAAGTTCCTCTTTTGAGATAATTTTCCAGGTCTTATTTTTTGCAGAAGCGATACGTCTTCCTTCTAGGTTTGAACATAAAAGGACCTCTTTTGCAATATTGTCAGAAAAAAAAGTACAGAATAGGGGAAAAAGTTCCTGGGACTTCCCAGAGCTCCTTGAGCATGTCTCACAATATTATGTATTGGAGTTCATCCGACTAATGAAGGATTACTGTCCCAAAAAACATTAGTTTTGGATGTTCTACTTATCACTTCTTCTGGATCCACGTCTTCATCATCAGAAGAATCACTGGATGAGGATGTTTGATTAGCTGGTGGCAGGTACTCTTCATCGGACAAAGATAGTTCACTTTCATCATCACTTTGAAACATAATTGCTTCAATCTCTTGGTCAGTCAGACGCTTGGAGGAAGACTGTGCCATTGCTGACTAGATGTTAGCAAACTAAAAGAAAAAACAAATGAACACAATGAGGGTTGTCCACTATTTGCTTGTGTGTGACACACTGTAAGGGTAAAGTGCCCTCTTCCTCCTCCCATCCTTAGCAGCTCTTACCTTTTATACTTTCTTTTAGGTGGTGTACAATTCTCTGGATTTGTGTGGCTCACAAGCTCTACCCTTTGCAAGCTTCTTATAGAAACAAAGAGACTGAAAATGAGTTAGACTTCCTCTCCTCCCAACTTCATATCATCCAATGTCCTTCACCAATTAGCTCACAGTGTATATTGTCCTCAGTACTCTCTGCACAGCTCATTACTGTGTTAAAAAACCTGAGAGATGTCATGGCCTTATCATTCCCTCCCAAAATCATATGACATCCTCACATGGCGTGATCCACCCCCCGGCCCCTCCACCAGCAAACCTGACTACAAATAAAGTAACTTGAGACACAAACACTGCTGAGTACATGATAAAATAGCAGGGGCCTAAAAGGCCCCAGTTCCGTACAGATGTGGTTTTCTCCGAAAAAGCATTTTTGCACCAAAATGCCTCCTATCAAAAAAATTATATGAATAACTGGATATTACCAACAACAACACACTTGAGGGATACATAAAGTTTCAAAATTCTAACTAAAGTAATTTTGCAGATAATAGCAAAAAACTAAGCACAGGAGTCTAAAAGGCCCCCGATACGCATTGTAGGGCTAATAAAATGACTTTTGATGTCTGATTGACATCTGTCCCGACGATGAGTCGGCTGGCGCCCCCCTACACAATTAGACTTTCGATATCAGTGGATTAGGCCAACATTACTCTAATGTCTATGGGGATCTGGAAAGCTTTATATAAGATAGGAAATCCCCTTCAAGATACTCATCAGTTGTGAATAAAAGGATCTGAAGCAAATGATTCCAGCTCAGTCAGTACGAAAACAGAATCTTTATTGATTTTATTGATTACTGGACAGGAGACTTCCACATATTGTGATGCAGAGTGACTACCATAATTTAGTAGCTCATTAGCAATATTAGATCATTTTGGACAGATTAGATGGGACAGGTATAGTGCTTAGTACTCAATTTTACAATGAGCAGTCTTGCAGAAGTTAAAATACACCCCAAACAGGTGTGAAAAGGTTGAGAATGATTGCGCCACAGAAAAAAGTTTTTTAACTCTTGAATGACATCACAAAAAAATACATATAATCTAATATATAAAGCTCAAGTGTATGTATGTATGTATGTATGTATGTACAGTTGTGGCCAAAAATATTGACACCCTGCAATTCTGTCAGATAATACTCAGTTTCTTCCTGAAAATGATTGCAAACACAAATTCTTTGGTATTATTATCTTCATTTCATTTGTCTTAAATGAAAAAACACAAAAGAGAATGAAGCAAAAAGAAAAACATTGATCATTTCACACAAAACTCCAAAAATGGGCCAGACAAAATTATTGGCACCCTCAGCCTAATACTTGGCTGCACAAACTTTAGCCAAAATAACTGCGACCAACCGCTTCCGGTAACCATCAATGAGTTTCTTACAATGCTCTGCTGGAATTTTAGACCATTCTTCTTTGGCAAACTGCTCCAGGTCCCTGATATTTCAAGGGTGCCTTCCCCAAACTGCCATTTATAGATCTCTCCACAGGTGTTCTATAGGATTCAGGTCTGGACTCATTGCTGGCCACCTTAGAAGTCTCCAGTGCTTTCTCTCAAACCATTTTCTAGTGCTTTTTGAAGTGTGTTTTGGGTCATTGTCCTGCTGGAAGACCCATGACCTCTGAGGGAGACCCAGCTTTCTCACACTGGGCCCTACATTATGCTGCAAAATTTGTTGGTAGTTTTCAGACTTCATAATGCCATGCACACGGTCAAGCAGTCTAGTGCCAGAGGCAGCAAAGCAACCCCAAAACATCAGGGAACCTCCGCCATGTTTCACTGTAGGAACCGTGGTCTTTTCTTTGAATGCCTCTTTTTTCTCCTGTAAACTCTATGTTGATGCCTTTGCCCAAAAAGCTCTACTTTTGTCTCATCTGACCAGAGAACATTCTTCCAAAACATTTTAGGCTTTTCAGGTAAGTTTTGGCAAACTCCAGCCTGGCTTTTTCATGTCTCGGGGTAAGTGGGGTCTTCCTAGGTCTCCTACCATACAGTCCCTTTTCATTCAGACGCCGACGGATAGTACGGGTTGACACTGTTGTACCCTCGGACTGCAGGACAGCTTGAACTTGTTTGGATGTTAGTCGAGGTTCTTTATCCAACATCCGCACAATCTTGCGTTGAAATCTCTTGTCAATTTTTCTTTTCCATCCACATCTAGGGAGGTTAGCCACAGTGCCATGGGCTTTAAACTTCTTGATGACACTGCGCACGGTAGACACAGGAACATTCAGGTCTTTGGAGATGGACTTGTAGCCTTGAGATTGCTCATGCTTCCCCACAATTTGGTTTCTCAAGTCCTCAGACAGTTCTTTGGTCTTCTTTCTTTTCTCCATGCTCAATGTGGTACACACAAGGACACAGGACAGAGGTTGAGTCAACTTTAATCCATGTCAACTGGCTGCAAATGTGATTTAGTTATTGCCAACACCTGTTAGGTGCCACAGGTAAGTTACAGGTGCTGTTAATTACACAAATTAGAGAAGCATCACATGATTTTTCAAACAGTGCCAATACTTTTGTCCACCCTCTTTTTTATGTTTGGTTTGGAATTATATCCAATTTGGCTTTAGGACAATTCTTTTTGTGCGTTTTCATTTAAGACAAATTAAATAAAGATAATAATACCAAAGAATTTGTGTTTGCAATCATTTTCAGGAAGAAACTGAGTATTATCTGACAGAATTGCAGGGGTGTCAATACTTTTGGCCACAACTGTATGTGTGTGTATGTCTGGGATTGGCATCCGCACCGTCGCAGCTACAGCCACAAAATTTGGCACAGTCACACGTCTGGACCCCGAGAGTGTCCTAAGCTATGTTGTGAGGTGAAATTTTAACCCCGCGCGTTCCAATTCACCAAACAATTTTGCCCCTATCTACATAATGGGGAAAAAGTGTGTGTGTGTCAAGCCCCGCCCCTCATTATGATGTCATAATGGTTGCCATGGCAACGCTGATGTCATCATAGATTGCAAGCCCTGCCGCTCATTATGATGTCATAATGGTTGACTATGGGATGGAGGATGTGTGATGGGTATATGGGCACTGGACTATGGGATGGAGGATATGTATGACGGGTATATGGGCACGGGACTATGGGATGGCGGCTATGTATGATGGGTATATGGGCACGGGACTATGGGATGGAGGATATGTATGATGGGTATATGGGCATGGGACTATGAGATGAAGGATGTGTGATGGGTATATGGGCACTCGACTATGGGCTGGCGAATATGTATGATGGGTATATGGGCATGGGACTATGGGATGGAGAATATGTATGATGGGTATATGGGCATGGGACTATGGGATGGAGAATATGTATGATGGGTATATGGGCATGGGACTATGGGATGGAGGATGTTTGATGGGTATATGGGCACTCGACTATGGGATGGAGGATATGTATGATGGGTATATGGGCATGGGCCTATGGGATTGTGGATATGTATGATGGGTATATGGGCACGGGACTATGGGATGGAGGATAATTATAATTTGTTATAACTAACCACAGTTAGTTACTATGCCCGGGCAGCGCCAGGCTCTTCAGCTAGTATAATCTAATTTACAAGAATACATAACAAGGCTGCGCAAATCTCGTTCAATATTGTCCTGAAAGCGTTCCATGGATTCTGTCCTGGTGTGTATCGGATAGAAAAAAGAATTTCTTGTCTTAAAACTGGAAATCACATTGATGTCTTTTGTGATCATATCAGTGGGATCCGAGTCCAAATCCAAAAGGGATAACAATCCATTCTGTTCCAAAGAACATTTACCAGCAAACTCATTGATTTCACAAACTCAGATCATGTTGTACATACAGTATAATAGAATGCTCAGCATGCAGATTACTTTATGTAGGTTCCACCATTAGGAGATTAAAAGACAGGATCAGGGAGCATCTTTATGATATCACTCAGCCTACTACCCATCATGTATCTAATGCATCTATTTACACAATAGACAAATCACACATTTCAGTGTTTTTGCAATAGAACAGGTGCACAGTAATGTACGTGGGGGTGA
The DNA here is from genome assembly GCF_039654945.1 of Dendrobates tinctorius. Classification (NCBI taxonomy): domain Eukaryota; kingdom Metazoa; phylum Chordata; class Amphibia; order Anura; family Dendrobatidae; genus Dendrobates; species Dendrobates tinctorius. Next base: position 22,602,941 of record NW_027361700.1, read on the forward strand.
TAGAGAAAAAAATTGCGAGGCAGAGAGGCTTTCTGGATTTATTTATTAATACTCGAGTACCTCTGGGTCTGAATTTGAAAAGAGAAATTATGTTACTTTATTGATTATTTTCTTTATTATGTGTATTTGTTATGTATTCTTGTAATTTAGATTATATGTATTTTTTTTGTGATGTCATTCAAGAGTTAAAAAACTTTTTCTGTGGAGCAATCATTCTCAACCTTTTCCCACCTGTTTGAGGCGTATTTTAACTTCTGCAAGACTGCTCATTGTAAAACTGAGGACTAAGAGCACTATACATGTTCGAAACGCATCCAGTTTATCCGGACATTCCTTCCCCCAGTATGTACTGGTCTAACAAAGCAGCTTACTTTTTAAATTTATTCTAATAAAGATGTATGATTTTATTTCCTGAGCTGGACACCCATTTTTTATACTCAAGTATTTGACGTCAGGCAGAGACGTTTCCTTGCTCGGATCAAGCATCTCATGGCTGTGAAGAAACCATCATAAGGGTGAGCTGAATCACTTTCTTTTTGTTAGATTAGATGGGACGGCTAATGACATGATTAAATCCCATGTAAGGCCACCATTAGACTGACTGTAACCCAGCTTTCCCAAATTCCTAAATAGCTGTTAGCAATGGCGGAACGCACTAAATAAAAATAAATAATAAAGTGCGTTCGCCGCTCGGGGTCCAGCGTGCAGTAGGTGTTACACCGCTGCTAGGTAATGACAGACGAGCAATATGGCGATATGATGCGCACAGGTTCAACTTCATCCGGAGTGCACAGAGCGGGCTCTGTTTACACACAGAGGTGCCGCAACAAAAACCTATAAAATGCTGAGCCTATTAGAGACACAGGCCTCAGGTAAATGCACACATGATATCTGGTCACAGGAGCAGGACCCAAGACAGAGGAGCTGCGTCCCTCTAGACCTACCGTGTGTGCGGCATCGCTTCTGTGAACGCCAAGAAGGGCTGCAACTGCAGCGCGGCATAGGACACTGCCGATCGATGACAAAGCCAGAAAGCAAGCGCAAGTCAGACGCTAGCGCAGAGGTGCCGTGTGCACAGTGGCTTAAGGCTTGCCACTGACTGGCGCTGACTGCTAAACTAATTCCCTATCCACATACGTAATATCAGAGGGAGGGGAATCTTAATGAGTCAGTCACCAGAACCATACATCCATCACCATTCACACATAGCAAGTATAGTCTATACTAGCGCATGGCCAAACGGTCATGCGCGCTTTTTATAGCCATGCGGGACCTTCCAGATCTCCGAGATGGACCAATGAGATCTGGAGCAGGAACTGGGCACATAACTCCCGATCTCCAATGGGAGATCGTCTTGTAAGCATGCCCAGTAGGAGCACAGCAAAACTTAGTCTCTGGGGCGGTCTGCTGCAAAGTAATCTTCTCTGCAGTAGATAGACAGCAGGAGACCGCGGAATGTGAGGCTCTGGATTCCTGCAGAGCAGACGCAGAAACCTGATGCCTAACATTACCCCCCCTCCTAGGGCCCCCTCCTCTCTGAGCCTTTCAATCCACCACCCTGTGCCCATCAGAGGCATAGGCCTCAGACTCGTCCAGAGGCAAGTCTGATGTCCCGGTAGGTGACACGGAAAACCAGGACACGTGGAAGGTATCAGAGGCGGCAAGATCGCCAGGTTTAAGAAGGGACACGTTGGAGACAACGGGCGTGGCAAAACCGCCCGGAGCATAAGTTGAAATGGAACGCCGCGGTGTGACGGCGGACGTCTCCACTCTCTGCTTAAGGAGGCTAACCCGAGCACATGAGGCGCATGCCTGAATATATTTTTTAATGTCCCGAGCCCTGTGCGGCCACCAATATGACCCTGTCAGGAGTTTTGTGGTCTGCATGTAGCCCCTGTAACCGCCCGCCCTGGACACGTGTGCCCATGTGAGGACCTCCGGCCGAAGTTGGGGAGGGACAAAGGTCTTGCCCGGCGGCACAGAGTTTGGCCATTGCGGGACACTGTTGTCCTGAGAAACAACGCGTTGACAATGGTAACCGCAAATGGAGTTTTGTGCCGGACGCGCCTCGAGAACGGCGCGAGACACCTCCATGGGCTCTTGGAGTGGAGTCTCTGGCTCGGGTGGTACCAGAGGCTCAAAAAAGTTGGGAGCCGAGGTAACCTTCCGTTTGGATTGAGCACGCTCCAGACCGCGCTCCGAAAAACGGAGATCAATGCGGGTGGAAATGGCAATCAGCTCTTCCAAACTTGCAGGAACCTCTCTGGTAGAGAGAGCATCCTTAACATGCTCCGCCAAACCTCTCCAAAACACAGGAATGAGGGCTTTATCAGACCACTCCAGCTCGGAAGCCAGTGTCCGAAAACGAACAGCATACTGACTAACCGAGAGGGATTCCTGAGTCAAAGCGAGTAGCTGAAGAGAGGTGTCGTGCATGACCCGTGGTCCCAGGAAGACCTGCCTAATAGCTGTTAGAAACTGAGCAGCGGTCCGAACCTCTGGGTCACCACGCTCCCATAGTGGCGTAGCCCACTCCAACGTCTTGCCCGACAGAAAGGAAACAATAAACCCCACCTTGGCCCATTCCGTAGGGAATCGCGCAGCCAGTAACTCCAGCTGGATAGAGCACTGGCTGACGAAACCCCTACAGGAGACGCAATCGCCAGAAAATTTATCGGGCAATGGGAGGCGGGTAACTGTCGGCGTGTGGGAGGACGTGGACATACGTGAAACCGCCTCTGCGATCGCTTGTACAGCAGCCTCCGAAGACTTCGCCGCTGCGATAATACTCTCAAGAGTAGCCAACCGGCCCTCTAGCTGGCGAATGCACTGAAGGAGTTGCTGCTGATCTGCCATTACTAGCCAGACCCTGGCGCTAGTATAATGTTAGGAACGGAGGAACGCACTAAATAAAAATAAATAATAAAGTGCGTTCGCCGCTCGGGGTTCAGCGTGCAGTAGGTGTTACACCGCTGCTAAGTAATGACAGACGAGCAATATGGCGATATGATGCGCACAGGTTCATCTTCACCCGGAGTGCACAGAGCGGGCTCTGTTTACACACAGAGATGCCGCAACAAAAACCTATAACATGCTGAACCTGTTAGAGACACAGGCCTCAGGTAAATGCACACACGGTATCTGGTCACAGGAGCAGGACCCTAGACAGAGGAGCTGCATCCCTCTAGACCTACCGTGTGTGCGGCATCGCTTCTGTGAACGCCAAGAAGGGCTGCAACTGCAGTGCGGCGTAGGACACTGCCGCTCAACGACAAAGCCAGAAAGCAAGCGCAATGTCAGACGCTAGCGTAGCGGTGCGGTGTGCACAGTGGCTAAAGGCTTGCCACTGACTGGTGCTGACTGCTAAACTAATTCCCTATCCACATGCATAATATCAGAGGGAAGGGGTTTTATAATGAGTGAGTCACCAGAACCATACATCCGTCACCATTCACACATAGCAAGTATAGTCTATACTAGCGCATGCCAAACGGTCATGCGCGCTTTTTATAGCCGTGCGGGACCTTCCAGATCTCCGAGATGGACCAATGAGATCTGGAGCAGGACCTGGGCACATGACTCCCGATCTCCAATGGGAGATCGTCTCGTGAGCATGCCCAGTAGGAGCACAGAGGAACTTAGTCTCTGGAGCGGTCTGCTGCAAAGTAATCTTCTCTGCAGTAAATAGACAACATGAGACCGCGGAATGTGAGGCTATGGATTCCTGCAGAGCAGACGCAGAAACCTGACGCCTAACAATAGCCAATATGCCTTGTTATATAAGGATGTGTCATGCTCCCCCATGCTGTATAACCCAGCAGATTTGCTATTCCCGATTCAGAAATTAATTTGCTGTCCCTTTTATTGCTCCCTGTTATAATTTAAATCTCTGTCTATGAAGGGGATTTGGAGCTCTGACCACTATAAAGATACATAATTGGAAACAATTTGGACTTAAAGCTACATAATAAAATATGAAAATTCATTTTAAGCTTCCATCAGCAAGCAGTAGAGCGGAGTCTATTAACCCCTTAGATTCTGCAACCAGCTCTTTCAACTAAAAGATGCCTTTGCCAGTAAGTAAACTGAGCAAAATAAAATATTTATGGGATTAAAATTGTGCCTGTTGTAGGTAGATTTGAGAGCATAGAATATGCTATGTTCTGATTGCGGGTTTAATTAATTTAGCTGGTTGTTGGTTGGCTGGGCAGAATCAGAAACTTGCTACATCTGTTGGCTGGGTCAGCTCTGAGCAGCCATTAACAGGACTACCCTTGATTGCCACAACAAGAGCATCCGAACTGCAATTAGTATGTTAATTACAAAGTGCCGTTGTTGTTTTAATTAAGGGTTACTGGAGAGAGAAGCAAAATTAAATAAATGAGTATTGAACGGGGGAAATTGCAAAGCAGGAATCTTGGCTGTTGCCCTCTTTTCTCAAAATGCTCGATCAGTCGGCTGTAACAAACCTTTCCACTAATGGAGCTATTTATTTATTGAACACAAGAAACTTCGCTTTCACTTATTGTAGTTTATAACATGTTTTTGTCAATGACTAAGCTTGCTGAGATATTACAGGCTGCCCATTCATTATAGGATCCAATTCAAAGTACTTGTTCTCACCCACAAAGCTCTCCACAGTGCGGCACCCCCCTACATCTCCTCCCTCATTTCTGTCTATCGCCCTAACCGACCGCTGCGCTCTGCAAACAACCTTCGACTAACTCTGCACTAATCCGTACCTCCCACTCCCAACTCCAAGACTTCTCCCGCGCTGCGCCAATCCTCTGGAATGCTCTACCCCAAGGAATTAGGACTATCCACAATTTGCATAGCTTCAGGCGCTCCCTCAAAACACATTTGTTCAGAGCGGCCTATCACGTTCACTAATCAGTCATTCTATGTGTAAGTGTGCATGTGTATCCCATTCACTATCTCCATCCATCCCTCACCCCTCAAGATGGCTGGACCATCATTGTAAATACACCATTATAAATACACACCTGTACTTTGTATCTCCCCCACCTCATTGTAGATTGTAAGCTCTCACGAGCAGGGTCGTCTTATTTTGCTTTAATTATTGTACTGTTAACGTTGTTACTTATGACTTATATTTGGAAGTGTTAAACTGTAAAGCGCTGCAGAATATGTTGGCGCTATATAAATAAAGATTATTATTATAATATTATTATTATTACGGGAGAGCAGAAAGTTACTGTATATAGTGGCACATGGAGTGCCCTCCGGCCCTGCCTTTCACTGACACTGGGTGCCACAGTATGGTTGTCCATGAGGCATCATATGTCAGAGGTATTCTGCCCCAGGAGTAACATAGATGGATGCCCTAATAATGCTTGGTACAACACAGACGTTGCATGGAGCCATAATAAGATCCTTTATGGTGATTACCCACATCTGAAATGTATTTACCACATTCATATTTATGTCAGTTAATTAATGATACCCGAAATATGGGCAGTGATGTATCACCATACTGGCTCCATTATTGCTGCCACATATGTTTCACTCTGAAACTCAGCGGTATGTCAGAAAGAACATGCTTTGAAAAAAGCAGCCAGGGATAATGCCTGACTCCTTTAGACTAGGAATCTCTATGTTTGTGTATAAGGAAAAACCTGTCCATTAAGGGGAGTGGGGCCCTCTTGGACCAGTCATTCTACTTAAATGCAAATCACATACAGGTGCATCTCACAAAATTAAAAGTTAATTTCAGTTCTTCAATACAAAAAGTGAAACTCATATATTATATAGAGTCATTACAAACAGAGTGATGTATTGCACGTGTTTATTTCTGTTAATGTTGATGATTATGGCTTACAACCAGGCTCGGACTGGCCCATAAGGGAACAGGGGAATCCCCCGGTGGGCCCCTGTGCAGACATGGGCCCCCAACCAAACTGTAATGGCAGTACTTGGCATAATTCACATGTTTTACTCTGTACAGAAAAAAAGCAGCATCTTATCATTCATTAACCAAACTTCCTAGTTTATTATTATTATCACATAATATTTGTATGCAGGTGAAAAGTGGGCCCCCAAAGTCAGTGTTACTGGTGGACCCTTGGCACCCAAGTCCGACACTGCTTACAGCCAATGAAAAACCAAAAGTCATTATTTCAGTAAATTAGAATAAATAACAAAAAACACCTGCAAAGGCTTCCAAAGCATTTAAAAATGTCCCTTAGTCTGTTACAGTAGGCTCCACAATCATGGGGATGACTGCTGACTTGACAGATGTCCAGAAGGCTGTCATAACATAGCAACATAGTTAGCAAGGCCGAAAAAAGACATTAGTCCATCCAGTTCAGCCTATATTCTGTCAGAATAAATCCCCAGATCTACGTCCTTCTAAAGAACCTAACAATAACTGTAAGAAACAATATTGTTACACTCCAGGAAGACATCCAGACATCAGGCCTCTCTTGAACCTCTCGGCTGAGTTCGCCATCACCACCTCCTCAGGCAAGGAATTCCAGATTCTCACTGCCCTAACAGTAAAGAATCCTTTTCAACAGTATGTTGGTGGAAAACCTTCTCTCCTCCAGGCACAGAGAATGCCCCCTTGCGACCATCACCTTCCTTGGTATAAACAGATCCTTGGAGAGTTAATTGTATTTTCCCCTTATATACTTATACATGGTTATTAGATCGCCCCTCAGTTGTCTTTTTTCTAGACTAAATAATCCTAATTTTGTTAATCTCTCTGGGTATTGTAGTTCCCCCATCCCCTTTATTAATTTTGTTGCTCTCTTTTGTACTCGCTCTAGTTCCATTATATCCTTCCTGAGCATCGGTGCCCAAACCTGTACACAGTACTCCATGTGCGGTCTAACCAGGGATTTGTACAAAGGCAGTATAATGCTCTCATCATGTGTATCCAGACTTCTTTTAACCCCTTTACCCCCAAGGGTGGTTTGCACATTCATGACTGGTCCAATTTTTACAATTCTCCCTTTATGAGGTAACAACTCTGGAATGCTTCCATGGATCCCGGTGATTCTGACATTGTTTTCTCGTGACATATTGTACTTCATGTTAGTGGTAAAATTTCATTCATATAACTTGCGTTTATTTGTGCAATTTTCCAACTTTGAATTTTTATGCTCTTAAATCACAGAGATATGGCACACAGAAAACTTAGTAAGTAACATTTCCCACATGTTTACTTTACATCAGCACAATTTGGGAACCAAAATTTTTTTTCTTGTTAGGAAGTTATAAGGGTTAAAAGTTGACCAGCGATTTCTCATTTTTACAACACCATTTTATTTTTAGGGACCACATTACATTTGAAGTCACTTTGAGGGGTCTATATGATAGAAAATACCCAAAAGTGACACCATTCTAAAAACTGCACCCCTCAAGGTACTCAAAACCACATTCAAGAAGTTTATTAACCCTTCAGGTGCTTCACAGGAATTTTTTGAATGTTTAAAAAAAATGAGCATTTAACTTTTTTTCAAAAAAAAAATTACTTCAGGTTCAATTTTTTTATTTTACCAAGGGTAACAGGAGAAATTGGACTGCAAAAGTTATTGTGCAATTTGTCCTGAGTACGATGATACCTGATATGTGGGGGCAGAGCTCAGAAGGGAAGGAGCACTGTTTGACTTTTTCACTGCAAAACTGGCTGGAATTCAGATCAGACGCCATGTCACATTTGGAGAGCTCCTGATGTGCCTAAACAGTGGAAACCCCCAAAAGTGACCCCATTCTGGAAACTAGATCCCCCAAGGAACTTATCTAGATATGTGGTGAGCACTTTGAACCCCCAAGGGCTTCACAGAAGTTTATAACGTACAGCCGTAAAATTAAAAAAACATATTTTTTCCTCAAAAATGATCTTTTCACCCCCAATTTTTATTTTCCCAAGGGTAACAGGAGAAATTGGACCCCAAAAGTTGTTGTCCAATTTGTCCTGAGTACACTGATACCCCATATGTGGGAGAAAACTACTGTATGGGCACACGTCGGGGCTCGGAAGGGAAGTAGTGACGTTTTGGAATGCAGACTTTGATGGAATGGTCTGCGGGTGTCATGTCGCGTTTGGAGAGCCTCTGATGTGCCTAAACTGTTGAAACTCCCCACAAGTGACCTCATTTTGGAAACTAGACCCCCTAAGGAACTTATCTAGATGTGTGGTGAGCACTTTGAACCCCCAAGTGCTTCACAGGAGTTTATAACGCCCGGGCATGAAAATAAAAAAATCATATTTTTTTTCCACAAAAATGATATTTTTACCCCCATTTTTTGGACCCCAAAAGTTGTTTTGCAATTTGTCCTGAGTAGGATGATACCCCATATGTGGGGGTAAAACACTGTTTGGGCGCATGGCAAAGCTTGGAAGGGAAGGAGCACCATTTAACTTTTTCAACGCAGAATGGGCTGGAATTGAGATCAGACGCCATGTGGCGTTTGGAGAGCACCTGATGTGCCCAAACAGTGGAAACCCCCCAATTCTAACTCCAACCCTAACCCCAACACACCCCTAACCCTAATCTCAGCACTAACCCTAGCCCTAACCCTAACCCTAGCCCTAACCCTAACTCTAGCCCTAGCCCTAACCCTAATGGGAAAATGGAAATAAATACTTTTTTTTTTAATTTTATTATTTTTCCCTAACTAAGGGAGTGATAAAGGGGGGTTTGATTTACTATTTATGGCGCGTTTTTATGTTTGGCAGCTGTCATACGCTAAAAGATGCTTTTTATTGTAAAAATAATTTTGGCATCACCACATTTTGAGAGCTATAATTTTTCCATATTCTGACCCACCGAGTCATGTGAGGTCTTATTTTTTGCAGGACGAGTTGACGTTTTTATTGGTACCATTTACGGGTATGTGACTTTTTTATTGCTTTTTATTCTGATTTTTGGGACGCAGAATGAACAAAAACCAGCATTTCATGAATTTCTTTTTGGAGGTGTGTTTACACCGTTCCGCGTGCGGTAATATTGATAAAGCGGTTTTATTCTTCGGGTCAGTACGGTTACAGCGATACCTCATTTATGTATTTTTTATGTTTTGGCGCGTTTATGCAATGAAAACAATTTTATATAAAAAATAATTATTTTTGCATCTCTTTATTCTGCGAGCTATAACTTTTTTATTTTTTCGCTGATGATGCTGTCTGGCAGCTCATTTTTTGCGGGACAAGATGACGTTTTCAGCGGTACCATGGTTATTTATATCCGTCTTTTTGATCGCGCGTTATTGCACTTTTTGTTCGGCAGTATGATAATAAAGCATTATTTTTTGCTTTGTTTTTTATTTTTATTTTTTAAGGGGTTCGATAAAGGGGTTAACTAATGGGACAGTTTTATAGGGCTGGTCGTTACAGACACAGCGATACTAAATATGTGTACTTTTATTGTTTTTTTTTATTATTTCCAAAAAAATGAATTTATTAGGGAATATTTTTTTTTTAATTTATTTAGCGATTTATATAAATTATTTTTACACTTTTTTTTAACTTTATTACATTGTCCCAGGGGGAACATCACTTTAATATGTCAGATCACTGATCTGACAGGTTGCACAGCACTCTGTCAGATCAGCGATGTGACAGGCGCTGCTGCAGGCTTTCTCCGAGCCTGCTCTCAGCAGGCACTGAAAAAGACGCCTCCCTGCAGGCCCCGAAGGTCCCCGCCGCCATATTGGATCCGGGGACCTGCAGGGAAGGAGGCCCCCGCAGCAGCGCTGCACATCGCGCTGCTGCAGGGGTCTCAGGGAAGCACGGAGGGAGCCCCCTCCCTGCCGATGCTTCCCTAAACCCCCAATGCACTGCGATTGATCGCAGTGTGCCAGGGGTTAACGTGCCGGGGGCGGTCCGTGACCGTCCCTGACACATAGTGCCGGGTGTCAGCTGTGATAATCAGCTGACACCCGGCCACGATCAGCTGCAGATTGCTGTGACGGTCTATCCCGTCCATGGGCATAGGGGCCCGGGTCCCATGGACGGGACAGTACGTCAGATGTCAGGTAGGGGTTAATATAGGGTTTTCTTTGTCTCTCGGCATTTAACCTAGCATTTCATTTTCCACCATGAATGCCGTGGAGAAGAAGGTGTTTAATAGCTTTTTCCTCGTCATCTACAACCATTCTTTTGTCACAATTTTTTAAGGGGCCTACACTTTCACTTAAGGTACTGTCACACTAAGAGATATCGCTAGCAATATCGCTATAACTTGTGACGTTATATTGCTAGCGATATCGCTGTGTCTGATACTTACCTACAACCCGCTCCCCCGCTGGTTATCGCTGACCGCGCGAGAACAGGCTGGACTGTTTCTCGTCGTCAGCTTCCTGCGGAGCTTCCTGCTGTGACGACGAGCGACGCGTGGAGCCGGGCGGGAGGACGCAGGATCGCCTCGTCTGACAGGTAAGTAGCGACCCCCGACTCCTGCGATGTCACTGGTGAGATCTGCCTGTGTGGCAGCTCACTAGCGACCACTTAGTGATGTACCAGCGATCCTGACCACGTCATATCGCTGGTCGGGATCGCTGGTACATCGCTAAGTGTGACAGTACCTTTATGATTCTTTTACTATTGATATAGTTGAAGAACAGTTTGGGATTAGTTTTACTCTACTTAGCAATGTGCTTCTCTGTTTCCTTTTTGGCAGCTTTAATTAGTCTTTTAGATAAAGTATCTTTCTCCCTATAGTTTTTTTAGCGCTTCAATGGTGCCATCCTGCTTTAGTAGTTTAAATGCTTTCTTTTTACTGTTAATTGTCCCTCTTACGTCTTTGTTTAGCCACATTGTGTTTTCCCTATTTCTTGTCCTTTTATTCCCACAAGGTATAAACTGCTTACAGTGCCTATTTAGGATGTTCTTAAATATTTCCCATTTATTATCTGTATTCTTATTTCTGAGGACATTGTCCCAGTCAACCAGATTAAGGGCATCTCTAAGCTGGTCAAACTTTGCCTTCCTAAAGTTCAGTGTTTTTGTGACTCCCTGACAAGTCCCCCTAGCTAAAGACAAGTGAAACCATACAATATTGTGGTCGCTATTTCCAAGATGCCCAACGACTTGCAGATCTGTTATTCTGTCAGGTCTTTTAGACAGTATTAGGTCTGAAAGTGCTGTTCCTTTGGTTGGATTCTGCACCAATTGCGAAAGATAATTTTTCTAGGTTATTAGCAGAAACCTGTTACCTTTATGGGTTTCGCAGGTCTCTGCCTCCCAGTTAATATCCGGGTAGTTAAAGTCCCCCATAACAAGGACCTCATTATGAGTTGCAGCTTCAGCTATTTGCCTTAGTAGTGGACTTTCCATGATTTATGTTATATTTGGGGGTTTGTAACAGACCCCAATGAGAATTCTGTTATTATTTTTCCCTCCATGTAAGACAGGGTTGCGGGTATCTGCTTGCTGGGACAGGAACTGTTTAGGCTGCCTTCCCTGTTTCCTGGGGGAAGGAATAGGGGACTGGACAGGCCCCATGACCCAGGAAGATGGGGTGTGTTTAGTCAGAGAACCCGTCTGGAAGCTGAGGTAGAAAGCGCGTGAAGCTGCAGAGGCCCCCCGCCATCAGCGTGCAAGCAGCAGGGCAGGCGGCATGCTCTGCACCCGAACAGCCGACACTGCGACGGGCTGCAGCAATCAGACCCGTGGCATAGAGACAGTTTTGGCGCAGGCTGGCGGCGTGCAGCAGGCTGAGAGGAGTGCTCCGTCCCCAGAGCACCAATGCTGCGCAGGCCTGCATCCGTTAACCCCCGTCGCCAACCGCGGGGATTTGAAAGAGAGAGGTGCAGGGTGCCCGGTAACTACCAGAGAGAAAGGTGCCGTATGTTCCTAATCTGTGTACAGCGCATGTGCCACATAAGAGAAACCGGGTACAGGACAGACTCTTGCGCCCTGATTTGCAAGTTGATACTTGCTGGTCTACGTTGGACCCGGACAGCGCTGTGGCCTTAATTGACTCGGCCGTATGGAATAGGGGCTCAGTGAAAGGTACTGGAGACCGACCGCTGCCGCCAGAAGACAGATCCTCGTTGCTTACAGGACCTTCCTGGATAAGCACCTCGCCAGCC